>NC_092672.1:9172500-10415272 GCF_964355755.1 Antedon mediterranea | reverse complement strand
GCCAGAGATTAGGTAATTTAGTAGGCCTAACCACGTACCTTTCACATCATCTGCAGGGAAGTCGGAACGAAACTCTGCCTGCTCTGGTTTCCCATCCACAGTAAAGTATATAACCTTAACCTTATCCGTCATGTTTAATAGAATCCTGCTTAACTATAATCAAGTCATGGATCCGAGGGTATTCCACAGCAAAATTATGATTAAACATTTGCAAGTTTGTATCTGATAAAATAGGTATGTTTACTTTGTACTTTCTTGGCGCTGGTTGTTGTTGTGATGGTGGTGTGTGTGCAGTGTTGAGGTTTCTTTTCACACACACAGTACACAGAGCGACGATCGAAAGAAGATAACGGAATCAACCATTACTTTGAGAGGGATTTCGTATTGTTTTAGTACATTATTAATAGAGGGGGTATACCACAAAAACAGTCGGATCAGGAAATAGTTTTTTAGTGACGTGCAGTGGTTCCTACGCACCAAAGTTCTATAGTGATAATAATCCCATGAAACCAACTTAACCAGGTAAATGAGTCCGAACTGGCAAAATCTCCCACTATAACTTTCTTTTATATAACGGAAATGCGAAGATATACCGTAAATCTTCTAATAGTAACCCACACTCTAATAGTAAACCCCCTTCTAATAGTAACACACCTTACAAGTCAATCTATAAAAATAACCCACTATTCTAAGGGGAATACTATTAGAGTCACAAACACAAAAACTATTGACAAAAATGACATTATGAAGACTGGTGATTTATGATGCAGCCGTATTTTGAAAAAAAAGGAGATAATTAATGCATGCTAATCTCGGAAGTGGGGAGGATTGAGTGTTTTTGAGTTTATAAAATAAAGTTAGAGTTCAACCAAATTTGTTTATTCGTACTGTTTTATTATTTTGCTATGAGAGTAGCTGACCGGAAAAGTTGGAGTGGGTTAGGCCTACTATTTTTAGGTGCCTAATTTAAGATTAGTAATAGCAACCCACTACTCTAATAGTAACCCCCTTCTAATAGTAACCCCCCCCTTCTAATAGTAACCCCCCCTTCTAATAGTAACCCCCCCCCCTTCTAATAGTAACCCCCCCTTCTAATAGTAACCCCCCCCCTTCTAATAGTAACCCTCCCCCCTTCTAATAGTAACCCCCCCTTCTAATAGTAACCCCCCCTTCTAATAGTAACCCCCCCTTCTAATAGTAACCCCCCCTTCTAATAGTAACCCCCCTTCTAATAGTAACCCCCCCCCTTCTAATAGTAACCCCCCCCTTCTAATAGTAACCCCTCCCCCTTCTAATAGTAACCCCCCCTTCTAATAGTAACCCCCCCCCTTCTAATAGTAACCCCCCTTCTAATAGTAACCCCCCCTTCTAATAGTAACCCCCCTTCTAATAGTAACCCCCCCCCCTTCTAATAGTAACCCCCCCCCTTCTAATAGTAACCCCCCCTTCTAATAGTAACCCCCCCCTTCTAATAGTAACCCCCCCTTCTAATAGTAACCCCCCCCCTTCTAATAGTACCCCCCTTCTAATAGTAACCCCCCCCCCTTCTAATAGTAACCCCCCTTCTAATAGTAACCCCCCCCCCCCTTCTAATAGTAACCCCCCTTCTAATAGTAACCCCCCTTCTAATAGTAACCCCCCCCTTCTAATAGTAACCCCCCCTTCTAATAGTTACCCCCCCCCCTTCTAATAGTAACCCCCCTCCCCCTTCTAATAGTAACCCCCCTTCTAATAGTAACCCCCCCCCCATTCTAATAGTAACCCCCCTTCTAATAGTAACCCCCCCCTTCTAATAGTAACCCCCCTTCTAATAGTAACCCCCCCCTTTCTAATAGTAACCCCCCCTTCTAATAGTAACCCCCCCCCCCTTCTAATAGTACCCCCCCCCCTTCTAATAGTAACCCCCCCCTTCTAATAGTAACCCCCCCTTCTAATAGTAACCCCTCCCCCTTCTAATAGTAACCCCCCCTTCTAATAGTAACCCCCCCCTTCTAATAGTAACCCCCTTCTAATAGTAACCCCCCTTCTAATAGTAACCCCCCCCTTCTAATAGTAACCCCCCCCCCCTTCTAATAGTAACCCCCCCCCTTCTAATAGTAACCCCCCCTTCTAATAGTAACCCCCCCCCCCTTCTAATAGTAACCCCCCCTTCTAATAGTAACCCCCCCCTTCTAATAGTACCCCCCCTTCTAATAGTAACCCCCCCCCCCCTTCTAATAGTAACCCCCCTTCTAATAGTAACCCCCCCCCCCTTCTAATAGTAACCCCCTTCTAATAGTAACCCCCCTTCTAATAGTAACCCCCCTTCTAATAGTAACCCCCCCTTCTAATAGTAACCCCCCTTCTAATAGTAACCCCCCCCCTTCTAATAGTAACCCCCCCCCCCTTCTAATAGTAACCCCCCCCCTTCTAATAGTAACCCCCCTTCTAATAGTAACCCCCCTTCTAATAGTAACCCCCCTTCTAATAGTAACCCCCCCCCTTTCTAATAGTAACCCCCCCTTCTAATAGTAACCCCCCCCTTCTAATAGTACCCCCCCCCCTTCTAATAGTAACCCCCCCCTTCTAATAGTAACCCCCCTTCTAATAGTAACCCCCCCTTCTAATAGTAACCCCCCCTTCTAATAGTAACCCCCTTCTAATAGTAACCCCCCCCCCCCTTCTAATAGTAACCTCCCCCCTTCTAATAGTAACCCCCCCCCCCCCCTTCTAATAGTACCCCCCCCCTTCTAATAGTACCCCCCCCCTTCTAATAGTAACCCCCCCCCCCTTTCTAATAGTAACCCCCCCTTCTAATAGTAACCCCCCTTCTAATAGTACCCCCCCCCCTTCTAATAGTAACCCCCCCCCTTCTAATAGTAACCCCCCTTCTAATAGTAACCCCCCCCTTCTAATAGTAACCCCCCCTTCTAATAGTAACCCCCCTTCTAATAGTAACCCCCCCTTTCTAATAGTAACCCCCCCCCTTCTAATAGTAACCCCCCCCCCCTTCTAATAGTAACCCCCCCTTCTAATAGTAACCCCCCCCCTTCTAATAGTAACCCCCTCCCCCCTTCTAATAGTAACCCCCCTTCTAATAGTAACCCCCCCTTCTAATAGTAACCCCCCCCCTTCTAATAGTAACCCCCCCCTTCTAATAGTAACCCCCCCCTTCTAATAGTAACCCCCCCCCCCTTCTAATAGTAACCCCCCCCTTCTAATAGTAACCCCCCCCCTTCTAATAGTACCCCCCCCCCCTTCTAATAGTAACCCCCCCCCCCTTCTAATAGTAACCCCCCCCCCCCTTCTAATAGTAACCCCCCCCCCCTTCTAATAGTAACCCCCCCTTCTAATAGTAACCCCCCTTCTAATAGTAACCCCCCCCCCCCTTCTAATAGTAACCCCCCCCTTCTAATAGTAACCCCCCCCCCCTTCTAATAGTAACCCCCCCCCCCCTTCTAATAGTAACCCCCCCCCCCCCTTCTAATAGTAATCTATACTCAAAGAATAATACTCCATGGTTACAATTAGAAGATTTACGGTACATTGTAAGCAATACACACGTAATTCCGTTATTTAATAATTCATATTAAAGTTTCATTTATTCACCCATAAAAAAATATAGTAAAAAGCATAAAAACATCAATATCATAGAGTGAAATATGGATAAGAAAAGGAAGGAGAGAAAAGGCTTGCCTATCAAGCACTAACTTCCAATTCTTTTACCACGAGATATCAAGCCAATCATGTAAAAATTAATTAATATCAAAAGTACATAATAATTATAAAGTGAAATAGTTAATTAATATATAATTATAAAAATAATTATTAAAACATAATAATTAAAAGTTGATGAGACTATCGTCACATTCTTTGACTTGAGTTATAAAAGGTTTCCTATTTGTCGAACATACGACATTTCACAAGCACACCACCCCCGACGAAGAGATTGTTAATTTGAAGGAAACATGCGGACCCATATGCGTAAAATGCATACGGTTTGGTAAGGTCATCCCAATTTTTTTAGAGTTTAGGATGTGAGACATTTTATGGATGTTGATCATTTTATGCTATACCCTTACACACACCAATCTTGCTTGTATTTTGTATTTTAAACTATGTATTTTATCTGTATTTTAAATGAAGTGTTTTATTTGTATTTTACAAAAATGTAACCTTTTTAACTGATTTTGTATTTGTATGTGAATTGTTAACTTTGAACAAAAAAAAAAAATTTAAACCATGTACATATTTTACTGTGTTTGACTATGAATAAATGAATGAAAATAAATGAGACGAGACATCCTGACACAGAGGCCAACAACATTGTTTACAATTGTTTTAATTTCATTGTATATGTTTCCAATTTCTAGGCACAGTAGCAATAGGCCTAATTATGAAATGATGATATGTGAGTAGACGGAGTAGGTCTACCTTGCCGATTACGAACAAGCCTACCTACCACGCTGCTCCCCAATACTTCCGAACCATAACATGAAACTTAATAATAAAAAGTAGAATACAATATTAAACCAAGAAAATATGATGGTACAAATCGATAAAGAAATAATCATGTAAGTGTTGTTTGTTAGATCCAGTTGTAATAGAGACGCACCAAGATAGACATGATGACGAGTATTATAGGCCTATACTTTATCAAAGTGACAAACTATATCGTGGCCAACACGTACCCGACCCAGAGGCAGCAAAATTACACATAACTTAGTTAAGGTTATCAATTAAAAGACCACTTATGACAAGTAGCAAACACACCTTATCAAAATGTCATCAAGTTAATTTGGATTGGCAGATCCGATTGTGGGCTATCAATCTGTGGAGAAGGAAATTTTGTTCCAGAAATAGAATTGGTGAAAGTAGTAGTAAGATGGACGAATGAAAAGAGTACGTAAAACCATCGGTTGTCTTGCTACCTGATTGCGAATGTGGACCGATATGACAGGAGGAGAATACCGTACTAAAAATAACACAGGTGAGTACTATTGAAGTAGAGTATAGAATATGGCACGGGGTAATAGATAAAACACAAGAAACATGTTGATCGAGACAGGTTGTCGGATGGCAAATTCAGTACAGTAGGCCTAATACTTTGTACTACCGTAATTTATACCCACTGTTAGTGTTACTGCTAATATAAGGCCTACTTATCTTAATTATCAATACAATTCATAAACGTAATACAATTAAAAACTCACATTTTCCTTTAGAGGTGCAATTATCATGCTTCTGTGACGTAAATGTACCAAACTTAATACGATTACAGTAAAAATTGCAAGTTTACTTTGTCCTATTCCATACATTGAACAAATTCTAACTGCATTGACGGGTATACAGCCAAATAGGAGGCTCCGATCCTCGTCACATTTTCATTATGGTCATGATAATTATACAGTACAATAGTATCGGGAAGAATCACGGCATACCATTTCTATGATGAATTTATTTTAGTTTTTAGTGGTTTTATTTCAGATTATTATTATTTGTGAATTTCTTATCAGTGAATACATTATGGTATCGTATAACAAGTCTATTTTATATGTTGTTGATACATGGAGGTACTGTACAACATTATTCCTCCATGATTTACGTTTCACTGTTTTCCACTAGGCAAATTTATTTCCGCGAAGTTTATTTATTTGGACTCACTGTAACATTTCATTTTACATTATGTTGTGATGTTTTAAGGTACAAACTGAAATAGTGTTTGGGTGACTCCGGATCAGCTAGTGATTTTAGTTCACTTAGGTTTACACTGGTCTTACCAAATTCCATGTTGTTTTGTTGTGTAAATACTAAAAAGGACCAAATAAATAATGAAATGAACAAAAGCATCCAATTAAACTCTGCGTATCGAAAGAGATCTCAATTGTCCATCATTAGGCCTACACATCGGTAGTCAGGATTTTTACAATACACCTTTTTCCTCAAACAGGAGCAAGTACCAGCGTAAGCCAATAGTCTAGTAGATGACAGTGATTTATCTGCTGGCTAGCCATAAGGATTTCACAAAATAGCCATTAGTTAGGCCTATACTAGCACTTTCACTGATGGTCTCTGTTTGAAATGGGCACTTCAAGAAAAGCGGGTTATTTCGAACCCTGCGAACCCCCTGAAGGGACTTGGCGTACTTTTGGAAAAAGAATGAATGCATGGCGAGTTGCCTGTGGAATCCCAGGAGACAACAGATTATTTTGTAATTATTTCTCAACAACAACATAAACTATTCAACAGGTCTAATGTTTACCCTCAAACATTAGTTCGTGGATCTTCTGGAATTAGGTCTAGTCACATGCTATTTGCATAATTAAAATTATTTCATCATGAAACAATATCAGAAAACACCCTGATAGTATAAGTGTTTGTTTTAAATAATAGAGTCATCAAGATATGTTTACTTAAAAGATAATAATAACGGTGTTTATGCGTTAAACAGTAGGTGCTTATCACTTCCACAAACAATGGGGAATAATATGATACCAATGTTTATATTTATTCAAAAAACCCACTCAAATTAATCGTTTATCCAATTCTGTAGCCGTCTCTAGATATACCTTAACTGACCATTGACAGTCATCTTCTACGAGTCTAGGTATAGTACAATACACATACGTGACGCGTATCGATACAATAACTGTCAGCATCTCCAACATACCCGATACAGCTAAAATCCATTCCATTAATATATGACCAATTATCCGATCCTTGTAGCTGTCTCTAGGTATACCTTAACTGACCATTGGCAGTCATCGGTATACGAGTCTAGGTGTAGTCAGAAGATGTACCGCAGACTGCTAAAATCCATACCTTTATGTGTAACCAAAATGTGTTATCAAAACGGAGTATATAGCAGAAATGCAAGAACATCAATTATTTTGTTAGAAAATTTAAATTATACTAATTGTATGGAATGTTGGTTTATTTAAAACTAATTCTGCACGTAGCTTCGTGTTTGTATCTCATAAGATATAGCATAAGTTTAATATATAGTTGACTCTTGTTCTATTTTAATTTGATTCCCTTAACCGTTAATGCAAATGATTAGTGAAACAATTAAATAGAAAAAAAACCCTTGTCATAACTATAGGTATATGGTATTGTTTAATCTGTTACATTTGATTTAGTTCTATATTTTAGAGATCTTGAGAAAAGTATTTAAAAATAAGTCTGTAAAATTACAGATCTTTATACAATTAATGCTAAACGATTGCATTGAAACTAATGTAAATTGATATTATACAATGGAGTAATTTCCATACTACTTTTAGTTCACTTACTTTAACTTTTCTTATTGTTGTTGTTTTCGAATTTATTACAAACGTGCTTTACTTATCGTCTCTACAGACATACGAAAATGTATCATACGCCCTCTGTTTCAATTACATGTTTTGTTGCCGCAAGTTTTATTTAATCGATGTGATGAACCTTGTGTTAAACTTTAATCGATAATAAAAGTAACCAAACTTTGTTGAAGAAACGCATACATTTTGGAGAAATATTATAGGCCATGTTCTTTTCAAATTGCTTAAATATAGAGATATAAAAGTGAGCCGTGTTGAGTTTAATGGTTGAATCTAAATAAGAAAATTGAAACGCGCCCTCTGTTTTGCAATGTTTCTAAAACTTTTTTAAAAACCATGTTGGAGTAATTGAATTGATTTTTAATTGATATAGGCCTAAGCAGTATTATAATCTTGTTTTTTTTATTTCAAGATGAACTTTCTTTTCTTTATTCTATTTGCTTATTTACTATTATCTTTTTTTTTTGGACAGAAACTATTATCCATATTCCTCCAAAACATAGTAGGCCTACCCTCGAATATAGTCAGGTTCGTATATTTAAAGTAGTTTATATTATGCGTGTAACAAATACATTTTATAAAACTCTGTCTATTAAACTGTACAAAAAACTAGCTTGACAAAAAAGTGTGATGTGCCTAAATATGTTAGTGATTTGCCCACAATTTTGGTAGTGATATGACATCATTATGTCCATAATTATTGTCACATCACATTTTGTTTGTTTTAAAGTGTAGACATTATTTTATACATAATAATTACTATCTTCTATAATTGATTTTATTGACTGGTCGAGCGGTTTAGGGGCGCCTAAATGTTTCCTCTTCTAATAGCTTGAATTTACCAACTTAATTACCCATAATTCCGGTGCGCTGGTGAAACATTTTCGTTGGTCAATATATAATGCATTAAAGGCTTAAAATGAATAAGATTCTGCTATACATGACGTTTAACCCTGCTGCTGAATTTACGTGATGTTTTGCTATTTTGATTTACCAAAAAACGTCAATGTGCTACACAGTGAAACAAGCAAACCGTGGGCCTCTAAAACGTGTTTGAACTTTTCGATCAATAGGCATGTGTTTAGTATTGTTTTGGGTTTTATACAGAAAGTGTACGTACGCTGGTAGAATGAAAGTTGTTTTTCAATGCGCATCATAGCTACACTCGTCACAAAGCAGTAAAATTTTCTGTTTGCACCAAGCCATGGAAAATATTCTCAAAATCTCCAGGCCACCAGTTTCCACCAGTGTCTCTTTTCTACCAAGTAAACTTTCAAGTTCACTCACTCACGCTTCGTCCAAGTGGGAACAAGCTTTATGCTCGGTTCCCACTAAAGACGCAACACAAGGATGTAACGCAATGTAAGTGATTTGACTAATCACAAGCGATGGATTATTTGAACTGTCGCTCGCATTGGTCAACTCGTTTGAGTTGCGTCTACGTCCTTGCGTCTCTAGTGGGGACCAAGCATTAGATAGAGCCAGAAAAAACCCAAAAGGTTAAGCCTACTTATACATACACTTGTTTGCACACATGTCTGTTTTTATCGTTCAATACTATACAGAATAGCTTATGTGTGAAATACCCGAATTTTGTGGTCAACGAACATCAAAGGCGCCGTTAATTATATATAAAATATCAAATCTTTTCAAATGAGGTGAAGAAGAAACGGAATTTTCACTTCTTTTACGATTGAAAAGTTGTAAATGCGTTTCAATAAATTAATTAAGTGATTTATACGGATGACTTGGAATCAATTTAATTTCAACTGTGTTTTGCTTTTTGTATTATTGAAGTGTTATGGCGTAAACGAAAAATATTTTCTTAACCAACATGACTTTCGAAATAAGTATATTGTTATTTATAACGATATAACTATTAATAGACTATTATCCATAGCCCTACATCTATCGGTCTGATATCCTTTCGTTTGGATTGGTTATGGTAATCTGTGAAAATGTCAGCTTAATGTTGTGTAACTATTTAGAATTAATATCAGTACTTTGTTTCCTAATATTTAATCAACCAAAAAAATTAAAAAAAAAAACAAACAAAATAAATATTTAAAATAACAAATTTAAAAGTAGGCCTATAAACTTGGTCGCTCATTAGATCCCAAGCAATATTAGGTCTTTATACAATAGACAGGATTTACGCGTTGCGTTCTGTGGGAACCAAGTATACGCTTTACGCGTTGCGTTCTGTGGGAACCAAGTATACGCTTTACGAGAAAAAACCGTTATTACATAATCAAAATAAGCACCATTTAATTTGATTGGGTACCAACCATCATCATCATCATCATTTTTTGTGATTTTATTAACGAAATGAATTTCATTAATTATTCATTTATTATTTTTTTTACTGTTTTAAATAATATTTAAATAATAGATACGGCCTAGTAGGTATAAGGTCATAAGTCAACAACCTATAAAACAATAGTTTTACGCGAATAATAAGTAGCCTAGAACTGTTTTCATTAAATTGTTCAATTCAATGGCCCTTTGATACCCAAACGCCGATGTCCCAGTTGTATTATTTAATTAATTCTTCATGCGCCTTTTCACATGTTTTAATGTTTTTAATCCATTTCCGATTTGTTGAATAGCTGTAACACTTTAATTGATTTTCTGACATCGATCCCGTTTCTTTTATTCTTTTAGGACCTTCGATCGTTAGATGGACGTAAAGCAGGTTATCAACTGACAATTAAACCGCTATTTTTCTTCGGACATTGTCTGATACTTTTGTCCTACGAATAGAATCCTTTTAAGCTCACAGAACAATTACTATTATAGGCTTAATCCAATCAAAAGGCGTGGCTCGTAAGTGACTTATGGTTTAATGATACCATCGTAAGGTATGTTACCTGGGCGAAGTATTGTTTAGCGTGAACAATCATAATCCCTTTTAAGTCGCCGAATCATGAAAGAAGACACGGCATAGAACAGACACCAATTCACGATCAATTTGTAATCTTTTATGTATCAGTAGACAATGTAGTAGTTATCAGATGCTTTGTGTGCTGGATTCAGAAAATAAGTCCGCTTAAGAATATTAAACCTCGCTCAATAAAAAACTTATTATCTCAGATATTGTACTTTTAAGTAAATTGATTGGCGCATCAAAGCAAACGATAGGGCCTTCCGGGAGGTATTCTACTGGAATCCGAGTTGTTCTTTTACTGCCTAAACCGGTTATAAATTCCCTTTTACGAGATCCCATGATGCATTGCGCAGTGGATATTGTAGAACTGTACTTAAATCCAAACAGAAGCGAGAACGAGTTCGCACACACACGTCACCACAATTGATAGTTTCAGCCTAATATTAATAAGCAGCAGGACAAGTTTATAATAAAAGCGTGAATTGTATCTTCAAAGAAAAAAATACATAAACTACTGAAAAATCTACATATTTGAGGATTATTTACTTCGGAAAAGGAGATGTTTTAAAAAGCAATCGCTTTAGTTGATTTACGCGAGGAATTTTTATTTTATTCATCGCGGTACAGAAAGTTGGAACTTTGCCGGTGTGTATTGTAAGGGGGAAAGGGGTTTGCTTCAGACTCGCATATATTATATGTACCTTCACTTTGGTGGTGTACAGCTGACAAACCGTCAGAGCATTCGTGCTTTTTTTTATGGTAAATATACTTTGGAACTTTTAAAAACATCATGCAGTGGAAATATTATAGGCCTACACCACAATATTTTCTTTGGATTTTTGCACTCGTCTACCTACTTGTTGGATGTAATGCAAGTGCCTGGTTGTAAGTAGTTTTTATTGCTTATTATCATTCTAAAATACATCACTTCTTTCTGTAATTTAATGTTCCAGCTTTTATTTCTATTATCAAGAGAGGTCTCTTCAGCAGACTCTAATTGAATTGGGACCCTTTTATATATATACCGAACTTTATTATTTTTATGTTTTGTTTTGTTTTGTTTGTTTTGACGTATTATCAACTTCTGTGAGTGAGTCTTTTCATATAAGGTCTTTACAATTTAAAACAATCCTTTTTAAGACCCCAAAGAAGTTAAAACACCGATCTAAAATTGGTAAATGGAGAAAATCCATAAAATATAACAGTTTTATGTCCACGTGAAAACTAAATGCATAAATAAACGTAACCCCTGTTTTGATTTACTTTTCATGCCGTCGTCAGTTTATAATAATAATACCGTATTTACGGTACAGTGTAAATTGATGACAGTGGTTTGTACATACGACCCTGATGTATCATAAAACGATCATATATTACTATGTTTTTGTGTTAGTGTTTTGAAGGGTAAATTATGTTGTGAATACAATTTATAGGTATAGCCCATATCACCGGAATGCATAGCTAGTTTTATAACGTTTCCGAAGGTTAAGAAGTCAGACCTAAGTTAGTTGTCATCGCCTATCTACAAAAACTTAGGCCCAGATAACTATACGTCTGATATTACAGTACGTCCCAATAACTAAATAATCGTTTGATTAGCCTAGGTTTTGTTACGTATCCGTGTGGGTAGACATTTTACTAAACCTATGTATGGTTTAGAAATCCATAGATTATCCATGTGATAAACAATACGGCAAATGGCTACACACAATTTAATAGCATACAATATGATATGATGAGTACAGTTGGCTATTGCTATACAACTAACCTACTTAAGAAAATAAGGTACAGGGAATATTAAGTTAATTTGTTTAGTTTAAACCAACATTATACAGTAGTTATTCTAGACCATGCTTTAGTTATTATACTGGTATTATAGTAACTTCACCATGCGTTGTATCATGCTCAATCGAAATTAGAGCGAAGAAGGTAGCTAAACTGCAACAACACTACACACATTCTGGCAATTTGAATAATGTGAAACCTTTATTCATACAAATTGTTGATAGTAGGCCTACTCTAGATAGTAACATCGCCTGAAAACACGGATTCACACCGGGATTCACACAGGAGTAAAAAAAAAACAGATTATAGACATGTAGGCCTACTTGTTATTAATATAAACTTTCTCTATTTATAGATACAATACATTTGATTTCTCAAAACGCATAGCAGGAGCGTAACTTCGTTAGATCCATATAGATTCCGACACAGCTAGATAAATTGCAATGTACATATGTTTGTATAATTGAGTTTATGTTTTATGATTTATGTCTATTTATTGCCCGAACGCAGCAGCCCGTATTTTACTTGTAACAAGTGCACGTATACACTTATTGATTTAAAATTAATTTGTTGTAACTGTTTGAAGAAACGCCAATGCGGCTCAACTATGTATTTTTAATACTCAAGTAATCGGGTCGGAATGGTATTTAGGTATTTATATAGTCCTGCTATTTGTGTTAATTATGCAACTGGATTTGCTTAATTGAATTGAACTTTAAAAGTTCCGCTAGTATTATTATATCGTTTGAATCAGGTTTGAATATAGCCACGTATTACTTTCAACGTCACGCCGTCGTCGCCTTCGTTATACCGTCGTACTGTAGTCCTCCAACTCATGTCCGTCATTGGTCATCTTTTCCTCCTTCGTGCCATCTTTCTATCTTGACGTGACGTCCTTATTTTCATTACTGATATCTTGATTATCTTCTTCTTCAGAAACATCATAATCATCATCATTTGCGTCGTCAATATCACCAACATCTTCTCTATTGGCACGCCCGCAACATCATCTTCTTCATCGACTTCATCATTATTTTTCATTGACATCATCTTCTTTAAAAGACATCTTCTTTAATGCCATCACATCCTCTTCAATGACATCAGATTATCTTCTTCATTGAACTCACCTTCCTCAATGCCAAGACCACTCTTCTTAATCGACATCGTTATCGGTGGCATCTCCTTCATTGACATCATCATTATTCTTCATTGGCATCATCATGTTAAAAAGACATCATGTTCTTCAATGCCATCCTATCCTCTTCCTAATCGACATCGTCATCTTTGATATAATCTTCTTCAGTGACATCATCTTCTTCTTAAAAAGACATCATCTTCTTCAATGCCATGCCATCCTCTTCTCTTAATCAACATCGTCATCTTTGATATAATCTTCTTCAGTGACATCATCTTCTTCTTAAAAAGACATCATCTTCTTCAATGCCATGTCATCCTCTTCTCTTAATCGACATCGTCATCTTTGACATAATCCTCTGCATTGACATCATCAATAGTCTTTATTGGCATCATCTTCTTCTTAAGAAGACATAATCTTCTTCGATGCAATCCCATTCTCTTCTTAATCACCGTCTTCATTGACATCATCATTAGTTTTCATTGACATCACCAGTTCAGTGGCATCATCTTCTTAAAAAAACATCATCTTCTTCATTGACATCAAATCTTTCTCATCGACATTATTCATCATCATATAGCATCTTCGTTGTCATCATTTCATCTTCGTCATAATCAAAATGATATTGCAAATTTCCGACTTATTGTTGTTTTCCTCATTAGCAGATAAAACACAACCTGTCGATAAATTCAGCCAAATTATGTTCTGAATAAAGCCTCTGAACGATTAATCTGACTATTTCATTTCGATTGTAATAGTATTATCAGAACCAGTGCAGTCGGTCACAGAGATATGGACACATTCAGGCCCTACTTATAGTTCACATGATTTGAATTATGTTAATATATCCAAGGGAAGTCAAGGAAAAAATGACGGTGGCTATGAATCAATTCGCATGGCTACTTACATTGGATATTATTCCATAAACTGTACTGTGAGAACAATCACTCTTCCGAAATACATAAATAATAGCACCGCCTCTGACCAACATCATATGTATTTTCTGTATTTAATTTGTGAGAAAACTACCATAAGTTACTAATAGTTACGTGTTACTTCCACGTATATTAAACTCTTCGGGGATGCCCACTTGAGAGTCCAAAACTTCAGTTTTTTATACTTTCGTTTGTTATCTAGGGTAGCCTGTTTTATTTTGAAATAATATTAGGGGTCATTGCACGATATAATGGTACTCCCCATAGGACGTATTTCACGCGTCTGACCATTCATTAATCATAGAGTATTGATGGTTTAATAAGCCTAGGTTTATTGATATACTTGTGGTACAAGTGATTGCTTTTCTAAGCTAACATAAATCGAAAAGAAGGCCCAATAAACGTACTAAATAATTAGTGCTCGTTGGATTCTTCAACATTTTGACTCGTGCATCCGGTTCGGAAATTGGTGCGTGAAGTAGTGAAATAATATTTTTCTAGATTTTATTTCACCTAACACATGGTATCTATTAAAGTATGAATAAAGCAAAGAAAGAGGTTAAAATATTAAAGGAGAGAAATTAGACCATGCTAACTCAATTGATACAAAATTTGTAACATTTTAGTAAGCCTGTACACTTTTAATAAACACAGTCTGCTTGGTGCTAACGTAAACCGTATAAATTATGTTAAGAATATATTTAAAAACATATTTACTACAGCATTGCTGTTACAGTAAAACACATTATAAATTCCGGGTGATAGGCTCATATATTTGTTCATGTTTGTCCTTTGAAAATATATTTCATCACCAACGTTCTTATATCGTATCTTACAATTTCAATTTATTGTAATTTCATTTGTATTTGTGAAACAGACACAAACACTAGCAATACAATATCGTACCAATATAGACTTCACTTATAAACGGTATAATTGTAATGTTGGAAGCAGATACTTTAACCATCTGATTGGTCAGTTGGCCTGCATAACTTGGAACGCAACTGTATCAAAGCGCACTGCACGCGATGACAGCGAGGCTAATGAAACAAGAATTTATATGATTTTACCATTGACCCTGGTAATTAAAATGTCTGTTTTAATAAATAGCTGTAACGTTTGAAATTTAGTGTGAATGGTTTGTTTTAACCGACCCCACACCATGTCTGAGTGCCACGGTCGCTTGTAGGTGGAATTTATGCAATTTATGGTCGTATTTTTCACTGATCGACTGTCAATATTAATATGTACGTACCACTTATAAAAAGTATACATTGTTTTCAAACTAATTCCAAAATGGAGATTACAGCTTGAACAAAATTAGCTTATAATGTGTTGGTATTTTCGAATATTTGCGAAACAGACTGGAGATTGTGATCGTGTCGTTCCGTAGTGGTACCGGTATATAATAATTAATGTTTAAAACATAAGGTTAAGTACAAGTTCGTGACAAATGCTCACTTTAAATTAATCACATCTAGCGCGTATGCATAAGTATAAGAATATTATTTGAAGGTATTCATAATAATTAGACATATGTTAAAGTGGATCTCAACACAGTCCACGCCCGAATGTCTTGTGATTTTTATACAAAATGAGCGGTATGCGATAAATTAATTGATTATTAAGAGAAGTACCTGTTTGGCGGCTGCCTCCTGTTTACCAGTCTGGTCTTTCGAAAAAGAGGAAACTCATTAATTTTTTGCAGAAACAACAACAAATTGTTTTAATTCATGAATATTAGGGTAAGGCCTCTATTTATAGTTTGAAAAATACACATTACTTAGTGTTGATGTGTTTTTCATGATTATAGCCTACTTACGTCTAAAATATAAGTAATGACAGTAGGTGCATCATGGTTTGGGCAGGTTAAATTGTCACAAGGACAAATTCATGAGCTAGTTTCATCCAAACGAATACATTGTTACACTAAGGTCCTTGGACAAAGTTTCGTCCGAAATTAAATAATTGCTAGTCACATTAAAACAACATGGATTTAATAGTGCGTACAGTTTACGACTGATTACATTAGACTATGTCATGAGGCGGTGTTTTTCCTACAGAAGGCGCCCTCAAAGTTTGGAAAAAGTTTAAAAAGTTAGGTTTTTACAAGTGTAACAGTATCGGTATATATATGTGTATTGTCTAAAAATAGTTTCCAAAACGAAACTGTGTAGGGTATTAAAACATTCACTGTGTTTCCCATACATAGGTCACAGGTAGTAATTTATATGAATTCATCACTTTTTCACCTTATGAAATCCTTACAATGTTCGATTTATATTTGTCGTACACACAACATAAAAATGCCTACTGTGACCACTTAACAATGTCACTAATGTCACCAATGTATCTAATATGTCACCATTTCTAACATAAATTCTCTTGATGTAGATAGTAAAGAAGTAGTTACGCAAATAATGTGTAAACATGATTAAACTTTTGCCCCAAAAACCTTTCTGAGTTCAGATCACCCAATAAAAAAACCCTAAGGCCCTGTTCAGACCCATGGCGTTAGACCGTTTTAGCGTACGACGCTAAAAGAATGTGTGTCTGAACAGTTGGGGATTAGCGTACAACGCGTCGTACAACGGTTGTAGCGTTGTAGTGGAAAACGGTTGATAGTACCGTTTTAGCGTACGACGCTACTGTAAGTCAACGTTGTATCCAATCAGAACGTTTCCTGTTATGACGCGAAACAAGGTTTGACCTAGGCTGACATCTTTTGTATCGTCAATGTGTGAGATGGATTTCAATAACAAAAAGGCCAGAATAAATAAGGCCTAACTAAACTACAAATACAACTGTTACAAAGGCTACAAACTACTATCAACTGATTACCATTATATTTTCTAACAAATGACATAAATACATGCACCTTGTATTTAAACATAGGGACTACGATCCCATCCACTTTTAGGCCTAGCTAGGCCTAGAGCCATTCACGCATTTCATTCAAGCTAAAAACTAGCCTGGGACATCAAGTCACTCATTCATACAAGGCAGACTAGACTGGACAAGTTTAATGCTGAAAACCCCCTAACTCCTAAAAAAATCAGTAAACAAACAAGGGGAGCTGTCCCTTTTATTAGCAAGTTAAGGGTTATTTTGAACCGACTGGACCAAAGAATATATATCTTTGACTGGACTGGATAGACTAATCACAATCATTTTTTTCTTCATCATTACGAGGCCTGCTTTATTTTCGTAACACAAGAGCCTGGGGAAAATGTTTTTTACTACAAACAAAATAAAAACAATAGAAACAGAAATTTGGCTTTACTATATTTTTCTTAAATAAATGCTGAGGTATGTTTTATTTACGGCAAATTTTGTCATAATTGTAGGGCTGAGATCTAGGCCTATATACAGTGGAAATAATGATGAAAACACGTGGGTAAGAGTACATGAATATGCAACTAGAAACAACCTGGATGACGTACTTCCGTTGTAACGATAATCGTACGCTATGGGTCTGAACACCTCGTTTTTTTCTCTGCGGTTTGTAACGTGACCTTGATAGTAACGTTGTACGCTAAAACGGTCTAACGCCATGGGTCTGAACAGGGTCTAAGTGTTAGCCTATCGATAATTGACAATAAGTTTTAAGTACAAACAAGAAATAACTCTTTACATCTATTCCCACTGAGAACATTTGAGTCCCAGTGGTGAAATTAACATGGATTTTATTTGGGTTAACATACCGTTGTGTAAAATCGCTCATTTAACCTAAAAGGTACTAATCGTGATTTTTCTTCTACCATACCATGCACACCCCCACGCTTTTGACATTAATATCTTTGTTAAGTAGAATTTCATCGCGATTAACTACCGGAACTTGAAAGTAACTATAAACAGATTCGAGCAGCACTGTACTCTATAGTTATTTAGCAAAACAATCAGAATAAGATTTAGTACAAGCAGAATCAGACGCTAACTAACTGATTTAAAATGCTATATGGATGCCAGCGGTAACCCCACAACCTGTACTCATAATTTACACTAATCTTCAACTTAAATAGTAGTTCGTTATGGCTTAAAAGAAAACAATAGTTTTGTATTTGATGTTGTATTTTCTTATTTCCACTTTCCTTTAAAAAAAATTATATCTAAACATGGAATGAATATTATGTATTTCAATTAGTAGGCCTATAGATTATCTATATTTTAATAGAGAGTGTTTGTTATAAACACAGTTTTGCAGTGTCCATACAGTATAAGGCTACATGGGATATCAAAATGACCGGAATGATCGTGGTAAAAACGCTCAGTGCGGATATGTCCTAGTAATGACTTGTTGATGCCTCTTAACAATTCCGATAATACAACTGACAAGGTACCACCACAAAACGAAGCAACGGAACGCACTATATCTGAGCGAATTAGTTCTCCAAAGTGTGTCGATACCACACCGCGACTAAACTATGCATTTCTGAAATCGGTCCCGGATTCATGCCGCAGTTGATACTCTATTCTATTGTAGGCCTACATTAAAAATAACATTATGCAACATGCCAGTCCAGAGACGATACAGCAATGTTGTTTGTTTAATTCCCATGAGCCGTTTATAGTTTCTTTAATATTGCGCAAGTATAGACCGTCTTAAAATAAATTGGTTGTCAGAGACCTCGTTTAAAGCTAAACTAATTATTTCGTTGTAATATTGATTGTTTTAAGTTGTTTTAACGTAAACGTGCAATTGTCAGTGTTTACTGTACTCTTTTAGTATTTACCGTGATGAATGGTATAACTGTCGTGAAAACAAACCAAAGCAACCCAATTAGCGCAGTCAGGAGTGGTGATTGAGTGGCATTTATCCTATACATCTCTCCACATATACTTCCTCTTTTGTACCACCCTAATCCGTTATCAAATGTCTAAAACGTTTGTAAGGTATATTTACATCCAGAAATAACCATCGTCTTTTTGATTTTAGGCCAAATAGAAAAAAAAATGGAATGAAATCCGGAATTTATTTTGTTTTATGAAGTGACTTTATTGTTAGCTGTTTCTTGGGTCATATCGACAATGTATAATTTACGGTAGCGATTGCGGTCATCCAATTACGAATACGATGGTATAACGAATGATGAACACAATTATTTCTTAAAAATGTAAAATAGCAAATAGTGAGAGATTACTAACTGTTTTGACCTCCCTCATTTTGAAAATAATTAATTTCTCTCATTCTTTCTTTTTTTGACCGAATCGACATTATTACGTAACATTTTGGTAGATGAATTTCATCAGTCTGCTCTGTCTTTATATTGTAATAATTGTCATTCTCATGTTAGGAAGACGTGGAATGTGAAGTCTACACACATTGACGTATTTTATAGTTTTATGAGTCCAGATTAATGTCACCTACAACTTTCCTTTAACCACATTGACCAAACGGACGTAATTTGTTAACAACTTTATAGGGTCAAACAAATAAACTTGTTTACATGTAAAGACCATTTACTATCCTCTTGGGTTGGATAAACTATTTTTATTCTTGTAAACAATGTAAAACAATGCCAAATAAGTGTCATATACCACGTGTAGTGTTATGCCAACGCTATGCTTATTTGGAATACACTGTATAATTCGTGTATATTTATTTCCCTTCGAAACTAGTCACACAAATCAATATATTAGTCTTCAAGAAATTTATGAATCTAGAGCGTTTAATTGGTTATATATGTGTACAATATTGTATTGCATTATGACACATATATTTCATAAGTTGACATAATTGTATTAGAACATCAATGTAGAAATGTATTACTTTATCGTATTTACGTGAACGTAAAGACGAAGATGGATAGAAAACTACAGATCTATTTTTAAAACATTAAATTTGGCTTAAACTAAAAGAAAATATAGTGAGATAGGTGTTGGTTTACTTTGTGCGAGAAAGATAGGATTTATACATTGTTTGTAGAGAAATAAATTTAGTTAAAATAACTAAACATTTTATTTGTTACAGGTCCACGAAAATAGAATATACTTAATCACAATAAATGATAAATCAATTTTACCTTAAAATTTATAATTTTTAATTAATTAAAAATTTGATTATGCAACAAAATTGCAAAATGTGTAAAGTACTGCATTTAAAAAAAATTTTTTTTTTCCAAATTTTAGGCCAATTTATTTTTTAGCACGAGACAAGAAACTTTGTATATTGTAGAAGTATAAATGTTTCAATCAAAGTTTTATTGTGTTTTTATGATTATGCCATTAGTTTTTAAATTAATAATGTTTTTGAAATGTAAAATGTGAGAAAGAGGGAAGAGTAATGAACGAAAAAAGATCGATCAGGAAAAGTACTGATGAAAGCAAGGTTGAGGTTTCTTTTATAATTAATCTATTATCATGTTTAAATTATAGGGCTTTGTCAGCAATCCACGCCTCGGGTATATCTTCAATAAAAACATCGGACTGTGATAATTTACCAGGCTTGATAAACAAACAGGTACAGATATGTAAGCGTAACGCGGAGGTTATGAAAAGCGTCAGCGGTGGAGCGGTAAACGCGATACACGAGTGTCAATTTCAATTCGCCAATAGGCGCTGGAACTGTTCAACTATTGATGCACACAACAACGCAGTTTTTGGAAACGTTTTAGAAAACGGTAAGTCTATTATGTTATCAACTGGTATTATATTTTGCTGCTGTTTTATTCATTTTGACCTAATTATTGATTTTTTATCTTCAAACTTTCGCTCTTAAGCTCTGTCTACACTATCAAACTATGGAGGTATAAAATCTAATTTTTACCTCCATGATCAAACTTTATATGACAAACAAAAATGATGCCATAGCACTAGCACTACCATATTTGGGCTCATCACACTGTCAAAGTAGTAGATGTAGTTTCTTTGAAGATAGCAACAAGTGTTTATAACTTTAAAATAGAATTACTTAGGCCCAATGCGCTATTTCAATTCCTTAAAACACCTTAATATTTTGATTATTGGATTATTGTTAGTATATGCGAGCGCTCCAGTTGGTTATATATAAAATATGGAACATGCATTTTTTTGTAATGCATAAGTATCATATGAATATGATATTACGGATTGATAAATTTGGAGAATTCGAGGTTTCTTTCGGAACTTGTTTTACTTTCTTTACGGTTACAAATTGCATTGTACACAGATCAAGGCTAATTTAAACGAGCGTTTTTGGTCACTTAATTATTAATGTATCCTTAATAGATCTGTCGATTTTGACCAGGTGTGTCCGAAAAAAGTACATACTTGACCCCCGGTCCACTGGACACTACACGCTAAAGTCTGCGCTTTTCCTAAATTAGAGCTTATCGTGGTTTGATCGGGGAGTAGGCTTGACCATATCAGTCGTCGAAGGAACTGATCGGAAATGTCAAGAAGTACACCGTTTAAATGTCTGCGTTTATCACTCAATGCTGATATAGTAAAAGTGATGACATTTTAGGATTGGTCGTTAATATGCTTACCTTCCTATTGAAGGTCTTTGGTTCAAGACGGTCACGATTCACTGATAACAGGCCTACTTACTGTGTAGTTTATTTATATAATTCTATATCTTAAAAAACACAAATGACAGCCACAAAGCAAAGAATTTTCAATATTTAAAAAATCATGTAGGCCTTAAATCTTTTTATCCCAGGTAAGTAAAATTATTCCAGAGCATGCCTAACGTAAAAGCCTCACAACACGTTCGGCTTAGAATATTCGAAGCTGGGCTTGTAGACTTTTGGGGTAGCCATTCCAAGAAGGAAAGAAAATCAGAAGATTACTCACGACAACTCGATTGAACTATAGCCTAGTTCATCGACACGCTCCTCCACGTAGGCCTATCAGATGGGTACAAGTCTTGATGACACACCGACGAGGATGTTACTCTTCGGGACTGATTTCAAAATATTTCGGTGAATGGTAAAACTCAAACCAGGGAAATGTAAAAAATAAGACATTCCTCACAGATCAAACCACATAAATTCCAGTGATGCTTTATGAATGTATTATTTGAAACTGTGGATAATTAAGGCTATGATAGGTAAATTCAAAAAGATTCAAATAGTCTTTAGATCTATATTATGTATCACCATTAAAAAAAATACTTTTGCGCTAGTTATTCACAGTAATATTGATTTGTCATTAACTAAAACATTTTGTCATAATGGTATCACACTTTAAACAAGTTTATGAACTAAACTAAAGACCTGAATGGATTATATGATTTTTTTTTTCATTTTCCCCCTACATAATGTAAGTTGATTTAAGGCATAATTCATGTGCTTTTACCACCTAGGTTCGAATCCAACTCTCGCCGCATTGCTTGTATCCGTAGGCAAGATACTTTACTTACGTTGCCTCTCTCCACCCAGGTGTATAAATGGGTACCCAGTTAGATCTAGACACAACTTTGCGCTGGTTACCGGCTGCATTATGGGAGTATGTTTCCATACGTGTTTGATCCCAAAAAATACTGGGGTAATAATCCTTGTAAAGCGCCTTTGAGTATGATTACTCATGAAAGGGCGCTATATAAATGTGGTATTATTATTATTATTATTATGTAATTTAAAATTTACGTAGAAGGTGCGCTGCTACACGACAGGTAGGAGAACGACATGTCCTTCCGATTGAAATTAGTAATACTTTATAGTTCAGAAATTCGAGAAGTGGTTGAATTTTTATCGTTTGAACAAAATAATGTTATATATACCCAATTTCGTCTGTTACTTTCCCTTTGACTTGGGAAGTCAAGAGGTACAAGTAAAAACAATTACAGCATTCCAAAAATTAATTTCAATTGCAATGCCTGTGGTACAAGTGATTGTTAGAGCATATTGGAACTTGGCAAAACAAACAATTTGCATTAATATCATAAACCACACGGATTTTTTGTCCTGATTTACAAGCTGAATTTTGGTTGGAAAATAAGATAATTGAGTAATAAGTTTGGCGACGGATATCTTTCATCGAATATAATCTCAGACAGATAATGTATAGTTCCATAACCTGATCGACAGTTTTTTCTGAGAATAATGAAAACTGACCAGCTGTCCTATACACCCGGCCACCGTTTCCAATGAAAAAACGAACGATATAAATCCATTAATATCCTTATCACATTAATTAATAAGTTTATACCTTAATTGTCTATTGAACCTGATAAATACGTTCGTTTAATCAGGACGCTCGCTTGATATACAAGGGGAATATTTGTTTCTGATAAATGTGCCAGATAACTTAAATAGTGTGCTGAAGTTAATTCATTATGAATGTACAGTTTCCGAAGGCAATCTCGTGATATCGTTCTTGCTATTCGTTTTTGAGTTTTTAAGTGCTTCCAAAATTTTATTACAACGCGAATCCAAATTTATTAGTGTGTTTATTTTAATATTTAATAACTATATTAAAAATAAAAGAGAATGTTTTTGTATTCATCCTTCATATACAGTGTCCGTACCATTGCTCAGTGCTGTATCTGTATTTCTCCAATATTATCATAGGAATATTTGGTAGTGGGCCTACAACATCACATGTGTCCTCTAGTAGTACGGTATAATATCCATAACCTAGCCCTAAACCTAAACTTACACGGATACATGTGATACAAATGAGATGCTGTATTAACAAATATATGTGGAGATACAGCCATGAGAATCGGGTAGTTTCAGAGTTGTGACATCATACAACAATCGATAATAAATTGCATTATCTTATTTTAAATTTGAGGTATGCTGTTACAGAGTAGAGTACTGTAAAATAACTTTACCTTTATTTTGTTTGTTTATATAAATACAAGTAGCCTAATATAATATAATAAATACATGGTAATTAATAGAAAGTGTGCTTACCCTATTACAATTGAATTTGATACTATTAATGTAATCTCGAAGAAAACATTTTGTTTCTCTATCTCCTAATGAGTTAAGGGAAATCAGTAAATGTTTTCTATCTATCACTGTCAGTTATGAGTTAGATCAATTGCATACGGAAACAGAAACAAGATGCTTCAAGAAGAAACAGTTATTTTATAATATGTATCTGCTTTAAATAGACGGTAATGCATTGGTACAGTAACTAAACATTTTGTCAATGATAAAAAATGCGTAAATAGTAATACAGTTATAAATAACATACAGTGACAAGAATAACGGTATATATACACGATTTATTTTCTATCGGATTTAACAACTATCGGAGATATGAGGTATACATTGGAGTTATATCGGAGTTAACGTATGTATAAGAGCATACGATCAAAGGAGTCGTGTCAGTGGTTATACTTCGGATAACGGTACAATTTGAATCTGCGTGTGAACACAGAAAAGTTTGAGATTTTTTTTGGCACACATGGCGTTTCATACTTATAGTATAGAGCTGGAAATCTAGTAGTTTCCAGATACTACTGGAAATCTAAACATAAAAAGACAATAACTACAGTACTGCAAATTTGGTACTGTCTGAGACTGAAAATGTATATTCTATGATGCCATGTTAAAAAACTAAAAATCTATGAATTGAGGTCATTCATTTTCATAGAGCGAACTCCCCAGACAGCATTTTGAATAAATTACCGTATTAAACCCACAACATCCCCGTCCAATAAAGATTGAGGGGGAGTGACGATTGAAAGAATAGCCATAATTTCCTCATTATAACATTAGTAGACGCTGTATTTGTGTACAGTGGTTCAGAAGTTAATGTTGATGTCATTATTACAGTATTGAACATTAATTGTACAAATGTATGATCTATTCATAGGAAAGTTCAAAGTCCAGAGAAGATTGCACTCTTCCCATGCTGGTAACTCACATTATTCATTGTATGTAAATTATCTCTACAGAAAAAGAATAACTGAATACGATTAGTATACCGGGTGTATCTTCTTTTGCACTGCATCCCGCCTTATATACATTTCAGATACTTTCGCCCGGAACGGATGCACCGGCCTGGTTTAAGTTCGGACTTCTCCCAGTTGGTCACTATCATTAGCCACGTGAATGTGTTGGATGATCCCATAGGACATAATTCATGAGACAAACGCTCTGGCTTTCTAAAACCGTGGGTCCTTAATAAGAATATTGTAGGCTATGCAAAGGTGTGGGTTAAGCTCCCTACGGATTCCTTCTCCCGGGGGAAGAACGCACCGGCCTGGTTTAATTCTGGATCCTTTACAGGGACATTGGTTATATTCTATGACCGTGTTGGAGTTCGCTCACGTGTACCAACTGTCAAGTGAATGATTGACAGACGGTGAGATTCACTTTGATGGGAAGGGTGACGAATACATTTCCCCTACTTCACGTTAACTTTGCTGTATGCGACTCTTTGGTCCGTACTTGGTCGTTGTAACCGGGTCATACGTCGGGGGTTGTAATGGAAGGAACACTTAAGAAGTGCTGAGCAATAGCTAAGTAAGCATCAATCATATATTTTCTTAAGAAATATTAAATGTAAGTTACTGAACTTGCAGTTAAAACAAACTTGGAAATAATATTACAAACGTTTAATGGTCACATACAAATTTCGAGAGAAATATAAACTTTTGCTGCATTACATCGATTTTCGCTACGCAAACGAATTGACCAATCACTGTCGGCAATTCGAATAATCTATCGCTTGTGATTGATCAATTTTCTTAAGGTTACGGTTTACGTCCTTGCGTTGCGTCCTAGTGGGAACCAAGCTTTGATTACACGCGTCTACTAACACGCGAGGCAGGGATAATTTATCTTATTATTTATGTAAAACTGTACATTTTGTCATGTTAATACATTACCGGTATTAGGCCTGTGTCCCGTATTCTATATTATAGATTATAGTACGATAACATAATATAATAATAATAAATCAAAATAATAACTGAAGATCTAAAACTGGAAAACTAATATTAATAAATTATCCGATAAACATGATGCACTGTAATTAATTACTCATTGTTAGTCACCTTTCTGTATACCAGACATAAGGTTAATAACCAATCAACATACTGTAGGAAACCCCTGTCCAATGTCCGTCAACATTCAATTTCGATATTCTGTCCAACAATACTTTGTTTGGTCAACAATGTCATGAAGGAGGGTTGAGGGAATGATTAAGAGCCTAAAAGCTAAGTGCTGTAGTGAAAGACTTCATTTTAGGAATGAAACACGTTGTATATTTATAACTATAGACATTTGAATTATTTTGATTAATAATGAAGTCAATGCAAATTGAATAAAGGAATAACAAATTAAGTATTATATTACAGAGAAAAAAGATAAAAACAATCAACTTATATACGGTAATGACCTACTAAATTTTCATCCAATTTTGTGGATGATGGTAAGATGGTAACATATACCAATTACACTTTTTATTTTTTTGTAATTAATGTTTTTACTGAAAAATAAAGAAAATATGTAAATATGTACCATGAGATTGTTAGTTTTTCCCAGGACTGAATAATAAACTGTAAGGCTTTACACCACTCTTCCAATCCTAGTTCAGTTACTCTTCGGTTGAATAGGTCTAACCACCAACAATATTGAATTAAACTAAAAATTCAAAGAAAAAATTAGCGAACTGTTCGAAAATTAGCATACCGTACTGTACATTGAATTATCGGACTTTGTGTTTGCGGCAATAGAAGTATCAATAAATAATGAATTTGAATTGATATTTAATTCATGTATTTTAATTTACATGGTTTACCATCCAATATTACATTGAATTAAAATGTGAAAAAGAAATTATTTATCTGTAAACAATGTGTCCAGTATAAAAGGAAAAATCTGTAATAGGCCTACATGTCAGCATTTTCATGTGGAAACACACAAAAAGCCTGTATCGCAAACATAACCATGATACTAGTGTCGTCACATATCAAATACATCATATTACGGACAATTATTATGGACAAATATTGTCATATTTGTGGAGTTATATGACTCAGATTGAGAATCAATTTAATTATTCACGTAATATAGGTAGGCCCCTACTTTATCAACATTAAACTTTTCGATCGAGACTTGTCACACGTATTTCATTATCATCATCATAGGCTTACTGTGTTTCTGTTATTTAAAAAAAATCCGACTCAATTTTGTTCGTCAGCAATTTTGCCTTGTTTTCTATATCTTAAAACAAGATAACAAAAATAACATTTATAGAACAGTTTAAAAACAATGTACACACGTCCGATGCTTCAATCATACATGGAATAATAATCAGACAATGATTTGAGTTTTGTTTTCGCGTGTACACTTCCTGAGTGTGAAACGCACGTAAATATCGTTACGTTGGAGAGGAAATGTGTAATACGATCACTCTTCACATGTACACACGCTAGAGATATGAATTCCACACTTACAGCTTGGACGTTCCCTTTAGAAAAGTTTCAATGACGTCACATACGGTTTTCTCACCTTAATGTCTGAAACGAGAGGCTATTTCAAAAACAAAGAAGCAGAATTGCTATGAACTAAATATATATCATTTTTTGTAAACTTGACGAGGATTCGATTTGTCATTATCGTTAGGTAGGCCTACTAAAGATAAGGCAATAATTTGTAAGTACTAGACAAATGATCTTAATTCAGTTATATATCTGTATCGCAACAGACCGCTGATAATGATGAAAGAATACCAAACAAATGAAAACTGAAGCTTTGTCTACACTGTAAAACTTTATGTGACAAAAACGTGTGATGTACCCAAATATGGTAGTGATATGTTTAAACATGGTAGTGTTATGACATCATCATGTCCTTTATTATATGGGCACATCACATTCTTTTTGTCACATAACATTTGATAGTGTAGAAAAAAAGGCTTAACAACCACAAAATGGATATTATACACTTAGATTACTAAATGTATATTCAAAGGTATCAAACACATTCATATAAAATAAAGACCCGGTTCGAATCCTCATAGCGGTCCTGTGAAGATGATACTTTTCCCCAGGCGTTATCAAACTAGTTTGATAGTGGAGACAGAGCTTTAGTCGGTAACAAGAAAAGGTGTGTTAAAATAAAAACAATGAAATCAAATGTAAATTATTATTAATTCGAACAAAAGAAGAGAAATAAAATCACCATTGACCATCTGTCGTGTCAAAAGAATTACATCATTTCTTTAAAATAATTGTGGAAAAAACTGTTCATTAGTATTCAATACGCGACATCAATTTATGTTTCATTGTCGATGAAATTATTTCGTTCAAATGTCGGTAAATTTCTCGTATAAGGTCTGGTCATGTTTTCCGTTAGGTAAAACTAGTGGCTATTAGTCTAGTCAAAGACACATTAAAACTGGAAATGTGTCATGCTATCCGAACAAAATGTTATGTATTAAAGCAACCTATCCATACTTTTTGATTCAACGTGTTAATTACACTTGCTTGCTCGGGTATATGTTTAAAATGTACGTGATTTAAGCAGGTTTTTTGTAAATAGACGCGCGCGTGCGTACTAAGTATGGGCCTACGTGTATATTATTTTGCAGTAATTCTGATAAATTACTGTTTTATTGCTTTGCGCATACGATATTATATTAAATACAAGTGACGCATTTGGAATTGCATGCTCAAAATTCTGGTCTGGTATAATTATTATTATACCGTGAGCATCATATATTATATTACCTGTTAAACGGGTACGTCCCAAAAAGTGAAAATGAAACGATGTCTTAACACGTTGATCTTTTACCGGATACATTTGATTGATTTAGGCCTAGATCTGTTTAGATGGACTTGTTGTGCATATAAATCTTTACTCAATTTCAACGAAATCTCAACCTGGGCGAGTCAGTAAATTCTATGACGGAACCGCTTTAATGTTACAGTTATAGGCCTAATCAACATTTGCGTTGTTTTATTAGAAGATTTTGTTCGATATTTTTCAGACAAATCGGTTAATGTGTTTCTTACTTATGAAATGGAAATCCGCTGGTGGATCGAAATGATAGTTTCAATGCGAGATGTAATCTAGTATAAATCAAATTGATGTATTTCATTTGCGACGGCAAAATATTACTGTAATCTATTTTGACCAGTTGTTGAATAATTGCAGCGGTCAGTATTTGTGTCCACACCGTGATGTAACAACTGGCCAGGTGGCGGTGACAGGTCAGTGGATGATACTCACCAGTGTTGATTGTCTAAGCAGGGAAGCAAGTCTGTCATACCACCTTCATCGTCCGAGCTTGTAGTCTTCGTAAACTTTAAGACTTAAGTTCAAGTGAAGGTGTTCTGTGGTTAAAACCTTAATAAGCTCACTTTATAATAGTATGAAAAGCAAAATATTATCCATCGACGGACTGGGTTACGACATTTATTGTCCGCTGGGATTTTCGTACGTGAGGTAATTTTTTGAACTTCAGGGTGGGTGTTTGAATGGCGTCTTCGGTCCGAGAGATCACGTGGCCTGGGGGTGGGTCATTTCTCAGTGGAAGAAAGTCAGTGACAGCTGAAATTCCAAATATAGATAAATTTAGTTTTAACAATTTTGTTTTCAATCCTATGTTGAGAAACAATTGATTGTCGTTTTAATCTACTCATTGTATTACTTGATGTTATTTTATTTATTAATAATACTATTTTGATTGTTGCCTTGCTTTAACTATGCTTTGTCAATACAGCTAACCTGCATTTTTAAAAGTCATGGTGCTAAAAACTGACACAGTTGTCGTTATACCATGCGGCAATTTAATTCTGACTATTTCACTGATATTCTCGATACAAATGAGTAGACTGGTGATTTTATTTAGTTACCGTATTCTTAATAATCAGATAATCGAAAAGAGACATTTTGTCCTGTTTTCAGTACAGGCGGTATAACTTTAACCTCCATGGTGTATACCATTTTTAGTATCACTGTTGGCACTAATTCAACGCCGTAGGCATGAGCACTGTGAAAATAAGTACAGTAACATTTTCATAGCAGGAAACGCGAACGTTAAAAAAAGACAATATTGATTCGATGAGGCAATATAGCAAAATATAAAATAAAAACACAGGATAATATAAGTGTTAATAAATCACACCTCCCCAATCATTGAACACTTTAATAGGCAATATATTACTCTACTGTACTGTAAAACTTTCCTTGTTTTTGGTGGCGTCCTGTCGAGTTTAAGTGAAGCTAGCTAACTTGATCGGTAATCCACGATAACCTTTCTGTGCTAACATTTTGTGCTATTTTATGTTTTTCACAACATGCTTTACACCCTGTTTTTAAGTTTAAGTTTCTAGTTTTGCAATTATGCTTTAAAGATAAGTTGATGTTAATTGAAACAGAACTGTTTATCTATCCACTGAAAGGCCGAATCGCGTTTCATGTGAAGTCGAGATCACACATATTGGTAGGCGGTCGAACAAGCCGCCTCATCACTGAACGCAGGCGGTCGGGCCCCGTACATAATATACAGTACTTCGCCACCACTGGCCTAGCAGTTGGAACCAATTTACTGATGTTTTTAATAATTAACCTTGACTTCTTTTCATTAGCTGAAGATGTTGATATGATGTTATTTAATCCTTTTAACCTGTTTCATTTACATTTCAATAATAATTTATACAGAAATACAATTCATATTGTCAAAAGCAGTTGCAAGTTTTGATTATATATTATCAGATCCCTACTGTTTGACCTTATTCGATACGTCTGCCCTTAGTTGTCCAAGGGAGAAATAGTACTACCAAACGACATACAATAGGCGGATATTTCAAAGATTTTAAGGCAGCTACAGTATTATTCTGTTCTTCTGTATGCCTAGATAAAATAAAATAGGCCTACCTTGTTGCTGCCAATGTTTATCAATCTGATAGGCCTACATAGTTATTCCAAACCAGAAAAGTATAAGGCATATTCTTCAAATTTCCATTCTAGTGCTTCAATCACTATAACATAGACCTATAAATACAGGCCCATACTATAATCACTTTCGTAAAATTAATAACCATTTTGAATATTTACACATTTTAAAACAAATCCCTTATTGCCATTACTAAGCACTGTAGGCCTATTAATACATTTAAATATTTAATTTTATGTTTTTTTAATGTTTTAATTCGACATAACCAATATTGAAATGTCCAAAAGCCACTGACGAACTGGAAAAATATAGATTAGGCCTAATTCTAGAGTGAACCATCATAATTGTGATGGTTTATTTGCCAAAGTTCAACAAACTGCCAAGTGCCAATTGCAAATAATACATTTACAAATTAAACTATAGAAAAACATGTAAAACCCCATAAATGCTTGTCTTGTTACATGTTTACGAGCACCGGGTTACCCTTGCAGCTTTGGTGGTCCAGGTTACAGTATTAGTATTTTTACCCAGGGGGTTAAATTCTATGTAACATTTTTTATTGGCGTAAATTCAAAATAGCTGGTATTCACGCTAAATACAACAATTGTGTCTCAGTTTTTAAATTTGTTTTATTTAAAGATTCTTCTGTTTAGTGCGTACCGAATTAACCCAATCGGTGACCTTTTGAAGGACACGGCTAATTTAATAAAAATAGTTTTAGATTGGAAAAAAATAATCCGAATTGCTTGTTTCAAACAGCTTGTTACCAATAACACTGTATCCTGCAATTTGGAAAAACATTGAAATCGTATATTATCTGGGTTGCTGTATCCTCTCATTTGTAAAGGATTCAATTCAATTTATTCAACTATAACATGATTTACAGACGAAATTGAAGACAAAAGTTGCTATAAGTTCCACCACAAAAAAAACACTATTTAATTGTTTAAAATAAGATTCTATAGACAGAAGCTCAACATTGTTTGAAAACGAATTCTAGTCGAAGAGATGACAAATAGGTCTATAAACAATTTATCTTTTATTTCTCAAAATTAATAAAAACAACAATTATTTTCTCGTCATATTATTTACTGTATTCTTTAATTTCCCCTTTTATATTTTCTTAATTTCTTAATTTCATATTTTCTTAATTTCAAATTTTTCTTAATTTCCCCCTTTTATAAATATATTTTCACATACCGTAGTTAATGCTTTAATAGTCTATACTATTTGCTAATAGTTACAAACATTGTTGGCTATGTTAGCATGAACATTAAGCCAGGCCAGGCAACAATTAAAATGATAGTTCAGTGTGCTACAGTGGATAATAATTAATAATAGAAAACACAAGTAGACCTATTTCAGACTTCAGAAATTCTAATTTAACATAAAGCATGTTCGTAGTGTGAACATTAAGCTTTAACCCCTCAAGAGAATTTTACTATACTTACAATATTATGGCAAGCTGTTAATGCAATGACTTATTAATTTATTTTTGAACACCCTTTCCCCACGAGTATTGACTGGTACCATAATATTATTAACAACATTAGTGTAAGAATAATAGCAATGTATAACTAGTGAATGGAGATGAACAACTACTTTAAACTACTGTTTGCAGTTAATCATTCAGTTATCTCTCTTCTCTTTTCTGCATTTAAAAAAAAAGATTTGTTTACACTATCAAACTAAGTTTGACAAAAAAGTGTGATGTGTCCAAATATGGTTGTGATATGGCCAATTATGGTAGTGATATGACATCATCCATATATGGGCACATCACAATTTATCACATAAAGTATGATAGTGCAGAAAGGGCTTTAGATGTCTACAAAACTAGAAAGATTTCTGAAGGCATTTACACCTAACTTCGTATCAAAAGACCTTTCATAAAAATAGAGGACGCTACACCTTGTTTTACCTAATTTAAACGATCACATTCATGAAACACTCACAATATAGCCTAAGTCTACAGTTTAATTGGGTACAAAATAATAATACAACTTCGAGTGCGCTATAATATTGTCTATGTTACTGTATTTAATGTTACAGATCGTAAATCACGTATTTAAATTTTTAATGCGCCCGTAGAAAAACAGCAGTAATACTCTGGAAGACGAGTGTCAAAGTTTATGTCCTAATTGACGATATGCGCATGCGTGAAGGATCAGGGAAGAATGATTTTGATGCTTTGTTTGTATATAGCTACATGTAATAATAAATGCATGGTAACGGATATTTTAAAGAGTATATTACAATATTTGTTTGTAGTTGGATTGAAAATTGACCGTATTAGAATTGCGGATGTTCTATTTATTTGATCCATTGAGCTAACAGATTACATAAGACGATTGCAGGTGATACAGTCTAGTAGCACAAGAGACTGTCAACCACGTGTTATAAATTGCTATTTCTGTCATAATGATATGATGTGTATGTTGTTACGTTATAAAAGAATTATTTTCTTGCACGATGTCATTCATTTGTAACAGTTTCGCGTAAAAATGGAATAATTTACACATGTAAAAAAAGGTTAAGATGCCCAAGTTGAAATAAATTAATTAAAGAGAATTGATTGATGAAAGCCTATTATTTTCCCTTTTTCGAATTAATTTATTTAGGCCTATTTATATTTATTCAAAATATAATATTCAAACATGCCTCCAGAAATAGAGAAAAGAAAATTGAAAATTGTTATAATTGAACAATACAATAAGACAAAACAAGTGGAAATAATTCTTATATATTAAGATAGTTAGTATTATCGGATGTTTTGTATTGCAGTTGTAAGCAGTATATTGATATATCGATCAGTTATTCAGTTTTAGATTAATTTAAGATTTTTGTTGAAAAAAAATCTAAGCGCACTGTCTTTTGACTTCTCGAATAGGCCCAAACTTGTTCAAATTGGTGGTAGGCCTATTTTTAATATGTTTAAAGTACTGTACATTCTGTCACTCATTCATCTCACAACTGTATTGCACCAGTACCACTACTTATTGTAACCAAACTGTACAGGCCTACATCTATGTTTCAGGCTACATGAATTTAATTCTCGATGCCTTTAGCCAACGGAAAATATAAAAATAAATGACCAGAAAAATATAAATACAATCTACCATCTAGATGGACAGAATTAGATATATCTGTCACGCATTTCTTGCACTGATGAAGGGCTAGTGTTGCCCGAAAGCTCTGCTAACTTTTCTTGCTGTTTTACTTTATCGTTTTGATTTAGCTTTTCGCTTTTCTTTTTGTATCTCCATTGTATGGAACGCCGTTTACGCAACATTTCGATGATATGAATTTTATGACGCGATATGTGAATGAAATGCATCGATATGAATTGAATGGCGTGATATATGAATGAAATGTTTTGAATTGAATGCTTTGAATTGAATGTTTTGAATGAAATGTTTTGAATGAAATGTTTTGAATTGAATGTTTTGAATAAAATGTTTTGAATGAAATGTTTTGAATGAAATGTTTTGAATTAAATGTTTTGAATGAAATGTTTGAATTGAATTGAAAAGTCAAACTATTGGCGGCGTATGTCATTCCCGCTCGCGATTTTTTTTCAACCTCTTATTAGGCCTAAGCATGGGTACCCTCATCTCCTTTCAACGCTGTCATCAATATGAATCCTTTACAGAGACTCCCTAACAGACCTGAAACATTGGAATACATATTTCCGAACCCAGGTCTGTTAGGATTCTCTGTAAAGGCAGCGTGGAAGAAAGGAGATGAGGGTACCCAGGCTTAGGCCTAAGAGGTTGAGAAAATAATCGCGAGCGAGAATGACATACGCCACCAATAGTTTGACTTTTCAATTCAATTCAAACATTTCATTCAAAACATTTCATTCAAAACATTTCATTCAAAACATTTCATTCAAAACATTTCATTCAAAACATTTCATTCAAAACATTTCATTCAAAACATTTCATTCAAAATATTCAATTCAAAGCATTCAATTCAAAACATTTCATTCATATATCGCACCATTTAATTCATATCGATGCATTTCATTCACATATCGCGTCATAAAATTCATATCATCGAAATGTTGCGTAAACGGCGTTCCATACCATTGAGATCCAGCCACTGATACACACAGCATTGTCATGTTGTCAGTAATTTGCCTTTGGATCTAAAGCACAGTTATTAACTTACTGAAGGTAAATTGATTTTGGGCACAACTAATTATCTTCCGTTCCTCCTTTATAAACCCAGAATTTACAGAACTTAAATGAAGCGTTAAGTGGCAGAGACAGTCTTTCCTTAGCCATTTCCTTGATTGGTACACTTACGAGACATTATCAGCGCATTTCGGAGGTTTTCTAGCGTCGTGTATCCTCCAATTACGTTTAAATAATACAGCCATGATGTTATCCAGGTTTAGTAAAAGTTGGCTTTGATGTTCTTTCGTTAACGCATTTTAAACTCACATTAGATCAATGAATTGTTATAAGAATAAACACAAAATACGTATAATTGTACCGGCATATATATAGTGTGCAAATTATTAAGAAATTCTAGGCCTATATCAAAGCTACCATATAGGCCTACATTTACTTTTTAATCTACTAGCAACTCGTTGCTAGTTTTAAAAATAACAAAAATATTTATTTATTTATTTATTTCTGTGCTTATTTATATACCGAAAATATTAAAACAAATGCTTTAAGGCAAACTTATTTAATTCTCTAAAACCTCAAATTGAAAGTGTTGAATTTTCTATAAACGATTAACCACCACTAAAGTAGGCTGGAATAAGACTGCGTAATAAATAGGCCAATTCGTTCAGGCCACCACAGGAGAACATTATCGCCTACCAGCCATAACGTAAGTTAATATCGTTAATCAGTTATTAAAGTCGGTTTATTAATGTAAAGTCAAGGTTTACCGGACTAATCAGTCGTTGAAAACGTTTCCCGTCTTGAGATTTATAGCTTTCATTTTAATATTACAGAGTGTTTCATAATTTTGGTTTAATACAATGGACTGTTTACCACTATTATCACAAAACATAACGAAATATTAAAAAATACACACTCTGCACATTGGGCATCCGTATAATATCTTTATTACGGCGGCATAGGAAACTTCTATAAAACAGGGTCGCATAGTGTCACACGTGGTGCCTATATTATGCTAAGATTATAAAGAGATTATGCTCACACATGTGTCCCATGTGACAGAGTTTCCTGAATATAGAGTAGCGAGAATTTCTAAGGCTGTTTTCATGGAAACGATGACACAGGTCACATGCACAAGTTATTGTAACAACAAGAGGGCCTTATCTATCAAAGATAATTGAACTGATTTCTTATACTTTAATTAGTGTTAAGTATTAGTGACAGTACCCAATGTCTTGTACATCAAATCAAGTCTGTACTTTCCGTGTTTGATAAACTTGAAGGTTAATTAAAAATAACGAACACGGTGTGGAAGTGTCATTTTAACCTCATAAAAGGAGTCATGGTATCGCTCTTAAAATGCATCAAAGGATATTAATATTTAATTCTGTCAGACTGGGTGGAGAAAAGTTTATAATTATATTGACAAGTTAGGCCTAGTTTATAGAAGCAATAATATAGAATATTATATTATAATAACAACTACTGTCAAATTATAGGGCCTAGTTTTAGGCAATGTTGTATGTGGAAAATATTTTATATGCAACGAATGCAAAATTATTACGTCCTAAAATTAACCGTTATTATAAAAAAAATCATTTATCTCTGTCATCAACACACACCGCGCTGCTTCCATCTTGAATTGGATGTCGAAGAGGCATCCATACGTAAAACGTTTGTACCAAGGCCTACAGTACTCGGACCATAGATAAGACCTTCCTAGGTCCATGCTTGGACTATTTTGGTTGAGGAGCAGAAATATTAAAGGCATTAAAGTTAATGACAGACCGCGTCTTGTTGATCGCACATTTCTCTCAGGAAATCGCATGACCTACACACGAAAGAGGTCCAATGAAGCAGATAAATTCATAGCATGTTTAATAACTCAACAAGATTCCAAGAACTCAATACATCAACACCTGAGAACTATATAACCAACTATATTACCACGTTGAAACACCGATTCTCGTCAGATCAAGTTAAGCAACGTTGGGTCTGGTTAGTGCTTGGATGGGAGACCATCTGGGAATATCGGGTGCTGTATATGGAGCTGGGGTCCCATTAGGCATTTGAAATCAGCATTGCTGACTTTTATGGCTGCACCCCTGCATCTGGTATCTGCATCAGACGTATTAGCCAATGCCTTTCCTCTGGTCAAGGTGGACACTTGACGAGAGAAGCCCTTGATCAATGTTAGGACCAATCAAGGTGCTTTAAACAGTCCTGGCTTTGTTTGCATCAAACCTGTTAGTGGCGGTAATTATCGCTGTCGGTTTCGATTAAATAAAATAGATAAAAACAAATAATATTATAGATTCCGTCCGACGAGCAATCCAATAAGTAAACGCAATATATAACTGTAGTTTTTGTTGGGTCTATGGTACAATTTTATAAATCTATATCTACAATATTGGGCTTATACAGTGAATCTGTTCTCTACTTTACTAAAATTACTAATTTCTAATGAAAGGTTCGGCGTTTTGGACATTTGAACCCGGGAAGAAACCATTGATCAATTACAGTGCAGTATTTTCCATGGATACCGTTATTTATCTTTGTACATAGTTCTAAGTTTAATCGTTATTGAGAAATATCTTCATGTAAAAAGAAGTGACCAAATTTAGTGAATAAAAGTCAATTATTCGGAATTAATTTATTAATGTTAACACAATAAATTTAAAGAACATGACCAATGTGTTTTTTATTATGACATGTTATGAGGGATATGTCGATAATTATCTCTTAACAAGTTTATAGTACAGAGACAGTGAGCCTAGAATTGGGTTGTTAATTGTCATCTTATTAAAGTTTTAACCATTGCCAAGACAATTTTATTGTAGGCTGTAAACTTCTCACTGAGAAAGTGATCCACAATAAAAGTCAGGATTTGACAAGGAAAGTGGCCATGTGTGATAGTAACTGTCATTCGAATCATTTGTTTAGGTAAACGAATTTCAACAAGAAACAAGTCGTAAATACTTTATTTGTCATTAATATCATCACAGTGATTCTGTAAAAACTGTCAGGGAAATTGTTTTAACAATGCGATGAACAACCTTCACCTGGTTAACATGTATTTAACTTTACTTTAATTTCCCTCTTGGCGTTCCATAGCAACCAACTCTTTAACAGATCAGCATAGATGACACATTTACTATTCTGTAGGTCTACAATGAAACATATAGCCCTATATGACCCATTTTTGTTATGAGTTCCGCAGTTTCTGCAATTAAATGAAATAATTCACACCGGATGAAATTCATCACTATCCCTGTCATGTTTTATATCAAGTTGTAGAATAAAGTTATTTAGAATTAATAATAAACAAACAACATGTTATGACAATTATTGCCCTAACATATTTAAGTGATTTATGTTAAAATGGTTTCAACTTGGACGCAACGCAAGACGCAATCGCACCGCAGGTTGTTGAACAATCACCACGCGATGGATGACCAATTTGCAATTACGTAACGACGCAACAACCATACACCTTGGTTCTCACTAGGACGCAACGCGAGGACGTAGATGCGAGTTGACCAATGACAAGCGACTGTTCGAATAATTCATCGCTTGTGATTGGTCAACTCGCTTGCGTTGCGTTACGTCCTGGGTTGTGTAGTGGGAACCAAGCTTAACCGTAAGTTCGGGAGATCCATATCGTCGTGCTTCCGATTTACGTTATTACAATATTTTGGTTTTGATTAATGTAGGCCTAAATTTAGTAGGCCTACAGTCGATCGGCTTGGAATTACCGCATCTACTAAAACAATGTCATAGATTATAATCCCCTATATTACATGTCCCACACTCTCCTGTGTGTTTAGACGAAGACCTATATTAAACAACTTTTACAAACAGAAAACAAGAATTATGTCCAATGGGAGCCTAATTCAAGAAAGTAAAAACAATAATATTGAAAGCTTTCTGACAGTTTATCAAACTTAATATTTATCAAAGTGTATCAACGGTTCGTCCTTCAACTAAAATAGTTTTAAATGATATTTCCTGAAAAAAATGGAACAAAATTTAAACTTTTTAAAATAAAGACGGCACACCCAATTCGGTCTTGAATGTAATTATCGTTATAAATGCAATACTGTTAATATGTTGGGAAAGTTATAGGCCATTTTGTTTTAATGCTTTCTAAATCAGTTACAATCACTCTTTTCAAATTCACTCTAGAGTAGACTTTGTCTAAACGATGGTAAACATAGTTATGTATACATTTCTCATATTGAAAATGAATATATGAACAGTTTCATGAGTGAGTGTTTGAGTTAGCTTAACATCTTTTTATTTAACACATCTTAAAAGACTAGTGGACTTAATGGAAATAGTTCACCTATATTGTATACTACTACTAGGCCTCTAGTTGAAATTACCACAAGAGGTGGCGAATAAGTATAGTGGATCTCGTTTTAAGCCCCTTACCGTCCTTATAATTAATGTGTTTGTTTATGGTTATTCACAGCTATAAAGGCAACACTATCATAAACTGAACTTTCCTTGAAATCTGCCATTTAGGTCTCACACGAACATTTAATTTAGTCTAATATCCGCTGAACAACTTATTGAGTTGTTTAATCAACGTTTCTATGACGGCTTTACAATTAGTATATCTGATGATTTCCTATAGGATAATACAAGAACGTATCAACCGGAGGATTATTATCCCAGTCGTGCTGATCACGTATAGTGGAGTATGAAGCGTTTGGTTCATCCACGCAAAAACGACTAAAGCTTGGTTCCCACTTAAAACGCAACGCAAATAATTGACCAATCAAATAGTTTGTGTGACCTATCGCGTCGTCAACTCATTAATTACTTTACTTGTCTAAAATATCGCAACATGTTAAAAAAGTAACAATATTATGTATTTAAAACGTTAGTACTAAACATCTGCAGTTGATCAAGCTGAACTTATCTTTATTTGAATAAGTTTACAATTCTCCAATCTGGTGTTTACAGGTTCATGGAAAAAAAGCTTCGGCTTCGGAGATTTAATATATACAAATCTTACGGAAATTCAGTTCAGAGTTTTTAAATGAATGAGATTGCAAAATAAAAAAATTAAAGTAAATTATCCAACCGATCACAATGTCAGAATTTGGAGGGATGTTTTCACTACAGTTAGTCCATGGGCCAGACATTTTTTCGGTATCAAATTGGTGGCAAATGTTACCATATATTTGTGGAAAGCTTAATATGTCTACTTTTCAGAAATCCACGATAGCAATGCCAATTGTACAGCTTAATAGTCATTTAACACCGCATATGGAAAATATGCAACACAACATTTTGGGGTAGGGGGTAACACTTTTGCTAATAACTCGGGATATAATGAACAGATTTGCATTTTCTTGGTATCAATATGTAGTGTATAGACTGCTTAAGTGTAATATATTTTTCTGAGTGAATCCAACCATTATTGTTGGAACATTGTAAATTTCAGACTGAATCAAAATGATTGCGTCTACTTATTTATTTAGTACCGTATATTAAACAAAAGTACAGTAACTGTAATATAGTTATTTCGAGAAATTTTGATCGTATGAAATGTAAATCGTTCTTTAATTGTCAATTCAGGTTTATTCATTTTTATGTGTTAAAACAACAGACGATGATTCAAATATTACATCAGATCCTGGGGATTATTACACCATCATCAGACAGACTTCCCAGAATCAGATATGATTGATTAAAAATCGTAATGTGCTACTCTATATGTGTATGTGATTAGGCCTATGAGAGTCAAATCAAACTATACACGACTTGCTCTATAATTACCCACGTTGCTCAATAATCATCTACGTCTACTAAAATTTACGACTTTCATATTCAGAAATGAGACTGCTGTCGTATTTATTCTGTGACATTTGTATGTTGTAACATTAAACATCTCCACTGACAATATTACATGTTTGTTGTGATTAACTTTCTAATGGTCTCAATGTTATTTATGGTTGCCACATAAAGTCAATATGAATATACTGTAGGCTATCTCAAATTATTTATTAGGAGGCTATATCGTTGGTGGTACGTAAAGGATGGATCGATATCGGAATGGTTCACTTCGCGTTCGTTTCGTGTGCATTAGACTTGGCCAAAGCTATGTTATAAGTTACTATAATTATTTTTACTTGTTCAGAAGTTTTCAGCATTCAGTATTTTGTTAGTTGCGTGGACGCGACTCTATGGTTCACTATGTCGGTCGGTCGGTCTGTCTGTCGGTCTGTCGGTCTGTCTGTCGGTCTGGTATCACTATGCGTTTTAGCACGCGACTTATGGCTGTTGGCCTTGTTTTGTACTGTTTTAATAACCCATGATAACCTCACCAAATGTTATATTATGTTTTTGTCCCAGTCGTCGTAACGTTGCATACCACTTCTTGTCGTTAACAATTTTAGAATGAGTTAAATTACGCATACATATTTCGCAAGGTATGTTGTTGGTTTACCAACTGGGAAATTGTGTTATTTACGAGCACTGTGAATGCACATCTACACCTACTGTACCTACTCTATATACAGAGACTGGCGCAAAGTTGTTGTTTGATATTCCTATACTATTACGCAGTAAAGTAGTATATAGCCTGTATGTCTAATAGCTAAAGTATTGTATACGTATAAAACGCCATATGTGCCAAAAGTCGAATCTTCTTCTTGAAGAGTAAACACTGGTCTGTGGCAAAAACTCGTCTCTATTTTAACGCCTGAAATCAGGGTAGGTTTACTGAGGGCGTTCACTACATAGTTTCATTGCTGTTGATTGAATTTTCTTCACAAGGCCCAGAAGTATCGTAATCGATAAATATCTAGATGTTTAGTATCAGCTGTCATGCATTAACACTTGATCTTTAAAAAATATTACTTTCACTACAGACCCGTAACATAGGCATTGTAGCCTAAATTTGTGCTCACATTGATTTTAAAGAGCGTATTTTTTAACACGCGCATGATTATTTATATTACTGTAGGCCTATATTTTTTCTTTTAAATGTCTATTTTTTCGTTTTAAAAATACCCTTCATTATAACATAGTAAAAAGATAGTGATATTAATAGTGAACTAAATATCATATGGTGTTACATATAGGTCGAATGTTGGTCACAAAATTCCATTCCAATTTCTTTTTATAAGTTTCACTTATTAAATTATTAGCTTTAGGATCAAGTTCACACACGTTGACAGATATGCAGACCGAATGACGACCAAGTGTTGGTGAGAAAAGTGCACCGATCTTGTCTGGATTCACAATCAACTTTTAAATTAATTTCGAAATATCATAAAATATACAGTAAGGTCCGTGTTTCAGCTCCAGCCTAGAGTGGCTATTTTAATCCTTACTACTAAGATATGGTTTATTTCATTAGGAGTCATTACGTCATCAAAGGTGATCACATACCAGGCCAACCTAATAAATCATCCATTATTATACTGATTGTTGATTTATTGATGGTTTCCTCAAATATTTTCTTTTTAAATGTTTACAATATATCTGGCCCCAGTAAGCAAGTGTCGTGCAACATATTTAATCAAAAACTTTTCTTTTATCTTTATTGTTTCTAAATATTACTTTTATATTACGACTGTCTGAAAAGGTTGTCGATAAATCATTAGACCTATTGGGATAAATTGTATCGAAGTAACAGTTTAAACACGGACTTATAAAACAAACGTGTTTTACGTGAACACACACAAATAAAATATACGATAGACAACCAACGAACGCACACGTGACATTGTGGTTGCATCTAGCCACTATATCAAACTAGTTTGACAAAACGTATGATGTGCCCAAATATGGTGGTGATACGCCCGAATATGGTAGTGATATGCCCAATGTGGTAGTGATATGCCCAAATATGCTAGTGATATGACATGTCCATATATGGGAACATCGCATGTTGTCACATAAAGTTTGATAGTGTAGACAGAGCTTTATAGATGAAACAATGTTTTCACAACACAACGACTTCATTATATAATCTTAATAGATAATACCCACGAAACTGACATTCAGTATGCAGTAGACCCCTCCTTAAAGCTTGGTTCCCACTAGAACGTAACGGAAGGACGTAAACGCAACGTAAGCGCGTTGACCAATGACAAGCGAAGTTATAGACAGTTAGCAATCACAAGCGAATAAGCCATCGCTTGTTATTGGTCAATTCACTTGCGTTGCGTTACGTCCTTGCGTTGCGTCGCTAGTGGGAACCACGCTTTAGGACACACACAATTATTGGTTTCCAGTTGTACGCAACGCAATGACTTAAGCCGCCAACGTAAGCGAATTGACCAACTACAAGTACGACGACGGTTTGAATATTCTATCGCTTTTGATTAGTCAACTAGATTGCGTTGCGGCTTATGTCCTTGCGTTGTATCCTAATGGAAACCAATATTTAGACACTTTCTCGTTAAAAAAAATAACAATGGGGATATTGTTTACAGTTATTATTATTATTTGTTGGGTACTGAAGTTATTTGTTCTCTAATTAGGGGTTCCGTAAAGATTTGGAGGACCGATATGAATTATACCCGATTAAAATAAATAAAAATTGCCCGCAGTACTTTCGACATTATCGAATTCATTCTTTATAAATTGTTAGGCCTAATGTTGGTGTTTTCTAAAGCTCGTTATAATTGAATATCATGGTTACTTGAACACTATCCTGCATCCGTGAATTTATGCCAAAATTGATATGGCTCGATAACTTTAGGTGACTTCATCAGGTCTTTGCCCCAGTACCGCACACGATGACTCTTATTGGTCATATAATAGCCCCAGGAATCATTTAACCGATTTTTTTCCTAGAAAATAATTCGTCATAAGAAAACTTTTAAAGTAACAGACAATTGTGCCTATATATTTAAGACTATTTTCTAAACTAGACTAAATGATAGCCACTGCGGACAAGTCTCTACAGCTCACTATGTCGGTCGGTTGGTCAGTTGGTCGGTCGACTGTTCAGTCGGTAAAAACTAACTCAAATTTGAGCACGCCCTGCAGCCATGTATATGGCCTTGTTACACTATTTGTTGAGTAGGATTACCATTTAAATTTAATTAAAGAATGTATTTTTTTGTTATCTTTTAGGTACACGTGAAGCTGCGTTTGTCCATGCAATATCGTCTGCAGCGGTTGCGCATTCTGTCACGCGCGCATGCAGTAGTGGAGGCTTACTGAAATGCGGCTGCGACAGAACCATAAGCGGCACCAGTGACGAAGGTTTCACGTGGTCTGGATGCTCGGACAACGTAGACTACGGAATTGTCTTCTCACAATCTTTTGTAGATTCAAGAGAGAAAAAGAACAAAATGAAGTTTGATCGTTACCTTATGAATATTCATAATAACGACGCAGGTAGACGGGTAAGTTAAAATGCCAGAAAGGTTTTAATTCTCTTTCACATCGTCTAGAAAAAATTCCGGATACACCGGTGTTTCTTCTAGTATAGCGTACAGTATTCCCAGTGTTTAATGTAAAAGAAGTACGAGACGTTTTTTTTATGTTACAATATTATACGAATAAATTCATCTTCTAACTAATATTATTTATAAACAACAATCTAGTCTCAATTCATCTACAAATATGACACACACTGAGTAGTACTTATAAGATATTTCCTCTCGTTGTAGCAACATTGTATGATGAACACATTTTCAAAAGAAAAAACAACTTTTCCCCATCAATGCCAAACCACAGAAGTCATAAGTAATAAGACATTTATATTTGCCAAATGAGGGATAAAATTAAATAATGTTATATTGAACTATAGTAATATACCTACCACGACGATTAATACATACATGGACTGTAATTTATGGCTAAACTTACTGATAAAACAGTTGCAGAAGTGACAGATACGTTCTAAAAAGGAAGTTGCATATCAAAGTTTGCTGAACCAGAATCAATGTAGCGGCCACAGGCTACCCCAAACGAATACAGAAATAATATAATCAGCGAATACCACAAAGTTAGTTTAATATATTGTCTGTCAGCACCGTAGTCTGGGCCTCATCAATCATTAATGTCACTACGTGTTTTTATTAAGCCTCCAATTTTTAATTTAAGTTTGTATCAAATAAAAAATATGGTAAACCAGTGCAGTGATCTTGATAAAATAAAATGCCCGGCTGTAGGGGCCTACATGAATAATTTTATGGTATCATTAACTATTACATGATAAAACTTACTATTTTTAGGAACATTTAAAAGACTTTTGTTTATATTACTTTTTTTCTCAAAATAAGTTGAAAAAGAGATTAGGCCTATCTATATTCAATTTTGAAAATGTATTATAACTAAAGTGGATATAATTATCCAAATTAATTCATTAATTAAAAGATCACGTTAATATTGTTAACTTTATTTACTATTATTAATTCAATTACAATTACCAAACATGTAGAAAGATGATTAATAACGCATATATAACAATTATCGCAATTGACAATATAAAAGTGTTGACAGATTTTGGCGAGACTATTATCTTTTCCGTATGTAGTATCAAATCGTGGCCCACCAAGGAATAGCATTGATTTATATACATGATATTCCCTCCTCCCCCTTTAAAAAAAATATTGGATACTATAGGCAACAACAAGACACAACTTTGCGCTGATTACTAGCTGCATCATGTTTCCATACGTCTTTGATAACAAAAATGACTGGGGTAATAATGTTCAGCGCGTTTCACAACATTATGCGCTATATAAAAAATGTACACACACAAGGAATGCATTAGACGTCCACACGTATAAAGGGTACATATAAATATATTCACGCATATAATTGGTACCTTAGACGTCCACACATACAAGAGTTATTACACATGCCAGGGACACAGTAGTGTACATTGGACGTCCACGCATATAAGGGGTATATTAGACGTCCACGCATGCCAGGGATACAGTGTACAATGAACGTCAACGCATATAAAGGGTATATTAGACGTCCACACATGCCAGGGATACAATAGTGTACATTGGACGTCCACACATATTATTATAAGGGTATATTAGACGTCCACACATTCCAGTGATACAGAGAGTACATTGGACGTCCACGCATATAAAGGGTAGACGTCCACCCATGCCAAGGATACAGTAGTGTACATAGGACGTCCACGCATATAAGGGGTATATTAGACGTCCACTCATGCCAGGGATACAGTGGTGTACATTGGACGTCCACGCAAAAAAGGGGTAGACGTCTACACATGCCAAGGATACAGTAGTGTACATAGGACGTCCACGCATATAAGGGGTATATTAGACGTCCACTCATGCCAGGGATACAGTGGTGTACATTGGACGTCCACGCAAAAAAGGGGTAGACGTCTACACATGCCAAGGATACAGTAGTGTACATAGGACGTCCACGCATATAAGGGGTATATTAGACGTATACACATGCCAGGGATACAATAGTGTGCATTGGACGTCCACGCATAAAATAAGTACCGTACATTAGACTTCCATAATCATATAAGGGTCTTTAGACGTATTGTATAAGGAGTAGTACCGTACCGTATAGGTATTATTTTATACTCAAGGCAGAAAAAACCAAGTTAGATTTACGATTTCAAAACAATCACCAAGCACCTAAATAAATTTATAGCATTCGAGCAAAAACTTTGAACACCTCTATTACATTATATTGATCACGTACGTTAAAAGAAAAAATGTACGAAATAAATAAGATAACAGTACATAGTCCAATAAAACTTTGATTGTACGGTTTTAAGAGAAACATTTACAGTTGTGGTAAATTGTTTCCAAGAAATTGAATGCTTCTCTTGACAAAATTATTGGTTGATCATGAACTGATTGTAAGATATGTGTAGACCGCCACCCTATTTTTAGGAATCAAAACTACTAGAGAGGTCGTATGTAGCCTTATGTACAAGAAAATATCTGTTATATTTTATGATACGTTTTTGTTTTGTTAAACTTTAATTCTGACAATTCTAATTCTAAAGCCTACACGCTGCTATCGTGATAGAAAGTACTATAATATATAATAATGAATGTCACAAAAAAGCATCTTGTTTTAGTATAACCACAATAAGACAATATGTATTAATACTTTTTAGGAACGTAAACTTAATTCCATTTTTTTCAATGTAAAGTTTAGTCTAAAATCCTCTTCCTCTTCCTCCTTATTCCCAATGTTGGTACTGTACGCGAATCACGCCCTCAAGTGGAAGAACACGCCATCATCGTTATTAACTATGGCCACAACAGTGTAGTTATAGAGGGCGCTATGTCATCTCATCGAAGGTAACAACTTTGTACTAAACTGATTTTATACTTTATTTGCTTTCAGGTAATAGAAGAGAACATGCGAACTGAGTGCAAATGTCATGGAGTATCGGGCTCATGCGAGATGAAGACATGCTGGAGAGCCATGCCAACGTTCCGTTCCGTCGGCGAGAAACTAAAGGAAAAATTCGATGGTGCAACTGAAGTAGTTGAAGTAAGGGACAAAAAAAGGAAAGATCTTAGACCAGCAGACAAGAATTTTAAACCGTACACTCATACTGATTTGATTTACCTTGTGCCATCTCCAGATTTTTGTAACCCTGATTATTCTACTGGATCATTGGGAACAAAAGGAAGGTATGTGTATTCAATGTTTGTTAAGGAGGTCCTTATTTTAAAAATAATTGATTTATGTCCACTCTCTCAATCACTATATTCAATTAAAAAGTTAAAATTATTACTAAATTTTCCATAATAATTGCTTGATCGTGGTCTTGATGCATTCCAATGTGTGTCAACGGTAATTGGACTTTTAAACTACTGTGATGTTATCATGCTGGGGCATCACACCAGAAAATGAAAAAGTGGAACATCCCGAGAATAGGAAGCCTAGTTTCTTTGAATGGAATCAGCTATACAAGGTCAAAGGTTGTTCTTAATGCGAAACTATGTTAGTTGATATATTTTTTAATCTTGATATATTAAAAAAGTAATATTTTTCATTTTTTTAGAGAATGCAATAGGACATCAAAAGCAATGGATGGCTGTGATCTCATGTGTTGTGGAAGGGGCTTTGATACATACCAAGAAACCATCACAGAACGCTGCAGTTGTAAATTTCATTGGTGTTGTTACGTTGAATGCAAACAGTGCACAAAGACAATAGAAATTCACAAATGCAAGTGATGAAATAAAGACTTTGCTAAAATTTAATAGAGATTTTCTTTAGAGAGAACCAAATAAACAAAGATGTCCAAAACATTCTTAGGCCTACTATCAACGATCTGATCTCTTTTTGGAATAGTTTTAATTATTGTCACCTTTGATCTAGTTAGAAAGTAAACAACAAGAAATGATTAAAGTAATTCGACTGTATATAATTATATAAATGAAGGTTTTGACACGGTTTCGAAGATTTAACTCTTTGATTTGACTACAACTACAATTGTACGCCTGGATGGTTCCACTTTTATTTTGAGGGGTGGTTAGTTGTTGAAACAATGACATAACTGAAGTAGAATATGTGAAGTGTATGTCTATCGCATTTCAAAATAGTCTGATATTCTTATATTCAAGATGATGTGTGAGAGTCTACTCTCAACTCATGTGTAGATTGTAATTGGAAAGATGTTGACCGCGGTGGCCAACTGTTGAGATTTCTTGCCTGTATGCTTAACTTAATTTAAAAACAATTTCTAAAATAAAAACAGTTAAATATTTATGTAAGATTTATGTAAACTTGATAATATCGTTTTATCTAATCGATTTTCTACTACTTTATAATTATTCGATAAACTAATATTTTTACAGTATTTTAATTTAAACGCATGATATACTGATGACATAATTATATATACACGTTTTAACATTACATTTATTTCAAATATGAGAGAGATATGTATAGTTCTTTACTATTGTGAGTTTATCACTGTATAATTTTCAGTTATTATTAAAAATATTTATAACTATTGTATTTATTTTGTAATTTATTTTTTGTACTATAATTAGGTCTATTTCTCAACCGTATGTATTTGTGAGCGTCAATCTCATACAAAGAGTAGTTTGCATTTGATTTCGTATGAAAGATTTGCACAGAGGTTTGTACAAATTATGTATATACAACATTTTTCCATTCAAATATCGTTTCAACACTAATCTTTTTATAAAATATGGTCATAATTTTTACAAAAAAATATCATTGAGAAATATCTTGTTTACTCTACTTCCTTATTTGTATTTTTAACATTCTACATTCTGTGTAATATATAGTGATATATTGTACCATTGGTTCGTTATTAGAGGTTTTCATCATTGTAGGCCTAATCATCCACAACAGTTATAGCATTAACATCCGCATTTATAGCATCACTGTGTATGTAGGCCTACACATTCAGAGAGGCTTAAAACAAATAATTGTAATATAGTGCTTCCGTAGTAAATGTAAATAATAAATATTGTATGTAGGTTAGATTTCATTATTTTAAATTTGACATTAAAAAACAAAACATAATTTATGTATATTATACATTATCATAAATGTATTAGAAATTTATAAGCAACGGAAATGTAAATGATGACGAAACAAATTTTAGAAAAAAAGTAATCATAATGTAAGTTAACATAACTATAGGTCTTACTTGTATTAATATCATAGCGTCTACAGTGCTTATTGACTGATACAATGGTTTTATGACTGACACTATCTTGATCAAATAATGTAAGATAATATTATTAGGAAATAAAGTTTTCTCAAGGAGTTACTTTTTGCGTTGTCTATATTTTTGTGGATATTAAGATTATCAATCTTAACAAATAAATTTTTTAAAATCTTTTATAATAATTTATAGAGTCCGTACTAAACATACAATCTATGGATAGCCAGAGAAATGTCTTATAATTTGTCTAGTGTACACTATTGTTCAAATTCAATAGAAAAACACATTCCAATATCACCTGTAAAACAACAATCTACAAAGGACGTGTACATGGTATTTTACTAATAGGATCTACTTCTGGATTTCTAATGAAATAAATAAGTTCAATCGAATCGTCCATGAAAAAACAACGAATAGAAGATTGTAACACTATCCCTGGTAAATTGAAAATTTTAAAGATACAACATACAGTATGTAATATATACTCTATCTCTACTTCTCAGGCAAACCTCGTTCACAAGTAGCTTATACGGTCTTACGATTAGCATTGCCGCAACTAAATAAAACCTGTAAATATGCTGTCTATCTCTCTAACCTAAAATGATCACCTTTACCAAACTGGAGTACCCGGCATTTCTATTATAAAGTTTGGTATAAAAAAAGAATACAACTATGAAATTAAAACACTTACCTTCAAATAACTACAGATCAAATTAATTCCACAAACGCCATAATAAAGTCATCAGCAATAAAGGCGCGCCCTCAATCGATTGAGAAGACTTTTTGGCGTATGGAATAACGGAATAAGTTTTGCCCAAAATTTGTAACTAAAAAGTGCATATTATAGATTGTAGTAGTTCTAACATTCTATTATCAACCGGAAACAGCATTGCTATGTAGAAAAGTTTAAAAGTTAATTTAAAGAATGGTAAAAATACATACACAGTTGATACTAGGTCTATATAGCAATATAGTGTACTCGTACATCTAATAAGGAAACATGCCAATTCTAAAATCTAAAATCGTGGATATTTCCGTGCGCGCGCTGTACCAACACACTAAAATCTAAAATCGTGGATATTTCCGTGCGCGCGCTGTACCAACACACAACAAGTTATCTTTTAACACAGTGACATTGCCAAAATGTTGTTTGTCGGAGATATTCTGTATTATATGAAATCATTATTTAAAACACTTTCCTTACATCAATATTTAATTTATATACGTAAATATCAAGAAAACATTAATATTGGTATAGTAATTGTTAAAAAGTAATTCATGCAGATAAGCCTATTATCATAGTGTTTTGTTTAAAATTTTACAAACATTTCATTTATAAATATATACATTATGGTTACACATTTTCTAATGCTACTTTTAAAACGTTTTTCAATGCTACAACTAGTTGGAATTTAACTGTTGCAGAAAAATCATCCATACAAAGTTTTAAATTAGTCTATTTTAGTGTCGTTTTCAATCAGTCTTGTTTGTATGACCAAGCACGTCACTGTAACAGTTGTAGAGTACCGTAGTACGAAATGAAATCACATCCGGTCAAAGTTCAACTTGAAGCACGACGATGAAACCCAAGCAAAAAAGACGAATCTATCTCTATCCATTATCATAGGCCTGGTAACAACTTTCTCTCTGAACATTGAAAATCAGGTATGCTATTATGATTCAGAATGTAGTTTGAAAAATAATATTAATATTTCTGTAAAATAGCAAATTAAATACCTAAGGTAGGCCTACCATTTAAACGTTTAGCACCAACATTATTTAATAATATTAAATGTTGCAGTTTTTATGCCCTAAACACAATCAATTTTATGATAGGCCTACTAATAGTTTTAGTTTGGTTCGATTGGTTAAAAAATCTTCCAACCTTTGTAAAGTTGTATTGAAATTGTAGGTACTGTACTTATTCGTTTAATACATTTCAAATATCACTGTTATTGCTAATTGATTTGATTGCAATGTGATTGTTTGCGTCACATTGTGGAAACAGTGCCATTTTCTGCATATTCTGATTATAACACGATGGTTATAACTACTTTATAGTGATTGATATCTATAAATCAATAGGCAAATTGCTGAAAAAAGTTTATAACAATAGTCACACTAGAATCAAGCTGGCCAGACTGCTACTACCAATTATGGTGAAATATGTCCATTATAGGGGTATACTGTTACTGCAATTTTGTCCAATCCTATTGATACATCATATCCTCAAGACTAAATTAAACAGTACCAAACTGAATAATTCACAGACATTGCTATTTACACATTTCTTTTAAAACTTGTGACAAAATGATTTAAATTTGAAATCAAGTCATGTTTATTGATATTTGTTGTTTTTTACATGGCTTCCTAAAACAATTTCATTTGTTTAGGTATGCCATGTACTTTACCAAACTTTACACCGCTTTTCAGAACCAGTGGGCTTTGGACAGTTGAACGCTTTGGCAAAACCTTCACTGTTGCGAGTTGCACCAATTGCTCTAAATATAAAAATAAATGTACATAAATGTATGAAATAGCAACATTGTAGTATTTCAATTGTCTGTTACTTAATGATGATTTGCTTTGTTTTAGAAATGTGTATACTTCGAACGTTTATACAACACAAAAGTAAACGGCTGAGGTAAAACTTGGAATAGTTTAAACATACCTGAATCGCCCAGGACTATGAGGTCCAGTAAGAATTTGAGCAGTAGCACCTTCCGGTCGGAAAGCACTACACCATACCTAAAAAGAAGAAGGTACACATTTATATAAAAAATATAACAAAACAAATAAAAAAAAAATAAATTCTGTAATTGGACGCTGTTTAATGCATATAAAATACAAATAAACAAATAATTAAATACAAATACACATAAAAAACCACAAATAGATACGTATTAAAACACATGCAAAATAAAAGGAACAGGGCGGTATAAAAAATACTATAAATGAAAAAAACTACAAAAAAAAAAAAAAAAAAAAATACACTTTTTCATATTATCTCTTTGTTCTCTTTATTATTTTACATCAGATTTTATTTTAAAATTGTATTGCAGATGTTGAATATTGTAGGAAGTAGGAATGAAATGAGTCTTCGGTGCTATTTCTGCTTTTGGGGTTTTCACTAATTCCAAGATAAGATTTATTCGAACTTACTTGTGCATAGTTAATAAAGAATAGTTGATCCTGTGTATAGTTGAGACCAGGTAGTAGAGGTTCTGCTTTTTCTCGACTATCAACAAAACTTCTGTAAGCCTGAAGAAACAAAATATATAAAGTCTTATTGGGCCTTTCTTTATATATTTGTATTTACAACGTGGATTTGAAATTTGCTTGATATTAAGAGTATCATCTCAGTACCTATTGTGAACTAAAGAAAAGATAAAGACTCTACATCCTAAGGGATGAATGGTCAGTTACCAGGTATCCAAGTAAGTAGGCCTAAGTACACTATACTGATTGTGGAGAGAGCTGGTGGCGAGTTATGAACGTTCCATTAAAACACCATATGTAGGCTGTTTGCCCGTAACATCGACAGAAGGTAGACACACTCCATCGTCTCACTTTTGACAAACGTTATCATTGGAGGTAAAAGGCATTTTATAACTTACCTTGTATGATTCAACTAATCCGCCATTGTCTGCGATATTTTCTCCTTGGGTCTGTATACCATTTAACTAAAAATAAGCAAACAAAATTAATTGTACTAATATATTTAGAAGCCACTGTATCTGCATTGTTTAAACCTAATGAGCGAATAATGATTTTCCTTATTAACTTGTCCTAATAAAATATTGTTACCTACATTCATGTCGTTTTCTGGCATGACGTAATTATCATATTGATCAACTATGCATTGCTTTTTTTCTGTAAACTTTTCAATGGAATTATCTGTCCACCACTGCACCAGGTTACCTTCTTTATCATATTGGCGACCTACAGAAGAAATATTTAAAGACAAGTGAGTTTTTAATTGGTATCACTATTACTGTACTCGACGTTTTACATGTTTCTGATGTACAATATAACTACAGTGCATTGAGAGCCTTCTTGTGCGTTACAGTACGGTAATTGTTTTATTATTATTATTGAGAATTATGCCAGAAATGTGGGTCTACGGTCAGTATTTTAGCAAGTATATACAGTAATTTGTTCAGGTTGAACCTTTAGCTCGTAAAGCCAAACAATTTATTTTGTCAAAATATGATTTATAAAATGTTTTTATACCATCCTCAGCTTTTATATCACATGATCGTTTGTTCCTTTTTTGGGGGATTTTTTCTTTCCCTGTCCTGTCTGTGTGTTTGTGTACGTTAATGAATTTGTAATTTTTATTTATATCATTCATTTAGGGCTTGCTCGCCACAAGGTCTTTTGATTAATCGAATTTCTGTTTTTCTGGTGTTACTTTTTTAGTTTTGCCCTCTTCCTTCATTTTATAATTTTTATTGGATATTTGTTGTTATTTTATTGTGGAAGAAATAAAATGTTGATGTTAAATTGAATTGAATTGAATCGTTTTCTTTTCACAACAGAACAAATCCAAAGCAATGCTTTTACCTTGGATCAAACATATGCCAACATTATTTTAGTATATTCTGTAAAATGTAATCTATATATAAATTTACGTAAGGGCAAAATTCGGTAAATCGCGCCTTACTTCTATAATTTTTACTCGATGGTATATAAAGTTGGTTCGTACTTTCGGTACTGATTTTAACCACCTGATGTAACCCTGTTTACTAATTAAATTAAGTTAGATAATAAGTTATTGACGGTTAAAACGAATTTAGGTTCCAAGATTTGCCCCAAATAGGGGTGTTTTCCGACCGTGGTATACACTGTATAATGGATGTCCATCTTGAAAAATACCCGCCACAAAAATGCGAGGAGGCTTCGCATTTTCCTATCTCCTCCTACGATAATTGTTTTTAATAGCTGAAAACCGGTTGAACAGCTAGAGTACACCATCATAATGTTGAAGACAGGCCGATTTTCTTTAAAAAATACTATTTTGATAGATTTAATATACGATTATACAAATCTATTGATTTGCGATGAATGGAACAGTCATCCCAATCTCTCAGTCTGCCAGAGTTTGGTTTAACACAAGTACTGTAGGTAAATTTATGAGCCCTTGGTTTAACACATACGGTAGGTAAATATATGGGCCCTTTGAGAATAAACTTGCGAGATTGTGGATAGGCTCTACTGTTAGATATATAAACACATTATTATATACAAATAAACTTTATACTGACAGTTCTTTCTCAACGTTTGTATTAATTAATAATTACCAAATATAAACGTCGTAGTGGTGTATCGTGACATGGTACTTTAATATTTCAATCGATTATGACAGGGACAGTTTTAACTAAACTAAATAAAGAATGTTCTTTAATATAATTAGGAATCTCTTGCCATACACGGGGAAAATTAGTGTACAATGAATATTTAAAAGAAATAAATAAATAAATAAAATAAAAAAAGTATTAAATCGCAAATGTTTTACTGTATTTAGAGGTATATTATTTATAGGCCTATAAAACATGAAAAAAATATTTCGTTACTGAGTGGATAAAGAATATATTTAAAAATTGTTCCTCTTTGTACCTATCCGCTTTCCCATCCCTCAACCCTAATGTTACATACAAAACACAAATTGGGTTTCTTTAAATGAGTCCAAATCAAAAACTTGGACTCATTTTGTGATAAGTTTCTCCTTCGGAAGTAATTCCCAGGGTGCTAATTTTAGTTGACTACATAAATCATCGTGTCTATTTATTCGTTTCTGTAAACGACAATGTATAGGCCTATAGTCCTGCGGTACGTACATTTGAAATCGCCAGTTTTGTTACGCTGAAATTACTGTGTATTCGAGAACCATCTGTGGGCACGACCTAGATGGTACGCGAGCGAAGCGAGCGTACCATCTAGTAATAATAATAATAATTTAGCACATTTGTAGACATTTCTTAATTTTTAATTACGAGAAATAAATTCTTACCTCTGTCGTCAAATCCATGAGTAATTTCATGACCAATAACTGCACCAATACCACCGTAGTTCAGATACCTTGAATTGTATAAAAATAATGAATATTCAAAATTCAAATAAAGATTATTTTATTGTAATATTTCGTAGCTTCACAACTAAAAATACCTATCCAACTTTGTGTAATATAGAGAACTTGTAAGAAATCGAAATAAATATTATATAAATTATGAGAATATAATGCTCGAGCAAATATCTGACAACAGAAAAGAGCAATTTTATAAAGTGATAAATAGGGTTAGATAAAAAAACCCAACATGTTACATACCATGGCGATTTGTTGTTATAAAATGGTGGTTGGAGAATACCAGCTGGAAAAACTACAATAACAAACAAACAATAATAATAATAATGAAAAAAACAATATTAATAGAACAACACAATAATAACAATATTTTAATATTTAATATTTTATTTCCAACATCATCATACAAAAATTTACCGATTTTGTTCCTTTGGGAGTTGTAGAATGCATTAACCACCGCAGGGCCTATACTCCATCTGATGAAAAAAAAAATTAATGAATATGCTATAAGGTATTGATTTTGAAATCATCAACGAAAACAGCAACGAATAAAGATATTTGATCGTTACGAACCAAATCGTTGTTAAATTGTATATTCTCACCATTCAACCCATACACAATAATCATTAATTGTTTTGTATTGTTTTGTGTAACGTAATCTTAACTTAAACTGATCAGCGTTCGTTTTTATAATTCCGAAATAATTTTAATACTCACTGCCATGAGTGAGATTTTATTTTTCTGAAATCATTTTGTAATTAATTTAAATAAATGTTAGTAGTTACTAAGTTAAAGTGATTTGAAGTTAATAGCAATGCTAACTACTTACTCATTTTTGTCGACTTCTTTCCGCAGGTATCCATACGTTTCTTGGGAAGTCCAATTTAGGTATGACAAAACATTTGTAAAGTAGTTCATATCATCAAAGTCAATCTAAGTAAATTAGAGAAAGAATTGTAAATGATTACCAATATACTTTCTTACTACCTTGTAAATCTAATTTGGGGTTTTTTAAATCTTGGGTCCCACTTGGACGTAAGGACTTAGGCGCAGTGATCACTGTGATTTGACCAATCACAGTGATGGACACTCCGAACTGTCTGATTGCGATTGGAAAACTATTGTACTGTATTGTATTGTATTGTGTCTCCCATTTGCCTTGCGTTGTAGGAACCAAGCTTTACTTGCTATTTGTGTAAGGGCATACAATAAATTGCCGAGAAAAATTTGAATGAATGAAATATAGGCTCATTTTAGAAGAGGCAAATCAAGTCAAATGAATACTAATAAATGATTGGCTTGATTGAAGTTACTAAGGTTACCTACGTTAATATATTCTTTATCAAGAAGTGCATCGTCTTTTATCCAATCAGGGTAGCCAACTTGGTCGTACATAGCGTTGCACTGTAAAATATAAAATCAACTATCTTGGTAAATGATTTTTGTTTTTATTAATGAGAACATTCAACCAGAAAAGAGAAGTAATTCTAAAGTGATTTAGAACAGTGGAAACATCATATTGTATATACTGCAAACAAAATAATTTGCAAATTAGTAAACCGAGTTTATTTAACTTGGTTCCGCATCGTTAAACTCATGGAAACAATTTTTCCATTTAACTTGTAAAATGAAATATTCATTATTAAATAATGAATATTTTTTGAAAATACAATATATAAAAAAACGTTGTCTTTACAACGAATTACCTTTTCGGCTGCAACTAGTTTTGTAGGTTCGTCCATCCATTCATTGTCCTTTAACATATCTATAAACGATTTACGCAATCGACCTATCATGTCTACCATCTACGGAATATTAAATCAAATGTTATATTAATTAAAATGAATAGATAAACATACAAGCTATATTAAAGAAATGCTAAAAAGTGCATATCATCACATAAGTGAGAATGATTCTCATTTCCAGTTAGTTCTACGTACACGAAAACGTTATAACTGATGATTGCTTACGAAGCGCCAACCGCCACCATTTATGCAAATGAGCAGGTGTTACAAGTATTTCCTTTTTGCAGGAAAGGGTAATACATTGTTGTGTTAATTTATTATTCACATTTTTCCTGCCACTTTTCAGTATTATGTTTAGATTTAATTTGCCTTAATTTTTTTTCTATTTGATCAGTTTGTCGAAATAAATTCATTAAACTAACAACAAAATAAAGGTAGGCTTTGGATGAATGAAATATTGAGTGAATGTGTTGATGAATACATGAAAGAAGAAATGAATGAGCAATGGTTCGCGCTTACATTTTCTTTACTGTCCCCTGTAAAGGTTTTATCAACATACATCCTGCCGACAGCAAAGTCTAAAATTCCATTAATGTAGTCTGAACATGTTCTGAATCGAGCGCCCTCTGCACTTGCACCATATAAAACCTGTGGGTTGAGTAGAAAGATTCCTGAGTTACAACATTGGTATGATTGAACCTTGACCCTTGGAAGGCAAAGTTGTTAACCAATCAAGCTACAGCTTATCATTTAATATTAAGAACATTGGTTATACTTATTAAGAAATCACAGTATGTCTAATTATTTAACTATATCTATTTATGGCCTCTAATAATAAGCCTACACGTTTTTTTAAAATTTGTTTAAAACAATCAATGATAAACGTACCTTATAATACTGTTGCCTAACATGGCGGAATCGTTCTCCCAGATTACTAACTCGATTCATAATAATTCTCCACATCAAATAATTAACAACAACACTACATTCACAAAAAAATGATAAATATAATTTAATCTTGGTTCTGTGATGGCGTGTTACAATCCGTCATGCTTGAATAATATTAATGAATGACGTAATTAATACATAAACGACGGGCATAAATTGAGAGAAAACTGGGTTGGTTACGAATACGGCTGAGCTCTGTGAACACTATGTAAAACAAGCCAGAGATTTGTAAATAAAAGTACGAATGAATTTAGCTGATAGTCGTTGTTTTAGGCCTATATTAATTGTGTCAATAGGATTATATTAACCAATATTGTTGCGTAGTATTGTTGCTACATTAGTTTAGTTAACTTTAACTCATTTTGTATGCCATAAATCTATGCCATGTACTACCTAAATCTTGGCTACAGGCGTGGATTTAAGATTTTAATATTAATATATAACATGATAAATAATAAAGTTAATCACTTCCGTAGAAAAAACGGACAAAATAATGTTTTCATTTATAAAATGACAAAATAAATGATTAAATTAAACTAAAAATCCATTGGCTGGCAGCCAATTTGACTTAAAATTTCCTTTAAAATACAGTTTTAATCAGAGTGGATAATTATTATATGACATTAAAATGGCTAAAAAATTTTTTTTTTCAGGGGGCAATACATCTTTAAGGAACATAGACATACAGTACGCCCTCAATCGATTTTGAACAAACCTTGGGTGCGTGTCGACCACAACCAACTGAGAAATTTCTTTCATGTATGTTGGGTTACGGTTAACAATTGGTTCCGAATCTGTGATTGGTTGCACACTTTTTGGAGTAACCGTATTGAAGTAATAGCGCCAGTCTATCTATGGAGAAAAATGACGTATACACAAAGAAGTATTATTAGTAAGCCTATAATTGGAAACAAAGTGGTTAAAAATACAAACTGTTACTGGAATGGCCAAGATAAATCTGGTCAAAGAGTGATATAAAACGAAAAATTATATAAAACATAGTTTTATTAGTCTATTTTGAATAATAATATGGTTTCCTTACCAGCGGTACATCCGCAGATAGTTCCTCCAACGTCATCAAATTATACAGTGCTTCATTGTCTCTCAGATCTTCGTCAGGCGTTGTTAACTAGATATACGATAGAATATTTTGCTAATTTGCTTCTCTTCAATGTGTATACAAAACACATAGAAGGAAATACACATTGAAGGAAATGCTTCTGTTTAATGTATATACTAAACACATTGAAGGAAAGAATGGAATGATCATTTCGTTAAGATCAGTACTTTATTCTATTTAAATATCAATGACCCGCCACTCCGGCTTTGTAGGGCCTACCTATTGATTATTATTATTGTATAAGGTCTATTATATAACACCTAAATACATTCCTATCATTTGATTGGACGATTGTGAGTCACATGGCATGCAATAGTACGCACTATTAAACGATCGTTTAATAGTACTTTTTTAAACGTTTTTGTGTACGAAAAAAAAAACGTTTCGCGGATGAAAAAAAATCCCCTATACAGTACAAAAATTACAGTGAAATACAACAGCGCCACCTGTCGTCCTGCCTCTGTTTGTTGTAAATACCACACCGCGAGATATTGCAACAGCAGCAGATTTTTGTGTACGATTTGGATATATATATACTAATTTCATTCAAAAAGGCATTTAAATTAGCTTTAGATCGTTTTAGGATTTTGATCAATTAATGGGGACATCCCTACAAGACGTGGAATTGTTGGAAAAACCATAATTAGCCTAGATAAGTTCCAATTTTCTGTCGAAGTTTTGCCTTTCAGCCAAGCTAGTACATTACTACTTCTACTAGTAACTACTAAGCTAGGCCTGTTAGGATTACGCTAGGCCTAGCCCAGGCGTTTTAGCCTTGCTAGGCCTAGGATTGTTTAGTCGTTTGTTGACATAATTAACACTAAAGTAGTTTTGTTTATAAAATCCATAATATAACATTTAATATAATTGATTGATTGAAACGGTATTTAGTGAGCTTTTACGGTGTCTTGGTTAATTAATGAATAAATCATAGTGAATTCATTATTGATTTCTATCGGTAATAAACTAATAAATATCTGAACTTACGTTAGCTAATTTGGTTTCAAACTCTAATACTTCCTCCATTTCGCTTTTCACAGTAATAGGACTACCATTAAGCAAAAGTGCTATATCCGTCATATATTTCAAATAAGCTTCTTTTGTCTGGATGTAAGTAAAAAGATAAACATAATCATTTATTGTTTAAAACATAATAGCTTCTACATGTTTACTGATTGTTGTTATTAAAAAACATACCAAAAGACATACTAAAAGCAGACTTTGATAAAACCATTTTGCAGTTTTAACATCACAAGTTTAAAACGTAAGTAAGTTTGATCTTGAATATAAAATTTGTGAATTCCATGATACGAACATCATCCTCAGTCTTGCACAATGACGCTTTCTTGGTAATCATCATTATTGTCAAAGGCATTTCAACTGACGTATGACTTCTCACTGTATTGATACTCACCTCTGCATATTCGCTAGACAAATAATATTCCCGACTCGACATTCCTAAACTTGGTTGGTCAATCTAAACAAAAAATAAATATATTTCTTAACAAGACACAGGTAAGATAAGCATAAATTGTATGTTGACATTAATACACATTTCTAAAATGATCTGATTAAATAGAATGCAAATTATTCATTACGTCATGTGTCCAATTCGTCGTCCAGCTCTGTAAAGTCGATTCGTTTTCGACGATTTGTTACAGATGTGATAACATAATTGAAGATATTCATAGGGATATCGACTGTTCAGTCAGTCAGAGTAGTGACAACAATGCCAAACCCAGTACATGCGAATATAGTAGGTCTACCTTCATACGGCCTCGTAAATCCTAAATGTCCTTACAAAAAATCCGTATGTAGGCCTACAACCAATACTTGGGCAACATTTACTTACTGAATGAACCGTCATACATTACGTAATAGACTAATTTTTGGAAAACCACCTAGTTTAAAAATGCAAAAGAACTTACCTTCAAAATATACCTGGATGAATTTTTATCGTCATAATCTACGTATGAATGAATAATATGACGATTATTAAATTCGCCAGACAGTGTTGCCCAGAGTGTCTCAAATTTGTATCCTCGTTGTGACCACATACCACCTGGGCTCGGTCCAAGCACAGGCCATCCTCCGAGGTACTCCAGTAGGTCAATCAAGGGTTCACCGTCCAATTTATCGATGGTGTCTAAAAAATAATTATAATTTATCTTGAATACGATTTTCTTATATGAAGCATAGAGAATAACCTATTCATTAAGGTTCATCATTGGAATAGAAACTGCTGGTGACTGCGTACACTTTTGCATTTTACACTACAAAGATCGGATACAATACTAATGGGCAATTTACACAGACGGGTGGTAACGGTGCGCGGTAAACAGTAAGCGGTAAACAAAATGATATAGAATCTATGTTATTTCATATTACCATGGAACTATAATTATAGTTCCATGATATTACCATTTACACAAAACGCAGTTGAACAAAAGAAGGTTTTACGGCGGGTGGACAAGCTCGCGCGTTTTCGCTTACCGTTACCGCTCATCTGTGTAAATTCGCCTTAAAGCTGTATCATTCTAAAGACTCACTGGTGAATATTTATAAGATTAATGCCTAACTATTTGACATGTTGGCTACACAGAAGTTAATAGCAAAGAACACATTGCGATTATATGTGATACGAGGCACCGTTTTAAAGAATCCTTTTGACGACGAAAGTTTTAATCAACATATGGAGGTCGGGTCCGAACCTCTTAGTCTTTTGATTGATGGGTATGCTAATTCGGATTTGTATAAACCACGGAGGAATTAACCTACTAAACTAATGATCATGATAATAACATTAAAACATTCTTGTCACAGTTTTGAATAATGAATCGATTCCATTCACTCTTCTCAAAATAACGAAAACTCTTTTGTGTACGTCTTTTACATGCTAATACATTCGACAATATAAGTGAGTTATGTATACAGTTCTATGAAACAGATACATATTACATTTATACAATACCTAATAGTTCAAATAATAACAGTTTTAATAAAACTATATCATTTTTTATTCATTTAATTTACTTATAACAATTTAAACTGGCACTTTGTGAGAATTCGTTTAAATTAAAAATTGTCTGTGAATGAATCTTTAACCCATACATGGCATGTATAATAAAGCATAAACATGTTACGTACCTTCATCCATACACGCTTTGTAAAAATCTCTTGATTTTCTGAAAGTATCCGGTTCACGACTACTGCTAGAACTTTCATCATTAGGCGTACTATCTTCTGACAACAGATCTGTTCCCAAACAAACATAGCTCATTATCGTGTATTTACTTTATGTAGGTAATTATCAGTAATGTAACAATGTAAATTGTTAGATTGATTTGAATGTAACACTCCGAGTGAATAGTTCGCGTTGAACCTATTTATCTGTCAACATATTGACATTTTGAAAAAAGATTGCAAGGTAGGTATGTGGGTCACATGTTATAAATTGTTCAAAGTTTGTAACAACATACAAATGAATAAATTGTACTATTTATTTATAGGTCAATGAACAAAAATCATGAATTATTCGTAAGTAAAAAATTGCAGAATTGAAAAAAACAAGATACTTCTATCGGGACTTCTATGAATTGCCATTGGCGTATTAAAAGGGTTATTCGAATTATTCAAATTAAACTGAATGAACAATTCAACTGAATTCCTTAACAGTACATTCGCAACATGTCTTCACTACATTAGTGCCTTGATTCAGTTGCAGTTCAAAACGAAGCTAGATAGCTGTAGGTGAAGCGTCAGAGCCAATGTTTACAAACACTTATGTATAATTTAAAGTAGAAATAAAGAAAACAATTAATAATACTTTAAACACTAGTCCAAAAACGGTGTCTATTCTTACCACGTAGTACAAGCTGTACGTCTTCTCTCAGGACACTAAATGCCGAATAGTAGTATTCGTTTTCTGGAATAGCGTAACGCTTCTCCCAACCTCCACATGAGAATTGGAAGAAATTGTCACAGGGGTCAACACTAGTGTCCATATTTGTAATGAGATTGCCAGCTAAGTAGAAACAATTATGAAATTAATGTTACAATTATTTAAAAATATGGCAAATATTACTGGTATAATAAGACCTATCTAAATTATAGGCGTAACAAAAAAAATTATTTGTCTATATACACGTGCGGTATATCATCTTTTGCAATACACATCCTGCAGTATGATGTCTTATTACAGAACATTTTTATCACATATTTATAGTGGGATTTTATTTCTAGAGGTTAGATTAGTTTGATATTTAGAAATTAGGTGATATTGTATGGTCCTGCAGTCTGACACGATATTGCACTGGCAGGGAGTGTATTGCCGCTAGACATGCTATGGTACGTCAATATATAAGTACAGTAGTATGAGAACAATCTTACCCATCTTGACACAGTGATCTGTAGTGCATACTTCAGGTTCATCTTTTAGTGCGTTGACTTCCCGCTTCAAGTTATTCCGATCTGTACCTATAACGGCTGAGATCGTAAGTCACGTGCCAAATACGACGTGGAGATGTGATGATGACCATTTGCAATGACGATCGTGGATTACCATAACAATGAAGGACGAATCATAAATACAATGAAGTTGTAGAAGCATCGTTTGGCAGTGAACGTTGGAGTGATTTTTTGTTGCACACCATCGGAATGAAAAGATGACCAAATGGATGATGATTTTTGCAAACAGGTTGCCAAAAAAGACAAAACAGGAAATTGTAAAACAGAAAATGAAATGATGTCGGAACAAATATTGTACAAATATGAATTTAAACAAGTGAAACATTAAACAAGTGTACTGCTTTTGTAACGTCATCATAAAATAAACATTAGCACTTAGAAATACATTCTTCTGAATGATTATAAGTTATATCTCCATGGAAAAATAAAATAATGGTTTTTATGATTACCAGTAATTGCTTGGATGTTTAAACACTTTATTCATAAAAAGACACAATAATTAGAACGAACGAAAATTATACTAAAAATGTTCTCCTTAGTAAAGAGACTTAGAGAATAAGATACCACAAAGTGTTACCTAAAAAACCATTAACGTATCGTTATTCGCGATAATTACCGCCACTAACAGGGTTGATACAAACAAATGTAGGACTGTTTAACTACGGCATATACTGCGTTGAAACACCGGTTCTCGTCAGATCACCGAAGTTAAGCATCGTTGGGCCCGGTTACGTTCTGGATGGGCCAGAGGAGTGGCCGAGCGGTTAAGGTAGGGGCGCTCCGCAAACCATAGCTATATAATAAGCACAGGTTCAAGTCACTCCTTGAATATTGTTATGGTGGTAGAAGTCTTCTCGGATAAGGACTTAAAACTGGAGGTCCAGTGTACACATCTGGCTCGTGTGAAATTTAAAAAAACCCAGTACATCTTTTGGAAGAGTAACGGGTTACCCTTGGGGGAGTAGAAAGTTGTGTGTTGTTGTGGTAGCACTGGTAGGTGTCGTCCACATACCTGTGCGCAATTCAGAAAAGTAGGCTGTAAGTCACAAGTTATTCTCCCATTTACATTTACTACAGTGAACGCATTTTCGTACATATACTCGTAATATAGTATTCTCTTCGTTGCAAATATGTTACCAGCACTACAATGTTATCCAAGTTACAAAGCAAATTGTTTAGACCCTAACCTTAACCATTCCTTATAGCATGTGATGGACACAAAGTGTATCATGTGGAACTATCCTATAGCTACGAAAACTATTTCTTGTAAGATTCAGTTAAAATAATACTGTGTTAAGTCGAGGCCCATCAATCGCATTCAAGGAAATTCAGACACGTTAAAACCTAGGGGTTCTTCCTATTTTGTCCCGATACTGATTGGGCCAAATAAAACAGAACCGGTAATCAGTAAGCCTTACACAATTACAATAGTACTATTATAAAATGACTAATAATTTCCTCTTTCGAAAATAAGTAGAAATCATGTATATGCCATCATTATTAATACACACATTCCTTACTTTTAAAAATACATTTCTTTAATTTGCTCTATAAAACAAATTTTAAATACTCGTATATATGAGTTTATTATTTGTGCACGTGTTATCTATTTGATTTGAATTAAGCATCTACAGTAGCATATGTTTAAACTTTCTTCCAAAATACACGTGATCTTACTGTCCCAGAAATTCGTCTAAAGTTGAGTTTCAAGCAGGAAATTCAATTAAAACGTTCTCTGACGCATACATTGATTAACATAATGATGACATATTCTGTACAATAATGGTTGTGTTTTCCTTTCTCTGTATAAAAAAACCTGGCTACTAAAAGTTAACACGAATGTTAAAAATAGGATATTTTTGGCTTAGTTAAACTAGGATATTAAATCAATCAAGAAATTTTAACTTAAGGTAAAATACTCTTTTAAAACCGTTACTCTCAAGAATATCAACAAAATGATCGACTGTCAAAGTTACTGTAATACATTCAATCCAGTTGTATTTTCATATTAATGTCAGGCCTGGTACAATAACGAACTTAGCATTAGCAGATATAAGCCAAGTCGTAATACTCTTAATATATACTTGACAATGGAGGTAACAATCATATTCTTAACCAAAAAATACCGATATCTAATTATTTTTAAATTAAAACTAAGACTAACAAGGAAATACACTCATATTAACAAAAAAAAAAGTAGATATTAATAATTTTGCTGTTTAGACCTTCCTGAAATGTTGTATGGTTATAAATGTTTTATTATTATTTTTCCTAATGTTATGGCAGCAATTTAAATAAAATAAAATATTATTTCAATTATGCAAATGTAACAGATAAAATATCAACAGGGTCATATGTAAAACTGTATCTATACCTTGTTTTTTCTGTATAAATATGCTTTTGAATAAATATTTAAAAAAGACAAAATGTTTATATAATTATAATAATTATACTTTCTAAAGAATTTATATAACGTTGTTACTAATAATAGAATGATTGGCTTATTAAACACACGTTGAAAGTATCCATTCATTCTCCTATAATTGTCAAGGTGTTTCCGAGGCCAAATAATTCCAGTACTTCAGAGTTATATAAATGAAATATATTAAGTAATATAGTTTAAAAAACAGAACATACCTGTAGTTATTATAAGTCCGATAACAACGAACACCAAACACACGGTTGTTACAAGAAATACTCGCTCCATTCCGCGGTTAGTTTTTTTCGTCTCTTCCATAACAAGCTCCGATTTACTGTTAGTGTGTGTGAATTGTGACGTCATCGTGACCTTATAATCATGTCCAACACAACTGTTTACTCCTGTCAACAACAAAATTGACAATTTAAAGATTTTTAACAAGTCATGCGATGTTACGTAGTAGTTACGTAATAGTTTTTTAGTGCTATCTTGTCTGTTAGTATTACGGACCATTCCAAAAAAAAAATAATAATAATAATAAATTTTAATAATAACTACATGCTTGAAGTAGAATGTTATTAGATAGAAACATGAAATCTTAACGAACATTTTTTACAATCCTTTAAAAATAACCAGTAAATACATCAAAACCTTAGTAAGTTATATTATACTTTTATATAGTGTGGGTGGAAGTGAAAAGTGGGAAATTTAAGAACTGGAACGCAACGCAAGAACGTAAGCGCAACGCAGATGATTTGGACCAATCAAACAGCAAAGCATTTTCCTCAAGAATAATTTATAATTTACTAAAAATGAAAACATTTTTGTAATTTATTTGTAAATTTATATTTACAAGGGTACAACAGATCAAAAGCTTTTGCTTGCTTGTGGTTATCCTGTTTTTCACACTTTTATTGTACTTTTTACTTCTTTTAATACATATGGTTATGAATTTTGTGTGAAAAATAATGAATACTCAATACAATATGCATTATTACTTAATTCTGCCTAATCAAGTGAGAAATACAATACGCTCGAGACTGGATATTTGTTGTCATACATACGAGGACCCCTCTTGAAACGTAAAAAATAACATGAATAATTCATTAGTCACATGCATGAGGACAAGGTGTCACCTGATTACAATTCTCTAATGCAAACGCTTTATGTAGTCGAATGGTTTAGACAATATTTATAATTTCATACCAAGCATTAAATCTGGCACCCACCCGAAAATGTGTGTAGATTTTACCCATGGGTATAATAGCAATCGTTATGACAACTGTTCTCCACACACACGCATGGTTTGTTCTCTACAAATGTTATTAATTTATCTATACCCATGGTGTACGACCTGAATAAAAGCAGATTATTGAATTTCGAACCATTTCCTTTCCCAAACAAAAACAGTATAACGCAACTACTTTACACATATAGGTCTAATATTAAACGCATGTCACTGTAAACAGTTCTGATTCAAACTTAATGTCGTCTGACGAAACAGAGGTGCCTGGCGTGCCCATAGATTTATTCCGGAAATTGCAAACATAAGTATAGTAATTGGTTGAAAATTCGCGTTTTTTGACAACATAATTTCCAATGTAATTCATTCATGCAGTTTCAACAGTAACTTATTGGTTCTCTGCCCATCGTAAAATATACCTCAACTCTCCAATGTTTTGATGGTGATTACATTAAATTCAACTTTCTTTACAAACCAGTGGAAAAAATAAATCGCAAATAACTGACATAATAACCATTTTTGAATACGTTATACATTATAAAGATATGAGTCAAAAGTACATACAATTGTTGATACGTGAATATGAGTTCAATGTACTGATATTATTTCACGGTTGTATCTTTCTCAAATACGTCATGGTAAGCAAATGACAAACACAAAAGATGTACGATCTACGATCTACTAACTACACAACACACCCTTCACCATAGATAAATTCTCCTATATATAACTTGTAGATAACGACGTATGCATATAATGTTAATAAAAGACAGAATATTATGCAGAGTGAAGTGATACTTCTTGTTTTGAATTTTTGCTGGTACATTTTGAAGAGTTATAGGTTTACAATACTAATCCAAGACTTGAGTATGTGTACTTTTATGTATATATAATTATACACTATACATCGTAAAGGATAATCTTACCACGATAGATAGATAGTCAATTGGCCTACTAAACAGTTGTTTGCATACAATCTTATTTAATACAGTGTAGGCCAAAGAACTTATAACACAAGAATCTCCTGTTCTTCAATTTGCATTCAAAACACAGTATCGGAAGTACAGGGTTAAAAGGTCAAACTGGGCGACGCCATTTCACAGCATGGAGCAGCGCCCCCTCCAAACTAGGAAGTCAATTACTCTACCCCCTAGAGTATTAGCAGATCCCCCTAGAGTATTAGCAGATACCCTCTATGATTTTGACTTTCTAATTTGATGCGGGCGCCCTACTCCTCAGTCAATTACTCTATCCCCCTAGAGCATTAGCAGATCCCCTCTATGATTTTGACTTTCTAATTTGATGCGGGCGCCCTACTCCATGGCTCACAATGGCGCCACCCATAGCTCTATTCTATCCCACAATGCCTTTCGAAATTGTTACGCGCTTCGGACGAACAGGAGATTCTTGTGTTATAAGTTCTTTGATTATATCAATTATGAAGTGTTTTTGTATTTGTCTACCATCAGGCCATTGCTATAAATGATAAGAAGCGACTGACACTGCATAATTTATATCTGAAAATGCTGTACTAGCTGTAACTACCAATATTTGCCACATTATTATATATAAGACCTATAGACCTTTAGGCATACAATTTTATATTATGCAAAACATTCCACACTTCATCATTGCCATTTTAAAATTGTCCTCTTTTCAGAGTAATTTTTCCTTGATGATTTCTGATCGGTTTTCTTCCCTTGGTACCTTAATATTCTTCGTAGACTGTTTCTTAAGACAGTTTCATCAAGTCATCATTGGCAATACTTGCTTCTTAATTAAGCTCTGTCCACTCTATCAAACTAATTTGACAAAAATATGCGATGTGCCCAAATATGGTAGTGATATGACATCATTAAGTCCATATATGGGCACATCACATTTTGTTGTCACAAGTTTGATAGTATAGGCAGAGCTTTAGGATTGGTTATATTTTTTTCTTGTCCTTACCATTCCGCTTATGATCATTCATTTAATCTAACTGTAAATTTCTATTTACAATGTCTTTAAATCTGACAGCTTTAATTGTAGTAATCAATTAAAAAAATTGATTCCTCAAGCTTCAAAAGAACCGCTTGGTTTCCCTAATTGTGTTCAGCTTCGTTAAGTTACGTTTTATTTGGAAAATAACAGATAAAAACGTTTTAAACATAAATTGAAAATCTTAATTTTCTCCTGAAATTAAGTTACAATTGATAAAATCTTACCTTCGTCGTTTATAAAAACTGACAAACTGAGTACGCTAGTGTAGAGTTAAAATACAGGTAACTTAACTAGAGCATGTGCCTGCGACCTTTGAATGGTAGCACTGCTCTGTATATATTATGTACTTTATTTAATAAATCTATCTTTTATCATAATGTGCTCGTAAACAGATTACACCTGAAAGTTCACAAGCGATCCAAGATTGACAGGAATTGAGCAAACAGTGTTTAGAATAAATAATGACCATTAGGCTTATTGGGATGTACCGTGCAAAAAGTAATCTACGTTCTCATCGATATTGTGATAAAAACTGGACTGTAGATGTTTTCTAAGGAGAACTAAAATGGATAGATTGGAAAACGTATAATATGTAAGGCCTGCAACTTAGGCCTAAAACTCATCAGACATTTACACTTTCCACGATTTGTTTCCACTTCTGTTTAAAGCTGCAGGATGCTTTGTTATTTGTTAATGTCTACATTTTTACTCTTATTTTATTTATTTTATTTTATTCAATTTTCAGGAACAACAATACTGTACATAACAACAAGAAGACAGCGGTGCAGCACCCTCAGGATTGACATGAGTGCAAAGCACTATCTTTGGTTCAAGTTAGCTTTTAGTCGTTGAAGGTCTTTATAACGGGCGTGTTTGAACTTGTTCTTCTTTATTTTAAACTCACCGTTTTTTATATTTCCATACAAAACATACAGTTTCTCGGAACAATTGAAATGGCATATCACAATCTAAATATTATACTTTACATGTTAAAGGACAGTTAGGAATATTATATAAGTTACGGATAAGAGTTAAATATTATATTTCAGCAAACACCTTCGTTATTATTTCTCAGTAAAGTAACTATCAACTAGACTAAACAGTCTGTTGGTAGGTATAGTATCTAAGCCTACACAAGCACATCCATTATGTAAATGATGTGTTTGCCACATTCATGATGATATAGCCTTATATAACCTGCTGTCGAAAACTTAATCTAAATATGTGACATTTTGACCCACTACCAACAAAATGGAAAGTTATCAAACCTGGATAATATCTATATATAAATAGGAGTTATGCCAAGACAATATTTATCCTAACAGGAAAATACTTTAATGAATTAATATTACCTATTATATGCTATCTACCCAAAATATAACCTATTTGTCAAATCTCGTCCAGCAAAGTTCACATGTCAAGGATAAATAACCCTGTAATATGTTTGGGCCAATATAGCTGGAAAAGTCGACGTGTTAACGACTATACAATTTCCTTTAACAAAAATTATACTGAATTAGGATACACGATAGTTTTTGACTTCCGGTTTATGTGACCTTAAATTTTAAAATGGTTCCTTTGACCTACATTTTATCGACATTCTCAAACACAACAACTTTACGAATGAACTATTTAAAAAAATGCACATAAACTACAATATCGCTTGAAGTCAAATTGGACCTAATTTATCCTAAATTTTCCTAATCCATCATACATATTTTAAATGCATCATTTCCACCGATGTCGCTCAAGGCACAAAACGCTTTTAGTTATAGAAACAACTAAAAAGTAGTTTAAGCCTTCAGTTAGGAAAGACGCATCAGTGCAATGGTGATACAGTTGACTTTATATTTCCACGCAAACTTTTCAACTGAAAAAAAGGGAAAAAATATGTATCGGCCCTCACTACAGAAAACGCTTTTACAAATTATCACAATCTTCCGACCAATACTATCTGATCAGTTTTTATATTTACAGACAATTACGATAATTATCATATAGGTGTATTTATATTTAAAAATAAACATTTCAGCTAATGAACCGAATTGCGGAACTGTACTAGTATGAAATATAATCTATCGTCCAGTCAATTTCGAAACATCAAATACGTGTGAATGGTTAATGTAGACACTACACATAATATCACGTAATATGTCTGTACATTTTAGAACGATTTAATATAGAATATCAACATTAGTGTCCAAATTGACAAGAAAGTATATCGAAACATTATATAAAATGAATACACAAATATGGAATAAATTGGAAATATGATATGACATAAACAAAAAGAATTGAATTTTTAAAAACAGGAAGGAAATTAATTTTTTGTTTCAAAATCTAAATAAATTGTATCAGAAATCAAACAGCCAAAACAGACCTATATACATTTCCTGTTGAAATGACTGGTGTCACCCATGTATTCCAAAGATGGAGTAAATATTGGGCACTCGCCTGTACTATAATATAGATAGAGTTTTGGTATTTGTAAGAAAACCAACACACGATATCGAGGTGAGTAAAAAACAAGCAATAAACATGCATGTGTTTTTTCAAGTTAGAGTTTATTGGTAGTACTAGATGGTACGCTCGCTTCGCTCGCGTACCATCTAGGTCGTGCCCACAGATGGTTCTCGAATACATAATAATTTCAGCGTTAAAAAACTGGCGACTTCAAATGTACGTACCGCAGGACAATAATACATGTCGTTTACAGGAACGAATAAATACACTGTGATTTATGTACTGAACTAAAATTAGCACCCTGGGAATTACTTCCGAAAGAGAAACTTGTCACAAAATGAGACCAATTGTTTAAGTCAAATTTAAACAAACTTAATTTGTGTTTTGTATGTAACATTAGGGTTGAGGGATGGGAAAGAGGATGGGTGCAAAGAGGAACAATTTTTAAATATATTCTTTATCCATGTAGTAACGAAATATTAATAGTTTTCATGTTTTACAAATAATATACCACTAAACACAGAAACCATCACCGTCCTAGTCGATTGAAATAGTATAGTACATGTAACGATACATCACTACGACGTGTATAATATATTTATATAATGTAAAACAATTTGTGAAAACCACCCCTATTCGTGGCAAATCATAAATTCGATTTAATCGTCAATAAATATTAAATTATCTAACTCAACTTAATTAGTAGGCCTAATGGTTTTCAATTGTTTCTTAGAGCCAATTCATACTTAAGTTGGTTCCTAACCATACCCACCAAAGTTGTTCTGCGTTTATTGGAAATATGATATGACATAAACAAAAAGAATTGAATTGAAATATATACTATTTCAATCGACTAGGACGGTGATGGTTTCAACAAAGTATTACATCGCAACCAAATACAGTAGAGCTAGCAAAACAGAGTTGGAGGAGCAGAGTCTTCACATATGAAGTTGGCTCCTAATACGAAGAAGAAGAGAAGAAGAAGGATGCACCGTAGGCCTATCCTGGCTTTACAACGCTACTCATGCCAGTGAGGGAAGGGTGATGATGTCACGTGGGTGGTTTAACTGCAATAATAAAGATTTGTACATAATATACGGCGACTGAAAACGCTAGCTCATTATCCGTTAAAAAAAATCTATATCCAACCTCTGCAGCACAGATTGAAAAAAAAATGGATAGAATTTCTGTTATGAGTATACAGAACTTGCCTTTACGACGCCTGAGGGAATAGACACTTGTGGAACAGAGATTGGAATGTTCCATTCATTTCAAATCAATACATTTGCATAAATGTAGGCCTATATTAAATCTATCAAAATAGTATTTTTTAAAGAAAATCGGCCTGTCTTCAACATTATGATACTGTACGCGAACTGTTCAACCGGTTTTCAGCTATTAAAAACAATTATCGTAGGAGGAGATAGGAAAATGCGAAGCCTCCTCGCATTTTTGTGGCGGGTATTTTTCAAGATGGACATCCATTAGACAGTGTATACCACGATCGGAAAACACCCCTATTTGGGGCAAATCGTTGAACCTAAATTCGTTTTAATCGTCAATAACTAATTATCTAACTTAATTTAATTAGTAAACAGGGTTACATCAGGTGGTTAAAATCAGTACCGAAAGTACGAACCAACTTTATATACCATCGAGTAAAAAGTCTAAAAGTAAGGCGTGATTTACCGAATTTTGCCCTTACGTAAATTTATATATAGATAATTAGTATGCTCAGGAAAATGACCAACGGGAAGTTGGTCCATAATATAGTATACTGTAATACAAATGATAAGGAACACGTTTTGTTTATAACGTTAAATCCTCTCCCTAATGGGCACTTGTTTCTGAACCTAATCCTCTGTCATCTCGCTTCGCTAACATTTGACCTAGTAACGCTTCTATCATGTATAAGACTAGTTATACTTTTTTCACAACGTTTTATTATTTTCCTGACAATAATAAAACTATACGTAATTTTAAAACAACTAAACTTTAAGATTACGTTTTGTTGTCTATTAAATCATTACTACGATTGAGTTTGAGGTAACGGCATTAGCATTCATAAAAACTGTATCCATCGTCGTATGAGTTTTAGGACACATATAGGTTCATGCTGTCAGAATTCCCACGTTATTCATTCGCAAGCTACTTAGTAGGCCAATCGTAAAAATATTTAATACAAATTGTACTGTTTTAACAATTATGTATCTGCGTATAATAGTACAACAACCCAGACAACACATGGGATAATAATGCACTTCTGTTCCTAATCCAAGCTAAATCATGAAGGAATAGTAGCTTACTTACGTCATAAATGTTATACTGTATATACGTTGACTAATTGATTGATGAAAGAAGACCATTGGTTTATTTTTGCATACAGTATTATTCTTAACTTACAAATGGATTTTTAAATGGAATTTAGGACCAGCTATTTTGTTATGGAACATCAGGTACCACACCTGTGATCGAGAATTATCCTTCAAATTCCTTCGGAAACGGCACACCTACACTGTGGATTGCATGAAATGCTTGACAACGTCCAAGGCGTGTCAATAGTAAAAAAACAAAAGAAGTGTCTACCTACATGTAATGAATTGAATCTCGTCATTCACCAAGTCCAGTCCAGCTTCCTTCCTAATGTCAATGGTATTTATTTTTGCTCTATCTTGCCCGTAACATGATTTGCTTCAGCAGTTGGTGACGTAAAACACTCAAGTTATAGTCCAGGTTGTGAAACAATTAAGAGTTTCCCATGAACCCAAATTTGAGTACGAATGGGTTCTGATATATAGAGTTGGATCATGATATTGACAAGTTCCGTTGTCAGGAAATACACGAAGTCAATTAAATCAATTAAGGCATACCGTGTATGTCCTACTCATGTAACTTTATATTTATTATTTATAATACAGTCAAATCCCCAAAGTCTGGTATTCAGAATGTGTTTTTAACTATAAAAATGAACATCGGACCGTAATTGTACCTTAATAGTCTGATTTTGTGAGAGTTTCCATTTTACAGAAAGTCCGGTATTGTTAAATGTATACCAAGATATACTAATGTGTTTAAACAATGTATCCAGGTAATCTTAACATAGTATTGAATTATCCAGGTAGACGACAGTAACATACTTAGGTAGTCATATGGTGAGTGGCAATGCTTCACGCCTTATCCACGACGCAGGCGCGGCCAGCTGTTGCAGTATGTGGCGGTCTTAAAGTTGCTTATTATCTGATCATCTACATTTATATGATAAATTTATTTTATCTTCCAATGAAAATGTTCTATTTTCCTTCTTCTATTGTGATAGCCACATTCAATATTCTGCAAAATATACTAATGCACTTTCTTGCGTTACATAAAATGTGCTCAGTCATACTTTCATTCATCAAACGTCTTCATCAAGACAGTTAAACATATTGATTAAATGAAAACATATTTTGATGAAATGGTGGGCCGCAGAGTTGTAGTTTACTAACCACAATATATTTTCATATTAGATGTTAATTTGCAAAAGTAAAAAAAAACAAACAATCCATATTGTATTGCGCTATAAACTGGCATAATACAATTGACCTTAATTAAAATCCGGTAGGATCTAATGCATCGTCATTGACATGTAAACAATGCCGCTAATATAAACTTATTATAACTAACTTAATAAGTCTATATATCACGCTACATAAAGTTTATGTCTAACAAATGTAGAGGGCCCTGTTTTATTCATCTGTTGTATTTTATATCATACTTTTATTAAAGAGTTTCCCACTGATTATACTATGTTCGTCGAAACAACTGGAGGATATTCATTGCCTTGTCATTTTCACCTAATATAACTGTATAACGTGGACACGGATATACGTAAAATATGTGAAATAAAGAAAAGTATATACTTTATTAACTCAAAACATTTGAATAATACATAACAATGTGTTGAACCAGATGATATTGATTGTGTACAGTAGATTACGCGCAAGATAAAAATATATTTTTTCAGTTTTAATATTAATCATTACCGAAAATAACCTATTTTAACAATTGACACTTTAAACTATTTAATATTTCTTCACTTACACAAACATCAGTTTATCACAAGAGTTTACGATGTCTAAACATTATATAAGACTGGTCTTACAAACAGCTGGAGAGCGTTGATTGCAGGAAACATTCTTCAATCCACCACCATTACAACACATTCTCTATCCTTTCCGTTTTTCTTCGGGTAGCTTTTAAGCCATTCTAAACACATGCATTTACAATATTAAGAATTTCCAATCTTATAATGAATTCCCCATGGAGTTTACGATGTCTAAACATTATATAAGACTGGTCTTGCAAACAGCTGGAGAGCGTTGGTTGCAGGAAACATTCTTCCATCTACCACTTTTCTTCATTACAACACATCCTCTATCCTTTCCGTTTTTCTTCGGGTAGCCTTTAAGCCATTCTAAACACATGCAATTACAATTTAAAAATGTCCAATACTAACAATAATTAATTCCCCATGGACACTGCACGTTATTAAGTAAAAGAAGCTGGAGAAGGATCTATTAAAACACACTACACATTACACATTAACACACACTTCTAGTCATTTGATTGGTTAATTACGCATCACGTGCCATTAATTATTTTGCACTATTGAACGCAAGTAATAAACGTGCAAGCGTTTGTTAAAATGGCTTCTGACATATTTAATGTGCGCCCTTAATACTGTTCTGTGTATTTATTTTTGACAATTTAGAAACATGAGATCAGTTAAGAAACAATACAAAATATAGTTTGTAATTAAAACAACCTACTTGTAAAAGTTAATTTTGTACCGTCATTCCATTCCCATGTCGCCTTTGGTCCTAAAAGTGTAAGTCCAATAAACACCTCGTTCTTCACCAACGATTTTATATATTTATTTACAGTTGAATTTGGTATGGTTACCGGCTCACCGCCAATGTTTTTACAAAGTTCCTTAGAACGTTCATATCCTTGCTTTGTTTGTATAACGAAGTAGCAACCATTGTTAAATGAATGTTGGCAATCTTAGAAGAAAAATATGGTAAAGTATAATGAATCGCTTTTGTTTGAATGCATGAAAGTGCACTGCCAGTAACACAAAGCGCATAGTACAAACAGTGCCTTGCACGACTATTCTACATTTTTAGCAGTACCGTAATTAATTATCAACATTTACACGTTGCCAACAGAAATGCCCTTGTCTAAAACAGATTGACTAAAGAAACAAGGCACTCTACAGTGCTTTCAAATAAAAGAGAATTTTTTTTTTGATCGGCATTTCTATAAATAAATGATTGGATGATAATAATAATGCCATATAAATATACTGTGGGTTCAAATAGAATGGAATACATACTGGTTAATGTAGTCTCACACACGGACGTTTTCTGATGTTTGCACTCATCTTTCGTCCATTTTCCAGACTCTGCTTCAATTACAGCACACTGCTGCTGACCGACCATGTTATAATCATCTGACCTCTCATCTGCTGACCAATCTGAAAGTATCAATATGTATGTACATTTTAAAAGTATCTGATTCACTATAAAACAGAGAAACAGCCAATAATTACTTTTAATGGAATGACTTTTTGCCTAGTGTGGTAAGAAAATTATTCTTGCATTACTTTAAACTAACGTATAGTGTTCCATAGTGCATCATACAGTAAAATACTTACAGTGAAAAAATAATGTAATCGGTTTTGTTTTTCTGTAATTGACTAATCGATTATTGCTGAAATTATCAATTTATTTAAAATAAAGATTGGTAGTTCAGTTTTCTCTTCTATTTCTCTCTAGAAATAACTTTTGAAATATATGACATTGGACTAATCATAAGCGTTAACCACACTTTGTGTATTGAACTTTCCTACAGTGCATTAAAATGAATACTACTTTATATTAGAGACAATTTAGGCAAGATATCTTACTGGAAAATGTTGTTGAATTGTTCTTATCTTTAAAAATATCTTCATGGAATATTAAATCTCTTTTCAGGAAGGCGTAACTATCATTTCCAAGTGTCTTCGTCATCATTCCTTTAATATACGCATTCTCTTCTGAAGATCTAACAGTAGCTAACTGATATCCAGCTCGACGACATGTTTCCACTGAATTCAGGTATGTTTGTTTTTTAGAAAATATCTTGTAACACTTGGAGTGAAATGTGTTCTTGCACACTGGAATTTAAACAAACTCATTTGTACAGTAATCTAAGATAATAAAGGCATTTGAAGTACATCCTACATTAAAAAAGTACAACATACATTTGATCTACCTGCTATTTAAACATAGGGCCTACATCTCGAATATTACTCGCAATGCCAATGTTGGAAGTTTATAGTTTATAGCTATCTATACCAAAAGATGATACTTACCTTCAACGTTTACTAAAAAAGAACAGGTATTGGAGTATGTGGTGGATGTTCTTTGAGATATACACGTGACCTCTGTTTGTCCAATTGGAAACACTGATCCAGATGTGTGTGAGCAAGAAATCTTTCCAAGCTTTTCTTTAATGACGACAGTTGGATTTTTCCAAGAAACTGGAATTCCTGTTGCTGCGGGTAAACTATATGCTAAGTAAGGTTCTTGAAAAGGACATTTTAGTGCTGAAAAGAGAATTAAGTAACAATGACCTCTATGTGTACAGTAAGCTAATATGAACACAATGTAACATAATTTGTCATTGTCTGGTGTACAGCAGGTTTCAGTAGCTTTGACCCAAGACTGAATTTTTATATTTTAAGCAGAGAAATTAGTGAGATTGTAATCTCATTAATTCATTGTTTTAACAGTGCGTTAGGCTTAAGATACTTTTTTTTTTTAACCAAGCAATTAACCGTTTCCATGATACATCATGCTTGTTTTATTCTTGTTTAAAATGATTACCTGATACAAAAACGTCAATTTCACATATATTTATAACGCCATATTTATTCTCTTTCTGCAAGCTAAGATAGCGTCCTCTAGGTGTCGGGCTACATTCTATATTCACACGGTAGCTTTGTATATCTTTCTCCGTTATGGAATCTCTACACTGGTTGTTAGATGTTGGTTCCGTTAAAATGTCACCAACACGAATCACTGTATCGTCAAGTCTATACACTTACGGAAATAATTGTTAGAGGTGTTAATCATTGACATATTTTTAAAAATAAAGATAAAATAATAAAGAACATTTCAAATTATTTTATATTCATGACTATATGCTAATCTACGGCTGTGAATTCTGGACTACTAAGTTTGTAGAACAAAAGCTCATCACTGCACAAAGAGCAATTGAAAGACAAATGTTTGGGGTCACACTAAGGGAAAACATTAAACAGACTGTAATAAGAAACATTCACTAAAGTCAAAGATATAAGGGACAAGGTAATCTTATTTAGGTACAACTTGGGCTAGGACAGCACTGAACAGAAACGATTGACAAAGGCTTGAGGAGGGCTATACATCAGACAAAGGATAAAGCCGAGATGCAGAGGAGATGTATCATACTTTACTCACATCGTTGGGCATCGATCGTTATCACTATCTTCACTACTGTCTCCGATTGTCCTAGATCTACAACCCACCACGGCTCCCATTCATATTCTAAAATTAAATACAACATTTGACTTTTGTAGTAAATGAGCACAAGAAAGATTTAAAATTCTTCAAGTTATAGTCTTACATGTATGCAAATAGTTTAACTTAAACGTTTATTTTGACTGATTAATTCCCACATATAATAATTAAAACAAAATGAACAAAAAGATGTTGTAGATGTGCAGTTACTGTAAATTTTAGTTTGCTAACTTGCTAACGCTGAATTCTTCTAAGATTGTCGGGCGTAAATCAATTAAGAAACTTTGGCAAACTGAAAACTAGTTTGCAAAATACCAAATTACATTGGTTGAAGTCATGTGATTATGCTGGAGGACACAATTAAAGCCTCCAGTAACAGGAATTATAACTACAAACTCTTTACTTTACAAACAAATGTTGGTAAAGTTTGCGATGTACCGTAGATTTGTGTCAACAGTTATGGTTTAATAAGCCTACTTAAAGTGAACTTAGTTTTACATATACACTTAACAGATTTAAAGGAAGTATTCTAAAGTAAAAACACAATGTTTCTCTACCTGTCAAACTACAACTACCGTCCAATTCTCTCGGCCAATATTTTAAATCAACAGCGTTTATAGAAGCAGCCTGTGTGCTGCTTTGATTGGTCCATTTGCCTTGTGCGAATGAGCCTGAGCACAGTGCTTTGTTACATGGTTTAGTTCCGTTATTCATTCCTCTACATAAACCTGGTAGCGTACATGTTCTGGTTCGGATCCTGGTACCACCCCCACAAGTTCTTGAACACACGCTCCATTCTGACCATTTATTCCATTTTGCTAAGAAAGGAACAGGTAATTAAGAAATAAACAGTATACGTACAGTAAAATACAAAAATACATTAGGCTAATTTTAACAATAACAACAATAAAAATATAATCAATAATTTAGCAAGCTATAACGAATGATTGTTTATATATAGCCTAAAAACAGTAGAAAATAATTATTTAGTTTGAATATTTCTACTTTCATTCATATACCAATAATTTATTTACATACGTTCTTGATATGTACATAATAACATTTCTTATACATGTATATTATTTTGGAAACGGAGTATCTGATTCTAAACGTTTATCTGTTAAAACTTACGTCGCGCATACTGTATCGTCTTTTCACATATAGCATTCGGTACACGAGTATAACAATGTGTTCGCTTCCAATCATCGTAGATGAGGTAACTGCAACACTTGGTGCTAGAATCCCCAATGTAAGTATACCAATCTAACAACAAAAAAACAAAAGAAAGGTATCCTCATATTTTAATACATATCGGGAGATAGAGTAACCTCGAAAAGCCAACTTAAAAGTAGTAATTGCTTGTAAAAATGGTAGCATTATAGAATTAGTACGCTATTATTTAGTTTAGAATCCTTAATGTTGGAAAGTGGTGTGTGTGTAAAAGTTCCAGTGGAATAGAAAGCATGATTGTTCCAGATACACATACAGTAGCATAGCAGGTCTACCGACAATAAACAACGCGGGTACCTTCTCGTCTGCTGAGTGCAAACTTAGTTCCGCATAATCTATACCCATATAGTTTCCTGACACTATACATTACCTCGGTTTTTTTTTGCAATTAAATTAAAAAAAAGTACCGTTTGCCCATTTCCAACCGGGTTCTCTGTCATGGATATTGTATGGAAAATCTATCCAGAAAGATCTTCCAAGAACCAGCTCAGCAAATCTCTCCCGTATAAATGCATTCTCTTCTGGACTACTGACCATCAGTAATTTTGAACCTCGAAGCTGACATAACCGCTTGGCTTCCCAGTGAGATACTTGTTGATCAAGAAACTCATAGCAACTTCTCTTAAAGCAGTTGGAATAATCTGCTAACAAAACAGTATTGATATTGAAAAAAACTGACTGAACCTTTCCATTTGTAATCGGTATGTTATGGAGGCACTATATGCATGTTTAAAACATTTCTTAAAATAACACAAGCTATTTATTTTACTTATAGTTGTACAGTAGTATAGCTACCATATATAATTACATTTTTCTTAAATAAGCAATACAATGTTATTTGTATGCGCTAACCATTTGTTTGAGAGACGTAATTGTTGATTTGATATTTCGCTTTGAAGCCTTTTGAGTTGATCATATAATCTGATATGAAAAGAAGCATTAACTCGTTACTCTTCGTTGTAATTGATGATGGGATCCGTTTTCCACAAAACCTTACAATATAAATAGTTAATCATAGTAAATAATTAAGAAATAGTTACCATGTAGTAATAATAGATCGAATTATAAAATCAGTGTAAAGCTGACATGTTTCAAGACAGTTTCGTCAGGCTAACATCTATAGGCCGACAGTAAACTTCGCGAGTAGTGAGAGTCTATTCGTAACACACACTTTTACACACGTTTGACACTGGTTTATAATTTATGAATATGAACAGATGAAGTTTGAAATATTGAATGTTATTGGTTTGCCTCAATTTTAACTTAACTGACAATCTCAATCAGAAACATTTGTTTTTTAACAATAACAGATTTATATTTCACATTGATTTGGTAGAAGGGCGAAGAATAATTTTTTTGGATTTGTACTGCAAAGAGCTGCAAATGAAATCTTACCAATTGCCTTCATCCTTGTACATGTTCTTTGTTCGTATTCCCAGGTAATCACGGTGACAAAATGGCGAATCTTCCAAATCAAATTCCAGGAACGTAAGGGTTATTGTTTGTCCCCTTGGAGCCTGTTGTATTAATCATTCAAACAAATAGTTATTACAGTTGGGAGTTTTTATGCTAAGGTATTTTTGTATTCATTTCCATAAATCTGTAATCTTTATATTTTAATTTTTAATTCATTGGTAGAAAAAAAAAACATGGCAAAAAGGAGGTTGAAAATAGTATACAGTAGAACAACAATCGTCATGGAAAGATTTCTTTACTGAATTGAAGCACATGGTTTTTATTATGAAGGAAAATAAAACAGTAAAACACGTAGGGCCTATAAGGTATATCCTACCTTTATATACCATATACAATCCTCCCAATTTCCGTAGTTATTCGGAAAATTCGATGATTCTATAATTCCTGTTTGATCAGTAAGCTGATATCGACATCCTGTTAATACAAAGACATGGATATTACAACTTTTATTGCAAATAAAAAAAGAAAAATAAGTTTGAAAAGAAAAAGAAGCATGAAAATAGATCTCTATAGGCGAAATTATTTACAAATTCAAAGAAAATAGTATATATAATAAATTTACATACATAACTAGTTATATAGATATTTTATAAACAAACTTCTAAAATTGTATTGATATAGTTACCTTCGATCTTCTGAGCAGCTCCCAACTCACACTGTTGGCCGTAAAATCCCGGTGGGCACAGACATGCGCACTCAGGACCGATATAGCCTCCGTTCCGACATGGCCGACGATACCCACAATAAGCTGTAAGTTAAACACATCGTGATTAACTCAACTTAATAAGAATAAAGTACTTACAGAGCAAACTCATCGATGGAGTATAAAACTCTGTCTACACTATAAAATTCGTTTGACAAAAAAAGTGCAATGTGGTAGTGTTATCGTGTCCACGGGTACTTTTTGTCAAATAATGTTTGATAATGTAGACAGAGTTTAATAGTTATGTTCTTAGGCCTATATGTATCAATTTCCAGTCATATTGCTTGCTATTTTATTAATTATTATAGTCCTGCATACCATTGCAATTATATATTTGGTTGGCAAGTTTCTTGTCAAGAAAAGTAGGAGTAGGCGCACTGCCAATCTCGTACTGCAGTAACGGATCATTTGTTAAAATTGTTGGTGAACCATTGATTGTAAACGTCTGACAAAAAAAAGAAATATCAATTAACTTATATTAAATTAATTAAGAATATTCTTAAGATTATACAACATTTTATAGTCAAATTAATTAACTAGAAAAGAAAGATCAAGATAAAAGTTGGTTTTAGTTCACCTAAGAAATACAATTATAGCAACTGAATTCCGTACAACGACTCGCTTTTTTTCTATCTATCACTTTTACAGATGTTTCATTATGGATTTGTTTGGTTATTCTATCGTACAGATTACTTACGTCCCTAGCATAATGCATTATTGAGTATATATCATACGGCACGGTCATTATTGTGTCTTTTTTCTCAAATGCATCAGCATTTTCTGCCTCAACGTTTATCCAGTTGATTGTGACGTAATCATCTCTGTCATGTCGCTCATGTTCATGCTCAAAGCCGATTGTATGACCAATCTCATGAAGAACTATGGCAAGCTGCAAACATACACATTGTTATGATCATCAAACATGAAACAATTTAGTTGGTTTCAACAAACTAAATGTAATTGATTTGATCGGGTGAATATACCTAAATTCGCACCGTTTTACCAAATCGAAGACGGCGCCGTGTTGTTAAATAATGGAAAATCATATTATAGAGACTTGAACGTTCCGTAAAACGTCGGAAGAAGTGTGAATGTGGCTTAATCAGATATATAAGGAGATGCGCTTCAAAACAAAGCTCAAGCACTTAAGTCAAATATAAACAGTTTGATAGCCACTTACACTGTTACACCGAGGTCCGATGGAAATATGTTGTTCTGGATAGCCATGTCTACCCACGTCTGCCCAGCAACTAAAATACATTTAAAATGTTGTTTTATGATTTTTTCAAGTTGTTTGTGTAGCGCATCTAATTGTGTATAATAATGTTTGTCTTTATTTAGTTATAGCTTATGCCAAAATAGTAAGCATATATTTATTGGAGATATAGGCTAGTCTACAGCGTTTCTGTTTAAAGACCTCAAAACACGTGTATCGATTCGAGGTTGGGGGAGGGGGGTGTAAAATTACTGGTAATTAATATCATTAAAACATCATGAGAAGTAAAGCAATTGACACGTACCAGAACGAATACTATTACTTTAAAGGCAATAAGAACAGATTAAACAGATTTTGGCATATGCTAAAGAAGACATGTTGTCAACATTTAAAGGGTACATTATCAATATAGATGTCCTATGGGATCCCTAGCAGACTGTGATGCTTGATGTGGCATAATAGTATACCAATCCTATCGATATAATTTAGCCTTAGATCTAGTAGTAGGGATTTAATGATACTAATCGTTTTCAATGCATATTTTATCTTGTTATATTGAATACAATTGCAAGATAATCGTCTATTAACTTACCTTTCACCTTTAAAATACACAACTCTATTTCCATTGGTGCTTTGGAGTTGATATTCGCTTGTTATTGGTATAAATCGTAGGCATGTATCTTGTTCCCAGATTTGCATAGCAATCCTGATGACTTGAAGATCTGGTTCTGTAAATTAACAACAATAAGAATGATAAAGAAAGATAAAATTGCGATACAGTAGATAAATATTCAATAGTCATAAAAACCATTGCCAACAATTTCACACTGTTTTCTTTCTATAGATATTTGTATTTAACTAGTAGATTTATGTTAAGGGGTTGATTGCGTGATTGGTCATATTTTTGCCCTAATTTGATTTATATAATATTTACTTCATACACTTGAAAAAGTGAAAAATTCTTGGGTCGATTTACGATATTATTTATCTAAATAATAACAACTGGTAGACTGCGTTTGTGATGGTTCCCAGAATTAATATTATCATTATTAAGATCACCTGATGAGTTTTGAATAAGATAAGGAATTCTTGCTTGTGGCCATCGGAAGCTCTGATTAGGGGTAGCTTTTCTCTTCGTTCTATCAGAATATTGCTATAAATGATAATATAGTTAAAAAAATGTGACTTTATTGTGTTATACTGCTAGTGTGGAGGGTAAACATACTGTGTGGGGGCTCTAAAATTAGGCAAAAAGACGTTCTTTCACAACAGCAAATGGTTAATGAGAACAGTAGTTATATTTGGGAGGGAAAGCGGGGAGAGAGGGTAGAAGTAGATAAGAGAAGGAGATAGAGAGGAGGTGAAATAGAGAGATAATATACATGTACCTGAAGACATAAATAAAATAACAAAAAGAAATACTCACTATAACATTTGATTGCAGTTCATTTCCAAGTAGTAATAACACAATGATGCATAATATTTGTAAAAATAAACTGAACGAGTTCATCTTTCAAGTGGGCTACAGAGCCCTGGAGATGAGGCGTGTGTTGCGAAAGTAAACAGTCTCACTATGATGCGCACGTACAGTAATTGTCGACATGATTTCTAATAGAGCTTATGTCGTATTCTTGTTCAGGAAGGAAGATCGGTTACAATCGGTCATAACCCAGACATGCTAAGACGCAGTAATCGCTCAGGATATTGCATATTAATGTGAATATTCGTGAGCAATATTTGCAATAAATAATGATTATTATAATAAACCGTATTATCGATCATTTAAGGTAATCTATAATGATAATACAATAATGATGATAGTATTAGTAGCATTGATAACAATTTTGATTACCAATAATGTTATAGGTGAACTTTTAACTAACGGTCCGCAGTTATGGAATCTATGTAATCTGTCAGATTTATATAAGGATTAAGTTAAAATATGGTGTAAAAAAATAAACTAGGTCGATTTTGGCTTATTTTGTCACGGTGGGATACATCTAAATATACTTCGTCGGACAGAAATCCGTGATGACCAGACTCGAGATATTTAGTATTTCGTTAAAAATAAATAGTAAATTGAACATACACTTTCTTAGTATAAATACACAAAGTTTTATTACAGAAAGAGAGTTTATATATCAGCGGAATAAGTACAAATAAAAAACATTAAATAATTATTTTCTGTTTTTATTCATATCCGCAAAGATGGTGAGCCGATGTTTTCTATGATCTTTTTTAAAGTTAATGATCAACAAGAAAAAAAATTATAATCATATTTAATCTTAAAACGGTTAAATACTGTTTGACGTAAAAGCTAATTTGTTATATTATAACGAAAATAAATTGCTAAAAACGAAAGCAAGCTTATACTAAACATTATTTGTCTTTAAAATTAATAATAAAAAATAATGAGATAATTTCCCCAAAAATAGAAATAATATCCACCATCGATGGTTTTTACTAGTATTTTTAAGAGTTAAATATCTCTTTTCTTCTATAAGTTTCGTAGTATTTATTTACCCGTAATGGTATGGCTAATTTGATATTATTGATCTACAGTATTTTCATTTTAATTGCGAGTCCGTATTTCACATACTGCTCTTATCTTACGTTTACAAGAAACATCTCTCCACAATCCGTTTGGTTTTATTGCCACACAATCTTCACCCTTCCCTTTTCCCTTGTTGTCTGGTTGGTTCTTCATCCATTCTAAACAAGATATAAATAATTGTGTAGGTATGAACTATAGTCTAGTTATCCTAAATTAATTATAGTACATTATGTACATGCAAATAAGGAGTAAGTTTAAAAAATAATGTGATGAATTTACCGAAAACAATTGTTGTGTGAATGGTCATTATCATTACTTTTTAGTTATAAACTTATCAAAATTACCAAAATATACTGTTACCAACATATTTTAATTGGAATTTAATCGTATGTAAAACAATATTATAATAAACATGTAATTATGTCAGTATAAACAGATTCGAGCAGTCTTTTAATAGTAACATGAAATTATGGCAATCTTAAACACTTGGTATTTAACCTCCATCATTTATAACCAACAGGGTTGAAGTACTTCAATATATAAGTTTAAAACATTCCTTTAGGTTGTGGGAAGTTATTCATTCATCCCTGTGTTTTAGCAAAACATAAACAAACACATATTAATATAACTTACTCTTAAACTGTAGCTTTCCACCTGCCAGCCATTTCCAGTTTCCTTCCTTCTGCATGTCAGTTAAGCCAATGTACGCTTCTAGTTTGACCAGCTTACGAACAAAGTTGTTTACACCTGCATCTTTGATAGTCAAAAGTTGTCCGCCTAGAGCTCTACATATCCTTTTGGAAACTTTAAAGTTTTGTCTAGTTGCAATAGGTAGATAGCAAACTCCTTTGTATTCATGATCACAAGTTTCAATTTCAACTGTAGGTGTTGGATCAGGTGGACCTAACAAACAGTAGATCAAAATAAACACTCTTACTAAGTAATATTCAAAATAATTTTTTCTACACTAACAATATTAGGTTTGATATGAGTTTATAATAGTAATATGACCTGTTTACACGAAATTGAGATCAGCGTTTATAAAGATTATGTAATTCGAAAAAAAGTACTGATTTAAGCTACTACGCAACCGATCAACATACATATATCATTAAATGTTGGTATGTACCGGAAAGTATTACGCACTTACCATTAACAAAAAGGTTTTTGCTTTCACTGTCTCTACTGCCTTCGTCATTATTTATTGCGCATGTGTACACTCCAGAATCGGCATGTGAAGCAGAGATAACTGTATGTGTTAAACGGTATCCTAATTCAGAGTGTATCTTGTAATCATCTTTATACAGTGTAATTGTTGGCACTGGTGGGACTTCAGAACTATCACTTTGGCAGGTAATAGTAAATGTATCTTGTGTGGTAACATTCCCTGGTAACACTAATTGAACATCTATTTCAGGTACAACTCCAACTAAGACGAAATAATTATAAACATGGGTGTAAGAAGATGTTTTAGATTACTGGCACAAATATTTTTTTATTAAGTGAAAATAGTTACAAACGTGCTTAAGTCAATAACTGAAGTATTATTACAGTGTCCTTTCTTTATTAGAGAAAATATAAGAAATATAATAAACAATTATTTGTTAGTTTATTAGAAGAACTGAATCATTCCAAATCATTAACCTAAAACAAAGTTGAGATAATTTATTTTTGCTCGATAAACCTGGAACAGATTTCTACTTTAGTTGAAGCCGGTGATTTTTTACCAACAACTGTAATGTGTTATATGTGATTTTACATTTATTTATTAATGGAACGCTTTATATTATTTTAGTTCAATAAAAAAGAAGGACATGTAGCAATACTTTGCGTCTATTGTAGTTTGTTTCCATTTGGTAAAAACGTGATGAAAAGTAAGGTATATTGTTACCTGGTAAAGGTGCCTTGCATACTGAAATCCTAGGAAACTCGCAATCCTCGTCTCCCCATTCTCCTTCATACTTGTACATGACGGTACAGTGTTGTCCGCTACCGTAATTATTTGGTTGTTCAAAATCCCAATCTTTAAATATATAATTATGAATTTTAAATGGATATAATTTTTATTTACATAATACTATATCACGCAAACAGTGATTTAGTTTGCTTCTGACAATCCTTTGCATTTTGTTTAATGTGTATTGTTTTGTATTATTCTGTAATTTTGTGTTGTACCGAAATTGAATCAAGTCAAATAGATTTCACTGGTTCCTTTGGTGAAGAAAGGCAACAGTTTTGGCTAGTTATATTATGAAAAAAAATGAAAACAATCAATAGGCCTAGCTAAAGGTTGTGTAATTGTCAGTAAGGTTGACAAGTAATTTCTATTATTGTTACTGGTTGCACACACCACATTCACATATTCCATTCCCTACTATGCTTCTAAACATTACTGGGTACAAAATTAGACTTACTTGAAAAAGTGATATTTTCTCCTGTTGGCAAAGTAAAAACACCCTCGTCATTTTTATCATTTGGTGCAATATAGGTATCCCTTTGATCGGTCAAACCAAGCAACAACTTCTGCCAAACATAGTCATTTTCTTCTTTCGTCTCAATGTTAACCAAATCAAATCCCATCTTTAGACAGGCTTCTCTAGCTTCAATGTATGTTTTCTTCTCGTGTACTACAGCATAACAAAACGAATTGTACTTCTGCGTGCAAACTATAAATAAATGGGCAGATGGTAAAACCAAATTAGGAATTAACCAACTTTATACATGGAACAATTATGTTTTTGTTTATGTGAAACAATCCTTACCTTAGCATAGTGTAATATAATACAATACAGGTGGCACATGTGATACACATGCAATACTGGACTATAATTCCATGTGTAGAGATACAGTACATATAATTATATAAAAAGGCATTCATTATGAAATCATATGGAAACCACTTTACGGACAATCCACCACAACCCCTCTTTATTATCGTAGACGATGACATAGATATTCTGGATTGCGTAACATCTTTTAAACAAATGTTAAAAGTATTTAATAGAAACAACTCATACCTTGAACATTAACTGAAAATGAACACATGTTCTGGTAAGAAAAGAATGTGTTTTCTGCTGTGCACGTGACAGTAGTTTGACCAATTGGAAAAAATGATCCTGATTTTCTAGAACACTTTATCTTTCCTCCAAATGAGCTGTCAATGAACTTAGGATCTGGCCAAGTAACTTCTGCACCTCTAGATGAGGAATCGACATATACCAAGTGTGTATCCACAAAGGGACATTGCAAAGCTGAAAAGATAACAGAATATATATTTGGGAGGTTTTTAATTTGAGTAATTTTGGTTCTACATCAGATTCTCCAGCTGTCATTAGATAGAGTCTAAATGACTATCGCAAGTCACCTAGATACGTGGGTTCTATTATGTGTTGGTTTTAACAATCATTTCAGCACAGTTTCAGTTTGAAATTGAAACGGTTGAGTGTGCACCACAAACATTTCTTTATAACATACTTTCAGCAAGTAGGCTACTGCGCAGCAACGCATAGGCCGATAGACTAGGAAGCAATACAATAAAAAACGTATGTGCATTGACACAAAATAGAGTCTATGTTTATCTATAGCAGTTTGCATAACTAACCAGATACGAAGACATCAACTTCACATAATGTTATTCTTCCGTAATGGCCTTCTTTTTGGAAGCTCAGATAGCGTCCAGTCGGTGTTGGAGAACATTGTATTTCAATTTGGTAATGTCCATTTATATCTGCGTCGGAGAGGACACTCCTGCACTGTCGGTTGGAATCGAGTAATTGAAGTGACTCTCCAACACGTATTACATACCCCCGCATTCTGTATACTTCATAAAAGCATGATTTTATCAATAACCATATAGCCATTATTACATTTTAATGAATAAAAGAGTACATGAGTCATAGAAGTGTAACTGGGCCAGATTTTATTGCATTATAATTGTTTGATCTATAGGAATTGAAACTGGGTAAACAAAATTGTTGTGAGTGCCTTGTATTTCGTTGTGCATTCATTGCATAATTCAGTTCAGAGAAACGAATATACCTGGTACTATTGTAAAACAATTGATCTTATGGTTTTTAGTGAGCAAATTGAAATAATTGCTTTGTAGCACAGGAAACCTAGGACTATCCAGTATACCTTTTAACATTTCAGTTTCTTTAATTTCAAACAAAAAGTAAAAGAGTATTTCTAAATGGGATTGAATATAATATAATTGAGATGTAAGAAGGGTAGAAAATTGCATATCAATTTAACTTACATCTTTGAGCATCAATCGTAACGAATAGTTTTACTACAGTGTATGATGTTCCAAGGTCGACTACCCACCATGGCTCCCATTCGTATTCTAATAAAGAAAATACCATAGTATAATTTTACGCAATTGTACAAAAAATACAAACATATTATAAGAATTATATTGTTTCTATCATGGGTTCAAGATAATTCTATATTTTAATTTAAAATAAATAATAATAATAATAATAATAATTAGTGCTGATTATATTAATAATATTAATATTGCCTATTGGTAGGTATGCGTTCAAGTTTATCTTTTAGCAAGGCCATTTAGTTATATGACCTATTGTTTCTAAGATAAAAGTAACATTTTTCTTTTGTTTGATTTTATTATAAAACAATTCAAATTACTAGTAACACTACAGCTACCATCTGAAGATTTAGGCCAATATAGCGAATCAATAGCATTCCATGACTCAAAAGAATCTCCATCCTCCAAAGAGCTTTGGTCGGTCCCTTTGCCTTGAGCAAAAGATCCAGGGCATTCAGCTATATTACATGCAGCCGTGTCGTTAGTCGTTCCATTGCATAGACCAGGCAAACTACAATGCCGATATCGCGTTTTGAATCCGCCTCCACAAGTCGCTGTGCAACCACTCCATTCAGACCATTGGCGCCATTTGGCTATTATAAAGGATATGATTAAAATGATGTCATTTTGGTTTATATTGTTTTGGTTTTAGTTCAGTCATATATTTTCTATCATTAAATCCTTCGGGGAATCAAAGTAAGTCAACACATTCACAAACTTAAGAATCTCCAATTAAAGTAAAAAATAGACCTAAAGAAGACTTCATATTTGAAGTTCTTTTTTTTTTATTTCATTTGAAATGTTACTATTTGAAGGCTACTAATTAAAAGTACATGGGATGAGAATACGCATTTTTTTATATTTTATTTATAGGACCACTGGGTAAGTCATATATTATAATAATAATATCCTGAATTTATATAGCGCCTATAATGTTGTGAAACCTCTAAGCGCTGAACATTATTACCCCGGTCATTGTTTTGCATCAAACATGTATGGAAACATACTCCCATAATGCAGCTAGTAACCAGCGCTAAGATCTTGATCTAACCGTGTACCCATTTTATACACCTGGGTGGAGAGAGGCTACGTAAGTAAAGTATCTTGCCTAAGGATGCGGCGAGAGTTGGATTCGAACCACGATCTCCAGTCCAACACACTGCGCCAAACACCCTCACTAATATAATACACTGAAACATATTCACTTGTTCTTTGTTCTTCATAACTTACGTTTGACGTCTTCTGAAACTCTCGTTTCACAAATGACGTACGGATCTGTGTCGTCACAGTATTCGGCAATCCAGTCATCGAACACACGGTTGATACAACATTCGGTTCCATTCAAACTAGTTAAATAGTCATACCACGCTACAAAAAAAATGTACAACAATAAATTAAGTATAAGTTTAAGTAGATATTTACTTACTTTATTTATTTTAGGTAGGCCAAATGTAATTTGGTAAGTGAACCACATTGGTTAGAAGTTTTTTTGTTTTCGCTTTTTAGTCGCGTGCGTGCGACTCTACAGCTCACTATGTCGGTCGGTCGGTTGGTCGGTAAACATTAACTTTAGCACGCGACTGCAGCCATGTATATGGCCTTGTTTTTGTGAAAATTTTCTTATCCGAGAAGGTTTGTTCTACCGCCAGAACCATGGAGCGAGAGCCTCGAACCCTTGTCGATATGTTGTGGCTACGGATTACGGTTCTACTGTCATAACCAATCGACCACTCACCCACTATACGTAAATTTTATATGAATTACTACTGTTGATGAATACAAATAATATGACTATCAAACAACATACCTATTGACCATTCCCATCCGGTTTCTCTCTCAGTGACGTCAGTTGGAAAATCAATCCAGTAACTGCTACCAATTAAAGACTCTCCGAAGCTTACCCTCAGGAACTCATTTTCCCCTGCACTACTGACCATCAATAACGTTGCTCCTTTATCTTCACAACGTTTTTTAGCGTCGGTGTAAGATGCCGGTTTTCCCAAGTATTGATAACAACTTCTCTCAAAACAGTTAGAGTTATATTTTTCTAAAAATGTATCATCAGTACTGTAACAGTATATTTATGCAATTTTATGGTAGGCCTACATCATGTAGTTGTCTTTAATCAAAATGATTAACGACAGTAATATATCAAATATAACTAACACTACTGGATTTAACAACTTTAAAGAGGTTAGAATTAAACAAAACATACTAAAAAGTTTAAATAAGATCAATCTTTTCAAATTAGACATAGTTCCATAGTTCTGCTCCATGGTAAAAAAAAACCACATTTTTATTATATTCTGTATTTTAGGACATTTTTGTGGTTTTCGTTATCGTCTGAAACCTTACAAAATGATTGTTACCTTTAATTTTATCTTTATTTTCAAACTTGAGTTCTGCTGAAAAACCTTTAGACTCTATTACATAGTCTGTAATAAATAGCAACATCATTTCGTTTCCTTCTGTTTTTATAGTCTCTGGAATTCTGTTGCCACAATAGCTGATAGAAATAATACAAAAGTCTTACATATACAAATAATTTTTAGAAATAATATGATTTGTAATTATCAATGAATTGGATAGATTCCATTATGTTGGCATGATGACCAAACTGATTCTATGGTACAACACATAATGCAATAAAACACACAATTAGGTATAACTATTTGTATAAAAAGTACCTACTATTTATCCTCATCTTGGTACATATTCTTCGTGCGTATGTTTAGGTAATCTCTATTACAATGTGGTGAATCTTCGATATTAAATTCAGTGAAAGTCAATCTGATTGTTTGATCTTTTTTAGCCTGTTAATTATAATAATTTAGATGATGTTTAGAAGTCAGGCCTACATAGAAATATTACACAGGGCCTATACACGATAATTACCTTTATGTACCATATACAGTCCGATTTGCTACTGTAAGGCATAGGGTAATTTGGCGACGTTAATTTACCAGGTTTCAGAATACGATGACGACAACCTTTTGATAGAAAATAAAAACACATTAGGTTTGTATACATGAATGTGTAAATTATTGAAATCGATTATAAACAGAATACATCATACTAATATGTTTGCATATAGAGTCTTTAATTTCCATTTGTTCCTTCGTTTGTTGATTAGTTATTTATTATTTAATTATTTTGTTCCTTAAACTCTGTCTATATTATAACTTTATGTGAAAAAATAATGTGATGTGCACATATGCCCCCTATATATTATTTCATTCCTTAAGCTCTGTCTACGCTATCAATCTTTATGTGACAAAATAATGTGATGTGCATATAGGCCCCGTATGTAATATTTCGTTCCTTAAGCTCTGTCTACACTATCAATCTTTATGTGACAAAATAATGTGATGTGCACATTATAATATAATGATGTTATATCACTACCAAGCATATCATTTGAGCACATCACACTTTTTTGATAGTGTAGACAGAGCTTTAGCTCTAGTGTATTTGGGTAGTACACATACCTTTTGGGGCGGGAGCTTTTTCGAAGTGACAACGATTACCATAATAATCATTTGGACACACACAATGGCAGTCTGGACTCGGTCCCACAAACCCACCGTTCTGACAAACGTCTTTGTGAATACAGTTTTCTGTGAATATTTTTAGCAGACAAGAAGAAGATAGAAATGTGATTATAATTATTTCTTATTCATGTATAGATTCAACTACAATAACCATTTCTTTCTGTGCTTTTATTTTTCATATAGTACTATTATGAATGTCAACATAAACCGTATGCAAATTATCCGAGACGACGACTTATATTGGCTTTATAAAAACATTTTTATTATAGTTTCGGACATGGTACTAACGTTGAAAGTATGTTAGACAAGTAATGTCATTCCTGATGAAAGAAAGTCAGCATTTTTAAATAATGTAATATTATTGTTTTTATTTTATTTTTTATTTATTCGACTTCTCACTAACTCAGTTAGTGAAGGATCTGGACCAACAGGTGGTAAACACCTCTAAAACGGTCCAGTCCCAATTTGCACAGTGGTTGTGTGTGACAGTGGCTGTGTTTGTGTGGACTAGTACACCGGGGTAACCCCCTACTCGTCTCGAAAGATGTACTAGGTTCTTTAAAGTGCGCATGAGCTATGTGTACACTGGACCTACGGTTTATAGTCCTTATCCGAGAAGACTCACTCGTTCTACCACCAGAACCACGGAGCGAGTGAGCCTCGAACCCTTGCCGATGTTATGGCTACGTAATTACGGTTCCACTGTCTTAACCGCTCGGCCACTCACTCGCTCGCGTATTGTATTGATACTGCACGTTCAACAGGCCATATGACAATTCTAGATAATTTACAGATCATTTTATAATAAACAATTATACATAACAATTATTCAGATCTATTGAAAACAAACTGTATATTACAAATAATTAACTTCACGAACATTTTTTATTAATAACAATGATAACAAACAAACAAGTACATAACACGTAAAAAACAATAAATTAGTATTCTTACCATTACAGTTGTACATTTCATTAGCTAACTTGATGTCATAAAAACTAAGCACATACACCTTCCCTATATCATACTGTTTCAACGGATCTACGGTCAGAACTGTTGGCAAACCGTTAGAGCTGAAAGTCTGAAATGAATTACATGCGTGTATTATTCGTGTGAAATGCGAGGACAAATTAATTATGCATGTTGTGAAATTCATGCAGTAAAAAAATAATCGAGATGTGTTGCCTCTTTCTTCGCTTAATAGACGAGAGTATCTGTTATTAACAATTAACGATGATATAAGAGTGTGTATAAAAAATGAATTATAAAATATTGTATTAACAATTACTTTACCTCACGAGCATAGTGCATTATTGAATAGAGGTCATAGGGCACAGATGTCAGCGTTTTGCGTTTTTCATAGTTGTACGCATCATCTTTGTCGATGTTTAGCCAATTAATACGAACATATTTATCTCGGTCAGGTCGCTTGTGCTCATGTTCAAAACCAATCACATGACCTATTTCATGTAGTACAACATGAACCTTGTGGAAAGTTACAAAATTGTATCAATGTTATTTTAGAGGAATGTTACATGTATCTGATAATTTAATATTTCAAGATTTAAGATATAAGAAAATTGCCTTAGAGGAATGGACAAGGATAATCTACAACTTAATCAAAATTAATTCATTTAAAATACATTTTAAACTTTGGAATTAAACATTGATTTTTACTCTTCATGACTCGAATTAATCAAACGCAAGCTCGATAATCTAGAGATAAATGATTCTATTTTTTTGCTGAGATTACATATGCGTGGTTGATCCTTCAAAATTCTCTGCAAACTGGAACAATACAAGTGTATATGTATAAATATCAGTTCATACTAACTATTCCACTATTAGAATTCAAGCATGACAAACTATACTATAGAACTTACAAAATCACAGTCTTGTCCAAGTGAGACATACTGATCAGGATATCCATGTTTTCCAACGCCAGCCCAGCAGCTAAAAATAATAAATATAATATTATATAGACCGATATTTTTCATCTTTAGAGACATTATGATACACACACTAGTATACATCTTTATATCAGACATGAATTGAAAGCTATTACCTGATGGTGACAGTATCCTCAAATACGTCATTCGAACTCCAATAAATGTTTAATAATAAACATAAAATAACAGCTAATAATATACTAACTAATAAAATAACAGACAACGTGCTAATACATAAATATATGATACATCAGCTTAGGTGACTTTCAAAGTTAACTCTCTAGCCAGTTTACTTGCTGTCGTTATTTTTCAAAATAGATCATTCCCAGAGCTATTTGATTCTCGCAATTATTTCGTTATGATTTATGATTTTCTATGTACATCTTATATTAGAAGATGTTCCTATTAGTTTTTAAATTTCTTTATAATCACAAAGAAATAAATACAAAAGAGGATTTTTGTTTCATTCTCAGTATCTACTTTATCTTATCTTGAGTTAAAAGTATAGCAATGATAAAATAAATTGACTGACAAAACATAAACACCAAACTGTATTTATAATTTTCAAATAGAGATACTGAAGAGTTGGTAATAAAGTTAATGCAATTGTTGCATAATTACAAAAAGGCCATATACATGGCTGCAGTTAGTGTTTACCGACCAACCGACCAACCGATCGACATAGTAAGCTATTGATTATAGTTTTACATCAATACCTAGGCCTAAAAGTGATCAGTTTTGTTTGCATAACACTGGCGGGAGATATGTTTTCAGAGTTCACCTTTATCTAATTGTATGATATTAAAAAACCTAAATTTCAGACTAACCTAGTTCCTCGAAAGAAGACCACCCTGGTTTTGTCTTCATCATCAATATCATCCGGCTCGGTAAGCTCGACGAATGTTATACATGTGTTTGTTTCCCAAACCTCCATTGCTTGTAGGATTACATCTCTATCTGGTACTGTAAATCAATATTTTAAATAATATAGATAGATAGATACAAATACAATGTTGATACTGATTTGTGATTATGTAAAATAACTCCTCGATTATCAATGTTCGTCATTATCACCACAAATTTCCAAATCAATGTCAACGTGTTCCTATTAGTTATATTATTGAAATTATTCATATACCTAATAATAGCAATCTTTATTCAATATTTTTATAATTATGAAATTTATCTTCTGTTGCTGTCAACGTAAATGATATTTGTACAATACTATCTTTATTTTTTCTTACTGTTGGATGTCGGTTGGACGAAATTAAATGTTGTTAAAATTGTTGAAAATGTTGAATTCATATGAAATTAATAATTTATAACCTATCTGTATCGCCCTTAAATTAATCTCTCCTGACTATATTCTTTTTTATTTTTGTTTTGAAAATTTTAATTGAAATCTTGTATTTTCTTACTTGATGAGTTATCAATAGTAAACGGAATGATTCCATCTGGCCACCTCCTTCCTTCTAGTGTTGTTGCTTTACGTTTGGATCGTATCTGTGAGAGTAACATCGAAGATTAACATACATATGATTTAATTCATACTTTATACAATAACTATTTTGTTATATGCAATTAGCGTTCTAAGCTTTTGGAAAATCTTTTGTTTAATGTTTGGGCCTAAATTTCGTTTCTTCTCAATGCCTAATGTTAGTAAATAATTTCCAAATAATAATACAACAATTATGCTGTTTATAGTTGACATTACACTGGATCTTGCAAAAAGAAGTTTAGTAGCAATACATGTCAAAGTTCTGAAGAAACGGAAATGTTGTATGTAATAAACCGACATACCACCATATCACCAATGTATTAGTGAACCTTTGATAACAGATAGTCTCGGTTGCTATAACTTTAAGTTGTCATTGAAAACAATGCAGTCTGTCTCACCACATTAGTGGCCGTAACCAAAGTTCACGAATGTTCGATTCGCATAGTGGAAAACAAGCTTTATTATGGATACATTATCACACAATCTCCAAGATTTTATTTATTTATTCATTATTATTATTTTATATATTAGAAATATTTATTTATCAAAGTTATTTTTATGGGTAATATCAGGGTAAAGAGCACTCGAATAATGAAAGAGAATAAATTAATAAACTTTTTTTGCGTTATTTCCTGTCAAAACAAACACTTAAATGTATTAGTAAGTTAAACCAACTTTACCAACATATAGCGTATATTCAATTTGCAACAAGTGTATAACCTATACCTAGCTTGGTTATGTCTTTAATGTTACTTGATAAGCTATCAGTTCAGACATTTCACTAATCTAGGTCTACATAACATAGTCAGTTTCCTAGATATTTACAATAACTACATTATAGTTACAACCCTAGTTTGTTTAAACATCATACTTCGTGTTATATTAATATTGCTAGCACTAACAATTAAAATCTAATATTTAAGATAAAACAATTACAAAAATATATTTACTATAGATATTCGTTGATATCCTTGCACAGTAATTGTCATGGCAACTGCCATAACAACCATCACCATCAAAAGACGCATGCTTGTTATTCGGACGATAGACGGTCTTCGAGTGACGTGTTTTGTAACCCAGAATTTGGTAAAAGGTGGAAGTGAGTTTTGACACACTACGACCCCCATCAGCCTTATAAAAGCCTAAAAGGAAGGAAGGATTCAATAGCAAAGACAATATACAATGCACTTTGCGTAGAATAGTTCATTGGTAAAGTACAGGATTTTATTGCATCAAACCAATTGTTTGATTGATATATCCTATTAATTATTGAGTCATCATTATGAAGTAGTAGGCCTAATGATATGCATATCTCATTTCCAGAATTTATGTTTGTTTATAAGATGGGCGTTTCATTTGCCAAATCTTAACTTTAGTAGTAATTAATTCGCTTTAAAATAGTTTAGGCCACCCTAGGCTAAACAATGATATATTTATATAGACACACATCAGCAATGAAGAAACGTATATTACAGATAGACAGATATTACGTCACCTACTTAATTAGCGTTAAATATTTCCTGTTCAGATCAAATAATATTTGATCTGAACAGGAAATATTATCGTAGACCTAATTACCATGTTAAAACCAGGAAAACAGCATCAAGTTATCATGTAATGAATGAATATGTAATGTCCCGTTGTCGTCTTCTTTTTTAGCCGCTACTACCTCCCTACCACCTGCTCGTTCTCAAAGGAGTATTTCTGCGCGAATAAGGCTCTAGAGATTTGGTGGTATTGGAAAAGTTCGCCATGTTACAACAGCCAAACCAGCTGCTAATGAAATGTTACTATGAGAAAAATCAAACGATTTGCCGATGAAGTAGTTTTTTTCTCACGTTTGAATTCCAGAGGTAATTGTGTGGGATAACAATGGAAAAAAAGCTGGAATGTATAGAGGTATATTAATCCAGTTATTGTACTAATTTAATTGAAACTCTAGTAGTACGTGACCTAAGTTTTTTAATTTTTTTAATAGTATTTTATGCTTAACTTATGCTACGCGCGACGTATGAATGGTACATAGTATCAGAACGTGTGCCTAAGTTGAATGTGTATGCTGGATTGTATTTTTTGGTTCATTTAGGCCTTTCAGTTATTGTACATTGCGTGGAACATGTTCGTAAATTGTTCGCATCCACATTGTATTATTGTTAATTCTTCAGAGTCAAATTATTAATTCATAAAAACTCATATTAATAATAAAAAAACTTTAATTTATCTATTTCTGATTCTTCTTTTAAATTAATTTACATTAATAACCCAATAATCCACTCTCATTTATCGTTATTTTCCAAAAGAAAATACATGCCAACGATTTTGAAATATATTTTGATAAGTCGTTGGTGCCTTATTTTTAAAACTAGTTCTATATGTACAGTATTATTCTTGCTTACTGGACAATTAAATCAGTGAATAAATATTGTGCTATTTATAGATATTACATCACCTAACACGTTAATTTAAAATGCTTCCTGTTTAAATGTTATATTGTGATAACGCAAAACCAGGAAAACAGTATCAACTTATATCATGTAATACATGGATAGTTTAATGTGACGTTGATGTTGCTTTTAAACTCTGTCTACACTATCAAACTTTGACAAAAGATGTGATGATGTCATATCACTACTATATTTGGGCATATCACTACTATATTTGGGCATATCACTACCATATTTGTTGTCAAACTAGTTTAATAGTGTAGACAGAGCTTAAAGCATTACAACCTCTCTGCAACCTTCTCGTTCTCATAGTATTATGTAGTATTTCTGTGCGAATAAGGCACACACGATTTGATTTTGTTGGTGTTTTAAAAGAAAGGCAATCTACTAACAGGATGCTGAGCTCCAGAGATCAAAGGGTTATCTGTGGATGCGACACGATCAGTACCACGCCCCTTAACAGGCACCACTCGCCATAGAGAATATGTGCATAGTACACTACTGTTGGTATTTGTCGCAGACAGACATAATATCAAAGGACTGTTACAAGTTCTTTACGACTTTTCAGCCCCATACACGAATACACAAAGCATTTTTCTTTTTCTTGAAGTGCCACAATCGTTTTGATACTGTTTCTTTGTGTAACAATAGACCTAATTATGGGTCCATAGTGTAGCATGTATATGCTTGAAGAACATTCTTGCTCAGATATTAACTCCAATCTATGGTAAACATACATCTCAACAGTTGAAAGTAAGTTTACCAAATGATTTTTTCCCATACCACACAATATTGTTATATATAATCGTATGATGATGATGATCTTTTTAAATATAGTACAATGCCTTTGTCATTATTATCATTGTTTCTTTTCAACTTCTAGCTATGTGAAATAGTATGGCTTTTTGACATTGATGCCACGTTCGTGTAGAGCAGGTGTGAGGTCATCTAAGGTAAGTGTATATCTTTTGTCCTTTAAAAAAAAAACAATTATATTTTAAATTCATTATTTGTTTATATTACCTGAATTTAATCATAGAGATATAATAGTGAACTAAATATGTCTATGATTTAATGTCGTGGGGTAATAATAATGTAGTAGTCTTGCAAAAAAATACAACTGGGCAAAAATATACAATAGAGGGTGCTATATAGAAAATTCACTCATGAATGTCATTTCAACAAGAAAAAAAAATAGTAGCCCGAAAGCTTTTTTGGCTCTTGATTGATACAATTTTGGATTTGAGTGCATAGCAAACAACAATTTTTAAGGCTTTATTATTTTCTTAAGAATGTTATAACTAAAATTCACTTATGCATGTAATTTCAACTAAAAAAATGTACAGCTTTACTGCAACAAAATAATCTAATTTAAAGGACCATGCTTGGAGGGTGTAGGACACCTGACATTTTCAGGCCTTATTTATTAACAGGCATCTTTGCCAGGGCTTTATTAATTTCTCAAGAATGTTATAACTAAATATGTCTTCACCTTTCCTGATTTCTTTGATGATTGTGCAGATCCTTTCATTTTGCAGTGTTGTAATGATTCATTCACAACATCAGACACAAACTTCTGTGCTGCTAGTGATATCAATCGCATTCTGCAAACAAAAAAACAATAATAGAAAACTGATCACAAGAGTTAAAGATGTATTGTTCCCCTGACAAATATTTTTTATTGTTAAATATGCCATTTTAATGTCACATAATAGTTATTCACTTTGACCAAATATTGGATCTAAACAAAAAAACAATAATTTAAAGCAAAAAAAATGGTAAAATTGATTGCTAGCCAATGGATTTTTGGTCGATTATGTTATTTTTGGTTATTATGTTATTTATAGGTGAAAACATTTTTCCATTATTATTTCATTTTTTAAATTGTACACACACATAATATGAACAAAATGTAATTATTCTCACACTCTAGGATCTGATGCTTCAAATCCAGCACGATTCAGATAAAACCCCGTAACAGCATCAGGTATCTAAAATATAAGAAAAAAAAATCATTTTTAAAAAGAATTGATATTACCAAGTACGTAGTATAATAATCACTGACCTTGCAAGTACAATCATTTATGTCAGAGTTTAATGCTTTCTAATGTACTGGACATATTTATTAATATAAAAAAAATAATAATACATATTGTCATTAATGTTTATATTGTGTATTTTCAATGTTTTAATTGATGTTCAGTAAATATATGTAGAAGTATAACATTAATCAGGTTTTTGTAATCGGCCTTTTCTTAAATTTCTAATATGACAAACTAATGTTTATGAAATCTAAAGTACAGAAATACAATTCCAGTTTTACTAGTGAGTGTAGTTAAGAAATTAAAATTTAAAATAATCTCATTCATGATGTTTATGTTATTGTTACACAGTAAAGCCTACAATACAATGTGTCTTAGGAGTAAATATTCATTCATTGCAATATTGCTCCTAACCGTTGGTGCGTAGTCTTCAATCTGTGTCAAGAACGTGTCTAAGGAATCACCAACAGGCTCAACCTCAGCCTCTTTGTTTCCACCATTGCTGGATGATGATGCCACAGATGCAGAAGAACTTGTTGCGTTAGATGTTGATCCATTGTTGCCTAATGAAACTTAAAAGAGAAAAGTCCCCAAATAGAATACTGTAGGCAGAGCCATATATATAAAGAGTTACGACATTGAAAATTAGAAGCCATTTTTGTGTCAAAGAATTCACACGCTGAGGGCGCGCGCGTCTCTTTTGTATAGCGTTTTCCTATAGTTCATGCACTATTTTTAGATTTTGTTGTCTATGAAATAACGCTTAGATTCCGTTTTTAATTTAGTAATTAATTTCATTAATGGTATTGATTTGTTAAAATATATATATATTTTTTATAATAACAAAAAAATAAATGCTAGGGCCTATGGAAGTTAGGATACATCAAAGAATGAACCAATACAAAAAACACACAAATTCACCTCTCTTTTTATGCAGTATATGGCTTTCTGTGTGTTTTTTACACAAACTGCGCCGCCAACGTTATTACCATTCAGAGACTCGTTCATCATTTCATTTGTAATAATTTGCCTTTATTATTTAAATATTGTTCATACCCTTTTCAGTATATTAACCAATATATCCACGACACTTTATTATTTTATTTAGTCATCAAAGCATGCATTATGAATTGAAAATATTACATAATTGTTATTAATAGGACGTAGTTATGAGATGTTTTGTTCCAAAATCCATCAATCGAACGTTATTATACAGATATTGACTACTTATAGGTTAAATATAAGATTTGACATCCCCGAGGGAATGATATTAAGTTCTCGGGAAATATATATTCCCTCGAACTTAATATCATTCCCTCGGGGATGTCAAATCTTATATTTAACCGATATAAAAGGCAATATCTGTTATATTATATAGCCAAGAACAAGTCTGCTGGGTTGGGTGAAGCTAGGCTAGGCCTCCTATAGTATAGTATTTGTATTGTATTTAAACAAGCCTGCCTAGACACCTTACCTTGCGAAGAATAATATACAGATAATTACTAATTAATGATTCCTTGGCAATAAAATATTCACTTAGGCCTAGGTCGTTTAAATTAACAGAAGAATTTCCATCAATAAGCCTATTAAAAATAATAATAATTATAATCAGGTAGGCCGAATAAACAATTCGTCTTCTTCTCGATCTTCGAGGAGCCGAATCACCGGATGTTCAGCGCGTACTAGTTACTAGGTTACTACCGTGAGTATTGCCCAATCACAAACGGTGTTTCATCACATTTAGGGTGGACTTATAACAAATGAGGGCGCTATGTATGCATAGTTTAAATAGTTTAGAAGATTAATTTCTTCAAGCAACTTCCGTGGCGCAACGGTTGAAGCGTTGTCTTGCGATGGAGTGACAATTCCACCTGAGTTCAAGATCGAGTTGATGACTTTTGTTTATTTATCGGCAACGCGAGTGTTGGCACACGAAAATTACACAGTCAATATCATCGTACTCGAGAATCTATATGTTTAATGACAGGGGACACGATAATTACGCGAAAATTACACAGTCAATATCATCGTTCTCGAGGATATATACGATTTACGATCCTCGCAGCGGTAGTCATGTGATGCAGTTTCAACCAATCACGTTAGCGTATTTACATAGGCTATGTAATATAATGTACTAGCGCACGCGCGCGCAATATTCTTTGGCGCAAGTACTTCTGTACGCTGTGCACATCGATATTTCATCGTAAAATGTGCAATTACATTTTTTTTAATACAAGAAAAAGTTTAAAGTATTTTGTTGCTCCTATACTTTACATGCATTAATGGAGACAAGTTTGACAAATTTTGATCTGCATATCACGTGACTATAATCCAATGTCGTAACTCTTTATATATATGGCTCTGACTGTAGGAGGTCAAGCTGCGGTCAAGCCTAATTCTAACTAAATAGTCTAGGCCTAGATATTATATTTATAATATCACTATATAATTAATAGGGCCTATAGAGGGCCTAGCTAGACCTTGTGTAGTCCTACAAAAAAACAATACCTAGGCCTAGGCCTACATTAAAACTGCCCGTTTTAGCATGTGTTTTTTTTTACAAATTACACATTTATAAAAAGATTAAAACACAATGAGAATTTGTTTTTTATAAAACAATATCTAGCGTAAAACTATTTCAAACACGTTACGGCTTAGGCTAGGCCTAGGTACTGTCATTTATCTAGCCTACGCAAATTAGCGCGTTCAACTTCTCCTCTGAGCCGGGCGCCGCGGTACGTACCACTGCACAAACTAGTAACTCACGATGAGCCTAGCCTAGCCGCGACTAGTTTAGGCAAGAATAATGCGTTAATTCATGGCTTTAAACTTATACAATAAACAACAGAAAGATCACTGACATTCTTTGAATAATTTTTTAATTAAAAATTATAAAAATAGCTACAGTATCCCATGATTATCTACAATATAAACTTACTGTTCGGGTTTGTTGTTCCAGAAGAAGCCATCATTGATTGACTATTTTTACGACTACTGTAGAATAGAGTATCCTTTTTCGCCCTCTTGCGGTAGATGGTAGTGATTAAAAATATTCAAACACAATTTTATTATTAAATAGTAACAGTTTATGCAAACATAAATGTATGTTGATAGCACTTGTAAATAATTATTTGTATACTGTACAATTGACAATCAACTATACTATTATTAGTACTATATCGTTTTTTACCGACACACCACAACCGACATGTGGCGCTCTCTACTATCATTCAGGCAATACTAGTACTACTGTTTACCGGGCCGCCGTGTATTCAATTAAACAGGGGAGAGCTCGAAAAAAGGAAAGAAAGACTCACTCTGCCTTTTTTACTAGATTGTTTGTTATAAAATAGCCGTAGGCCTACATAATTGTGTAAGTTTATATACAACTTAAATTACATCATGTATATTTTGCTGTTGGTAGGCAGATAAACATACATTGAGGCCATCCAAACACATCTGTACCGAATTCCAGCCTCCAGCCAGGCCAGGTGACAAGAAACCTACCTCTCAGTTCAGAAACAGCTCAGGTGGTTGGTATAAATGTGCTTCAAGTCGTTTCGTCCCACATTATTGCATGAGCATTGATTTCCTTATTATTCCAGAGTTATTTATTTCTTTTTTTATACTGTGTTTAAAATCTAATATTCACATTGGTTTCAGATTGAGAATTGTAAACATTGAGTCACATCATGGCAAGTTGTTTAGATGCAGACCGGATTAGCCAGATCAGTGTTAGCATTGAAAGCATAAACCAGTTGGAAATGCGTGAACAACTGATGTCTCATGATGAGAGCGCAGTTCAGAAAAATATAAAGCCAATCACAGCATCGACATTAACACTAGAAACAAACGACAGCAGCGATGAGACAAAGGAACAGAGTAGAGGAGGGATCTATGCAGAGGCAGTTGAACAATACCTTGCTGACCAGTACGAAGAACCTAGTAGTAGCTATGATAGTGAAGAGCATAATGAGAAAATGCGAAAGCAGACCGAGTTACTTCTAAAGGTTATGGAAGATCAGAATAAACGCAAGTCTCTACGTCAGTCGTACGGTGTGAGCGACGATGACCTCCAGAGTGACATCCGTGAAGATGTAGAGACTGACCCAACCAAGCGGTGCCTCTGGGCAGCCGAGAATAACGAATTGGACATAATTAAGGAAATATTAAATAATGAAGTCTCTTTAATTAGCTGTTGCGATGAAGATGGTTATACTCCACTTCATAGGGCGTGCTACAATGGTCATCTTTCAATGGTTAATTATTTATTAAAATACAATGCAAATGTTCGAGCTAGAACTTTAGACGGCTGGGAACCTCTACACTGTGCTAGCCGCTGGGGTCAGGCATCCGTGGCTGGAATTTTATTAGAGAATGGTGCGTCTATTAACAGCCAAACAAATGGCGGTCAAACTGCTTTGCATCTAGCGGCATCAAACAGAGAAGCAAAAGAAGTTCTAGAACTCTTGTTAATGAATCGTTACATCGATCCGTCGATACGTAACGGTGCTGACGAGACCGCTTTTAATATTGCTCGTAGAGTTGGCCCTCTTTCTTATCTATTCAATATAGCCGATGAATCTCTGAACAGAATTCATTGATAATTGTATTTAACTGTATTTATCAATTACAGGGTACATTAATAATAATGTTTGTTTTAAGCATGTTCACTCAATGATAAAAAAATGAAGTAATAAAACATAAGCTGACGCTAAACTAATGGTAGCGCTATATACATGTAGCTAAATAAAATATATTAGCTTTCTGCCAAATTGTTAAAATACTAATACTAATTGTGTAACGTAAAACTGCTCTATGTACACAATTTTTAAACTTTATGAACTGATTTACCACATTAACTGAAATATTTGTGTACTGTAAATTAATGATAGTTTATATGTAAACATATCCAAAGTTTACATTTTAAATAATGCCTTATTTACTTGAATTCTAAGTTGGTTACATGTGCTTCACTTTATTTCAATCCGTGAATAGAAACAGTTGAAGTTAGATTATACAGAGTAGATGCTGTCATAGACTATGTCTCAGGCTATCCAGATTATGTCTCTCCATTACTCACAAAGACTTAAATATGGAGGTAGACAAATCTCAGTTTACACATATTTATATCTCTCTAGCTAGTCGTCTGTCATTAGGTATGTTCCATTCTGCAATTTATGGAATTAAAAATACAATTTTGAAATTTAATTGTTTACTGTAGTAAGCGTTCTTAGTAATCAATTACTTTTACGCTTAAAAGTATTTAATACTGAAAATAAAGCCACATGGCTGTGTGCAATACTCCTGACTTTGTCAACTATGTTTTTATTTATTGAGATTGTTGTCTCATGTTTAATGTGTCAATGTAACCCTAACCCTTATGAAAATCGGAAAATTATGGGTGCTGCATGGAGCGTGAGACTTAAACATGCTTGATGGAAATTCACTGAATGAAATGATGATGGTCCTTATATTTGTACAATTTTATTTTTAAAACCAGAAACAACAGCAGAAATAAATCCGCCGCTTAAATCTTGGTTTAGAGTGTATGACCTGTACGTGTGCCTATATTCGGAAATATTATAGATTTTATTATGTGAAACGAGCCAGAGGACATTCCTGTATTGAAATTAAAAGACAGATTTAATAAAAATAGACAATAGGTCTAGAACAATTGACTGAGTTAAGTTCAACTTTCAAAACTTTGTTCATTTTACACACTGCAAACTTCCAATATAATTAATATATTCTGATTCTTTAAAATGTGAATATACTGAATGATAGTGTTTTTACAAGAGCATAGAAACCTTTTAATCATTATTTAATAAAATAGTTTCAAAAATTAACACAATTGAACTGAGATCAAGTAACACTTTGGTTTTAAATAGACTACCCTGCTACGAAATGGACGAATCTTAAGCTACAAGGTTGTCACGTGTCCTAGGACTTTGCTCGGTCAGCTGACACAAAGATAAACAACAAATGATGTTACATCAGGTCAAATAGGTATATTAGATATTCAACTCCTCCTAATCCAGATAACCGATCCGTTAAGTTATTGATTGTTCATTTATATTAAATAGCAAAGCACTGAATCAAACTTTTAAAATTAGGCTAAGGTTTGACGCTTCAACTCTGACTGGCTTGTAAAGTAGTAGTTTGGCATCCATTCCAGCAGCAGGTACTAGAGAGCGGTATTCCTAGATAGAGAGGCCTAGCTAGGTACGTTGTACATGTGGTATGGTAGGTTACCATCATGAGCCATGCCTGAGGCTAGACTAGGCCTAGACTCAGACCATTTTTTACCTCCATGCTCAGACTGAATAGGAAAGGAGTGGGAAGGAGTGAATGCTGATGTAAATGTAAAGTAAACAACCAACATACAGACAGCATTATTTTATTTTATTTATACTACCTTTTTTAGGTCTTGGCCGGCCTACATCAATCCATACTGCAGAGAGAGGCATGCAGATTCTTGATTGAACTGAAGTCAATACTTGCCTTGAAATACAGTAGTTAATGAATTCCGCCATGGATGAACCAGATGAGAAGTCTCCACTGTTGCGGTACCAGCTTCTTGGTCGAAGCTTGAGCACCGATGCTGGTCACCCAAATGATAAGAAATTATCAACATTTTTCGGTGTTTTTCTACCATGCGTCCTTTCCATGTTCAGTGTTATTTTATTCCTGCGAATTGGTAAGTATTATTTAATTATCAGTTTATTTTTTAGTTTTTTCATACAATAATTTAATACCTGAGTCATAACTTTGTCAAAATCCATTGCACATGTTAGTGTAGCCTAGTCTATCGGAAAATAAATAAAACTCTGCATGGGTGTTTGTGTATCTTTTTGTCACACAATAGGTCGCTATCAATTCAGAAAAGCGGCCTTTAATGTCAAGAAGTATTATAGACTGGATATGTTACATTACTAAAAATAATTAGCTTATTTAAAGATCGGGTGTTAGTAATTTGTAGCCTATAACAGCATGACATTTCTGAGGCAGATTTTATGTCAATGAAAAATAATCTACAGGAATTTAGTTGGTGTCTTCAAACTGAAGAGCTTCTGTAAAATAATAAAATGTTTTTTGTTTATGACACAATGACAAATATGTTGTTTATCTGGTTTTTGAAGGAAAAGCCCAATTTGGATATTTTTGTATGCATTATTGAAAGAGTACTCTTTTATTTTATTTTTATTTATTTAACACTCAAAATGCAACAAAAGTTGAAAATCTTATGAGTTTACAAAAGGTACAAAAAAAAAAACCGAGATAAAGATATAAAACAATAGGCCTATACTAAAATTGACATAAAAACAAAACCAACAGTTGTTAACATCGTAAAAATGTCTGTTTGCTCAGATTTTCAATTGAAATATAGAATAAATAAAATTATATAAAACACACTGCAAACTTACATAACCTGGTAATTGGGTTTATTCAGAGGAAATTCTGTCAAAAAGAAACCCTCAGCAAGTAGTACTGTTGAATATACAGTAATTGGTATCCAATTTGTCCTGTTTCTGCTGCAAAGAAATTGGAGTAATTTTCACATGGTTATTAATTGGTTTTTTTTTACAGCATAAACAGGACCCATGCAATAAACAATAAGCAAAATACATATGGTTTTTATGACTTTATTAAGTTACATAATTCAAGGCCTCATAATAGTAAATAATCCTCCCAGCCTTGTGCTAAAAAAGACAAGACAAGCTTTCAGTTTTCTTTCAAGGAATACACTTTTTAAGATTGAAGACGTTGACAACTCTGGTATAAAACCCATTCCTTTTAAAACCATGATGAATCCATTCAATGTTACAGATGATGACATAGTAGTCTAGGTTTTAGACCGTATTTTGAATTAATAGCAAAAAGATATTATTTTGGTGCATATTGGTGTTTCATACATATAATATTTGAGCTCACTACAGACTTGGTGCAAATCTAATGATATAAGTAGGACTCATGTGTAATATAGTATCCAAGATCATAAAATAGAACATTTTTACTTCCTCAATCATGTTTAACTTGCCAGGATTAAAAGGGATCAACTATATAAATATTTGATAGTGTAGATTTCTATAGAAATCCTAGATTGTATATAAATTACTTTTGAAATCAGAAATGTGAAAGTTTACCTCTGTCTAACTCTAAATAAATAATGAAACTGTAAAAGCATATTGAGGCTTTAGATCATTATATTATTAAATCAGGAATTATTATTGTGTTATGTGTTTATGAAATATAATACCGTTTAAATAAACCATTGAGGAAATAAATTATCTCTTTAAAGCTGACAAAAAGTGTGATGTGCCCAGATATGGTAGTGATATGACATCACATTTCTAGTCACATGAAGTTTGAATTTTAAAGTGTAGACAGAGCTTTATTCTTTGGTTGCAACACATTGTAAAATAACGGGTTTATATACACTGTAGCATGTTATTGTTAGAACTAAATAGAATTATTAAACAGTTAATTATCAACTAATGTTATATTGCTATATAAATTATTACATGTACAAGACCCGGAGAATGCCTATGAAACCCCTTTTAAAAGATCTGTATTAACTCCCAATTCAAGTTTGTTTTTAAAGATGTATTGTCCCCCAAAAACATGAAAAACGAAGATTAATTAAATCAGACTTTGAACATGTTATTTTGTAGTTTTAATAAAGTGAATCACTTGAACCGTAGAAAAAAAAATGAAAAAAAAATAATGTTTTCACTTATAAAATGACAAAATAAATGGTTAAATTTCACCAAAAACCATTGGCCGGCAGCCAATTTGACAATTTTTTGCTTTAAATTACAGTTTTTTTCAGGTAAATACATTTTTTTTCGATCCAATTTTTGAAATATAAAAATTAAAATAATAATAAAAATAAAATTTAATATTCAACAAAAAAATATTTTTTACAGGGGGAAAATACATCTTTAAAAGTACCCTTTTGCACTTTGCACCTTCATATTTCATAATTACTCATTGTGCATATAAACCTGTTTGCCGTAACATTTCTTATCAATGTAAAATAATGCTTATTTATTTGTCCTTGAAAGTCCCTCTTAAACCACATTGTCACATGCTGATGCATATACAGAACCGATATCAAGAGAGTTAAACGTTAAAATTAAACAGAAATATATATAAAAAAAAACAAAACTACAGTATATTTAGCATTATTGAGCACAAATGATAATATACAACAATACTCAAAAACATACAGTAATCCAAAAAATATAATATTCTATTGTCTATTTTAAATCAAAAAATTATTATCGAATGGCTTCTCTCCCTGCCACAAATTATGTCTTTGTTTTGCATTGAATTTTAATTAAATTTTATTTACTCCTCAAGGTTTTGCTGTTGGTCAAGCTGGTTTGATTGACACCTTGTTGATGTTCCTGATTGGTTACTTCATTGTCTTTCTCACAGTCCTGTCCATCTGTGCAATTTCAACAAATGGAGCTATCGAAGGAGGCGGAGCTTACTGTATCCTTCTTCTTATGTTTATATTGTATTTTTTTTTCAATTTGAACCATGGTGTTTTCTGAATGATACAGTATCTCTTTCACAATAAAGCTATTTTGGGGTTTCGCGGTGAAGATTAACTGTAGACGTAGGCCTACATATTAGGCCAAATTTCATTTCCCAAGATTTGAGATTTTTTTTGTATTGATGAGGGCTCATAATTATTAGCTACAGGTCTCCAATTATAGACCACTTTTGGGAACCAATTTTTTTTAATTAATAATCCTATTATTTACAACAAATGTGATTAATTTGAATTTTCTTGTTTTGTACCTTAATTTATCTCCAGTCATGATTAGCAGAGCTTTAGGACCGGAATTTGGAGGCAGTATTGGCGTTCTCTTCTTTGTGGCTAATGTCTTTTCCTGTGCGTTGTATTGCATTGGGCTTACTGAAGCGATTGTTGATAATTTTGGAGAAAATGGTGAGAGAAACATTTAAATTATGTTTCAGATGGTCTCCTCATACAATACATCAACTGCAGATACCATAAAACAAGTTATCAAAAAAAAATACCACATTACAATAAAGAAAAATAGCATGGGATACAATAGAATACAGGCACAGACAAAATACAGTGTTGTTGATTGTTCGCTAATCTTGAGGTCACAAGGTCAAGTGTTCTTTAAAGCCACTCTAATCATGGTTATACTTAGGCCCTAGATACATTTTATATCTCCATGGATACATAGATCCTGGTACATAGATTACAAGGCTGGCCTAATCAGCATCATGCTATCATAAAAGAATAGTTAGGCTATTTCTGAATTTAGAAAAAGGAGTAAAATAACTGCACATTATCCATTAATTTGCATTTTTAAAATGACTGGTTAAAAAAACTTCATAGGTTTCATGTTAAATAATCATAAACCTGTGGTACTAAAATGTAAAATAATTTTGATAAAAAAACAACAGTTCAGTCCTATGTAATTTTTATTTAAAATGCAAACAAATCCATTGTCCAGTAGTTTCGCAAAAGTATAGTACTGTACTTGCTTTGTTTGTTTGTTAGCAAACCTACAATTTTCAAATTATCATTCTGAATTTTGGTGTAAATAGGTTTACACTTACAGAATATGCCTATTGAAATTCAAGAAAATCGGTTCATTAATAACTTCACAAATGAAAAAAAGAAAAATCTGTATTCTTGTGACATTAGCCTAAATATCAACATGCGCCCTCTGTGGCAATATTTTGCAAAGTACATTATTTAAATTCGTTTTCTTATTTACAGGCTCTCTAGTAATGGGTGGTCTTCCAAGTTCAAAGTGGTATAATTTCCTGTATTCTACGTCAATTCTTTTGTTCTGCCTCATTGTATGTCTCATCGGGGCAAAGATGTTTGCACGTACATCCTTTCTTATATTCGTTATCGTAATGGCAGCGCTGTTTTCAGTGATACTAAGCTTTTTTATTGTCGATCCAAAGTTGATACTCTTGCCAGGCAACGAATCAGGCAATGAATCCAGATATGCAAATTATACTGGGTTTTCATCACAGACGTTTAATGAAAATTTGGATGGTAAAGTATTAAAAGCTCTGTCTACACTATCAAACTAGTTTGACAAAAAAAGTGTGATATGCCTAAAAATGGAAGTGATATTGCCATATATGGTAGTGATATGACATCATCATGTTCATATATGGGCACATCACATTTTTTTTCACATAAAATATGATAGTGTAGACAAGGCTTTAGAGATTACTACAGTAGATCGTCTAGTAAAGTATTATATGTGGCACATCATTTGTAGATTTGTAGAAACAGCCAAAAACATTAAAAGTCTGAAAAATTACATTTTTTTATATTTACAGAAAATGATAGCTGAAACAATATTTATTTACATTACCTTGGTGTTTTTCTATTTTAAAACAAATAAATAGATACATTTTAACATTTTGTTTAGTATGTTGGTTAAAAAGATGGTGTAAATTATGTATGATTTTCATAAAACCTATCATGTTTTATGCTTAAATTGAAAGTTGATTTTAATGAAATTTTGCATAATAGTAGAACAATAGTTAATTAAGGAAGGTGCGAAGTTTCATTGAAATAAAACAATTAGAATACCCTTTTGCTAAGGCGTAATCTTAGACGCCCTGTTTCTTTTGTTGTTGTTTTTATTTCCTGTTACTTAACTTTAAAAGCATTTTTCTCAAAACACTGATTGTAACAACCAAAACTTTAGACTGAGATATCTCTGGAAGTAGACATGGTATCAAGATAATTTTTTCAGCATTTTAAATCTTGGATTATGTAGTTTCAGTATTTATTTATATCTCAATTTTGAAAATTCCGACTTATGTCTGGTTTCCCTTGCAGATGCCACATATGCTTGATAATCTGTATCTTGTCGATTTGAACATGTTATCATAGTATCTGTTATAAATCAAGAATATATTTCTATCTATTATATGTTTTGTTTGTTTTAATAACAGCCAACTACACAACAGATTACACTACAGGCAAGCAACTATCTTTTGCTGCAGTATTTGCTGTCATCTTTAACGGCTGTACAGGGATCATGGCAGGGGCTAACATGTCAGGTAAAGTATAATGGAGATATTACAGGCTCTCATTGTATGGGGGGAAGTGGTTAGTTGGGAAGTAAATAATCAAACATATTTAGAGTCAATTAAAAAAAGATGATCTTGCATGCATTGTATTTTGTAATTGGCTAAATAATTGAGTTTAAAATAATCTTAAATGAGTAAAAGTTTTACAAAAGGAGGGAGTTCGTTCCAAAGAAAAGAAGCAACAAAAGAAACCATCCACCGTAAGTCTTAGTCTGGAAACAGGGAAGAGATAGCAATGATTTTTCAGAGGAGCAAAGACGACGAAATGGAGCGTATATCGCGAAACAAGTTGAGTGGTATACTGAAGATAGATGGGAAAGTTAATATGTTGTTTAATTGGAAGCGAATGAAGGTCGATAATAACAAAAGTGATATGATGGTGGGCGTAAGTGAACACACACAGGCAGCAGAATTTTAAATTTTGTTAAGCCGGAGAAGAGAAGAAAAGAGCTGCTCTGCCTTTTTTAACAAGTTTTCTTATTATTTTTTGATTCAGGAGATTTGAAGGAGCCTAGCCGATCTATTCCTGTTGGTACCATCATTGCATGTGTATTCACGTTTCTCATCTATGTCATGTTGTCTTTCTTTGTTGGTGCCACATGCTCAAGGTAATGTATCATTTAAATTACAATTATACCATAGACACCATGGGGAAAGATAATTGAATTCATAACAAATTAACATCCTCGTCCCCACATCATTTCTCCCCAACATTTCCTAAAAACTTTGCCTGACCCCCAGCCCATGTTTACTTTCATCATTTAGAATATCTTTTAATGAAAAAAAAAATGAAAAATCAGTCTCTACAGTAACAAATAAAAAAAACAAGAGAAATATAAACCTTACACAGAGAAATAGAAATTGTCTTTAATACATTGATGCTATTTTCCACAATAAAATAATTATTATTTCCAATGTTCTATTTTGTTTAATGCTTTTAAACTGTCCTATTTCCCAGGAAATGAATACCTCCCTTCACAATTTGTAAGGGGACACAGGACCACAGGGGATTTATTCTTTTTTGTTTTCTATGCCACTTGTGGGGTTTTTGTTGTTATTTTGTATTTGCAATTTAGAATAAGAATTAAGAATAATCTGTAAATGCAAATTGTCTATAAATGCTTTTGTTTATAGGGAACTTCTTCAATATTACTTTGGATTTCTACAAGATATTAATATCTTCCCCCCACTAGAAGCTGTAGGGGCTATGGTCCTAGCCCTCTCTGCTTCCATGAATAATTTAATTGGTGCCTCTAGAATCCTCCAGGCTATCGCCAAAGATGACCTGATTGGTATGTCTTGCCATAATGGAAATTTCCTCCATGGTTTTTAAATCCATCTCCTAACATTAATACCATGGCATTACATGTGAAGTAGTAACATTTTCAACTCAACATACTTTGTTTGATAACCAAGATATGTATTTCCTTTAAAAGTATTCACTGCACAATGTAAAACCAGGGGAGAGTGTAATTTCACTCCTCCCTTGTAAAACACACAAACCGTTGTTGCAATCATATGTATTTTCTATGTTTGTAGTTGTTCTTGTTTTTATTATTAATTTGTTTTATGTCATGTTAAAAAAAAAACTGTATACACATGTAAACCAATGTCTTAAATCATGCTGTTACCTTTCAAAGTTAAAGATTGTTTCTAAAATTTTTCACTGTGTTTAAAACCAACTATTAACTAATGAAACTATCACACTTTTAACTTTGTCTTGTTGTTCACTTGTTGATTTGTTTTGTAAACAATGTGATTTTAATTGTTGTTTCTTTGCTAAACCATCATGTGTTTGTTTATAAAGATTCACATATCTTTAATTTGTATTACTGTACAACTAGAAAGAAATATTGTTTTATTTTTCGGAAGTATTTTGATATTTTTAAATAAAAAAAAACCCAGCAACTTTTAATTTAAAAAAAAACAAGCAACTTCTGTTTCAAAGAAAAGTTTTATTTAAATGATATGTTAATTCAGTGATATATACAGTATTCTTAAACAGACTATATAATATATATACTGTAATAGATAGAAAGAAAAAAGAAAAAAGAAAGCTTAACAACATTCAGCCATCTAGCATTTCAAGTACATCTGTCTTTCATAAAACATCCAAATAAAAATCAGCATCATTGTCATAATCATCATCACAAAGCAACCAAGAAAAACAAAAACAAAACTTGTATGCACATAGACAAGTCCAAAATTATTTGCTAAATACAAATAGACTTTTGAAAACCTGAAAATGCTCAAAAGTATAGTACAAATATTGAAACGTAAATCGCGATTCTGAGCTCTGCAGCTGTCAGTGGAGGGAAGAAATCCATTATGCCAATCTAATTAAAGGGTCAGTTTCGGTTTCTTTTGAAAAAATTTATTGGGTCGAATATAGTTGTAGATTTGCATGCTTTTCTTACAAAATGTTGAGTATTCTGACCCTGAGTGGTTATAATGATATTTGCAGAGAATTGCTGTTGTTCAGTTATGGATTTATGCAGAATATCAATTTCTTCCCGCCTTTGGTCGTTGTCGGCCTAATTGCGGCTACTCTGTCCGCAGCTCTCAGTACGTTAATCGGTGGCTCACGCATCTTATCGGCTCTAGCTAAGGATCAAATTTTTGGTATGTACATGTGCATGAGTTTTTAATCATATTTAAAAAATAAATAATCTTTTTCCAAAGCTTCAATGTTACCATTTTGTGTCTATTTCAATTCAAACTTTTTTTTGCAATCAACTTTTCAAAACCGAACAATATTTTGCTTGCTTAAAAAGCCTGATTCCAAATAATCTGGATTTTAAAAATGCATTGAAATAGATTTGAACATTACAAAATGTCTAGTTTTGTGGACAGTTGATTGTAGTGTGGAATATATGCCCAGTGGAATCTTTATCAGGCTTTACTCAATCAATGTTTTCAGCACATCTTTTATTTTTAAAAATGCTTTCAGCTCATTAATGTAACTTTTAATACATTTTCATTTGTTTTAAAGATATATATTGTCCCCTTGAAAAAACATTTTTAGTTACTCACTTTGACAAAATATTGGATTAAAAAAAAAAAATATTTACCTGAAAAACTGTAATTTGCTGCCAAAATAAACTCAGGGTTTATGGTTGAATTTAACCATTTTTTTTGTCCTTCTATAAGGGAAAATATTATTTGTTTACATTTTTTTTTCTGCAGAAGTGATTAACTTTATTAAAACTACAAAATGGCCTATTCAAAATCTGATTTTATTAATCTTCGTTTTTTTCATGTTTTGGGGGACAATACTCTTTAAACAAATAAAATGCGCAACATTGTTATTTTAAATCATTATGTTTAACCCAAATTCATTCAAATACTGTAGATACTGTAGATTGTAAACGAAATTGTTTTATATTTCATTTAATTTTGTTAATGATAAATTTGTAATTGTAATCATTTTAACCATTAATTCATTTTAGGCATTATCTTGAAACCAGTTCAGCTTGGTGTTTCCGCCAATGATAACCCATATGTTGCAGTTATCGTGTCTTGGTTTCTTGTTCAGGTAAGATACAAGACAAATACATTTTAGAAACATAGCCTATGTGATAAAGTTAATTAAAAAGAAAGAAGAACAAGTGTAAATTGTAAGTTTATTGCCACATTGTATCATATTGTTGTTATGACCTCTCTCATAAAAATCAACTCAAATTTTGATTTCAATTTAATTCAATTTATTAAGCAAAATATTTGTATATAATGTAACAGTGATTCAGTTTATTGTTTAGTTTAACCTTTATACATAATGGCATTGTGAACTAATTAGAAAACAGCAAAAGTGAAAGTCATGAGAATGTCCTATAAAAAGCACTTAAATTGATTGCAAACAACATCATGATTATTGTCTGTTCATATTATACAGGAATTCTGTATTGCTCTTAAAATACTTTATTATTTACAATGTCTAGTCTTCATAGACTTTTAATCTTTGTTGCATTAGAGAGTGAAAGATAAGCTGAGAGACTTGGCATCAAAAGCCTTGTTTTATTCAATTTTATCGACTATATTACTGAATACTGACTCTACTGACCAAGTAAAGTTCAATCCGAAAGCTGATTACAATCTCTCAGAGACCAACACTTAATTTTACCAACCAAAGTGCAGAAAATTTTGCCGACACACTTGCTTAAAATGACATTGTTTAAATTTACCATTTTCCAGTCCATTCAAGTCCAGGCTTATGTTGTACTGTATACATGTAATATGATCCTTTACACTGTATTCCATTATAAATTGAACAAAAATAACATGATCTTTTTTCTTTTTTTTAGTTTATTTTTTATTTTATTTCAACATCAGAAAACAAAGTTGCCAATACTCCATGATACTAAAAATATTTTTTTTTAATAGTGAAATGGTTTTATTATTGCACCAATGTTGTTGACATCTAATATTCAATTGAATTATTTGAATATTTTTGCATAGATATATATGAATATTAACATTCAGTATTTATTTATTGTTTTTCATTTTAGTGTGTTCTTTTTATTGGTGAGTTGAATGCCATTGCACCAATTGTCTCTGTTCTTTTCATGCTCGTTTATGCTTGTACCAACCTAGCATGCATGGCCCTGGACATCGCTTCAGCTCCAAACTTCAGGTGATTTTTTTAATAAGAAATCGTTTATTTATAATAAAGTTATCTTTGATTATTCTATAAGTGGCTATGGAAAACTTCGAAGACTGCCCAGCATGGTAACTTCCGAGTTCAGAATCTAAACAACATTTTTTTAAATACTTCTCCGTCTTTTACTGCAATTAATAGAACAAAACATTTTACATGCAAAAAATTCTCTACCCAATAACTTTAAATTGTTTTAAATAGAAACAGTGTTAAGTGGTTAAACCTAGGTGCATGAGCAGCCTTAATGCAACTACCCATTGGGAGGCCATATTTTCCATGCATTATGCCACTGTTTATTCTTAAAGTTAGTTTTTTTATCTTATTCAGGCCAACCTTCAAGTATTTTTCCTGGCACACAGCATTGGTTGGCTTCTTAGGCACCATTGTCATGATGTTCTTTATTAACTATGTCTGGGCACTGATGAGCATCCTCATCTTTGCTGTCCTGTTCCTTTACATTCACTTCAGAGTGTCCGAGTCAAGCTGGGGTTACATCAGTCAAGCTCTTATATTTCATCAAGTATGAAATTATATTTTTTTTAGTATAGTTAGTATCTTAAGTAATTGTTCTGCAGTAAAGGATGATACTTTATATCTAAAGTTCTCTCTACACTTGACAAAAAAAAAGTGATGTGCCTAAATATGGTTGTTATAATATGACATCATCCTATCCATATATGGGCACATCACATTTTTTTTGTTACATAAAGTATGATAGTGTAGACAGAGCTTTGTAAGTATTACTATTTAATTTATCTAAAACAAAACAAGGCATTAATTAATTAATTAAAAATCTCATTCATCAAAAAATGTTGTTTATTTATTTATATTACAGGTGAGGAAATATCTTCTCCGTCTTGATATTCGCAAAGAGCATGTCAAATATTGGCGACCACAAATGTTACTGCTAGTCTCAAACCCCCGATCTAGTTGTAATATGATTCGGTTTGTGAATGACATGAAAAAAAGTGGATTGTACGTACTCGGCCATGTCAAAATTGGTAAAATGGATGACTTTCCAGAGGATCCAGTGACCAGAGAGGATAGGCAGTGGTTAGAGTTGATAGATCGTCTTCATGTGAAGGCTTTCGTTGAGCTTACACTGGCTCAGACTATCCGTGAAGGGGCACAACACTTAATGCGAATTGCAGGACTTGGAGGTAATATACAAGTTTATATTATTGCTTTTAAAATGTCATTGAAACGGAATCAATGAGGTCATAATAATTTGATATCTGATTTGTGTATCTCACTCTTGATCGTATATCATAAATGTCCCTGTAGTCTATTAGCATACGATTTCAATCACTCAAGGCTGTCTTCTCTCAATGGCTTTAAAGGCAGATTTTAAGGGGGCGTACATCCCTCTTCCTCCTCCAAATGATCTTGGTTAATCCTCCCATAAAACATAACTGATTTTAAATGTTCAATTTATGCTGAGTGTTAACATTACCTTCATAGTATTGCAATAATAGTGATATAATTTATACATATTCTGTTTGTTTTTGAACTAATATATTATTAGCAATTTTCAAATAATCAGTACTCAGTATTGTTATTGATAACTAATTTTTCTGTAGGAATGAAGGTAAACACTATTGTGCTTGGATTCTATGACGATTACCCACAAGAGGATAGTCTAGCACTCGGGAACTTTCAAAAAGTTCACTTCTCCGATGAAGAAGAAAACGCCCGCCCAGTATTCTCTCCTCTGCGTAGAGAAAACGAAAACAAACTGCTATCGGCCAGCGAATATGTTATGATAATCAGTGACGCGATACGGTTACAGAAGAGTGTTTGTGTCGTCCGACATATTGCAAACTTTGATCGTGATTCTCTTCTTCATTTGAACGAAAAGAAAACAATAGATGTTTGGCCAATTAATTTCTTTAAACCGGAAACAGCAGGATATTTGGACACAGCATGTATTTTCCTTCTTCAACTTTCGTGCGTTCTCCACATGGTACCTGTGTGGAATAAACACACAGAATTGCGTGTATTTATTTGTGTTGATTCTCAAAACATCGAAATGCAAATTAGGATGGAAAAAAAGTTGAAATCATTCTTGGAAGATTTGCGTATAAAAGCAACCATTCATGCACGACAATGGGATCACGTGTTAAGTTTAAATACACATTCGGAAACCGAGTCAAATGAGGATGAGTTACCTGTAACACATATCACAGACATTTCAACAGACTATCTTAAAGGAATCAATCAGTTAATCAAACAAGAAGTTGAGAATACAGCTATGACGTTCTGTTATTTGCCCTTACCCCCTGCTGATACTGCACAACATTTACAATATTTACACTTGTTAGATATTCTAACAGATCAACTTCCACCTACGGTTTTAGTTCATGGTATAAGAGAGGTTACCAGTAAAGACTTGTAATGAATCAAAGAATTGACCAATGAAATCATTGAATTGGTACTGAAGCTTTAAGAAGAGATTGTATGCTATGCCAAGGGATTGAATTTTCTTTTTGTTGAAGATGGAGGATATAATTTAATACATTACATATTATCATTGTCTACCATACTATTATAACATGGGCTTTTGTATGTTTAACCCTTTCTTTTATGAACTGCAACCACCTAGTTGTGCAGTTGTGGACAAGCTGCAACCACCCAGTAGTTTACAAGCTGAAATCACCCAGTTGTGAAAAGCTACAACCCAAAGTTGTTGACAAGATGCAACTACCCAGTAGTTAAACAAGCTGCAACCACCTGTGTGTTTAGCTACAACCACACAGTAGTGGACGAACTGCAACCACACAGTATTAGACAAGCTGCAACTGCACAGTTGTGAACAACCTTCATCCGCACAGTTATGGACAAGCTGCAACCATCAATTTGTGAACAAGCTGCAATAACTCAGTTTTGAACAAACTGTAACCACCCAGGCGTGGACAAGCTGGAACCACACAGTTGTGGACAAGCTGGAACCACACAGTTGTGGACAAGCTAGAACCACACAGTGGTGGACAAGTTGGAACCACACAGTTGTGGACAATCTGGAACCACACAGTTGTGGACAAGCTGGAACCACACAGTGGTGGACAAGTTGGAACCACACAGTTTTGAACAAGCTAGAACCACACAGTTGTGGACAAGCTGGAACCACACAGTTGTGGACAAGCTGTAACCACCCAGGCGTGGACAAGCTGTAACCACCCAGGCGTAGACAAGCTGGAACCACACAGTTGTGGACAAGCTGTATTACCACACAGTAGTGGACAACCGGCAACCACAGTTGTGGACAAGCTGCAACCACACAGTAGTGTACAAGCTGTTACCACCCAGGTGTGAACTAGCTGCCACCACACAGTTGCGGACAAGCATTTAACCACCCAGTTGCGCACAAGCATTTAACCACCCAGTTGTGGACAAGCTGCAACCACACAGTAGTGTACAAACTGTTACCACCCAAGTGTGAACTAGCTGTCACCACACAGTTGCGGACAAGCATTTAACCACCCAGTTGCGGACAAGCATTTAACCACCCAGTTGAGGAAAAGCTGCAATCACACAGTGGTGGACAAGCTGCAACCGCATAGTTGTTCTCAAGCTGCAACCACCATGTACATGTGTATAGTCTGCAACTACCCAATATATATGAGCTGCAATCACCTGTATGGTTAAAAGGTACAGCAACCATTTGTCTATGAGCTGCATAAACCACAGTTGTCTATGAGCTGCAGCCATCATTTGTCTATGAGCTGCATAAACAAGTTGTCTATGAGCTGCAGCCATCATTTGTCTACGAGCTGCCACCACTAATAGTATACGAATAAGCAGTTCATATTTGTTTTATGTTATTGTCTTCAAAAACATGTTTCAAATCCCTATGTTAACTTTACATTTGTATCTTTGTATTAATCATTAATCATCATACTATTTGAAGTGTAAAAAAATGAAATTTATTTAATATTATGATAGCCAGACAATTATTATTATGTTGTATGTTAAGTAATGTATCTTTATTTTTATGTTGAGTAATTTAATAAATCAAATATATGTATTAAAACAGTTTTTATATTTTTTGTTTCGTATTATAATCAAAGAAATGATTGTATTGTGAAATCTAAAAAAATAATTAAATTCAACATCGGTTAATTTTTATATTTTAATTACACAGATTGTTGTTGTCACAATGTTTTTTTTTGTTTGTTGATGATTTAGGAAGGGACTTCCCATGTTATTTATCATGTTCACAAACACACAACCGGAATTTGAATCGGTCAATGGTCGGTTACTATAAGGCTATAGGCTCATATTTTCTTTTCGGTCGCCGTGTTTGGGAATGCCCACATAACCGATAATAATTAAAGAGTAAAGAGGTTTCTCAATCTTGCAAATACGATAACGAAAACGGATACGTCACGCACACGTATTCGTTTTTGTTTTCGTATTCGTAAGGTTGCGAAACCTCCCTGTTATCTCTATAATTCCAGAGACATTTCTGATCTTTCCTACAATTTCCTATTATAATTACGATTATGTATTGAATTCTGGATTATTTATTGAATTCTGTCTTATTCCTTTTTATTTTTCTATTATTAACTATCGGTAATATGTTGTCAGCACGGTTTTGTTATAATGTATGATCTAGGAAGGGCGGTAGTGGTTTACGAAATGCATGGTAATAACTTGTTAAATACAGAACTCTATTGAATGGCTACAGGATATTGCCTCGTATTGTACTGTAGGCCTACTTACCGAACAAATGTAAATCAGTTGACAAATATTATTACAATTGATACGTTAAATCAACATTTCATTTATTTGTTATTTCTCTATAAGTATACAAGTAAATATAATATCAAACAAAGAGAAAGTACCTTGAAAAATAAAGTAAAGTTTGATAAGAAAAACCATGTAGGCCTATATAACGGATGCTTGGCCTATAATCTATGCGATAGCTAAAAAGTATAATATAATCTCACCATTCCATTGATTTTTAACACGTTATAAATTTACACGCTATATTAATGTTATAATAGACCATATATTTTGTTTTTGTCTTCATTTATAATCTGTATGGCAATAATGTGAGTATGAGAGATGAAATCTAGGATTAGTTGTTGGCTGTTTTTAGCCCAACAGTTTACAGCCACGCTTCCACGATGTGCTGCAATCTGAAAGAATAAAAATAGAATACAGTATACCCGACGGGAGTTTTGGCTTTTTGAGTCCTCGTTTTATATTGTAATAATTCACATGAAAGATGCAGTAAAATAATACGAATGCACTGTTCCCAACAATGTCATACACTCCACCCGATTTATTGACACGCGGGAATACACATCGTTAGGCATCTTTGCCAAGAAACACCAGCTTTATTCACATTCTGTTTCTATTAAAAACCCAAATTATTATTTTTTTGTAGGCTATAGCAAAAGCAAAGGTATGATTTTCATAAGTGAGTTGGTTAAATGACTTGCTATTACGTCCATAAGTTGCGTACAAACGAGCTCTAAACCAATTAAAATGCATGGTTCCCACTAGCGACGCAACGGACGATCATGTCATTGGTCAACTCGCTTGCTTTGCGGGTACGTCCTTGGGTTTTGTCATAGCCGAGAAGATTTACAATTAAGCTTGGTTCCCACTAGCGACGCAATGTAACGCAATCTACGCAACGTAATCAAATGCCCTTCTAATAATTGTATTTGCCTGCGTGGAATCAAACATGCTTACAGCACTATTGCGTCGTCGGTTCCCACTTGTGTTTACGCAATACAACACTTTGCGTCGACATACGTTGCTACGTTGCGTTCTAGTGGGAACCACGCTTTAGCGAAAATACGTACCATGTTCACAGTTATCACCGGTATATCCGTCGGAACAGTCGCAATAAGGTGTGTTTCTTAACCATGGTAATTCACATGTACCATTGTTGTAACATTGTAGATCGCCACATAAGTCTATGGATCGAAAAGAATATTGTGTTAGGATCGAAAAGAATATTTTGTTAGGATCGAAATGAATATTTTGTTAGGATTGAAAAACGTTAGTGACGATGTTGATGTCGATCATTATGAATTGACATAGAATGAAGATACATCATCGATAATCGAAATGAATCATAATAATTTAAAAACAATTTTTCTTGTAGTAGTATAATCAAAGAAATGGTGGTATTGTGAAATCTAAAAATGAAACAATGTTTGTCATGCGAAACCAATCTGAGCTGTTTAGCATGCACAGCCAAGAGGAGGAAAGTTGAAGTCGCATAATTTAAAACCAGTGGTGGCGCCAGCGGGGGGGCTACGGGGGCTCTAGCCCCCTCGTCGGGGAGCCTAGCCCCCCCGTCGGGGAACACGGGTACTTTTTGTCGGGGAATATAATATACAGTAAAAAACGTTCGCGTTCACTTCATATAGCTTCAGCGCCTAGAAAACCACGACGTTCCATTGACCGTGAGAGTACGTCAGAGGGCTATTATGCACTTTTATGCATTCATTTATTGCCAGCGATCTAACTTACTACTAAACATTAGCTAGGTTCGCACTTGTCTGGCGGTATCCCTTTGTACGAATCGTTCAACGTTGGGTCGACACGCGTGATATCAAGTTCCATCCAGGGACCAAAATGTGTAATGTAGTTATTTTCCAGGCGAAGTTTACCGACGGTTACCGAAGGGAACACGGGTACTTTTTGTCGGGGAATATAATATACAGTAAAAAGCGTTCGCGTTCACTTCGTAGCTAGCTTCAGCGCCTAGAAAACCGCGACGTTTCATTGACCGTGAGAGTACGTCAGAGTGATATTATGCACTTTATATGCATTCATTATTGCCAGCGATCTAACTTACTACTAAACAATAGCTAGGTTCGCACTTGTCTGGCGGTATCCCTTTGTACGAATCGTTCAACGTTGGGTGGGTCGAGACGCGTGATATCAAGTTCCATCCAGGGACCAAAATGTGTACTGTAGTTATTTTCCAGGCGAAGTTTACTGACGGTTACGTCGTGTACTGCGTCGACGTACGCTACACGTAACACTACAGCAAAAACGAATTATGTTAATTGTTCGTATGTTCACCTATTTTTTTAATTTACAAGTAACATTCTGTACCGTGGGGCACCTAAAATAAATTTTTCATCCATTACTAAACAAAAAAACATGCCATTTTCGCTTAGCCAACATCTTATTATAGCTAAGTTATTACATTTTCAATGTCCTGTATGTCATGAATTTCTCACCACTCGGAAGTCCAGATGGTACGCACGCATACACTTGGGAGGAATAAACTTATTTCCCCGACTTAAAAAGGTCTACGCTTGCGTTTTTTAAGCCTCTAGGCCTGATGTTTCCGAAGTATAAAATGCAATTTTTTGAAGACCTGCAGCTAGCTCTAGTTTTAAACAGTTTCTTAGTTCAGCCCCAACAATAAAGCTGGTCATATTTCGAAGTACAAGAAGTGCATTTTCCGGGACGTAACATCTCTATTTTTCAAACATTTCTTAGCTCAGTCACAACCTTGATAGGGACTTATATATTTTGTTTCATGTTTTGAAGTATAATAAGTCCAATTTCCGGGACCTCCAACTCTATTTTTCTAAATTTTCTTTGAACTTTTATTTTTTAAATTGAAAAATATGGATTAAAACAGTCATCGCGCATCGTTTTTTTGCACGCAGTATTGTATTTATGCATTATAAAAATTGGAAAAAATGGCTACCCTAAATCTGATTCAAATGTCCTCAAATGACGCTAGAACGCGTTGCTTCCGGGGGCTTCGCCCCCTCGACCCCCACCGGGGGCCCTTGGCGGCCCCCTGGCCCCCAGCCTAGTGATGCTCGCTTCGCTCGCATAGCCCCCTCGTCGGGGAATGTAGCCCCCGCGTCGGGAAGATCCTGGCGCCACCCCTGTTTAAAACATATTCACCTAGGCTTTTATGCTTGCACTTTATATCATTTATAGCTCATGTTATGAAACAAGTTTAGTTTACCCTTTTCGCAGTTTTCACCAGAGTATCCTTTCGTGCAATCGCAGTATGCGTTATTCAACCAAGATACTTCACACACACCATTATTCTGACAGTTCAAAGATCCACACGAGTTTTCTGTTAAAAATCAAAATAAAAATTGTTGATTTTTTTACCTCATATAACAACATTCTATAGTTGGATGTTGTACGGAGTGATTTTTTCCCATAAAACCAACATCAACATAACGAATAGCGGTAACATACGTACGGAAAAAGAGCAAGTTGTTTTCATGAGATGGATCTAAACCAAATCTCCTAATTAGCTTGATACCCTATTCCACACACAGAGCTTGAGCGTGGTTCCCACGGTCGCAACACAGCGACGTATTGACGCAAAGGTATTGCGTAATCACAATGGGAATCGACGATGCAACGGTGCTGCAAAAATCGTTTGATTTGATTTCACGCAGGGTGCGGGGGAAAATACATTTATTGAAAGGGCATTTTTTTACGTTGCGTTGCGTTGCGTCGCTAGTAGTTGGAACCAAGCTTTAGGGCTAATATCGTTGAGACACAATGCTAAAACTCAGAACTGTTCCTTCTTACCTATTTCACAATATTCACCGCTGTATCCATCAGTACAGTCGCAGTAGGGTTTTTTTCTCAACCATGTTAGTTCACATAATCCGTTATTCTGACAGTTTATAGAGCTACATAGATCTAAGGTTGAGAAAAAGATAAACACAGTTTAATTTTTAGATTGTATTTATTATTTGATTACCATACGCTTTTTCTTCTGCTTGTAAACTCTGATGAAGAAAAGAAAAAACTGCAAAAAACTAATTTGCAGAAGTTCGTTTGCTGATATTTGTCAACTCATCTAATCAAGTTAAGTCTTTGACAGTCATGTGATTCTACAGGTGGATAACATAACATTTGAACATGGACTGTAGTTTTAGCTATAAAAAGTAGCAAACTCGACAATGTTTGGTAAACTTTGGTAGACTCCACTAGTCAATTTGATCAAACCTTTCTAGTTGTAGTGACAGTTGAACAGTTCAGTCAAGTTTGCTACTGTAATGCAGACTAGCAGGCTAACATTTTTTAGGCTTACCAATCTCACAGTGTTTACCAATGTATCCGCCTTCACAATCACAATACGGTCTTCGACTCCACCAAGATATCTCACATTTACCATTGTTCTGACATTGCAAATTAGTACATAATTCTGTAACAAATAATATACAATTTTAGTCAGCCGTAATGGTGGGTTACACACATTATTAACATTATTTTTAGTAATAGATGAAAATAATTATGAGTTTGTTAATTGCCGCAGTCTCCGAGTAGCAAAATACCTTTCTCGCATTCTTTACCCCCATAGCCTTCTGAGCAATCACAGTAGGGTTCGTCTGTCCAGGGCCATGCTACTTTACATTCTCCTCCATTGCGACAGGTAACTGAAGCGCATGCGTCTATCGGAAATAAATGTTCTTAATAAATATACATTATCAGTATACTACATTGAGGAATAGGCCTATTAAAAAAATGTATTCCTACAACAAATGTTAGACTAGTTGATTTGGGTGGCTGAGCGGTAATAGCCATACAATCGGCACATGTTCGAGGCTCTCTCCGCCGATCATTTCTGGTGAAAGAACACATCTTCTTGGATGCAGGTGTAGTGTACAAATCTGGCTGGTGCGCAATTCAATAATAATAATAAGATTTATACAGCGCACATATCCACTAAAGAGCTCAAGGCGTTTGTGAAAAACCATGAAACAAATTAACCTTAAAGCTAAATACAATTGATAAATTTGGAAAAAAAAACCGAAAAAAAACCCCAACAATTCAATGGTTCTATAGACCCTGTCAGTTTGTGGGCAGACGAATGTGCGCCGTTTGGTGGCTGCTCGACACAAAGTGGTCCTTTAGCGATACGAACATATTCGTCGTCTACTAACAACACCGTGCGCAATTCAACCAAGTTACGCTACAAGACAGTACATGATTATCCACATTGTCTACATTTATTTCTCAATAGTGCTCGGGGTTAAGGTGTGTATAGGCCCTAGGTCATCGTTTAAAATAAATAAAATATTTGCATAATATTTACACCTTACCCGTTTCACAGTATGTTCCACTGTAGCCCGGAGAACAATCACAGTAAGGCCTTTTAGTAATCCATGCCACTTTACATTGTCCATTGTTTTGGCAACTTACGTCATTACATCGGTCTAGAATTATTAAAATGATGGATATTTACTCATCATTTTTCATCAACAATTGTATAACGCCCTTTTATGACAATTTAATTTATATCAATTGATAAAAAGTCAGGGCTGGGTGGCAAAAGGCCAGGTGGCAACGGGCCTAAACCAGGATAATTTCTATTGGTTTGGGGAAAAAAATATCTATGATAGTCTTATTTTTTTTACATGACGTCATTTCATCTTAAAACGAAAAGTAATTTTCATTTTTTTTATTTATTGATAGATAGAGTATAATACTTTTTTTAAACAAATAATAATTATTTCATTTCAACAAGTTCAGGTTGTCATGCGTACCCATAGTTGAAGTTACGTAATCGCGCTTTATAAAAGTTAGCTTGTGCGCATCCATGTGCTGATGAAAAGGCGCGCAAGATTGTACGTGGTTACTTGGTTACGGTATGTTTACTGTGTGCGCGGCGTATGCTCCTCCTTCACATTTTATTTTCGTCGTTTTATTTGATGAACAAGCTTTATTAATACGCCGTGGTGTGGCACTTTGGTGCAAGCTATAATTCACTTCCCAGAGCTCTGGGCATGCGCAATAGCGTGTCGGATTCCCTAACGGTGGGCAGTTGAGTTCCGGTGCCGGAATCCTAACCACGGCGTTATTGTATATCCCTCTAAAATTATGCATTCTAAAGATTCTGAAGATTCCACGTTCACGTGGTAAGTTACAATACAAGTCACAATTTTTGTTTTCCAGATCAGACACTACTATTTATATATTCGATAATTAACGGTATTTTGTCGTTAAAAGAAAAGTGTGATTCTAGCCTCGATGAGGTCCACGGGGCCCAGCGCGCACGACGGCGGTGGGTGGTGTGTGGTGGGGAGCGACGAGAGCATTGCTGCTGCGCTCAAGCAAAAACCCCGTCGCGCTCATTCGTTACGCGATCAACTTGGTTCGCTCAAAACCTTTTTTTTGTAAATTGAAACTGGTTTTGGAGGCCTAGGCTAGGCCTAGGCTAGTCAAACAGAAACAAATAACTGCTTGCACGTTGTTATGTGTGGCGCTCTGTTTTTAATATATGTGGCACGCACTAGAGCTAGGCCTAGAGGGCCTAGGCCTAGGCTAAAAATATATATCTTTGATATTTAATTCAAAAGTAGTAGGCCTAGGGGCTAGCCTAGCCTTGATTAGTAATTATATAGAATAACTTCCAATGACTATCTATAGTCCTTTATGTTCAAGATTTAAAACGTCGCAGGTAAAAATATTCCTCCTTTATTTATTTCCATGAACAAGGCAAACAATTAGTCTAGATGAAACCACCGGCATTAGTATAGTTGATAGCGCGCGCATGGTGTACAGATTGGAAACGTGCATTTGTTTACCTGGTTACGTTTATTGTTAATGAAACCGCGCGCATGGTGTACAGATTGGAAACGTGCATTTGTTTACCTGGTTACGTTTATTGTTAATGAAACAAGCTTGTATTGTTGAATGTATCTTTTGTTGCTGCTGAATAAATGTTCTGTTGCACACAAACATTCTGCAAATGTCCACTTGATAAATTAATAATAACACATATTGGTAATGTAGTACCAGGTCAGATATTATTTTTATTAAGATCGATAATTTATGTTAATTTGTTAAAATTAAAGTTTGATGCCAGCCGTCTAGCATAGGTTAGGTCTAGGCCTCTCTATTAGTATTATTATATGATTGATAGCTAGTAGGCTAGGGAGAATCTCAGAGTTGCACGCTTGATTTTGTTACGCGAAATCCTAATCTTGATGTTTTATTATGTGGTAGTTGATTGACTGGTGACGTCATTATTTGATTGTATTTACATTTTTATTACATTACATTATATCATTCATGGTTTTATGCATTTACTAAATAAATTTGATTAAACCTGAGTTAGGTTATTTTTAAAACATTTCTTATAACATGTTTTCTTCAATGTGCAATGTGATCTTACCTTCTTCACAACGTTCGCCACTATACCTATCTAGACAATCGCAGTAGGCATCACCGGTCCACCAGGAGATTTTACATAACCCATTGTTACGACATCGAAGTTGATCACATAGGTCTAAGATAATAACAAAAAATAATACTAAGTAATTTTTACTATTGCATGAAATAAGCAAGAGATAATGACGCCTACTACTGCTTGCACTCTTTTAAAAACGTTTTGGACTCAAATCAGTTTTTTAAACAGTAAAATGAATTACCTACCAATTTCACAAAACTGTCCAGTGTGCCCTTTGAAACAGTCACATTTAAATCCACTATCGGCATACGCAGAAATAAAATAATTGGTTTTGCAGATTCCCCATTGTCCACAAGGGTCTGGGTAACAAGGACCTGGCTCGACTAATAATAAATAATTACGGTTTGATTAATAACTTGTAACTACTGTAATATTTTGAATTACAATGTCACAGTTTTCATAAATAATGATCCATATAATTATTTTGATAACTGGTGTATATTGTTGCTTCGCATAAATAAAAACCTTTTCGTTTTTTAGTGTACCTACAATTGAGCAAGGAACATTTGAGATAAAATCACGTCGACAATGCATCGAATTCACGTAAAGTAACCCGAGTGTCTTACTATAAGACTCGGATGCTTTGATATCTGATTGTCACAAAATCTAAAGCTAATTATTACTAGTTTGTGAAGCCAAGTCGTTACCACTATGATAACGACTTGATGATCTTTCTAACAATGATCTATGGATAAGACAATGAATAAGACAATGGTATACTAACTAGTTGTAAAATAGTCTCCTCCGACCGGCGTACCATACTGTATAGGGGGTTGGGAAGGACATCCGACTTCATCAGATCCATCTAAACAGTCGATGTAAATATCACAAATCCAGTGTTTTGGGATACAATGTGTAGGCCAACTTTGACACTTGTATTCATTGTTTGCACACTGGTAGGCCTCTGTTGGAATGGTATAATGTATAATTTGTCAACGAATGACATTTCAAAACATACATACATATTTTGACGGTTCAGTTGAATGATAAGATACAACTGATAGCGAGATAGTACCTTATTCATGACATACGCGATCTCTTGAATCATGAATAATTGAGGCAAATAACAGAGGCGTAAACATTAATTATTTTATCAATGATGTTTCTTTTTTTAATATATTTTTTATTGGGAAGACTCCTGTATGAATAATCATAAAACTTCCTCGCGATCTGTGTGAAACACCTTCTCAACCGTGACGAGTTGTAAACAATCCTAATTAGCATCATGCATAATGCATACTTGTGGTTTGAAATCTTTGTTTACTTTCGCTCACGATTTTCCAGATAAAATGTAATCAAATTAATTTACCTGTAAATTACGTAAACTTGTTGTTTTTGGTTCAAATTTTCGACTTAAAGTGAATAACTGTAATATTTCTTTGATATGGCCAATTTAAATTTAGAATATTTTCACAATTTTTTTGTGTTTTAAGGAACAATTCATCTTTAAAGTTTGTGCAGTACCGCATTCTTTACATTCATAATGTTTGTTATAAAAAAAAACAGAAGCAAGGATTGTCTAAAAATAATACCTTGGCAATTGTTACGAAACGGCCTTTTCATTTAATTTGTATATTTTAAATAATTTCATTTAATTTTTGTCTTTGCTTTGATGTTGGAAATATTAGTAATGTTGGGCAATAACCTTTGACACCTATTTTCCATGAGGTTATGTTTTATTTAAAACATGTCTATACATTGACGTTGTTATTTTTACAATCGAAGGACCTTCCGAGATACCACAAGAACTCCACCGTCCAGGAATATACGTTTTTATTTGGAATACAAGATGATACTCGAAGCCTGGACAAAAGAGCCACTAAAATGCCAGAAACGCCGGACATGCCAATGTGGAAAATACTACAAGCAGCCAGTTTCTTATCGTATAGTTCAAGAACTCAGCAACAAGGTATTTTTTAAAAATCTAGGTCTTGTTATTTAGAATTGATATAAAGATACCCAGTTCTGAAAGCACTGTTGAGTTTCTCGACGTTTCAATCAATTTGCTTAGATCATCATCATGTACCCCAAACTTTGTAACTGTTTGTTTTTAGTCGCGAATCTACAGCTAACTATAATGTCAGTCGGTTTGTCGGTTGGTTGGTCGGTTGGTAAACACTAACTCAAATTTGAGCACGCGACTGCAGCCATGTATATGGCCTTGTTCTGTATACTGTGCCCTCTTGGAGAACAGTCTTTTACTGAAAAGGTCCCTCAGTATTGAAAAGAAAATAAACTTTATATCAACTTATTTATTTTCATCGTGCAAACCTTCAAACAAAATAGTTATTAAGAATTGTTCTGTGCTCTAGAACTATTATTAATTGTCAATCGAAGAGGTAAACATTTTAACAAACAGGTAGCATGTAATTCATTCATTTAGGCCTACACGATTTTATTTTGCTTCAACTTCTTATATACTGACCTGTTGGGTTAGGTGTGATGTCTCCTCTATAGCAGTTACGTTCATCTGACCCGTCATCGCAGTCTTCCCAATAGTTACAAGCCTGCCCAGAGAGTATGCACTGTCCACTATCACACGTAAATTCCCCAGGTTCACAAGAACGCCCTATACACATTGACAAAACAAACAATAGATTAATATAAAGATTTAAAAAAAATGAAATAACAACTTTAAAACGTTAATGACATGAAAAAAAATGATGATTCAAGGCAATTTAGTGAAAAAAATGGAAATTTGCATTAGTGATAAATAACAATTTTATTTTACACACCCAATGAACTTTTACTTAGGGCCTAATAATTTGATTGAAAGACTTAATCACCAAGGTTAGGGAGTGTTTCTTCATATTTCGAAAAACGTAATCTCATCCGGAAATATAGGTCTTATCTTATAGGTTCAATTTTTGTCTACAATTATATTTTACATAAAGTATGTGAAATATCGTTTACCTATTTTCAAAATTCACATAATATTTAAAAAAAAATGAGGTGTATAAAAAAATAACACAGAAAGTTTAAAAATTGTTAGTATTAGAGAAAACAAAAGAAATTAGAAAGAAATTTGTTACAAACACAAACAAATCATTTTTAAACCATTCATACTGTACTATGTTGTTTTTCTTTACATTAAAAACAATAACCGTCCATACATTATTTTTTATAATGTTCTGTTTAAACAAAATTATTTTCTTTTCTATTTAATAGGCTATATCTATGCACATATGAAAATCTGTATCACCCCTCGATAGATAGAATTAAAGTAGTGTTATTAATTAGTTTTGCATGGATGTTTCCTGGTCTTCCTCAATTCTATAATGCATTCCAGTACTTTGGTTAATTGTTCCTTTCTATTATTTACCACCATTAAAAGGAATTTTATCTAGATTCTGATTTGGTAATTAATGTGAAGAGAGTTGTCTGCACTTGTAATGTTTTAAGAATACCGTAGTCATTATTTGCTTTATAAAACTGTTAGTATATAATAGTATAGTGTATATACTTACATATTTCTTCCGTGAAGTAATACATAGGTAATTCAGTGGTCGTTTCACTCGTATCTAAAGGACATTCGGTCTCATCTGAACTATCGTAGCAATCAGCATCTCTATCGCAAACCCATAAAGACGGTATGCATTCTCCACTGTACCTACATGTATATTCATCTGCATCACATGAAAGTTCTAGAAAATATAACCAAGTTTCAACAGTTTAGGTCTATACAGGGTTGTACTTAAGCCAAAAGAAAGGTTTTATGTTATAGCATATGCTTAAATATTGTTTTATAACTAGGCTTATATAAAATTAATATGGTAATATTTTGTATAGTTGTGTTTTCCGGATCAGGTATACAAATTTGTTTTAAACTCAATGAGATGGTTATAGGCAGTAAACGTAAGTTTAATGTTTCGATCCAAAAACCTAAAAGGAGAGATTAGTATAGATATAGACATCGCTTTATTCATCCATAAATTTGGAAATTACACGCTCGTGATCTGAAGTTAAAGGTTTCCAAAATCACCTTGTGAAATTAATTTTTCAGTTATATGTTTTATTCTAGTATACACTATGACAATGATGTTTTTCTAAAACTCAAAAGGAGAGATGGCTACGCTAGTGATCTCAAGTTAAAGGGTTCCAAAATCATCTTGTGAGATTAACATTTTCTGTTATAAATACTCTCATACACTATGCAAATTCTAACACTCACAATGAGAAGTGGTTTATAGGTTCGTGATTTGAAGTTTAAGGGCGAGACTAATTTTTTTTGTAGCATTTCTCATACAGTAGACTATGCCACTAAAGTTTTTTCTAAAACTCAAACGAGAGATTGTTATGATATAGGCTAGTGATCTAAAGTTTAAGATTTCAAAAACCACCACATGAAATTAACTTTGCTATTAATGTATTCTCATAATACACTGTTACTCTGCGTAGTGTATTTGAATACCGTAAGAATCATCAAACTTACTTTAAATGTGAAAAATAATAATACAACTTACCAGAAAAATACACACTAGAACTTGAAGACGAACCTACACAGGTAACATAATTAATGTGACCAAAAACACCCACCAAGAACAAAATTGAATACATTCTGATAATAGTATTTGGTGGATGCCACTGACTACTAAATGATACTGTAAATGTTGAAATAAAAACTGGTATCCTCTAAAATAATGGATTAACTGGATTTATTATTTTTTGCCAATCCCTCGTTGTGTCCTTCCTATCTGTAATCGTTCTAATAATTAAACAACCACTTGATCCATCTTTTAGGTTCAAGGTAATATTTGTATTAAATATTCTTCTTCTTCAATATGATTTAAGAGTAGAACATCTGTGAAAAAAAGAAAAGTTAATAATGTATAAAGTTCTTTTATTAGGTCTTGCTGTGTTCTATGTAGTAAGTCTGGAGTAACTTCAATTAAGGTATTTTCAATAATATACGCTTTGTAACTTTTATGAGTGTTTATTAGTCGATACGATACGATGCATAACTTTATGAAACGAATTTATGCTGTATTAGCCTGATGTTTTTTTTAATATAGTAAAGTAGGAATTCATTGGGATAAACCCTTTTTTCTGATATCGTTCAGATGGATAGGTATTTGCAACAGTTCTTTCTTTATAATTATAATGAATATTTTATCTGAAATAAAATAATGAGTGAACTATATAACGGTATCAAAGCATACAACACACCTACAGTTATATCTGTGAATTACTGTTTGCAAAACTATGACAACATTATCGAAAACAATGAACATAGTTCATAATGCGTAGTACTGTGGCTCGTGGTTCGTATTCCCCTGGCATGCGGTTGGATACCCGCCAAACAAAATTATAACTTTTGTTGTAATTAATTAATTGATATATTCATTCAACTCCATTCAAATAATTTGTGGTACTGTACTGCCTGTTATTACTAATAAAATAGTGAAAGTAACTGAACGAAAGTATGAAGGGTAGTCTGTTGAGTTTTTTTAATAGTTTCAGTGACCTTTCAGTATTTTATCTTCATCTTTATATAACAAAATAATGATTTTGTATGTTACCATTATTCTTTGCTACTATTTTGTACTTTTCGTCGTATTTGTTTTCACAATAATTCAATTTAATTCTTAGGCAGATAGGCCTATTCTATCACAAAAAAAAAAATTGGTCATTATATTTACAAGGGAGAAACTATCAGCAGTCACTCTACATTTAGGCCCCTATAAAATAAATAGTACAGCATTCCATATCCAAACAATTAACAATGCAAAGAAAAACTACATTAATTTACTTCTTTTCTTTTCGTATTGGTTTATGACCGCACTAACATGTAGCTAAATAAATCAATTAATCAATCAATCGTTTCAAATGCCAAAAATGGAGTTTTTAGAAGCGACTTCAAACTGTCCAATGATGCCAGCATTCTAATGTGTAAAGACTTGGATTGTTTTAGAACCTCTTTAAGCATTAGTGAATGTCCGATCTCTCCACAAATATGAATATAGAAATTCGAATACAAAATACAGAACACAAAATTATGCAGATTACGTTCACTTTATTAGCACTTGAAAGAATTATGACTTGAAAAGTTAAATTGTTCATAAATGTATTAAAAACTATCGTTTAATGATTGCAAATTCAATTATTATGCCTATTACTAAATTTGTATAAATTGAAGAAACTTTGTAATGTTTCGGCATACAGTGACATTAGTAGTTGTGCTACCTAACAAATTGTTCTTCTCATGCTACTATTTTGTGTTTGGATGACCGTTTCCTAAAAAAATGAAAAAAAAATTGGGATTATAAATTAGCCTGTTAAAACTGTATAGTACATACAGTACGTTATTGTACAATATTTGTTATTGTTTTACACATGTTTAACCTTACCCTTTTCACAACGTTTACCATAGTAACCATCCGGGCAATCACAGTAGTATTTGTTTCCGTATCGCAATTTACATTCTCCATTGTTCTGGCAGTCGAGATCATCACAAAGATCTAGTATCAAACGTATATTCATATCTATACTGTAATTTACACCCACCAAAGGTATGATTCCCTTATGACTAAATATCATAAAACGTGTTGAGATTAAATAAAACATGGAAACACAAATTGTAAGATTAGTTGGAAATGATTGGATAAACGATGGATTGAAGAAAAAAATAATCTGGAAATCATCGATAACTATATCTGGTATGTATAACTGAAAGAAGGATAGACACAGTTCTAAAATTGTAACCAACAACACATATCTTCTGATTGGCTAGAAATTATATTTCTTTCTTTTCTTAAAATATAAAGAAATTTTGACTGAAAAAGAAATCTGTTGAAATGTTTACAGCTATTTTATAATTAATATAACCATGTGGACATTTTACAGCCGTTTTAAAATTAATAAAACCATTTTCAGGTGACCTAGTTATAGGTTCGTTTAATTACAGTATATAAAAAAGAAAGAAAAAAAAGTAACTTCAATGTAATCCTACCCTTTTCACAGTTTTTGCCACCATAACCCGTTTCGCATTCACAATGAAATCCTATAAATACTCCATATTCACAGCGTCCATTGTTACCACAGTCGCACAGATCTATCCGTCGTACAGTAGATAAATGATAAGTTGATATAATTAAATAAACCATCGAGCAAAAATGTTGAACATTCGTTGAAATTGATAAAGTTTATATAACTAAAGAGTAGTGAGTTCGCTTTGATTGTTAATTTAATTAAGTCCATAATAACAATAATTACTTCTAATACAATGAAAGTCAAGTTTGAAGATTTAAAATGAATATATAGATTGTAAAATTACAGAAACAGGTTGAGTATGTTAAATCCTGGCCTATTCTGGTGAAGGTTTTTAATTACCAAATTTATGTTACAATAATTCATGCAATCTATGAAATGTACAAATACAGTTACAGTAATATCCATTCATGGATCTTACCAAGGCAATCTAATAACAGGATGCTGAGCTCCGGAGATCAAAATAATTATTATGTGGCTGCGACACGGTCCTTAAAGCTTGGTTCCCACTAGGACGCAACTCATGGGACGTAAGCGCAGCGCAACGTAATCGCAAACGAGTTGACCAATGACAAGCGATAGTTCGGATAAGTCATCGCTTATCAAGTTACTTACGTTGCGCTTACGTCATTCCATTGCGCTTAACAGACACCACGCGTCGCGGAGTTGTATATAGCACTGTACTGTTACAGCAGGTATTTGTCCAAGCCAGACATACAATCAAAGGACTGCTACGAGTTCCAATCTGGGCAAGGCGAGCTCAATATCCTTTTGTTAGATTGACTTGATCTTACCATCATCACAGCGGGGCCCGGCATACCCAGGTGCGCATCGGCAGTAAGGCTTTTTTGTCCAAGAGTTGATTAGACATTCTCCACTATTGTTACAGAACCGATAGCACAGGTCTAAATTGAAATGAATTGTTTTATAGACGTTATAAAGTGTTGGTTAAAAATAAAAAAATGTTTTAAAAATCACGACTTTCTGTCACACAAAAGAAGTAACCAACTATTTCTTGAAGTCCTAATGAATATAGATTGTAGCTTTGTCACTCAAAATAAAACACAATATCGTATTAATCGACATGACTGCTTTGTTACAATGTTACATGGCGTAATGGATTTTTCCGAATGTAAAAAATAGAAAGAAAGTGTTTTATTTACACCAAAGCTGCCTTTAAAACGAATGTAATGTTCAGTAACATGCTAAATTGATATTTAATTAATAATTTATCTTACCATTTTCACAAAGGTCACCGTCATACCCATCTTCGCAGTCGCAATATTGCTCATTTGACCATAACGAAAGTCTACAATCTCCATAATTTTGACATTTAAGCTTACAAAATTCTGAAATTAATGAACACTTATTATAGCATACATGCTTTTTTTTTTAACTTTACGTTTTAGTCGGTCGGTCAGTATATAGACTAACTCAAATGTGCGCATGCGACTGTATATGTATATGGCCTTGTTCCAGTGTAATTTTCAATTATAATTTCAATTCAATTATTACAACTACTACAACCCAGTACATGGAGGATGCATATTTTAAGATCTGTGCAGAGCATGATCTTTAAGCTAATAAGCAACCTTAGACAATAATAATAATTACAATAAACATAAAAGCAGTAAATACACAAATAAGTAAATAAATAAGGCAGTATACAAAAAAAAAATAATTTCATACTTCATAAATTGTATGATACGGTATTATTGATAATAAATAAGCACAGTTACAATCGGTGTGCACTTTGAAGAATCTTGTAATTTATCATTCAATACGAGTAGCTGGGAATTACCCGGTGAACTTGTTCAATAAATACTGAGGGGATAGTGATTAATTTACTATTGGTAATCATTGGCCACATGTGCCTAAAGACATGCAATACAAATAAATAATAATAATAATTGCTTAATTATAAATTGATGACATACCGATGTCACACAATTTTCCTTTGTGTCCGTTGTAACAATCGCATTTAAACTGCTCCTCGTACACCAATTGGATAAAAAAGTTAGTGTTGCAGACTCCAAACCTTCCACAAGGATCTGGGTGGCACGGACCTGGTGCAACTAATACATAAATATGATTCATTAATGTGTTAAGCAACAAAATAAAATGTGGAAATATAGTATGAGTATACTTTAGTATACAAACACATTTTGTCACATTTATGACACATGTAGGCCCACTAACTATAGTACTTACTAGTCGTAGAGTAAATTATTCTGACCGGCGCATCATCTACTGTCACTTCAGGTGTCGTAGAGTAAAATTCTCCAACCTGCGTGCCATAATCTATCATAATATAATTGGTATTGTTTGTACCTGTTAGCAATGAGTGACATAGCAAATGGGAATCATAACATTAGCAGTAATATCAGAATAATTTTCTTTCTTCATCATAGGTAGGCCTACATACATTTCAATTTATATCAATCATCAGTGACGTAAAAGAGAATACCACAACTCAGATATGTTTTCCTACAGTATAATCGAGATATTGACAGCTTATAATCAATAGAACATCACAATAATATATTATAAACAAAGTCATACGTACGTTCTGTACAGTTGCGTTCATCTGACCCATCAGCGCAATCTTCGTCCTTATCACACACGAATAACGAGTCTATACAGTCACGACTAGTTAAACACGTAAACTCATTTTCTCCACAAGGACCATCTCAAATAGAAAAGCCAGAATAGCAATAAATAATATAATATAACATTTTTGAAACATCGTTTTACCTATAGATCGGGTCTGTGAGTACCCGCGTGGTCGAGAGATGATTCTCTGTCGATTGAAGCGTAAATGTGATTATATACAGTGTATTTATACCTTAGTTTGTACCAAAATTACATTCCTCATTGTTAAACAAACTTACCACCTGAATACCAAGAGCTTGAACTTGTCGACGTTCTCACAGGAGAAATGAGAACAAAAACACTGGTCAAGAACATCAATGAATACATATTGATGAATGTATTTGTGGCCTACAGAACTGAATTAGTTGACCGAAAATGTTTAAATAAATGAAACGGTATCATTGATACCTTTTTATCATTACTTGGCCTATCCCTTTTTGTATCCTTCCCTTCTTAAATCGTTTTGATGAAATTAAAAACAGCATAATTGTAATCTCTTAATCCAGGGAAGGTTCAAGGTAATGCACTTTCTTTTAGTTTGAGCAAATAGAATGTTTATAATTGAAGAGTGATATTCGAAGTAGTACTGGCGGCAGTGATACACTACTTCAAAATGTATAGTCATTTCATTTACTGGTGAAACTAGCCTTAAATTTCTCTGGGCTTATTTAAATGTATTCTACTTTAAAACTCTAATGTATTGTTATTACATAATGATCTAAAAATAAAATTGAATAATCGTACTGATATGAGCTTTCATTGATGAAACTATTCATTAATGCTATTTTGCTACTTAATTTTCACTAGCAAACTTTAGTTTGCAGACTGGCTCAAACTTAAACATTATGTTAGCTTGCCAAGTAAACCAGCTGACAAACCTCTTTTTACTTGCTGCTGATGTAACATTATTGTTAAATCTTTACGACCGCATGCAATGTAATTTGATTAGATTTCAAATAAAATATACAAAACACAAATAATGCAGAGATAACTATTGCTTTATTGGAACATATTACAGGTAAACGTACAATTATTTCCCTGTAAAACCTTAACTGCAAGCAAAACATATAGTTTGTTTTTTTTCAAATAGGTTTTTTTTTCCTTTTTTAAGTGAAAATAACTGTCTGTGTTTTCTTTGGAAATTAATGACTTTATTAAAATTACAAAGTTGCATATTCGCAGTATGATTTACTAATGTTTCAATACATCTTTAAACAACAAAATAAAGCTGATGATAACTATATTGAAAAAGTATTTCAGCACGAAAAAGTCATTTTTCATCGGCCGTTTTCCCAACCAACTAACTTTCATTTTCAACTTTGATTCTATCGTGTGTCTGGATGGTCGTTTCCTAAAAAAAACAACAAATGAGATAGTGATTAAATCCCGTTAAAACAGTATGCTACAGTAAATAAAAATAAATGTTTCAATATTCAAAATAAATAATTTTGATCGACCACTTTATACCGGAATTATGGATGAGAGGTGGAAATTATTTGGACATATTTTCACAAAATTAAAACTTTCCAGCAATCGTTGCAATTAAATTTAGTTAAATGGCGTCATGATCAATAAGGACAATAAAATCGTTTGTATCTATTATTGCGCTTACTAAGCATGAGACGTGTGGAAACATTATTTCCATCAAAGGCATATAATGTAAACAAATACACATTTATCTAGTTATCATCGACGCAATTTCTCAAACATGTGGTACCATTTCTACAGTAGCCTGTATTATCCATGATGCCCTTCTACTCTGGATAAATAAGATTGTACATGTGAGTGATTGAAGACGAGTAATGACGAGGTGTGTCTGATCTGATGCTCGGTTAAATAATTCCGGATCATGCGCAGTTAATAATTAATTTTCAACACTGTCAGTTCAAATTAGTAGCAGAAGTAGGCCTACAAGTACACTATTTTTGTGATTTTTCATATTTCAACCTTTCCCTAATTTTCACAACGTTTACCATATCATGTAATCACAGTAGTATTTTCAGGCGAATTTGTTAGGTTTGTTGAGTGTATGGTAGCAAAATTACATTAAAAAACTTTTACCTACCGTTTTCACAGTTTTTACCACTATAACCATCTTCACATTCGCAATAAGTTCTAAAGAATCCAAATTTACATTCTCCATTTTTACCACAGTCACAAAGATCTATATTGTAGATAAATTATTATCGTTCAATATTGCACGTTTGTATATTAAAATAATAGATAGAAAATTTATAGTTTTAATTTACATAATTTTTCTGCATATTTGTATTTTGTTACGTATATGGAATGAACGGTTATATTGTCGCAAATGTGTATACTTTCATTAATATAATAATGAATTAGAAAAAAAGTGACATACCGATATCACAAAACTGTCCTTTATGTCCTTTAAAACAGTCGCATTTGAACTCCCCGTGTAACAGACGAATAAGAAAGTTAGTGTTACATTCTCCAAACGGTCCACAAGGGTTTGGGTTGCACGGATCTGGTTCAATTAATAAATGAACATAATGTTAATATTGTAAGTCTTAATAGCGCCAATGAATGATATGGCTATCAACAACGTTTGTGAAGTTAAAAACGTTATATTTTCTAGCGGTTAATCATAGGCCTACATAAATACTCTAGCTAAATAGTAGGCCTACCTTTTTAAAACGAGTGTTACATTTAAACAATAAGATCGTGTACTAACCAGTTGTAGAGTAATCTCCTCCGGCGGGCGGTGTCGTAAAGAAAAAGTCTCCAACCTGCTGACCGAAATCTATTGTGATATAACTGTTTTTAATTAAATTAAATTCAAATGCAAATATCCACATAAACAGAAAATACAATATGACTATAATATGAAGAAGAAATACAATCATTTACAATTGAGTGTAGTTTTAAAGGCCAGGTACAGGCAAAACATTTCTATTGATCATACATTCCAATAATTATCGATCTATAGTTTCCCCTATGTTTCATAATTTTAGGAATTTTATTTGTGTTACACGAGCTTGTTAAAAATAAGCACTTTCTTATCAGTGGGGGGATAGTTCAAATTACACAATAAAATCTCTATTCTTTTGTACACATATTTTGTAAATAGAGAGGCATTTTAAAAAGCTATGAAAAATAAACGGTGTAGTAAAAAATGTTATTAGATGACTAAATATAAGTAATAAAACTTGAATTTTACATTTCTGGTAATTTTATTCAATTTCAGATTTTTATTTTCATGCTATAGCAAAAATTATCCACTGTATATCCACCATCTTTTTTCACCTTTTAGGGAGTCACCAGACATGTTATTACATTAGGTTTAACCAAATATTGAAAAAAGTCTTCCTGGTTTTTATGGCAGAATTTTGCCAAATTTTATATTTGACCATATTAAGGGAAATTCATGTTTTTTCGTCTAGATTTCTGTTACAAATATTTGATTATGTACAATTAACCAGAGTTTATATTTAAAATTCATGCCTGTATCTGAGCTTTAATATCATTCGGGAAGGCAGAAAGGGGCTACTATTGAACTTATAGGCGAGAGAGAGTGAATGAGGGAAGTGGAGTGGAAAAGCGGTTGTGGCCTTACGTGGTGGTCTACGCTATCAAACATTATGTGACCAAAAAAATTGCGATGTGTCCATATATGGACCATACTTGGGCATATCAATACCATATTTGGGCACATCACACACATTTACACGTACGTGCAGTAGTCATGCAGTTGTATTCATCTGACCCATCAGCGCAATCTTCGTCCTTATCACACACGAATAACGAGTCTATACAGTCACGACTAGTTAAACACGTAAACTCATTTTCCCCACATAGACCATCTAAAATAGAAAAGCCAGTATTATTTGAAATAAAAATTAATAAATATGATTTTTTATTTAAAAAAAGATTGTGTTTTACCCAGACTTGTGAGTAATATCGTATGCATCACTTATTGGCAAAACAAAAAAAACAAAAATAGATAACATCCACTTATAAAATGCCAAACATTTCTTTTGTCAAGTTCAAAATAAAGAATGGTTATGAACAATTTATTACATTAAATTAAATAAATCTAGCCACATTGAAATTAAATATATCAGATCACAGATTGTTATTCCATACATTACTATAGATGTAATCAATTTAGCATCACGTTTATTTGAATTCACCTTTTAAATATCAACAGAAATCAAATTTCTAATATAATAGTATACAAATAATGAATGTTTATGAGTGCAATGGTACAAATAATGGCACGAGGTGAATGATGAACGGTTATATCAACGAGGCAAAGCCGAGTTGATATAACCTTTCATCATTCACCAAGTGCCATTATTTGTACCATTACACGAATACAAAACATTCATTATTTGTTTTATATAACATCTAAATAACAAACAAAAATGTTTCAAAAAGTACTATTTAACGATCGTTGAATAGTGCGTACTATTGCACGCCATGTGACCCACATTCGTCCAATCAAATGACAGGAATTTATATAGGTGTTATATAATATATTTTATGAATGTTATATACAATGTACACCAAGAAGTTTGAGTTATAAAACGTTTGTAAAAAAAGAAAATTAAATTCAAGAACCCACCCTATTCTGTTCACCTAGGTTATGATTGCCCTACTGATTATTATTGTTATTATTAGTGGTGGTGTTATTACTATTATTATTATATACGGGTATTTATACATTAGGAATGTGCAAAATCAAATTCCTAATGTTTGTTAAAAACTTACCACCAGATGCAGAGCTTGAACTTGAAGGAAGGAGAACAAACACACTCAAAAATAACAATGTATACATATTGATGAATACGCTATTATGGAAGAACTGAATTGTGTACAAATAAGAATTCAATACCGCAAGTGTTAAAATTCTGTCATCTATATACACGCCTGTATATTACGAACCGGTCATAGTAATACCGGTAACTTCGAGATTATTTATTTGCCTATCCCTTTGTGTGTCCTTCCCGTCTTTAATCGTTCTAATAATATTATATTATTATAGTATATTATATATTATCTTTTAATCTAAGCAACGCTCAAGGTAATACATTTTCATTACATTCTTTTTGTTTTCAGCAAGTGAAATCGAATATTCTTTAGTATAATTCAAGTTATATTAGTAGTAGCCGTAGGCAACCGTGACTTAAACATGATGAAAGATTCGCAGGCAATCCATTGATGAAAACTATTCATGAATGCGCGCTTATTCCAGTGGTCGAATAGTTAGGACATCTGCATATTAAGCAGAAGGTCCGGGTTTGAATCTCGGTTGGAGAAACTTTTTCTCATTCTCACAGATTTCCTCATCTTATCGTTTCAAATCAATTAATTACATTTCAGTATATCACCGGGCGGTTTAGAAATAATTTTCATGCCTGTTTTGTTTATATATATAAAAGTATCTATCCGAAGATCCCGCTTCGTGAATAAAAATACTGGTGACAGTGGCTTATGCAAATAATACACATTCCAAAGTTGAGTTTTTTCTTGATATTTTAAATAATTAAATTATGTTAAACAATAGATCACAGTCTTTTACTTATGATTGCATTTTATTCATTTAAGAGTGTTTTTGTTTATTTATTTAGATGCTATAATGACCAAAACACGGTATGTTACTGACTTTAAGTTATTAAATGATTTTAAATAAATATTGAGACATTGATTTTGGAAAATTATTACTTTAAAATATGTTAAAAGATTAACACAAGCATATACAAACACATTATTTGCCTACATATAGAATTAAGAAACAATGCACAAAATGAAGCTTATCGATGGCGCCAAACTTGACTTGATGACTTGGCGAATATTTTCTAATATGGAAGAAAAGAATTATTTATTTGGATTCTTAAGATAATTAATCAATTTTGTTGATACAATAAAGTATAGGCCTATGCCTACAGTAAAAACATTCATGTCATTTGGTTGGACCATTGTGTGTCCCACTATAAAACACAAATGCCTTATCAATCTTGCGCATGCTCCGTGAAATACCATCAGTTGTCGGTAAAACAGATGAAAGATGAAAGGTCATATAATCTTTCATCTTTCACCTCTTGCAATATTTGTACCATCACGCTCATAAATATCCATTATTTGTACATAATAAGATTATATACATACAGTACGCTACAGTAACTATCTTTAGCAACAAAAAAATATAAAGAATAGACCTAGTAGGACAATAATTGTCCAGCCCTGCCGTTCATTAATTGCCGCTTGGTAGCTATTGTACACGAGCAGATTGATATAATTATGCGTCTACATTCGTGCGCAATTCAGTCCAGCGGACTGTTAGACCAAATTATTCATCTCCATTTAGAATAGCAAAAATAGAGCCGCACTACAGAACTTACAATGTTATATTACTGGTGATTCAAAGTATTACCCAAGGAAATTTGCACTACCGGGGGAACACTTGATCTCATCTGAATTATCGCGGCAGTCTTGGATCCAATCACAAACACGCGTAGACGGTATACATTCACCACTTGTTTTACAGCTAAATTGGTCAGCTTCACATGGAAGTGCTAAAATAGAAACGTCAAAGTAAGCTTCTAGAGTCTGTAGGAAAATGTAATAGCTTCTGTATGGCATCAGAGTATACAGATATCAATTTAAAAAAAAATAAATAAAAAAAAAATTTGAGTAATGGCTATTTCTGGCCGACGATTGTCGCGAACGAAAATGTCAATTGGTCCTATATTACATTGTCTCGTCCAGTGCACACTTTGGCCAATACGTACAGATGCAGGGGCTGCCATAACATTTTCATATTATTTGTAAACAAAACACACAAAAAAACTTACCAGTTACACTAGAGCTTAAATGATGAACGAGAACTACAATTCTCGTCAGGAACAAAATTGAATACATATTGGTATTTAGTGGATGCCACTGAAGTGTTGGTGAGAAGACAAGCTGTTGGATTTTCAATATAAAAATAGAACATACCCTGTTGCGATATCGGTTATTTTTAAAAACAGTGAAGCAGAACAACGATCGTAGTGTGAACTATGTCTTATTCAAACTGCTGCTACATGTTTAAGAGGCACTGCAATAGTTTATTTCGTAGAAATATGCAATACAAACGCTAACACTGCGAATTTTATCGTTCTTTCCAGCTGTTTATGTTGTTTTGTTTAATGCATAATATTTACATAAATAATTAAGGGATTTGCTAGATTCCTAGGAACAGAATTCAAGTGATTTGATCAATGCACTTTCCATCAATGGATAATCTGTCGCTTGTCATTGGTCAACTCGCTTGGGTTGCGCAACGTCCTAGTGGTAAGAGATGTCATGTCATCACGTCAGGACGAGTTAAAAGTCTTGTTAATTCCGTCAATTATAAATAAAACGCAATAACAACGCCATAATAACAACTTGAATCACCGTAAAGCTTGGTTCCCACTAGAACGTAACGCAAGGACGTAAACGCAACGCAAGCATTTTAACCAATGACAAGCGAAGTTATAGACAGTTAGCAATCACAAGCGAATAAGCCATCGCTTGTGATTGGTCAATTCACTTTCGTTGCGTTACGTCCTTGTGTTGCGTCGCTAGTGGGAACCACGCTTAAAAGCGATGGAATCATGTAGTGTAACAACTCAACGTTTAAACAAGGTATTTTTTTTGCGTAAAACATTAATATTTGTGTTAAAAACATTTTAATTGACATAGGGTTTGGAAAAAATGGAAAGAATCTCCCACTGATAAGAAAGTGAAAAATGAAATAATAAATAAATATAAAGATGATAAAAAAAATATGAAAAAGGGGAAACTATATACCGATTATGGGAGTATGATTAAATATATTTGATGCAACACTAAAAAAAAACGGCAACGGATATTATTTAATACAGCTAGACTCATTTCTAGATTATTTTTAGAAGTCAGTTAGAATCTATTTAGTGTGTGACAGCTGCAGAATCGAATGAAAAAGAGAAAAACGGCATATGTAAAATTGTATTTTACGTTGCGATTATACGATTAAAGGCCTATTCAAAATTAGTATGCATGTTTTCTATTATTTATATTACTAGAGGGTGAGCTCGCTTCGCTCGCTCCCCCTCTAGGAAGTGTAGACGATGGTTCTCGGAATGATAATGTTCTCCTTATACATTTTCTGTCGGTTACCATTATTGAAAATGCTTGACATTCGTAAAACTAAACTACTTTGTTTCACAGTGTTTTAGATGATTAATAACATTTTAAAGTATAGTTTTTATTGTTTGGTAGGGCCCTTTGGAGAGGCGGAGGTCATTTGAGGGAGGTGCTTATTCGAGGGATATATGTTAAATTTTTTAGTTTTAATAATATGGTAACATTTATAATCAAATGAAATCCTCTAATACAGTAGATATGAAAAGTGGTAAAAAAGAATAACAAATGCTTGGTAAATTTTGTAGATAACAGTGCGGTGAATTCTACTACAAATAGTATAATTGTGTTATTATAAATATGTGGATGGACGTTTATTGGATAGTTGGGTTGGGGGGGGGGGGTAATTATTCAAAGTGATGTTTTATTGGAGAGGCGTTTATTCAAATGAATACCATCCTAATAATTATTAATACATTATTTAATTTAATCATCTTTTGAAACTGCCGTAACAGAGTGGGCCCAAGAAAGAAGACATTACAGCTTGCAACATGGGCAGACATCTCGGTCCTAACGGGACACAGGAAGATAGCCTACAGTTATTCCTGCAAGCTTCTCAATAAAACTCAGCTATCGGGATTTCACTCGAAAAATGTCTTATCATCAAATCTCCCTATGTAATTTTATAATACTATTCCCCACAATATATTCTGATTCTTTATGACGTATATTTAATTTGATCTTTATTAATTTGCAGTATAATTTAACTACTGTACCTTCACACACGCGTGGTGTTTTAAAATAAACAAAAAACTGAAATGGCTATGACTCCTACTATCTGATTTTTTTTCGTCTTCCAAAGGGACACTGTATTGATTGATGGAAAGTGCCTGTTTCCAGTCACCTTTAGGGTCAAATCTATTATTTTAACTGCTCCCTTTTGTTTAAAAGAGAGAAAATATTTGAAACCAGGTCGTTTCAAGGTGAACTTATCTTAAACCCGGAAATTACTTTGACCGGGAAGAATTGAAATTGAGAGGAAAATCTAATGTTGAAATCATAAATGTTGTTAAAAAACTCTTTATAATATCTTCCTAAGATATAAATATGGAACAATAGCGTCGGCGTGCACACTAATGTTATCAAATCTACGTTTCGCGGTACATCTCGGATAGATAAGGTAGGTATCCAAGGCGGAGATTTGTACCGAAGTTTTTGCATTGTGCTCGCCTATGTCAGAATTAACCATAATTTATATATAGATTTACAATTTATAGTTCAAAGCAACAACAAGTAGGCAATAAATTATTTTAATAACTGTCATGTAAAACAACAATTTTAAAATTTAAATTGTTTATTGTATTTTAAAAAGTATTCAGGCCTAATATTTTACAATGTAGATTTTGTCTACTCTTTTCACTAAGGTCAATACCCATCTACGCAATCGCAGGTAAGGGTTTTTTGACCAAAATAATAATATTATTATTTCAAAAGTATGCAGTTAGTGCATAATGCAAGCGAAATTAATATATTTTGTTCATATCGGATAAAAGACAATACATGTATAAATAATGTGTATACTGTCGAAAACAATGACACTGATTTCCAAATATTTATTATCTTTGACCAAAAATGTAATGGAAAAAAAAAATTCCCGAAAAAGTTAGTTTTATTCGGGTTTTCTATGGAATAACAATTCGAATTCTGATTAATTTTGATGTTTTGAGGGGGAAATACACCGTACAATAATTAATTAGTATTATGCTAAACGATATTTATGATGACATTTTATCAACTTAATAGTTTTTGACCATACCACGATATGGCTTGTTAAGTTTCTCAAATAAATATTATATAAATAATATAATAAACATTCAAACACAAAATAAACAATAATAATTTATTATAAGCTAATTATTTTGTTTTCTCTTTTATGGCGTTAATCACCAAGTATTCATTTCATCTTCCACAGATCAATACATCAATAATTCTTAATCACGATTAAGACGTTGGAAAATTAATATTTTAGATTAGGTTTTTAAATAATACAAGCAAAATACACATTATTATAGGCCTACATAAATAAGAAACTTAATAAGATAGGATAACAAAAAATACATTTAAGAAAGACTACACCACATCATGATTTTTGATAACGTACATGTGTGTTGTTGATCAGATAACATCCAAACAAATTTAATCTTTATTCCAAAGTTGTCCAAAGAATGTTTCCTAAAAAGAAAACAAAAACTCCGTTGTTTATTTGAATTGAATTGAATGTAAGATAATGCAATTCTTGTCAAAGTACTTTTATAGACATTGTTCAATATAAACTAATTAGTAAACATCTATAATAATAATACAAAATACAATCACATTATTATAGGCCTATATACATTGATTTAAGAAACACTACACCACATCATGCTTGTTGATAACATTATATCGTTGATCAGATAACATCCATTTTAATATTATTTTTTTTATTTGTTCTATAAAAGTAATCAAAATATGCACATTTTCCATACAATTAGCTTCATAATTAAATATTTTCAATACAAGTTGGGTAGCAGTGGGTAATACATTATGTATGCTTTCATTTGATATCATACAGTTTGTCCATTGGCATTTTAAAGAATAATTTAACCTGAAAATGTGTTTTTTGGTCATTTTTGGGTCAAAGGTCAGTAAAAGCATTTCCGGTCATTTTCTCGCTAAAAGCTGTGTTAGACCGAATATAAATATTTATATTTTGAACAATTTGACACCAAAACCAAATCTGTACGACAAGTGGTTGTCGAGATATAAGAACCACACATTTTTAACCTTTGACCCCGGTTTTGGGCATGTTCGCCTCGGATAGCAAATTTGGCACATATCCCATGTCGTTCCTTGGGGTCAAATTATCCTATAACAGTTGAGATAATCTCTCCTAAATTAATTGCATACAAATCTGACCCAGGTCCTAGACTAAAAAAGAAAACAGAATCCGTTGTTTATTTGAAATTTTAAGATGATAATCCAATTCTTTTCAAACAATATGAACTAGTTAGTAGGCCTAAACACTTATATTAATAACCAATAGCCATAACATCGGCACTGTTTCAAGATTCTTTTTTGCTAGTTATGTTTAGGTAACAATAAATATTTCCTAAAATTGGAGGACTAGTTCTGTATAAATTGCGAACATATTGAACAGCGCTTGGTGCACCATTCGATTTACCGCATACACATGCGCAAATATTATAACTAACCTTATTTTAAATATGGGATTAATGTCATGACCCAACATAATCAGAGTATACATAGAGCACAATAGTAACTTACAAGTTAAACATTTGTTCAATACACATGATGCAGTTAATTAAGGATCAACATTGGTATCACTATGAGATCTGTCGTTGTCAACATAAGTTAAAGGCACAATCTCCATGTCTACAAAGCACTGTATTGAAGATGGTACGCATGAGTAAAGCATTTCACAGAAAACATGATCAGGATATTTACATGGAACTTCTATAAAAACAAAAGTCAAAGCTTCTAGATTGTGTAGGAATAATTCAGTATTTGCTGTTATGAGTCAATTAATAACCTTATTATTTTTTACACTATTAATAAAATACGGTATGCCAGATTGGTTGTGTGTTTGAATGTGCGAGTTTTTCCCCCATTGAGATGATTTTATTCCAGATTTTAATTTGTAATTTTACACAAACCTATATTTATATTATTTGTAAAATAGTAACAAACAATACTTACTAGGCCAAGGTGTTATCCTAAAAGAATTTGATGGATGAATGACAACCAAAACGCTCACCAAGAACAACATTGAATACATATTGATAATAATATATAGATGACACTGAATTGTAAGAAATACTCTGGTCCGTTTATAAAATACCTTCTATTATTATAAAATAGCATGAACTTGTTGCGATATCGGTTATTCTGAAGCAGAGCGAGCGTCCTGAACTGTGTCGCTTTTCAAACTGTTGCCATATGATTTGAGTCAGCGTAAAATAAAACTGGCTAATTATAATTGTGTAGATATATGCAAGATTTCACTGTTTTGAACTCCACAGTTACTTATTATTTTAATTGAATCACGAAACTGTTTGTTTTGTATTTCAAAATATTAATAATTTATGTGGGCCTATTATGGCTTGTATACTGTAGCATTGAGCTCAGAAAAACGGGCATTAGGCCTATTGTTTTAATATATTTGTCATGTAAAACACCAATTATAAATTAAAAAGGCATTGTGTTCCAGTTGAATTTTATTGTAATAACCTTTCTAGCTAGTGTAGTCATTAGGTAGGCTTTTTAACCTGCCTTTGTATTTATAATTATATCTTTCAGTATTATACAAAGTGTATTCACTTGTTCACAAAAAAAAAGTAATGGTATAGAAATCTAGTAAACGTTTTAAAAATATCATTTTATAATGTGTATAATTAGTTAATGTCATCAACGAGAGTTGCAAAGGGCCAATTTACACAGACGAGCAGTAACGGTGGTGGGTATGCGGTAATCATAAGCGGAAACCGACTGGCTTGTCCAATTTACACAGCACGCGGAAATTAGGTGTTTCATTTGAATGTCTCCAGACTAGTACAGAAGTCTACACCAGGCATATACCTGGTTTTAGCGGGTCAGTATACTAGTCATCAACACTTGTTGCCTAATAAAATCCCAAATGTTTCTTTTCTTTACATTATCCTTACTTCAATACAATCAGTCACGTCATAGTATTTTTTTTCTAGATAATAAAAATTCCGAAACTAGGCTAATTACGGAACTTGTATTTATTATCCTCTTGGACTCGACGAACGCACAAAAAAAAGTTGTTGATATATATGACGTCACATCAGTCGTTGATTGGCCAGAATCGAAAATGTTGACAAAATAGAATATTTCTACCATGAGCGGATTTTTCGTTCGTTCTCCTCGTTAACCATGTGAATGGTTATAGAAATAACATAGATTCTATATGTTTGTTTTCCGCTTACCATTACCACTTATCGTCACCGTTCGTCTATGTAAATTGGCCTTAAGAGTCATTCTATTAGATTAGATGACACTGGAGTATTGTTGGTAAGAAAATAAAATGTTGAAATTGGAACCAGTATATTTCTGCTTTTACAAGAGTTATTATGTTTTGCCTATCTCTGTTTGTGTTCTTCTAATGGAGTAATCCTTGTTATCTCTTTATCTAGTGTAAAGACAGACACTATGACGAAAAACCTGATTTTACCATAATTAGCTGGTGGAACATCAACATGGAAAATAGAAAACTTTTAAAAACGATGGTTGCTATAGAGTGGTTGGTTGTTCTGGGTTCCAGACGGAGTTTTGACTAAATGTTAGTAAAAAGTATTTTAGACAAAAATCGAAACGCCGACTGGTGGACTAACATAACAAAAAAAGACAATAATATAGACTTGAGGCAAGTCTAGGTAGTTGGTATATGGTCGATAACATTTTTTCAAGTTGAATAAAAATACCACCAAAACATGTACAATTTTCCCTATATCTACTTTATTCATCTCATAGAAATCATTGCCACACCGTTTATTAGTCGCGTTGAACGCGACTCTACAGCTCACTATGTTGGTCGTTTAGTCGGTCGGTTTGACGGTCGGTCGGTAAACACTAACTTTAGCACGCGACTGCAGCCATCCTATAATCACCTGTAATCACCTGTCTTGTCGGGCTCGTAAGTAGACCATACATTTATGTATGGTACATGTCATGCCCTCCCAATTTCATCAAGTCATCACTGCATGGTTTTTTTTTTGTTTTTGTTTTTTTCATTCGTTTCCTTGATTTAAATTCTTCTGCAATACACTTTATCCCATAAAAGTAAATTTGTTGTATTTTCTTTCAATGAATTTATCAAGTTTATTTTTAAAGGCGTTTACTGTGGTGGTGTTAACGGCTTCCTCTGGTAGACTATTCCATAGGTTAACAATTCTGTAAGAAAAATTGTACTTGCGGATATCCAGTTTAGGTCGTCGCTTATATATGGTGTATCTATGTCTTCTTAGGTTTCTCTCGTATGTTTTCATAGGGAAGAAGTTACGCATTCCACTACCACTTAGGCCTGTCACCATTTTAAAAACTTGAGTCATATCTCCTCGTAATCTTCTAAAGGCCAATGTTGGTAGATTTAGTCGTTTTAGGCGTTCTGTATAATCCAGGTCTTTTAATGATGGAATTGCTTTTGTTGCCCTCCTTTGAACTTTTTCAATGCATGTTATATCTTTACGAAGAAACGGAGACCATACACAGTTAGCATATTCAAGGTGAGGTCTCACTAATGATTTAAAAAGTGAAACAAACATTTCCTCATCAAGGTAGTTAAATGTATGTCTGATCAGACCAACAACTCTATTGGCTCTATTACTGACGATTCCAACGTGTTTGCTGAACTTGAGGGTCTGGTCAAATATAACGCCCAAGTCTTTTTCTTCCTCTTTTGCCTGCAAAGCCTCCGCTGACATCGTATAATTGTACAATTCAAGGTTCCTGCCAAGATGCATAATGCAGCACTTATTGACGTTAAACTTCAACTGCCAAGTTTTTGCCCAATCGTTAGCAGCATCAATATCACGTTGGAGGGCTTCACAGTCAGCCCGACTATTAATGTGATTGAACAGTTTGGTATCATCAGCAAACATCTCTGTGTGGGTTTCTAATATATCGGGTAGATCGTTTATGTAGATCAAGAATAGTATAGGTCCGAGGACACTTCCTTGGGGTATCCCGCTTCTAACATGGGACCAAGACGATAAGGTTTCTTTAATTGCAACACGCTGCTTCCTTTCAAGTAAGAAACATTCTATCCATTTTAAAAGATTACCATTAATTCCATATGCTTGTATTTTTTTCAGTAGTCGTTGGTGTGGGACAGTATCGAAGGCCTTGCTAAAATCCAGGTATGCTACGTCTACACCACCTTCTTCATCAATCATAGCTGTCCATTTATCAAGTACCATTATCAGTTGTGTTACACATGATCTGCCTGCTCTAAATCCATATTGATGGTTACTTATAAGATCGTTGCCTTCCAGAAACATCATTAGATCATCTCTGATTAAGGATTCCATTACTTTACATATCACTGATGTCAAACTGATGGGCCTATAGTTGCCTGGATTAGTAGGGTTGCCCTTCTTAAATATAGCGGAAACATGAGCTACCTTCCAGTCGTCAGGAATGATACCTTCCTTTATGGATTTATTAAATATGTTTGTTAGTGGATCAGCGATTAGTTCTGCTGCTTCGTTTAGTACACGTGGATGTATGCTGTCTGGGCCCGGAGATTTTGAAGGGTTTAGACTCATCAGCTTCTTTAGGACTTGCTCTCTTGAAAATGCTAATGTGCTCAATGGTACACCATTATATATATTTGTAAGTTCTGGTACATCGGATATGTCTTCACATGTAAACGTGCTACAAAAGAAATTATTCAAGATAAAAGCTTTTTCTTCATCATTTTTTGTTTTAGACCCATCAGGTTTAGTCAGGTGGCTAATTCCACACTTTATCCTTGTTTTAGACCTTACATAGTTCCAAAAGCATTTTGGGTTAGTCTTAACTTCTTTTGCAAATTTTTTCTCAAAGATCCGTTTAGCTTTCTTTGACTCCTTTGAAGCTGCATTTCTTAATTTTGTATATTTCTCATAATCTTTGTAGTGCTTTGTGGCAGTATAACGCTTCCATGCATGGTACTTTTTCTTTATTTTAGCTAGAGCTTCCGTGTTCATCCATACTGCTGATTTTCTTTTGTTTTTGATTCCATCTTTCGGTTTAGTTTTGGGAATATTTGCTGAAGTTGCCTCATGTATTGCATCTATAAAAAAACTCCATGCTGTGTTTACATCTTTATCATTCATTTCAGTCCAGTTGACTTCCTTTAAATCATTTCTTAAATTGTGATAGTTTCCATTACAAAATTTAAATCTACTTGGTTGATAATCATCAATCTTACAATAACAGTTTAAATAAAATTCAAGAATTACATGATCACTTTTTCCAAGTGGGCTGTATTCAGATACTTCATCAATTAGTAGTTCATCGTTCACAATGATTAAATCTAACAGACTTGGTCTATTACCATCTCTATATCTTGTATTTCGGTTAGATACTTGGTAAAGGAAGTTGTCCTGAAGACAATCAACAAGCTTGCTGCTACCATGATTCTCACTAGCTCTCGAAATCTACGATGTCCAGTCTATCTGTTGATATCAAATCTAACAATGCATCATTATTCTCTTTTGAAGAGTTTGGACTTCTATATATGCATCCCACTAATATATTTTCTTCATTTTCAAGTCTGATCTCGCACCAGACACTTTCATTAAAGTTGTTTACTTGTGTGTCGAAGTTTACACTTGTTGCTTTTAGCGCCTTATTTGTATATATACAAACTCCTCTGCCCTGCTGGTCTGTTATAAACATGTCATACCCATTTAGCTGAAGGACTGTTGTATAGATATCACTACTTCGTCGCTTAGGAAATACTTCTGTAATTGCTAGAATATCCGGTGCATCAGTTTTGCTGCTTAAGTAGCTCTCTTGTTCTGCTTTTTTGTTGATTAGACCATCTATATTTGTATACACACAATATAGTTTCTTTTTACTATTGAGGTCCTTTTTATTGGCTCGTAAGATATATTCTGTATCATCACTCGATCAACTTGTAGTATCATTGAAACTATTATGGTCTTCCAATATAACATCATTTCTTGAATCAGAATCAGAACATAAATAGTTATTTTCTTTATCACTTCTATTTGACGAAACTGAAACATTTTCTTCAGGACTTATTTTGTTATTGGACTCGGAACATAAATAATGTGTTTTTTTATCACTAATAGTAGATGAAACTAAACAACTTTCTTTGGTACTAAATATATATATATATATGGCCTTGTTCATTTTATTAAGGCCTTTCTATTCTATTACCAACATTTGTGTAAAAAAGAATAACTATTTATCTGAAAGCAATCTCCGCTGAAAGTTTGCAAACAAATATAAATAATGAACGAATACATTCAAACAGAAAATAAACAAATATTCAGATAATAATTTATTTTAGTTTAACTTTACAACACAATTCTTAATCACAATTAAGACGCTGGAATATTTCTAGTTAGGTTTTTAAAAATAATAATTGACTGTCGCCTCGTATTATAGGCCTATATACATGTATTTAAGAAACACTACACCACATCATGCTTGTTGATCAGGTATGTTGTTGATCAGATAACATCCAAACACACTTAGTATTCATTCCACAGCTTGCCAGCCGAATGTTTTCTAAAAAGAAAACAACATTTGTTGTTTATTTGAATTTTTAAGGTGATAATCCAATTCTTTTCAAACAATAAATATAAACATGATGCAATTATAGATATGTAGATGTATATGCATATTTCTTCAATTTAGTTTTATAATGATAACGATAGCAATAAAATCGGCACAGTTCAAGGCTCCTTTCTGCTAGCTTGGTGCACCATTCGATTCACCACATACACATTCACAAAATTATTAACTTTATTTGAACATGTTGTTTTACTGTAATGTCATGGCCCACCATTATCAGTGTATACATAGAGCATATAGTAACTTACAAATGTAATACATGATTCAGTATTAAGGAGAAACATTCGCATCACCAGGAGAGCTGTCGTTCTCATCTTGATTTAAATGCCCACCACTGCTACGTTGAATAAAATTGCACGTATCTGAAGATGGTATACATGCCATAATCGACAAACAGAACACATTATCAGGATCTTCACACGGAACTCCTATAAATAGAAAAGTCAAAGCTAACTTCAAGGATTTTTAGCAATAATTACACATTTGTCGCATCCGCGTATACAAATGTCAATATTTTCTGTAATTAATTTGTTAATAACATTCTTTTGTTTTGTCAGTAACACTATTATATTACTATTATATTACTTACTATTATATTACTATTATATTACTTATATTATATTACTATTTTCGTTGTCATCTAATAGATGACAATTTTGTCCCTCAAGTCTCTCCTTCATCTTTTTTGTGTGTAATGTATTATACCATATGGACAATTGTCTGAAAAAGAAGTTGAATTGAAAACGTCCGATTTCATGTACTGCGCTTAAAAAGCGGCCACTATGATAAGGGTTAATTAATACGGATTGGTTGTGTGTTTGAATTTGAGTTTTGCACACATTTTATTTGATTCTATTCTAGATCTAGATCTGAAGATTGTGGATTCAAAATGTGTATTTATATATGTTATTTTGTCCTTTTGCAAATACACCCAATTTAAATATTCGTAATATGTAAATTAATAACAAACAATACTTACCAAAAGGAGGGCTAATAGTAATAGAGCTTGAATGATGAATGAGAACAAAAACGCTCGCCAAAAACAACATTGAATACATATTGATAATAATATATAGATGACACTGAATTGATTGTTGGTAAGAAATACCGTTGAATGATCAATATTAAAGGGTGGGTCCGTTAAAATAGGATATACCCGTCGCGATTTCGCTTTTTTTTATAAACGGTGAAGCAGAACAAGTCAGTGTTAAAAGGCCACTGGCTATTGTTAACTAATTTAATATTATTAATTATTATTGCGAGATTTTACTGCTTTGAACTCCACAGACATTTCAATCGAGTTATTTATTATTGTTATTTTAATTGAATCTCGAAACTGTTTGTTTTGTACCAAAAATAATATTAATATATTTATTATGCTTATGGCCTTGTGCTCAGCTATATTATTATTTCAATATTTTGTCATGTAAAACAACGACTTTTTAAACAATTAGAGAATTAAAATTGCATTGTGTTCCAGTTGAATTTTATTTTAATGACTTATCTAGCTAGTGTAGTCATTCAATGAGTAATGCGGTATTAACCTGCATTAGTATTATCATATAAGTATATCATTCAGATTGCACAAAGGGCATTATATACTTGTTCACTTCCGTAAGAAAAAAAATCTATAGAAATTATATACAAATTCTATATATTCTACTATTAGATTTTGTATAGAAACAACTTTAGAAAAAACGTTAGAAATAGCATTAGAAATTCTTAAAAATATCTTTAGAATATCTTTAGAAATTCTTTAGAATATCTTTAGAATTTCTTTTGAGTCAATGACTAAAAAAATATATCGATCAAAACACCGAACTGGATAGAATATTTATTTATTTTCAAAAGGACGATATGACTAAAATGTAATAACAAATCTAAAGCCTTGTCTACACTATTAAACTTTATTTGTCAACAAAGTTTGATGTGCTTATATATGGTAGTGATATGCTTAAATATGGTAGTGATATGACATCATCATGTCCATATATGGAAAATAACAACAATAATAATGCTTACCAATTGGAAAGCTTTCTTAATTATATTATAGCTTATCATCATAGTTTAAAAACTAAGAAACAAGAAAATGTTTCGTTAGAAATCTATACAATATATGTAGACATCTAGCGATACACTAAATGTGACAGTTTTTATTGGTTTGTTTATAGGCCTATATACACAGCCTGTAAGTGCCACCCAGAATATTTTACTATCTCAGGTAACTTTCGCATATTCCATGCTTAGAATAAAAAGCAAAACAATAGCCTACAATTTAAGAAAATTCACTAATCAAATGTGTTAAATATTAAAAAACAATTAATTATCCATAGAGCGTGATAAATGCTTTAAACCAGCACTGAATTCGTCATGCTCGCACAACAAATCCTTTCTTTAGTAAGTCTGTATTTAACCGTGGATGACAATATGTCCTAAGAAAAAAAAAGGAAAATATCTGTTGTTTACTTGGAATGATGATTCAACCCATTTAAAACACTACGGTAACAGTGAGGAAAAAAAATAAGTTAGTCGTTAGTTAAATCTATATGTTGTATTATAAGAGCGGCTACGTTACATAGTTATTTCAATGCGTTTCCTATTATTTTAAAACTATAGGTAAATGTTGAAAATCAGTTCAGTGCAGTTGAACACCTTCTTTAAATCTGAAGAAAGGCGTACGAGTGTATAATAATAGTACTACTATCACAATTGTGGGCCTTTAGATGATTACAATTCAGTACATCAGGTCTACACTTTAATATTATTTAAAATTTCAATTTATCTAGCATATCGATTCTTACTATGTTGGCACCGTTTTCCATAGTAACCTCTCGGGCAATCACAGTACAATATGTTCAAGAATCCCGATTTACATTCTCCATTGTTTTGGCAGTTGAGATGAGCGCACAGATCTATTAAGTGAAATCAGAAGTGATATTTAAATTTATAAGTTAATTCGACCAACTGTCAGATAAATTAAATATGAAAACGTAACAAAATATAACATGTGAAAACAGTAGGTAATGTGAATTATTCAATTGAAAACAAAATATCAGACAATCTGGGATAATTAAGATCTAGGCCACTGTGTGATGGTGTTAAATAACCGAAAAAGACATTACAATAGTCATTACAATATTACCGAATAATGATACTCATAGTATTCTGAGATTTTATAGGCCTAACCTATATTAAATTCTTCAAGAGTTCCAGAAATTTGCTCAAAATCCCTCTCCCCATCTCCCATCCAAGAATACGTCGATTATTTTTTTTCAAAAATGATACATTTTTTATGACCAATGCAAGATTAGATGATTGGCAGTATTACTTTGACTTGAACCAGGGACTCTTCCCTATTTGCACTTACCATTTTCACAGTGTTTACCACTATAACCCGTGTCACAATCGCAAGAAGCTCCAAATAATCCAAATTTACATTCTCCATTGTTACTGCAATCACACAAATCTATGTTGTAGAAAACGATTTTAAATTTAATTAAACGGAGTTCTAGTTCAGGCAATTTAAACGGTTTTCAGTCAGTATACACGGACGGTATAAATAAACTTTTTTCAGTCAATATAATTAAACGATGTTCAATTAAGATAATTAAACGATGTCGGACAATATTACAATTTTACGAAATATAATTTACCTTTGTTCGTTCAATTCATTTTATTCATATGCCATGTTAGCCCAATTTGAATGGCGTGACATGTGAGACATGGGTAATATACTGTTTTTCTCTGTAAATCATACCCTATTCACATTGTATTACGTTTTATTATTATCTTACCCTCATCACAACGGTCACCGTCATACCCAGACTGGCAATTGCAGTAAGGCTTGTGTGTCCACGAACTTATTAGACATTCTCCACTATTGAAACAGAACTGGTCACATAGGTCTTAGTCATGTAACAAAAATGTGTTTAGTCATTAGTTAATGCCACAAATATTGCGAACACTTATAGAAGGTACTAAGCTGTTTGTGATCAAATCTTGAATATGAATGAATGAACTTCTTCTTTTATTTATTTGAACGAGGAATGAACTTCTCCACAAACCAATTTAAATAACCAAATAAAATTCCTCCTTTTGGCGAAAAATGAATAATTTCCTGAAATAAGCGTTTGTGTTCTGTATACCTTTATTGAGAAGGGCAGATGGAAAATACCCATGGAAACATGGGTCTAGACACTAAGATTGTGAAGTTATCAGTGGAATTGGTCAATATGGGAAACAGTTTACGCTCGACTACCAATAGGCGTTTGGTAATGATAGAAAATAATTTTAATCAATTGTTTGAATCTATTAATGACAAGAATTACTTTTTGTTTACAGTATTATGAAGCTGAATGTTCTTGACATTAAATTGTCCATTGCAATATATTCGACCTAGTATTATAATATAAGTTTCTATTATGTCTTACCCTTTTCACAATGGTCACCGCCATACCCTTCTACGCAGTCGCAGTAAGGTTTATTTGACCAAAATGACACTTTGCAATCTCCATTATTTTGACAACCAAGCTGGCAAAAGTCTACAGTTAATGCAAAATGCAAATAAAAGCAATGTAAATGAAATTATTATATATATGCCTATTTATTTCATATCGGTTGAGTAACAATACATTGATATGGTTATATCTAAAATGTGTATACCTTTCATTAGTGATAAGGAATATTGACATTCTTTTAATGATTCTTTAATGAAAGTTTGGTTTTGTACTTAATTTTACATTTTCGTTTTTGCCTTTTTAAAACTTATTAGGTTTCATTGTTGTTATTGGTTATGTTTCTATCTTTGCTGATAGAAATACAAGTTTATTTTCTATGATTTTTTATTTTTAATGAATTCGAAAATAATGACATACCAATTTCACAAAACTTTCCTTTATGTCCACCGTAACAATCACATTTAAACTCGTCCTCATGGAAGAGTTGGATAAGAAAGTTAGAGCTGCAGACTCCCCAAAGTCCACATGGGTCTGGGTTGCACGGACCTGGTTCAACTAATAAATGAATATGGTAAATTTATTATTAAGTAATTGGTATAAAGAGCGGCTTCCTTGAAACTGTCCGGAGTGAAATCACACTGCAATGAATTTGGGTTAATGGTCTTTCACACCTGTTCCGGCACGGTTCCGGTCCGGCGCCGGAAAATCCAATCGAACGTCAATGTTTCGTTTTCACGCGGCTACACGCATATTGATTGGCGCATAGCCGGGTGGAGCATCGTGAAAGCAAAACATTAATGTTCGATTCGCTGGAACGGAACCGTGCCGGAACAGGTGTAGAAGACCCTTTACTGCTCAATTTCATATTTCAAAATGTATAATTTACCCCCGCCAAGGAGGTATATGTAATCGGTAGCGTGTGTTTGTTACTTGGCAAAAAGAATTTTGCCAAGTATAGTATTCACTTTGTTTGTATGTATGTGTGTATGTTTGTATGTGTGTTTGTATGTATGTTTGTTTGTTTGTTAGCACGATAGCGCCTACAGTTTTCAAGTTATCGTTCTGAATTTTTGGGTGTAGATAGGTATGTACTTTCAGACCAAGCCTATTGAAAATCAACAAAATTGGTTAATTAATAACTTCACAAATAACAAAAATGATATTATTTTCAGACCGGCTAGTGTTAAAAGATAGGAGACAATTTTCAAAAGCCGGGAGCAGTTTTAAAGTAACGCGTAAACTAAAATTACATTTTCTCGAGAACTACTTGTCCAAAAGGGTTATAATTTGGGATTTGTAATTTCAAAACAAAAGTTGATTCATTGTACCGACTTTTTCATGCGAGTAGTTTCAAAAAATATATTTCTTTCCAAATTCACCCGTTTGTTTTTCGCGTTGCTGTTCTATTGTTATTCAAATTAATTTAGTGTTAGTTGATAATTAGTTTTTCCAGACCGGCTAGTGTTAAAAGATAGGAGACTATTTTCAAAAGCCGGTGAGCAGTCTTAAAGTAACACGTAAACTGAAATTACATTTTCTCGAGAACTACTAGTCCAAAAAACCTCATTTTTGGACAAGAGGCAAGGGTTATAATTTGTGATTTGTAATTTTAAAACAAAAATTGGTTTAATGTACCTGCTTTTTCATAGGAGTAGTTTTAAAAAACCTGTTTCTTTTCAAATTCACCCGTTTGGTTTTGGCGTTGCTGTTCTATTGTTATTCAAAATAAACTATTGTTAGTTGATAATTAATTTTGTTAGTACCGGCGTGTGTCCTTCCTTATTTCATTCTGTACATAGGTATATACTTACAGAACATGCCTATTGATTTTCAGGAAAACTGATATATTGGTCATGTCTCAAAAGCTTATCTTCCGTACGATATATTAAATAGCACGCATTCCAAAAATGAATTGACCAAAATATTAGTCGACTGGTCACGCGGTTAAACTTACTACATGGGTTAAGGCAGAGGCGCCGCAAATCGGCACAGCTTCAAGACACTCCTCGACCATTATTCTGGTCAATCTTGATTTTAGAAAGGTCATTGTTGCAATGTCGGAATTGTTTGTGTTAAAAATTATTTAAACAAATTATTATCCTTAGTAGTATTTTAACCATGTAAAGCTAATACCTAAAGCAAAAATAGTATCTTTCAACATGCTCCCAGTCAGTGGATATATTTTGCCAAGTACTTCACTAAGTTTCTGAGTGCTTTCATTTGTTTGTTTGTTTGTTTGTTAGTAGGATTACTCAAAAAGTAATTACAAGATCTTTACCAAAATGAATATACAGATAGATATGTGGTCAAGGACCATTCCATTAAATTTTGGGACCATTGTCCCAATTCTGGACCACTTTTTAGTATACTTTTCAGACCTGCTAGTGTTAAAAGATAGGACAGAATTTTTCAAAAGCCGGCGAGCAGTCTTAAAGTAACAAGTATACTGAAATTGCATTTTCTCGAGAACTACTAGTCCAAAAAACTTCATTTTTGTACAAGAGGCAAGAATTATAATTTTTGATTTGTAATTTTAAAACATAATTTGATTTAATGTGCACGTATTTTGATGCCAGTAGTTTAAAAAACCTATTTTCTTTTCAAATTCACTCGTTTGATTTTCGCGTTGCTGTTCTATTGTTAGTCAACTGAAGCTATTGTTAATTGAAAGGCTTGTTACATAACCATTACACCCAACTCGCATACACATGCTTGTAGTGAAATTACCCTAAATCACAAACAGCATTAAGACACACACAAATATATATATATATATATTTTTCTTTTACCGGAGAAATAGAATTTTACAGTAGGCGGAGGTATGCACTCTCGGAGTGGCTTTCTAGTTACCCATGATATTGATAAGTAACTTTATGAAGTCAAAGTTAAAATCAAAAGCATTTTTAATTTATTATAGTCTTATAATATAATAATAATAATATGCAATAAAATAATATTGTTTTAGTTGCACTTATTGTAAAAAATTCAAATTGGAAATAAGTATTTAGTAGATTTAGGCCTAAACAAAATTACAAATCAGTAGGCCTAAGTAATGATATTTTACGAATCTTTTACATACAAAAAAAAGAAGATGTATACTGACCAGTAGTATAATCGCCTCCGATGGGTGTTGGGCAACTGAATTCATCAGACCCATCGTCGCAATCTCTGACACCATTACATACAGATTCAATGTCGATGCACTTTCCATCTGGACATACGTATTGGAACGGATCGTTTGCGCAGTTATCTATATTACGGACATTATACAAAATGTTAGGAAATTTTGTTTATTTTTATTTGTACACTAGAAGTAAAGCTCCAATAATGGAAGAAAATGAAATATATACAATCCTATCAATTTGTATAATTGTATATTCATTTTCAAGAAATTACAAGGTAAGTGTATACTATTCACTAATTACCGTAAATCACATTGGGCAACACAAATCGTTGTGATGATATCACGAACACGTTAAAACAGACAGATAACACGTAGAATATGAAAACAGAGGGAACTATTTACGTGGTGTATACGGAGGAGAGTCAGTAATCCTACAGTTGAATTCATCTGACCAAGAAGCACAATCGTCATAACCGTCACACACCCATGATGCAGGTATACAATCACCAGTAAATGAACAAATAAACCCACACGTAGGCATTGTATCTTATAATAGATATTAGAATTAAACGTATAACCATACGTAATGTAACGTTTATAATAAAACATTTCTCTGAATTCAATATAACATAGAAAAACGTACTGTAAGCCTATACTTACTTTGGGTGTACTGTTTGGTCGCTTCAGTAACCGTTACATCTAAAAATAGAAACGCCAATCTATATATAAATTTACGTAATGGCAAAATTCAGTAAATCGCGCGTTATTTCTATAATTTTTACTCGATGGTATATAAAGTTGGTAAGAATCTCGGTACTGATTTTAACCACTTGATGTAACCCTGTTTACTAATTAAATTGAGTTAGATAATTAGTTATTGACAATTAAAACGAATTTAGGTTCAACGATTTGCCTCAAAATAGGGTGTTTTCCGATCGTGGTATACACTGTCTAATGGATGTCCTCTTGAAAAATACCAGCACACAATAATACGAAGATGCTTTGCATTTTCCTATCTCCTCCTACGATAATTGATTTTAATACCTGAAAACCGGTTGAACAGCTCGAGTACTGTATCATAATGTTGAAGACAGGCCGATTTTCTTTAAAATAAAATACTATTTTGATAGATTTAATATACGTTTATACAAATGTATTGATTTGCGATGAATGGAACATTCCAATCTGTCAGACTGCCAGTTTGTAGGTAAATTTATGAGCCCTTGGTTTAACACAAGTAGGTAAATTTATGGGCCCGTGGAGAATGAACTTAAAACTGAGATATATTATTGCAATACTTTGACAATATTGTAAATACTGTACGTATTATCAATTTTTGGTCGCCATTTGAATTGAAATGTTGTTACTGTGAATGTGGTTACTGTAGATTAACACATACAAAGAACAGTTATTACTGTGACTGTGGGTAGGCTCTACTGCTTGATATATAAACACATAATATACAAATAAAAACTTTATTACTGACAGTTGCTTCTCAACGTTTGTATTAATTAAGAATTAAAAAAAATATAAACGTCGTAGTAGTGTATCGTTACATGTACTTTACTATTTTAATCGACTATAACAGGGACAGTTTTAAAAAAGTATTAGATCGTAAATGTTTTACTGTATATTATTGATAGGTTTAAAACAATATTTCGTTACTGAGTGGATAAAGAATATATTTAAAAATTGTTCTTCCCATCCTTTTCCCTATCCCTCAACTGTAATGTTATATACAAAACACAAATTGGGTTTGTTTAAATGAGTTCAAATAAACAATTTGTACTCATTTTTTAAGACATGTTTCTCCTTCGGAAGTAGGCCTAATTCCAAGGGTGCTAATTTTAGTTGACTACATAATCATCGTGTCTATTTATTCGTTTCTGAAAACGAAAATGTATTTATAGTGCTGCAGTACGTACATTTGAAATCACCAGTTTTTTTTACGCTGAAATTACTGTGTATTCGAGAACCATCTTTGGACACGACCTAGATGGTACGCGAGCGTACCATCTAGTAATAGTAACTCAGAATTTAATAAAATACTTAGAGTAACATTTTATTTTAAGATATCTCTAAATTAACTTTGTGAAGTGTAGGCCTATCAGTTTCTTGAAAATATAACCAGTCTCGTGCATATTTTTTCCAATTTCAACAATAATATTTACAGTTATTTTAGTATTAAGGTTAGGCTAAAGATTGTATTTAATTTAAATTTCAGATAATAAAGTATCGACGTAAACCAACTTCATTTAAATGTTAATACTTTTTAAATACTTATTGCATGTGTTGTCGTGAATTCCGAAAACTAACTTACATTGAATGGTTGACTGTCTCGGTAATTCAGTGGATTTAATACAATAAAACAACATATCTATGAATTCAATATAACATAGAAAACATACTGTACTGTAACTATATACTTACACGGGGTGTACTGTTTGGTCGCTTCAGTAACTGTGGGTCTAATACAGTTGTGTTCATCTGAACCAAACGTGCAATCATAATAACCATCACACACCAATGATAAATTTATACAATCACGAGTGAATAAACACGTAAACTCATTTTCCTTACACGTAGGTGTCGCATCTAAAAATAGAAACGCTAATAATAGTAACTTATGAATTTAATAAGAACACTTAGAGTAAAATTTTATTTTAAGACATCTATAAATTAACATTGTGAAGTGTAGGCCTATCAGTTTCTTGAAAATGTAACCAGTGTCGTGCATATTTTTTTTCCAATTTCAACAATAATATTCAGTTATTTTAGTATTAAGGTTAGGCTAAAGATTGTATTTTATTTAAATTTCAGATAATAAAGTATCGACGTAAACCAACTACATTTAAATGCTGATACTTTTTAAATACTTATTGCATGTATTGTCGTGAATTTCGAAAACTAACTTATTATAAATGGTTGACTGTCTCGGTCATTCAGTGGATTTAATACAATAAAACATATCTATGAATTCAATATAACATAGAAAAACACACTGTACTGTAACTATATACTTACACGGGGTGTACTGTTTGGTCGCTTCAGTAACTGAGGGTCTAATGCAGTTGTGTTCATCTGAACCAAACGTGCAATCATAATAACCATCACACACCAATGATAAATTTATACAATCACGAGTGAATAAACACGTAAACTCATTTTCCTTACACGTAGGTGTCACATCTAAAAAATAGAAACGCTAATAATAGTAACTTATGAATTTAATAAGAACACTTAGAGTAACATTTTATTTTAAGACATCTATTAATTAACATTGTGAAGTGTAGGCCTATCAGTTTCTTGAAAATGTAACCAGTGCCGTGCATATTTTTGTCCCATTTCAACAATAATATTTACAGTTATTTTAGTATTAAGATTAGGCTAAAGATTGTATTTAATTTAAATTTCAGATAATAAAGTATCGACGTAAACCAACTACATTTAAATGCTGATACTTTTTAAATACTTATTGCATGTATTATCGTGAATTTCGAAAACTAACTTACATTGAATGGTTGACTGTCTCGGTAATTCAGTGGATTTAATACAATAAAAAAAATATCTATGAATTCAATATAACATAGAAAAACACACTGTACTGTAACTATATACTTACATGGGGTGTACTGTTTGGTCGCTTCAGTAACTGTGGATCTAATACAGTTGAATTCATCTGTACGATACGTACAATCATAATAACCATCACACACCAATGATAAATTTATACAATCACGAGTGATTAAACACGTAAACTCATTTTCCTTACACGTAGGTGTTGTTACATCTAAAAATAGAAACGCTAATAATAGTAACTTAAAATTTAATAAGAATATTTAGAGTAACATTTTATTTCAAGAAATCTCTAAATTAACGTTGTGAAGTGTATCAGTTGCTTGAAAATGTAACCAGTGTCGTGCATATTTTTTTCCCATTTCAACAATAATATTCACAGTTATTCTAGTATTAAGATTAGGCTAAAGATTGTATTTCATTGAAATTTCAGATAATAAAGTATCGACGTAAACCAACTTCATTTAAATGTTGATACTTTTTAAATACTTATTGTATGTATTATCGTGAATTCCGAAAACTAACTTACATGGAAATGTTGATTGTCTCGGTAATTCAGTGGATTTAGTACAATCAAATTCGTCTGATCCATCAGAACAATCTTCTTTACCATCACACACCAATGATGAATGTACACATTCATAAACGTTCTTGCACTTAAACTCGTTTTCCTCACATGAAACATCTGTAGTAATAGGAAATAGATAATGAGTTATTGCACCTCCGAAACTAAGCTTCTGTATAGCGCCACCATTAATGTGTGTCGGACTGCACCACATGCTTCTGGCAAGATTTGATTAATTAAACCCGGAGCACCCCTTTAAATATGGTAAAACGTAGGAACCAGTTAATTCACTTTTAAATTATTAGTCGAAACTCTCCTTTTTATTACGTTTATTAACATTCATCAACATGTTATATTATTATATATTTGAACATAAAATCATATAACTGCTTACATTCAGTAATAAATTTCGAAATTTCAGTAACAATTGGTTCTTCTGTGGGCCTACAGTTGAACTCATCTGATCCATCAGAACAATCTTCATTACCATCACACACCAATGTTAAGGATACACATTCACTAGTGGAGTTACACAATAACTCGTCTTCCCTACACGAATCTAAACATAGAAATACATGTAGGCCTATGATACATGTTTTATTATTTTTTATTATTTTTTCATAAAACCAATACTACAATATTGAACTACTAACACATTTTTTTCACTGGTGGATTACAAAATCCAAAATACTCAAATTATTAAATGAAACTTCGTAAAAGTAAAACAATTGAAATACCCTTTATGAGAACTGGAAAATCCATCTGATGAAACAAATGTGGTAATTCATTTTTAAAATAATGATTTTGTAGAATTTTATTTTTTCTGACTTAATAATATGTTTATGTTATTTTTGTTATCGTCCTTGTAATTTTCCGATAATATATACATTTTGTATACAAATATTTTTATGAAAATTGTTGAATAAAGATACCGACAATATACAAATTCTAATTTTTAACTTCTTTTTGCAGCCCTTATACACTTTTATTTCTTGTACTTTTACATAATCATTTATTTAACTTTAAACGAGCAAGCTGTCTGTTCAATTACATACTATGAAACGCCTGATACGCATTCTATATGTACGGTTATTATAAATAGAACTCTTACAAAATTATGGTTGAAACATAGTTTGGACATTATTACTTACCTGAGAAGTATACTCTAGAAGAACTCGATTGACTCATTGCACAAGGAGTGTAGAACAAGACACTTACTAAAAGCAGTAGCAAATACATCTTGATTAAGAACTGCGGTGCCTGGATCAATAATACGAACTGTACTGATGGTGAATGTTGAAATCACTTATAACCCAAAGCCGGATCTATGCAAATGTAGTTTGTCAATCATTCTTAGTTTAGTTTCTTTCTCTCGATTGAAGGTGTGGAATAACCTACAGTATTGACCTCCATCTAATCATTATTTACTATTTAAGTGAACATTTCATGTAAAAGATATTCTGATTGTCTGCTTATCTTTTTTTTTCATTCCCTTTTCTAAGTTTACACCTACATACTACAGTAAAATTTGTCTCATAAGCAACATTCTTAAACAATAACTCTATTTAAAAAAATTAATTTTGACAATGACAAAATGAATGTTTGAAAAGAATTAAAGCTGATAAACAGTATCTTCCATAACTTAAAATCAGGTAAGTTTTTTTTTGTCTTTTAATACAAAAGGTACTTGCTACTTCTAATTTAACAAAATTATATTGTTTTCATTGTATTCATTTTATTGTAGGCCTATATAATCGAAACATATATTTAACTTTTGTTATGAATAACTGTGCTTTCTCACCAATTTTCAAACTTTCTGTTGGCAACGATTTCACCTGCCTTAGTAAAAAAAACTATAACATGTTTAAATTTTTGACGGAAAAGTGTGCTTAAATTTCGGAGGTAATTAGTACGATAGACATATTATGTACTGTTTGAACCCGGATGCAGCTATAATTCCATTTTGTTTTGTGAAACTGCAATACTGTAGGCCTAAAGGCCAACTCAGACAGCATCGTACGACGAGGCCCGACGAAACGTTTTGACTCGTCGGTGCTGTCTGAGTTAAATCCCGACGAGACGAACCGTCGGGCCTCGTCGTACGACGCTGTCTGAGTTGGCCTTAATACAACAAAATAGAAAACAAATAAGTGGATGATGGTGGCCCTCTTTGAAAGGAGTTAATAAATAAATAAATAGAGTAAATAAAATCATTTGTAAAGATAACACTATTTTAACTAAATTTAAGTTTAAAGAAAAGGAAACAACAAACTAATTATTATTAAAACTAATTAAAGTAGATTTTTTTTTTTTTTTAAAGTACATTTTTTGGTACATTAGAAAAATAGAAATATGTAAAAACATTTTAAAACACGTTCCAAGTTATTATAAAGCTTTTTATAATTCGGATCATTTGTAATTCGACAGAAACTGATCACTCAAAATATTGGAAACTTTACCGCAATCTTTTATATGCTGCCATCTACAGGTTTACTTATTGAAAAATAAAGAAACGATGCATAAACATTATTGTTATTATTCTCCAATAATTGACATTGTAAGTGAAATGAAAATCTTTTTATTTTGATCCACACATTCATTCAAGAGAATAACTAGCAACACTTTCAGTATAGAACATGAACCCAGTCAGCAGTCATTAGGTATTATCTTACTTAAGAACGAAAGAAAGAAATGAAACAACTGCAACGGAACCAGTTCAAGAAATAACAGTAGAGAAGCAGAACCATGTCAGCTGATGACGACTGTGTAAAGAAGACATAATTATAAAGAAACATAACCCAGTAAATTGATGTTGACTGGGTAAAGAAGGAATATATCTATGACACAGAGCTAAAGTTGGGTATATAACAATATATTTACCTGTAATGGCGTAATATATATATTTAGGGCGACATCAATACTAGAGTGGTATCTTGTGGTTTCGCCTTAATTTGTTTAGTAACTACTTAACTTAAAAACGTAAAGAGATTATTGTCATAAACTTATCATTTGTGTTGATTGACCCTAATAATTTTGAACTTTGGAATTGGTATTCTTGCTGTGAGAATGTTGGTATGTATATTGATCAGTCTTATAAATCAGTATTTTATCATTAAACTTGTACGTATGTAGTAGGCCTACCAAAATATGTTATGTAGGTATGCCATAGCAGTAGTAATGTAGGCCACATAGTAGCTACATTTTAGCAGTGTAAGTAGGGGATAGTACTAGACAAATTGCTAGAGTGGTCTGCAGTAAATATAGTAAATGATATTTATTATTGCTGCTGAACTGGAAGAGTACTAAGGTACTGTAGTGTATGTAGTTAAGCAAGTACAGTGGCATAATTTGTTACCGATGTTGCTACAGAAAGAAGCGAGCCAAGCAGCAGAATTGCATACGATTGGAATTTACAAACAGTTACATTTAACATTTGTAGCAACAACATAGATAAATACTATTGGTTATAATATTATTAGTTGGCTGTAATCATGAAAGCAAAAGAGCAGCATTTAATAGAATATGTTTGTTTGAGCAGCATGAAAGACCTAGAGGTCTGTGAAATCTAACCAGAATTTCTATAGATACATAATTCTTAATTTTAGCCTTAACATTCCACATTTTGGAAGTTTTTCTTCCAATTTTCAAATTTTCGAATGCATCGATAATTTGGCCATTTTTACATTTGAGAACAAAATGTAATACTTTAGACATAATCTAAACCTTCTTTTGTATTGTAAACTATTGTAGGCCTAAATAGTTATTTGGTTTGGTGTGTGTTCATGTATACTAAAATAACTATCAGGAAAAATATCCTACCTTATATGTATTTATTTATTTATTTGAACAATATTTTATGAGGGTGATTCATCCAGCATAAGTAGCCTGGGTGCAGAACAATTATTATACACATTTGCGGGAAAAAAGAATAGGAAAATGTTTTTTTGGTTTTTCTAATAGAGTATACCATATGGAATGTCAGAAAAAAAATCCCCTTCCCAGGGTCTTGGGGAAAATTTTTCATGGCACTTTTAAAGTTTGGCCTATATAACACACACAAATTCCTATTAACATACACAAATACCTATATATAGGGGATAGGGAAAATCAATTAACAGTTTTTGTTACTTGCAGTTGTGTTTTAATGATTAAAATTAGTAGAGACTTACTTTAATAACTACTTCTCATAGTAGTTGATGAATCAAGTCGATACGATGACATCATCATGCCAGAATCCAATATGACGTCCAATTTGGCGGGAAAAACAGGGTATTGCTAAACCCCTGCAAACCCCTGGAAACCTAAAAAAAAACCATAGAAAACCCCACCGAACCGACATAAAAGTGATTGAATCATGTAGTGTACTATACTGGGTATGTCAATGTAAAAAAAAATTAAAATTTCTACTGTTAACTACTTATTTTTGGGATAAAACATCATTTTTTGATTAAAAATTAGCAATCATTTTTTACCAAAAAATGATGTTTTACCCCAAAAATAAGTAGTTAACAGTAGTAGAAATTTAATTTTTTTGACTGTACACTACATGATTCAATCACTTTTATTATGTTGGTTCGGTGGGGTTTGCTATGTTTTTTTGGAGGTTTGCAGGGTTTAGCAATCATTTTTGACCAAAAAATGATGTTTTACACCAAAAATAAGTAGTTAACAGTAGAAATTTAATTTTTTTTACATGGATATACCCAGTGGGTCGTACACTACATGATTCAATCACTTTTGTGTTGGTTCGGTGGGGTTTGCTAGGTTTTTTTTACTAGTAGGTTTGCAAGGGTTTGCGGCGTTTAGCAATACCCTGTTTTTTCCGCCAAATTGGACGCCATATTGGATTCTGGTATGATGATGTCATTGTTATCGACTCGATTTATCAACTACTATGAGAAGTAGTTATTAAAGTAAGCCTCAGCAACTTTTAATCATCATAACACAACTCCAAGTAAAAAAAAACGTGAATTGGTTTTCCCTATCCCCTATATATAGGTATTTGTGTGTGTTAATAGGCATTTGTTTTAAAAGTGTAAACATTTAAAAGTGCCGTAAAAAATTTTCCCCAAGACCCTGAGATGGGGATTTTTTCTGACATTCTATATGGTATACTCTATCAGAAAAAAAAGAAAAAAATTTTCCTATACTTTTTTCCCGCAAAATTTGTACTGCACCCAGGCTAAAGCTGATCATTAGGAACCCTCAAACAATACAAACAGAAATACAAAATAAACTATATTATCGCATAACTTTGAAAAATGATTAATTCACGTTTTAAAGGAATGAATAGTAAAAAATGTAAAATATATTTGTCTCTCGAACGGTAAAAGTTTAAATTTATATAAGCGCCCAGTGAAGCAGAACGAAGGCTGTGAAATGAGGCTAGATTACAAGTGCAGCTACGGCAAAATCACACTGTGGTTACAGAATAGGAAATTCGTGAAATGGTCAATCTTCCGACGACTCGTTATCATTAACCATATCAATTACTTTTGTAAAATTATACTTATCTGATGTAATTTTAGTCGGTCTTCCCATTTATAAAGTCAATTTTCTATGAAAATCCATCAAAACAGTATAAGTTTGCACTTTACGTTTGCCGATTTTCGCACTGACTTAGGGAAAGCCTTCAAAATCAATGAAGCGTAACGTATACATTCCTGCTGAGCGAGGAGAGCGAGACGACGATACACGTGCTCTCTCTGCCCATGCCTGGCATCGTCACGTGATAAGCAGATACAGTATACAATACCAAACTGGTCGGGTCGAGTATACCCCGTCTATAATCACAACATGAACGATGTACAGTATTTGATTGAAGGTCGACTTGACCTACCGGAATGGTATAGATAATATAGCTCGAATGAGAGAAAGTTGGAATATTTGTAAACATAAGTATTGCTAATTTTAGTGTAGCTTATAGTAAAAGGCCTGGTAGTATCAATTCGCATAGGGTCTACTACACTAGCTAGCTCAATTTTTAACTGGGCCGGATCGGCTAGGTCTCCTTCCTACTACCGGTCTACTTGCTTGATGTAGTATCCGCTTTTTTGGAGAGTAAACTAGGCCTATTTTAGGCCTACTTATTAGACGATCGGGACACCATACGTGCGGACGGCGATCGGACCTTGTTTTGCCTCAATATTTACAGCCGATTTTTGTAGAACGTTTTAGGTTTAGATTGTTTAGGAGTTTGGTTGATAGGATGGGTTTGGAATCCACTGAGTTTTGTTATTTATGGGCCAATCGTTTAGTAATAGGCTAGCTAGCTAGGCCCATGAATGATGGCCCCAATGTTTTAACGTAGCCATCGTGGCATGGAATCCCTAGTCAGAAATGGCTCTCACCCATGAATAAAATGATTTAGGCTAGGCCTAGCCTAGTACGTGAAGCCGATATACGATCTGTACTATTCGAGGTATAAAAATAGTATAATTTATGACTCCGTAATCTGTACTAAATTTTGTATTTCATTAAATGTCAAATAAATATATGCTACTACTGTTATTATTACACTTTAGGCCTAGCTTAGAAAATCTACAAAAAATGTATTTCACAATGATCGGGTGGTCGTCGTTTGACAGGGGAGAGAGAACACAACGTACAAGCTTGACGTCGCGAGTTTGGAATCCACTGATGACGTGATTTTGTGAATATCTCATGAATATTAATGAGCTTCCCTAAGCTGCTGAAAAACAGACTTTCCATGAATTTACCCTAAAATGTATATGAAATTTAATTTTTTAAATTTCTCGTTATTACTTCTTCATTCTGACATGTCTATATTGTTATAATATTTTTTATTTAATAAATAAACGATATTTAAAAGCAATTTTAAACCCAGAATCCCCCTTTAAAAAGAGAACCGGTGTTAATGACGCAACGCTTTATTTCTGCTATGTTAATCTGCACCTGACATAATATGTAAATTTCCCGTTCTTTTGTTTCTATTATTCCCTTTTACTGTGCTGCGCTTGTCGTTGTCGTTCTTTTTCATTTCGTGAGCGGTAATCCTTTGTATTACACCAGACAGGCCAGTGATGTAAGTTCGTTATTTGCTTCCTTTGATTACTCTCTTTAGTTTAGTTTAGGCTTAATACCATTTCTACATTTTGCTAATTTAACTTGGATACATTGTAGTTCTTTATTGTATTATTTTGTTGCATTTTCAGTTTGAACCACAATAAATCAATTGTGAAGTGCAAAACCTTGGAAGTTTTTTTTTGTTGTATACCGTTTAACGTACGACGCTACGAGCGTTACAACCGGGTTTTTTTTGTTGGTTGATTTTCTATATAATACAACTTAACCATCTGCTATCATAATGTCAATAACCAAACGGCGTCCCATAAGAATGAACGTTTATTATAAACACATTTCTTGATAATATTTTAATTGATCTACGAACGTATTGTACAGTCTAAAGTATTACCGTTAGTGATGGTTCACAAACTCTGATTCGTGAGGTCTTTGTTTAATCATAAATAATGTTTATTTAAACACACTGTAGCTTTTATCTCCTAAAACGTGTTCTTCTTTCCTTAAAATCTACCATCAAATAAATCTGCAAACAGACATGATTTAAAATGTATATTGTTTTACATAAACAAGTATTTTAAAATTAATATGTATAATCATTCCGTTGTTGTCTTGTTTGTGATTGCAGTATGTATTTTGTTGATAGTAGCAAAGATAGTTAGGTAAGCCTAACAGTCGTTCTGACGATGGGGGCAGTCTGCTGAAATATTAAAGCTTGGCGGAGATTTGCAAAGAGCATGAAGAATCAACTGCCGCGACTCAGCACCGACTTTGACCAATCAGATGACATCATGAAACATATCTAATGTTTTAGCTGTTATTCAGAATAAACAACGCGAATCTTAGGGAATTTGGCTTTACATTTTCCGAATAATCAATTTAATCATATAAGTTCAGACAGTTACAAGGTCGAATAGACATTAGCAGAGCATTTGGTCCTATTAGCTGAAAATATAGTTACAATGCTGGCTCGGGCTTAGCATAATACAGCCAAATATCCCAATGCGCGTGAGTATTGTGTCTTCGTCGTCGTATTTCATTATAGTCCACCCGCTTAAACTGTATCGTTGTCGTCACGCTCTTACCGCTGAATAATACATAAGATTGATAATAGATAGGCCCAAACAAAACACGCTTTTTTGTAGCTGATGTTATCTTTATTGAAGTGGTAGAAACATAACTTAACATCATCTGTCAACGTTGATATAATGATCTATGGACCCTTATCAATAGCAGTTATGATGGGTTAAACACGTTGATGCGATGTTTAAACTCTTAGAACATGCACTGGTTCTTCTTATTATTTTAACACACTCTACTTTTACTATTATTCTTTTAAACCCTCTTTGAGTAATACCAAAGTTGGAATCTGTCGTTTTTTTCGTGAACAGATAACTAGGAAATTTAAGCATATTCATTGATTCTTCTTACCAAATAGGCCTATATTGGTAATCTTACTTCTGAAACAGTAACAAAAATCGTTCGTGTGTACAACAATATATTTTTTTGCGTATACAATACTACATATATTTCAGATTTAGGCCACATATCCATGTTTAAAAATATATTCCATATCTGTGTCTAAGGTAATTCTTTTTACAGAAAGTTCAAATAAAAAAATCTTGGCCAATAAATCAATCAATTACATTCGTTAACCTATAAATCGTATACGTTTCAAAAGAAATGTTAACCAGACTTTACCGAGAACTCTGTCACAACGTAACACATTTTTAAAGAAATCTTGAAGTGTACGCCATAGGATATGAACAAACATATCGTGTTAATGTTGTTGACACTCTGAGTATGTTGAATAAAAGTCATTGAAATGATCGACTGACCGTTTAGAAGAGAGTGTGTATCGATCTATTTCACTTCAACTGTCGATAAAACATGTCCAATTTAAATGATTGTACAGCTTAATTTTACAACATCATTCAGATGGCACATTCACACCTGGATATATTTACTGATTGTTTGATGACTTTTTATATTATATATTCTTGATTATTGTTGTATTATCATTCAATTCCCAAAGTTAAATTTAATATAAACACAGCACCACGTGATGTAGTCATATTTATCTATATTTTCTATCTATCCTGTTGATTCAAGTGATATCATTATAAACACAGGAACCCTCATATACTAAGGTAGGTCATGGAAGCTGATGACATGTCCTTCTCGGATACTGTACGATATTAACGCTATACATGTATTCCGCATAATACTTACCCGGGTATTTTTTGCCTGTATTTATGCATCCCGGGTACAGGATTACAAATCAAGGCATTTCTATTATATTAAATTTATCTTATTGTGATATTTATCAAATATTATCAAATGTACAATATGACTGTATTTATAATTTAATAATACCGTATTTTTTATATTTATTTATTGTTGAAGTGGTCACGACGATAGAACTTTCGCTTTTGAAGAATTTTCCAATTATTCTATATGAACTTGACCGGTAAGTATTGTGCTTTACATTTTATTTTTAAATGCGCAATGGGGTCCTAAAATGAACATCTTTAAATCCGAAACATATCCAAATAGCAACATATCTTTTTTTTGGAAAATATAAAATTAAGATATTTTAATATGCATATAATATATTCTTTAAAAGTGCAAACTTGTTACTTCTCCAATTTCATATTTGCTCCTTATTTGGATTTAAAATAATAACGTAATCATAATCATGTATTGTATCAACATAAATGTGAAATGCAGAGGAACATTCCATTACAAGAAAATGGAATAACCCATCTCTAAAAATGTCCAGCATCGTCATTGATCGTTAACAATTCAACGACGATCGTTTGAAAATGATCAAGTTAATAATTGGGTTCTAGGACACCTACCCCCTAGACAGTTACCCCCCGGATATTTACCACCCGGACAACTACCCCCTTAGGACAACTACCCCCCGGACAACTACCCCCCGGACAACTACCCCCTTAGGACAACTACCCCCTTAGGACAACAACCCCCCGGACAACTACCCCCCGGACAACTACCCCCTTAGGACAACTACCCCCTTAGGATAACTACCCCCCGGATAACTACCCCCCGGTCAACTACCCCCGGTCAACTACCCCCCCCCCCCCCAATCCAAAAGTAGACAAACGGTTTCTGTAAAAATGAAATCATCTGTTTTTAACGGGTGTTTCGAAACTAGAGACCCGAGACCAGAGACCTGACACGAGACCCAATACGAAAAGGGAGACCTATATTTGGGTCTCCCTTTTCGTATATTAGGGTCTCCCTTTTCGTATAGTGTGGTCTCTCTTTTCGTATAGTGGGGTCTCCCTTTTCGTATATTTGGGTCTCCCTTTTCGTATATTTAGGTCTCCCTTTTCGTATATTAGGGTCTCTCTTTTCGTATAGTGGGGTCTCCCTTTTCGTACGTGGGTCTCTCTTTTCGTATATTTAGGTCTCCCTTTTCGTATTGGGTCTCGGGTCTCTAGTTTCGAAACACCCGTTTTTAACCGATTATTCTGTTTAACAGCACGCTAGACCCTAGATGTGCTAGATTTAAAGTACCGTATTTATTGACAAAACGGCCTGGGCTGTTTATTGTTTAGGTGGTTTTTAGGTGGACATTTATTGGAAGAAAGTTGTTTATTCAATGGGAGGGGGTATAATCTAATGGAAATAGACGCCGATTATTAATTCCATATGATGTTTCATGGGAGTGACATGATCACCGTTTATTTGAGGGGAATTTATTTAAAGATCGCCGTTTATTCGGTGAGTGAACATTGAGGTCAAATATCAAAAGTGATATTATTCTTCAAGTGTACAAAAATACATAGGCCTATATGACAAATTTGAGACAAAAATTAATTCTTTTAAGACCAGTGGTTATCGAAGCATTGTCCTGACGCAAACATTATTATTATTATTAGCGAACCCAGTCTTTACAGTAAATACAGGGAGTACTATATAATACGTTCGACTATCCTATGATCATGTGTGACAATCTTCAGTTTAAACCAGGCTATATTTATGTTCAATCTTTTACTTTTGTTTACAATAATGAATAGTAATTCGTCAAAGTAACGAATTAAAATATAGTTATTAATTCCTATTATGCACTGTTGCAGAGTCAGGTTGTTGAATGGTCTGGGTGGTAGTTGTCCGTCCGGGGGGGTAGTTGTTCTAAAGGGATAGTTTTCTGGGTGGTAGTTGTCCAGGGGTTAGTTGTCCTACGGAGGTAGTTGTCCTAAAATATTATTTGCCCTCGGAGTATTGTCCAGGTCCAGGAGGTAGTTGTCCTACGGGGAGTATTGTGTCAGAGGTAGTTGTCCGCGGGGTAATTACCCGGGGGGGGGGGGGGGGTTGTCAGGGGGTAATTGTTCCTAGGGGGTAATTGTCCGGGGGTAATTGTTCCTAGGGGGTAATTGTCCGGGGGTTAGTTGTCCAGGGGTTAGTTGTCCTACGGAGGTAGTTGTCCTAAAAGATTATTTGCCCTCGGAGTATTGTCCAGGAAGTAGTTGTCCTACGGGGAGTATTGTGTCAGAGGTAGTTGTCCGGGGGTAATTGTCCGGGGGGTAATTGTCCGGGAGGTAATTGTCCGGGGGGTAATTGTTCCTAGGGGGTAATTGTCCGGGGGGTAGTTGTCCGGGGGGTAGTTGTCCTAAGGGGGTTGTTGTCCTAAGGGGGTAGTTGTCCGGGGGGTATTTGTCCGGGGGGTAGTTGTCCTAAAGGGGTAGTTGTCCTAAGGGGGTAGTGGTCCAGGTGGTGGTTGTCCGGGGGGTAGTTTTCCGGGTGGTAAATGTCCAGGGGGTGAATATCCGGATACGAATAACGATAGCACAAACATTTGATTTCTAGTGTTGAACATTAAAGTTGAAATTCGCCTGTCTCCTTCCTCGACGTCGTCGTAATGCGAACAGATGAAAGAGAAAAAATAACTTCTTTTGTTGGATCTCAGATAAAAATACCTATTGAAACTTGTTAAAAAAACTATTTTAGAGAGGTCTTCTACCAATTATAGGCCAACATTTTAAATAAACAAAAAACATTTAACAAACAAAATGGTAAAATGTAAAATATATCTTGCAGCATAGCCTTTGTTTATATGATGTTGAAATCCCTTCCTAGTAGGCTCACAGAATTGTAGGAGACGTAGCCTAGGGCTAATCTACCATCTCTTTATTATACTGATGGTTCTTTATTCTTCGTAGGCCTAGCTTAGTCCAAATAGAATATTGGACTAGGTTGAAGACTTAGCCCTACCAAACACCAGGCTTACTTTCCTGAATCATCATGTTATGTTATAGTCTTTTCTAGCTTTGACCATGCCGCGATGCGACGTCATGTACTGTATCGCAAATATTATTGGTCAGTTCTTGCCTTTTAACGTTTCGAAATCGCTAGAGTTAAACTGGATTCAACTCTAGCGACTATCGCAAGTCATCTAGATATCTCTGTCAGTAGGTTTATATACACAGACAAGGTATAACGTTATATGTGTATTCAGGATACCAAATGGGGCGGGAACCAAACTTTTTTTTGGACAGTTTTTAAAGCTATTTTCTGTGTTTTTATGTATTATATTTATATCTAAACATTTTTAAGGCATCCTATAATTTGCCATTTTTCGCTGCTGGATGTAGTTGAAATTAAATAAATTGAATTAAATAATAGGGTTTTGAAATGAATAGTTTAGTTTGCTATTAATGCTTCTACTGAACCTTGCGTTGCTTCCATTTTGAACATACTTGCTGTCCAACATAACCGTGAATTCAATTCCTTTCCCTACAGCATATCGATTAATTAATGAATTACTAAATTGTGTTCTTTTGTATATAATATATACATACTTGTGAATGCATAATTGAAACATATCGTGAATGAACTACTCTAGTCTATTAGCGTTCATAAATTGAAAATGGTTATAAGATCAATAATATTTGTGCTCATTTACAAAAGAATGAGTATACATTACAGCACACAAAAGAGTTTATGTCAATTAATTATTTCGAACACTAATTTAAACAATGGTTTAAGTTTATTTATTTTCTACACAATTCAATAAAATATACTTCAAGGTTGACTAAATACCGTGTACAAACCGTTTTAATGAATTTTTAAAACACGTTCGGCACGCAAAATAGTTTGAATGTGTTTATCCTCTGTAAGTACAGTACATCGTTGTTACTATTTGGTGAGTTTTACTTTTTATTTTAACCTATTGGTGTAATGATGTTAAATTTACTGGATATAACGGTGCACCATGGGGTACCATTATTCAAAATATCCATATTCTCGTACGTAAGCTTTTAGTATTTAAAAACGTAACATAGTTTATATAATTATCTATAATGATTTCATATTTGGAAGACTCGCCGGTGTTCAGCTCGGTAATGGGAAAGTATATTTATAGTTCATTCATTTATTCGTTAATTTTAAAAACAAAGCTTATACTGTAAATCACCATAATAACATAATATTTTCCTTGTATTATAAACAACCCTACGACTTCAGTTCAGAGTGCAGATCAGCAATAACGCTCTAGATTGAAAATTATCAAAAGCTTAAAATTCCATTATGGGGATTCATCAATCAGCTTCCATTAGACCCCCACGAACCTTAACATCAACAAGTGGACGCCATTTAACAGTAGAACTAACCAATGGTCTGCATTTCTATGTCAGTGCATTTAGTAACAACTCATCCGAGTACAAAAACAGGTGAATTATATATAATTTTAAAAGCGTAGTGTATATCGATTTATTTCTTCGTATAGGTGTGTATTTTATTAATATCAGTGAAATAAACTCTAAAAGAAAGGAAGAACAAATATACAATATAAAATGTATTAATATCAGAAGATCCACTGAATGATTTCAGATAAAAAAATTCTTGAAAATGGTCAAATATAATCATAATTCTCAAAACGTATCCTCAAATTAGAAGCATCATTCATATAACCATAGAGATATTATAATATCTCTATGATATAACATATCAATTTTATTGTAGGCAATCAAATAATTCGCGATATAATAATAAACAATGAAGAGCAAACAAGGACCAGCAAACAATGATAAGCAAATAATGATTACCAGACAAATATAATAATGATAAACCCGAATCGACGCAGGGGCCAAGGTTCATACTTATTTTTTGTCACGGCTTTAGGCTCATTTACTATTTACAGCATTACATGTAGTAATCACATATGTCTGTTGATTATTAGGTAGCTACTAAACTACTAAAATAAAGTTTTAATAGTAAACACTTTTCAAAGATAAAGCAAAATAATTATACAATATGGTACTATCAGACGTTACACAAGAAACTTGTAATTTGTTGAAATTTAAACAACTGCACACAGAACAAAAAGGGTAGGCATATATACAGGGTTTTTTAGGACAGCTGTTTTCCAAATTTCAGATGATGTTCTTGCAAAATTTCTTTGTAGAAACAGTGCGTTTATTAATGTACGTGCGTTTATTGTTTTAATTAAAATTGTATTGTCTCCATTCCGCTCTGTCGTGACACCTCTGAGTTGAGTCACCTAACCTAACTAACTCAATGCACTTATTGTTTTGTAAAAATGTGTATAAAATAATATCGATACAAATGTATTACAACTTGGTCTAGAAATGTTGCACTTTATTTATGTCAACAATTATAGGGTTTCCAAATTATAAACTCAGAGTGAGATGAATTAATCAACATTTATTAAATACTACAATTCGAGATTGATAGTTTAATTATACAAAGTTATTCAAAATTACATTTAAAAACTGTAATATTGTGACTCAAATTAATATCTTAGAACCGACGGAATCTGAGTCACTAATACATATTCAGCGATGTTGACGCTTACGGTGGAAAAGTCACCTGTGCGCTCTAGCTTATACGGTAAACATGTAATCGCCCAAAGCCTACCGCCACCATGCCATCTGATTTACTAAGGTAAACACGGAAATAATACAAAATTGGTATTAGTATTCACAAGATCTTTTTAAACCGAATCACACTTAGAATGAATAGAAACATATCGCATTATAATTGCTATCACTATTGAAGAATTTCCGCAGAATTTCCGCCAAATTTCCGGAGATGGTTTGTAGGTATCTAGAGCAGGTGTGCTTTCTACTTCAACCTTGTATCCCGAAAAGTGACAAACCAAGAGTGACAACAATATTGGAAAACAATGGCTATCATAGTAAATGGGTTAAATGTATGCTATATGCTTTTCTTCGTGTAATTTTATTTACAGTGTTTAGGCCTACTTGCACATTTCTAAGATCTATAATATCCAACTGAGGAATGTCATTTTTTTTATTCCGTGTTACATTTCTTTCGGATTGTCTCTTCACCATCGTGGCTTAGCTTCTTACACTATTGATATCACCCATCTTAGTTCATCTTTGAGAATGTCCTCCTCTTTGTAACTTTTCTTCCATTCTTCATTCCAGCAAATGAAAAAAACCTCTGAGAATGTTCCGATCCATCTTTTTTTGTCTCTTGATAATAACCGGTAGTAACACGTGGTGTTAATTCATGAGACAAACGACGTGTTCTATTGATATTCTCCCAAATTTCATCAAACTCACATTTGAAATGACTTCACAACATCTGCTTTTCTAAAATTTTCGTTTCTGATTTGTACCAGTCATTTCCACTTTTCCAGTACTGCTTTATTTGTTAATTTTAGCAATTCTAAACCCGTATCATATTCCTCTCCCAATCCACAGTTAATCCGCATATTATGGCGCTTTATGACCCTCGTCTTTGATTTCGAACGCAAGGCTTAATAGTTTCAACGAAATTAATAAAATATGTAAATCTTGTTACTTATTACTATACTTTTACCACTTTCTATTTAATATTCTTTTTAAATATTTATATATGTTCTATTTATTCTATGTATTTGATAGTGTTTGTTATTAATGATTAAATATGTTTAAATAAATCCTCTAGACCATCATAATACGATACTGGCGCAAGCGCAGTACTCAGCAGCTGCTCTACTATTAGTCCTCTTTCTTGAAAATAAAACAAAATGTCAATATTTCGGTACTTTTTATTATCACTTTTTGTTGTTCTCTTTTAATCTTCTTTATACATGGTTATTTGCACCGTATTCCAATATACTTTTGAATGATGTAATTGTTGTATGTATACTGTTATGTAAAGTAAAGTGTATAATGTTTGAAAGATGTGTGCTTTGCATAGATTAGTATCACTTTTATTGATTTTCTAAAAAAATAATATATAGAACTTAATTAGAAAAATAAAATCATTATGTAACACTTATAATTATGTAATGGAAGTACGGCGAAGGCAGGTGCAGGAAAACCATATCATACATAGTATTCAATAATTATCGATGCTTAGTGTATCTTACACTTTTCAATATTTCTGGCTGGTTTGACTGGTTTTAGCAGTCTTTAGTTCCAAATGCGTTCTTTTTACAAAATGATTAGCCTAGAGGTCTGTCTACATTATCAAACTTAATGTGAAAAAAAATATATGATGTTTCCATATATGCACATGATGATGTCATATCAATACCATATTCCGGGAATATCAGTAGTATTTGGACACATTACACTTTTTTGTCAATCTAGTTTGATAGTGTAAACAGAGCTTAAGAAATATTCCTGATGTTGTTAATTCGAGGATAATTTGTGACTTCTTAAGTTCTCTTTTAGGACAAGAAATTAAACTTTAAATAAACATAATTTATAATAATAATTATTGTTAGTTGTTTACTTTAATTATTAAGTGTACATTATTTCTAAACATTATCATTATGTAATTGATATTGAATGCTTTTAATAATTTATTAAATTATATATAAAAACACTTAATTATTGTCTCTTAACAACAATGACACTGACATGTTTACCGTCGCTATAGCCACCATTTGATTATGAAATTATTGAATTCTATACATTGTCCATTAATGTTGTTAAAGAGTTCAAATTTCTTGTTAGAAGTAGTTAAATATTGCCTGTTGCCATAACTGCATATATATCTCGGTTAGTATAATAGAAACTACCCTTAAATATAATCGAGAATCCCAAATTATTGACCAACCTACTAGTTTTGATTCAGCTTTCATCACTTCAATCAGACGATAGTACGCCAAGCGCTAGCGCACTGCTCTCCTTCTAGTCTGCTATGCAAACTACTTCCCAGCTACTTAATTTTACTTCGACATTTCTCTATTCTTGTGATAGGCCAGGTCGATGTCACTGTTTGCGGTATTAGCGTCAACACTCTAACGCAATCGAAACGCATTTTTGCTAGTGAAGAAGATTTTTCAGAAATTTGGTTAATTTAACAAGCAAACATGTCGGGTGAGTACCAATTTTTGTTTATACCGTAAATATTTAAAGTATAACATTTCGTTTCTCGAGGGTATAAAGCATGTAATGCGTTACATTTCACATAATGTAATAACCAAAGAAAATGTTGCAAATCGAAAATAAATTTGATTTTATATGAAAGTGATGTATCTACATATATTTAGAAGTCTTTGCATTTGTAGAGTCCACAAAAATAAAATGTTATCAAGCAAAATAATACATACGATGGTATCTCATTATTACAATGTTTGTACAAAGTAGTTTTTATGCATCAGATTAAAAATTAGTTCAGTGTTGGTATTTTAAAGATGTTATTATACGGCAATCTGGCACAATTTACAGTTACAATTTCTAAATATTTTGAATTGATTTTGCCAATTGATCTTGCACTGCGAAAATGTATTTTTTATTGCAAAACTCTGTATACATTTTGTGTAATTGTTTTTTTTTTTTGCTCATGAAAAAAAAAAACCAGTCACTCCCAAATACTTGTTTGTGTAGATCATCATGTGTTTTGTTATGAATATGGGTGTCATATAAATGAATAAAATGGAATTTGCCTAAATTGAAACATATTTTCTGTCATTATAGATAGATAGATAATAAGTATGCATATCATTAATATACATATGGACTTTTAATTAACCTACGTACGTATTTAAACATACTCCTTTTGATTGAAGGTGTTTGACATTTAGAAAAGTAGGCGTACTCGATTCCTCTCGATAATTCGACTTATCAAAAAAAAAACAAAATAGACCAAAATGTTGTAGATTATATATTAATAAGATATATTATGATTTAACTTTATAAAATATGATATTATTCAAAACGTGTTGATATGTTTGCTTTTATTCCCATTCAAACCATAAATTTGTACACATTATCTCAAAGGAAAATTCTTATTTTATTGTTCCTTTATGAAGACGTCATAAAATATAATGTCCACACTAGGGACCCATGATTGACAGTAGTTGTACAGCTTATAGAGTTAGTGAAAACGACAATGGAAACAGACATTATCCATAATATTTATTAACGTCACTATACTGATGCATTGTGTGGTATTTTGTTGAATATTCAGAATATAATATTATATTCTTGATATAGGCCTAGAGTCTGTGGATAGAATAAATCAGAAATTATAAGATGTATATGATTAAGCTCCGAGACAATTATTCGACTAAACCCTGACAAAAAGTTGGCTTTTACGATGTGCATGCACATACTCACACGCCTCAGTAAGCCATTCAAAGAAGTCTACAACCTTAAAACCAATATTTTAGCCTTAATAAGTGGTGTTTGTAGGCCTATCAATTATAATGTATACGTCTGAAATCTGACATCTAGTAAAATGTAAAAAAAAAAACACCTAAATATCAACATTGTATAATATGTGTATTATACTAAGATGTTACACGGATTATAAGGAGACTGCTGAGGCATTTTTTTACTTCGATAATTTATAAACAATCTCCGTACTGATAGCTAAGAATATTGAATTCTTTATATTAGTTTTTAATTTCAAGCTTAAATAGGTTGTATAGCTATTAAAAAGCAATTCAATTTCATTTAACATCTCGTAATGTTTGTATACAGTGACATCTGTCACTAGGAAATGTTAGTAGCTTTTAAGTATAGGACTGCCCATAAATTAAACGTAAAGTTTACTTTAAGAGTTGTAATAGTTCAAATAGCATCGATCTCTTTTAGTTGTAATTGATACTGATGATGCTTACAAACTGCAAAACTAAACTATAATAGTATAACGTTAGCGATACGCTTGAAATGTTTTTATTAATAAGTTTAATAGTGTTGTGTAATGAGTACGGTTCTGTGTGGATTAATCAACGTGTGAATGATGACCTAACGAGATAAACTAACATCATTTCATTCTTTTTTTTCAATTTACCCTCGGTATCTACTCGCACTACAAAATGTCTGCATTCTCATGCGTTTGAAAATACCATTCAGTTGTCTTTCTTAGGCCCCATTTAGTTAGTAAGTATAACACCAATTTAGGCCGGCCGGTCCTGAGTGAGACTCAGTTCTGTGGAATAGGTTGCGAACACTCGCTAACCCAAGAGAATTCAATGCCAACAAACAATATTACATAACCTAAGAATATTAAATCTCAGATAGGATTTATTATTGACAAACTATACACTTTAGATTTCGATCGGCTTTCGTAATACCATTCCAAAGCAAATCATTATGGAAGAATTTTATTTTTTTTTGTTTCATTCAGGTATAAAAAAACACACACCCCCCAAAAAAAGAAGCTTAGGGTTAAACGTATTGTATTTACATAGGTTTAGAAAATTTGGAATATAGAAGATAACGTTTAATATAAACTTTAGAGAGTATTTAAATGATTTGGAAATATTATATAAATATAAAAATGGGTAATACCGTGGTACACTGTTGGTTCCTAATGATTGAGGTATATAGAAATGGCCAGCAATTCCGTCGTTAGAGCTATTGAGAGTATAAATCATTTTAGTTATGAATAGATCATAGTGGAAATAATATATACCGCATATGATTGGATGGCGATCAACACGTGTCTAGACGCAGCTTTTAATTTGCATTACGCTTCACTAAAGTGTTGATTCTTACTTGGCATAAAACCGACATACTTACGTAGTCATCTTGTCGTTTGAATTAAGTTAGTATTTAAAATTGTAGTGATAAACATTGATTTTTGCCTTTGATAGATCGGAACTGAAAGAATACATGATTTATAATGAGTCTTATATTACACAATTATCGATCCTTAATTGTGTAAGTAAGTAAGTTGTTCATTTTCCATTCGCGCGCTAAGCAAACGAAGAAAGATTTATAAAAGAAAAACGATTTGGAAATAAAAGGTATACGCAATACAAGTGACCGACGGTGCAGTTCATGTTTGCATTGTGCTTTGAATAATACTATATACTATAATATATTTTAACTGGTGTTGATGAGTCGCTATCCAACCGACTTCAAGATTGACGAAAATGTCCGTATACAGAACAAATATACAGAACTTAATGAATTTGAAACATTTCATGGTCTAATGGTAGGATTCCTGCATAAACAACAGGAATTTCCGGGTAGGCCTATCGGTTCGAATCTCGACTTGGTCGCCTTTTTCTTAATCTCACAGATTTCTTCATCTTACCGTTTAAAAAATGTCAAAATCATCATCACCTTCACCATTATCATCATTTCAGCCCGAGGGCCTTTAATGATCAGTTCCTTAAAGATCAGTTCCTTCACTAACTGGATATAAATAAAGATGATAATTTGAAAAAAAGCTTTAATACTTTAATAACATGTGTTTTTTCTCGAATTCTAAAAGATTCAAAGTTGCACAGAAAATGGATTGAACTTCTGTATACATAATTTCATGTATACTTTTACGTATGTTAACTTGTTATCAGTATAGCCATTATAATGTTTTTTTTACTCCTAGTTGAAAACCGACGATTTTCCGACGGCATTATTATGTGCGACATGTTGTATAGATTTTTAATTTTTACTTTACTTATATCTATTTATTGAATATTGTTATTGGTTATGATATGGACTTTGTTCTGAAATAAAAGTGAATTGAAAATTGAATTGAATAAACAAAAGCCATTGTGAGCCCACAGAAAAAATAATATTTCTCTGTTATGTGCAGCTTACCTCCAAAATAAGCCATCAAAGTTGTAATCGCGTCCATCTCTGATGTTTGGTCTTTTCCTGCCTCTTCTGCCTGCTGAGTCCAAAAAATAATTAGAACATAAAAATATATATAGGCCTACTGTACATCAGTGAGTGTTATTGTCAGTATTAAGGATGATAATCATAATAAACATTACAGTACATTATCCGCATATTAAAATACTCTTTTATGATATCCATAATTATCATTATATTAAAAAATCATGTTTTTAGAAAAGCTATGTATGTCGTAATGTAACATTTAGTATATTTAAAACTGCATACCGGTACAGTACTAACATGTAAACCAATCTAGTGCATAAGAGGGGGACTATTTAGAATGCGATAATACAATCGATTAAGTCTACAGTTTAATCTATACGTATACGATGTAGATTGTCGAATTACCTGTTTGTGGACAATTTTAATGTACATTATAAAGGGAAGTAGAACACAAGGAACTTGTCAACACGAGAATTAACGCACGCTACGCTCTACGCGTATGTATTGCATTTTTCTTCATTAAGCTTGGTTCCCACTAGCGACGCAACGCAACGTAAGTGATTTGACCAATCACAAGGTTATTTGAACAGTGGCTTGTCATTGGTCAACTCGTTTGCGTTGCGCGTACGTCCTTGCGTTGCGTCGCTAGTGGGAACCAAGCTTAATGAAGAAAAACGCAATACCTACGCGTAGAATAATACAAAAATATCCGGATCGATCAATCAAATTAAAGTTTATTTACAGAAATTTTATAGAAAGAAAATTAAGAGGCGCGAAAATACAGAAAACAACCTATCTTGAGAATGGATGATAAAAAAAAAAGAAATAAAAAAAATATGCTTCTTAACAAATAAGTTAAGTACTTGTACATACTATAAGAACGAGTGGATCATGTTTCAACATAATCACAGACCGAAAACTCGCCAATATGAAGAGAGCTCAATTGGAATATTAAAGAACGTTAGTTCATACGAATTGACGAAACACAACCCTCGAGTGCGAACATGTACGACTTTTACCAAGACATTATATTATTATTTAGAGTTAATTTAAACAAAAATGTAGCTACTATTAAATACGGTATACTATATGGTTATTGATTACTATTTTTTTTGTTCTATACTAAATAACAAGTTATTGTCCTTTGATTTTCTTTGCTGTCTTCAAGTTGGTTGGTTCAATGATAACTTCTTTGGGGAAAAGTTTGATGTGTTGACATGTAATTCGAAGATGATTTATTCTCAGTGTGTTATATCTTTCCAGCCAAGTGAAAATGATAATTCAAACATTGTCATAAAGTTCATTGGCCAAACTTTCATTATTCCTACTTGTTTTTATTCAACTTTCTAGGCCTACTTTTTTAGAAAACTACTCAGGGGAGTAAATTACTTATGTGCTGCAATGAAACTTTATTCGGGTCTTCCTGTTGAAAGCACTTCTAGAATAACTCTTAGAACATAAAACTAAACATACAGACATAGATAAAAACAAAAATAGAACGAAATCACAACACAAACGACATTTACGGCCTTTTTATTATAGACAACATAAAAACATTCCAAAATTAGAAATTAGGCCTATAATCATAGTTTTCGTATAGGATATTAAATATGTAACATATCTGCTGCTTAAACATGTTAATGACTCTCTGTAATTAAGCTATTCAGTTGCCCATTATTGTTTTATATATTTATTGTGTCCAGATCAACACATAATTATTTGAGCTAGGGCCGCGGTCTAGGTATAAAAGTAAGATGTTGATTATACATTGGAATTTAATGTCATGTTTCTCTTCGTAGTCAGTGTGACCCATTCTTATGTTCACTGTATGGAACTTGTTATTGTTGAAAGATAATATTTATTTAACTACTATTTAAACTTAGAGCTTGAAAGTAATTAGACCAATCACGATACGTTAGCTCATCATTCATCTCGTCGTGATTGGTCAAATTACTTGCGTTGCGTTTACGTCCTTATACGTTAAATAGTGGAACCAACCCAAAAATATACTAAACTATAACTAAACAAAAATACTAATGAAATATTATCTAATATTTGTTTTGCTATATTTAGGTGGAGGCGCTCATACAGTACTTGTCGAAAGAGCTATCCTAAATGAAGGCACAGAAGATGAAGTGGTAAGTATAATAGGCCTAACATTATCATGGAAGGCTTTAGTTCAAATTTGAAATCATTCTTACTTTGTCGTATCAGCTCTTCGTGACGGCAAGAGCAAAATAAACGGTTTAGAATAATGGTATAGAGACTTTTTTTTCTTTTTATCTAAATATTCAGTTGATCTTTTGGTTTAATCTTTTTATTGACATTGCATAGATACATATTTAACATGACATCACTGATGAAACGTCCAAAGGAATAAATGTTGATACATGCAGAATTACCATCTAACCAGAACACCCCATAGTATATATCTACTGCATCTCCACATGTCTCTCCTATTTTATTTTAACAACATATTTGATAGAGTGTCACACGTGCTACTGTATTGTGTTAAGGTTATCCAGTACGTTTATGTTAGACGTATGACCTATGACAGACATTACATGTATACAGTACATGACACTGTAAAACAGAATCTGCCTGATTCTAGATAATAGATACAGTGTCGATAATTAGAAGAAGACATTTCAATACACAGAATATCAATATCAATCATATTAACCTTCAAACTAAATCAGTTTTCTACAGTACTTAGGTGAGAGTCCATGGTTAATGATCCTTCAATGTAAATTGACTAAAACAATGCTTTGGCTATTTATTGACATTAAATAGGCCTCTATTAGGACAATACAATTTGGTATGTTAGCAAAACTTAAAACGACTATTCTCAGGCTTATAAGTAAACAGCAATTTAAACTTTGAAAGAAGAGCGTGAACAAATACAATAGTAGTTCTTTTGTACTGGAGTAGCTCAGTTAATGGAGTTTATTATGTATACTGGTGGTCAATTTATAAAGCCTTATCCCAGTTATAAGAATATAAGTAGCGATTTTGCTTTCATTTCTACACAATGTTCGATTAGGGTTTACATCTCCCTGGTTCGATACAAAATGAATACTGATCATCAATTTTATGGATTTACTAATTTCAAGATGGTTAGACTTGCGTCAAAATAGGAAATTGGTCCTCAGCGTTTTGTTTGCGTAATAGTGTTGGTTAAACTGTTGGTGTTATCGTGAAGTGCAACCAAGTTGTCTACATCACAATTCACACGTATCATAATGCCAACCATTGTTCATTTTACCGGGAGGTTGTATGTTTGTCTTTTATAGATTTAGATTCTCAAAAGAATTTCCTTTCGTGAAAGAAAGTAGTGTTACCTTTGCTGATCATGCAAATTTACTTTCCGTGTTTGTTATGGTGACGGACGCCCTCTAAAACTCATGAAACAATGCATTAATAAAAGTTACCAACGCGATACAACACTTATTTTTCAAAGAGTATTTATGTTGCTCTAGCAACGTTGATTGGTTTATTTAAAAAGCTTCTGTTGCTATGGCTGATGTCAAACACTTCAACACCTTGGTACCTCTAACACTTATTTAGGAATCACTAAGATGATAAAAATATATTTAATAAAACAAATTTAGTTAATATTGTAAACCATAAATATTTAATTGTTTCCATGCCGCCAGAAAAGAACTATTTACGCGTGAGTAATAAATGTATATTAGTTAGATTATTTGATTGATTGAATGAATGACTGCAGTTCTCCACCAAATGTACGAATGAAATGGAAAAAAAATCTATATATTATTTTATTACGTTTCCTTTTTTTAGGAAAATATCCTTAAACCCTAATTTTCAGACTCTTGGCTCAAAACACAAACATTTTGATGCATAACAAACCGTAGGTCATATACATGACTGCAGTCGCGTGCGCACATTCGAGTTTGTGTTTACCGACAGACCGACCGACCAACCGACCGACATAGTGAGCTGTAGAGTCGCGTTTGCACGCGACTAAAAACAGAGTTCTGTTTATCTAGACATACTCAAGCGTACATATATCACATTTTACTTGTAGAAGAAGAATGAATGAGCATTGTTTCGGTTTCGGTAAATCTAAAAAGGAAACACATCTTAACCTTATAATATGTCTCTACATTTTCAAAGTACGATAATAGGATTGTTTATACGTGGGTGTTAAATCCAACCGACGTGTCACGTGACACCAAGTTACTGTTTGTCACATTTGGTCCTGTTTGTTTGTTGTATACACATTGTTGACCTACAAATCGTGTCCCTATCCGGTACTTTATAATAGTTCGACCCATTTGTAGATTTTCGCTTACACAAGGAAGGTGTTAAAAAAGGGCACGTGTAAATGCATGTAACTTCTCAGGTTTACTGAATATTAATGGAATAACAAATATTATATATATACGATGGACGACGAATTACCGCTATCATTTTCTGACAAGGTAGGGTCTGTTAGAATAATTAATAGCAGCTTTCTTTTCTTTTTTTATAGCACTAGTAATTCTATTTAATGTAAGTGTATCAATTGGTTATGTTTCCCCTGTTGCGTACTTATCAGTACGTTAGGACACTCTCTACATCTTGCGTTCAGTGGATTTTTTTTTTTAATAATTGTATAACGTATAAAGGTATTAGAAACATAATTTTAACCGGTCTCATCTTCGTGTTTTCTCATGCAAATAAGGTAACTTTATTCATTTCAGTATAATTGTCATTTAAATTATGTGCTTATATTTTTGTTGCACCAACAATGGTCGTATGTGCGCATACATCTTGCTTTGCCCGACTGGTAACTCCTGGCTCCAATGACAAGATTTGTTAACACTTGCTTCTATGACAAAGTTCTGGTAATACCTGCTCCTATGACAAGGTAACTGGTAACTTTTGTTACCATGAGACAAAGTCCAGAGCTCTTGCTCTCTCATGACCAGGTATGATAACACTTGCTCCTAATGACAAGGTCTGGTAACCATCATTTCCATGAAAATATCATAACTTTTGCTCCCATGAAAACCTTTGAGAACTCTTGCTCCCATGACAAGGTCCGGAAACTCTTGCTTCCATGAGACGGTTTGGCAACTCTTGCTCCCATGACAAGGTCTGGCAACTCTTGCTGCCATAAAAAGGTCTTTTAAAACTTGCGCCTATGACATCTGATAACTCTTGCAGCAATGAAAACTATAGTAACTTATGCTTTCATGTTTAGATTTTTCTAAAGTTTCTTTTTTCTTTTTAAGGATCTACATGGGTACCAAAAAAGCGATTTGAAAACATGCATATGTTACATTCTTGGAATTTTATCCGCTGGCCTTCTCTTTTTGGTTTTTTATTGGAAACCAGAATGGAAGGTGAAAGCGATGTCTACACGCAGTTCTTTGCAAGACGCAAATACAATTATTCTGAAGGTAAGCTTAAGGAGAATTTTGGTCTATTTCTTCAGCATGATATTATTACTTGTTTTGTATTGTCTTGTTTTATATTTGTTTTAAATGTATTCTTTAATATGCCTAAGTTTACTAATACATTTTACTTCATCACTTATTTAAACCAATAAAAACCGAATGTTTATTCAATAATATTAATTTTGTAACATAATTACTGAAGAATTAGGCTGATAGCAATACTGAGATACAATTACACCATCTCGCTTATATTTCATGGTTGAGTGATCGGCCCATTACAGAACGTCAATATTTGCTATGTTATTATATATGTCTTTAGTAAATAATTAAATACGCCTACATGTTGTAAACCAAAGCGATGGTAATGTTGATCATTCTTCTGCACATAACCGAAAGTCCATATTTCCTTACAATTTTAGTAAATCAATCAATATCATTATCAAGAATTAAATAAAAATTCCAAAATCAATGAACATTTACGGTTAGTGAAATAAAATCCAAAGTGGATGGCGCACAACACGTTTAACTTCAATGTAACAATCAATACATGATTTGTTATTAAAAATAATGTTGGTATACTTTTAATGTGTTTTGTCTTTGTGCAAACAAAGTATGAATGAAACTACTTAGTTGACCAAAGGAATCGCACATCATCATTACAAATAATGGAAAGTAGAGAAGTGGAACGGAAACCACACTTAATAATGTAATTTAGTTCAATTAAGCATTTAGAAAGTGCTCAATTTTAATGTCTACCATTTGAACAATTAGTCAGAATCTCATACCGATAATAGTAAATAAAAACATATTCTGTTATAAAGTATTCACTTACAAAGATTGCTAGTTGTTTTTTATCCAATAGGATGTATACCAACGTTGGCATGTTGCTCAAATTCAATACTCATCAACATCTTTACCAATGTAAGTAGAAAAACAATACTGCGCATGCTTACAATCGTATTTGTGTTGTGGTAGCAGCAGCGACTACAACCATTTTCCAAGTTGATGTAGTCGATAATACATAAATTGATGTATAATGCCGTGAAAGAGTAAAATTAACTCTTCTCTCTCAATTTTGGCAAACGAACGCATAATTCTGAGTTGCTGCGATGTGCCGCATAAAGGGCAGATTACACAGACGGTAAACGGTAATCTAAATATAGATTCTATATTATGAGACAGGCTTGTCGTTACCACTCGTCTGTGTAAATTGGCCTTAATGCAACCATATCCTAAAAGACTAGTTTGATTCACTTTTGATTATGTAAACATTGAAGTTGCTTCATAAACGTATACAAACAAAGGTATGCTACAACGTACATATTTATCAAAGGGAACATCGTTTATGACTAGGCCCTGTAGAAACCGTACTAAAATGTTGAATACAACTGTAATTACATACCCGAAGAAATTATTATTTCTAACATAATTGTATAATAATAATAATAACAATATTAATAATAATAATTGCATTATGACTATTTCATAGGGATAACATTCAGTTAAAGAAAACAGAAATGAAAACACAAGTTGAGAGCAATCAAAATGGAACTGTGAGTCAGTTGTTTTGTTTTATTACTATAGTACTATTTACCCTACTTTTACTGATTTGTTGAATGAATATAACATTTTCATTAGCTTAAACATGTGATTGTTTCTTAACTCACCCACGTTGAATGAAACAATCTTTACTTAATATACGAAACACCAATTGTTTGTTTCATAACACACTCAACTGTACTATAAAAATCATGGTTATTTAACTAACGCAAAAAGTAAAATAAAAAATATTAATATTAAATATTATCATTATATTCTATATTATATTCGCAGGTTACCAGTAGACTTCAGATTCGATTCTTTATGTATAAAAAGCTCAAGTATATTTGGAATGATGGAGAAAAATCGTACCATCAGCTAAGGTAAGGTTGAAATTAGAAATAGGAATCTTTCGACGAAACATACGAAAGTTACGCTATAATACACGAAACGCACTTGATCTCCGCATGCGCAAGTGGTACTACATACTTCTAGTTACATAAGTCAAGAACAAACATGGAACAATTCCTTGGATTTTTACAGAATAAAAAAGAACAGATGTTAAAGTTTTGATTATTTTATTTTTGATGAAAAATTGAAGAAATAATTGCCAACGTAAACTAATACAGTTCCAAATTATATCATAACATTCCCATCAACAGTTTTTAAAATGGACCTGAAATGGAATTTCAATTTTCAAGAAATTCACACATGTTATTTAAATGTATCAAATTAACACAAACCCATACAAATAAAAACAAAATGTATAGTATTTTGAGTAAAAACGAAATTTTAAGATACCATGGTAAATTAGCGAAAATTACTCACGCCATTGCAATATTCTATTTCAACGGCCGTCGGAAGCCTCTATATTCACGACGTCACATAATTATACACACGATGATATCGAGAGCGTGTATGCCGCCCGATAGTCAGTGAATGATCGACGGCCTGGAAAGATACGCGAAGCGTTGATACTAATACTAATTTATTCAATATCTAATGTTGTTGAAATATAGGTCCCTAAAATGTACTTCGTTTGTTCTAAAACCCGAATTTAGAAGGCCTACCTCCCAAACCTTTACTAGGCCTAGGCCCCCAATCCAGTGCGCGGAGTCGATCCACCACCCACATCATGCGGCGAGGCTCCATTTCATGTGCATCCAAGGACCAAAGCGATATCAACAACTTGCTGCGCTCATTTTCAAGCCAAAGTAAAATATGAATAACATTCGTTTTCGAACTGCCTGATTCGTGACAAATAAATTATCATCTCATATTACTAATTTAATTCTGCTAAACTAAAAACTAAAGAAACTAACACATTTTAGCAGTATAAATTACGAACGATACAAAATACACGAACGGAAAATATGGATACGCATCATTGCGCACGGAGCTGTATCCCGGACAACGTTGCCAGGCCAACTTCGGTATTGCCAGAAAAAAACCGTTGATTTTAAGATTTTAAATCGTCATTTACTCGATGAATAACCGTTTATACGGTAATAATTTTAGGCCTATCTAAAAAAATTCTAAATACGTTTCTGCAAATGCACAAGCATTTTTTAGAAAATACTCCATAGACTTAAAGAGTTATAGCCAAAAAACTGCAAATTGGAGGGATAGGAATATATTCGCAAAGTGACGTCACCCGCGAATTTTTGTGATTTTCAAATGGGGCTTTCCCCAAAAGGGCCAATTTATATTTTGTAACAATATACATTCTAGCAACACCTAATAGCCCCCAAAACCTCATTCTAAAATGAAAAAAATCGAAAATCCATTTCAGGTCCATTTTAAACAACATTTTAATACGAAATGAACTTTAAAATAGGGTTGTCTGGTTTAGAATTATGATTTTTATTTTACAAAAATAAGCTGGAATTATGTGTTGAATTGTTGATCTAAACACACTCACACATATTCTAAAGCCCCACGGCACATTTAAATCATATATGTGTTCAATAAAAACAAATTATCATTTTATAGGCAGGTGAAATCCTAATTGACTTGTAATGCGGAAGAAATAAAACATGTCCTTGAAAATATAAATGATATATGAGATGAGTTATTAAATTATTTTCATAATAATAGAGTTAAGTTTTTAGAAATTTGTTTGAATATAATATATATTGTGCTAGATATTTGAACCATCATCAGTAAATTAATATACATACAACGTGGGCTACTTTTTCATTATATGTTTTATTTATGTGTTAGAACAGCAATCCTTTTATTTGAGATTCCAATTTTGTATTGTGTAAGGTTTGTTGACGTTTGTTTTTATCAAATATTTGTTTTTTTTTAAAGGGGTCTTGATGTCAATACACACACGGGTTCATTCTATAGTCACTACAAGGGATTCTCAGTAAACGAACAGAAAATGAGGTACCTATGAATTGACAACTCTTTTCGTTCTTCTCTCTTCCATAAAATCTGCAAAACATATATTATGGTATATATTAGTTCTAAATAAGGTCATGCCATGGCAATAAAGTGTATAATTTATAATAAACATTAATAAACTATGACACGTATCTGTCTCGGTTTGCTATATCAACCTCCCCGTGGAAGATATACCGGCAGCTGCCGTCTCACACGTCTCTCCATTGTAGTTGAGTCTCTTAAAAAATTCCAGCCAGTCACTTAAATATGCATTGTCCCTCAAAAACATGAAACATGAAGATTAATAAAAAAAAAATACTTTGGATAGGTTTGAATAGTTTTACTATTGTTTTTCCTTATATAAAAAAAATAAATAAACTGTTAAATTCACCCAAAACTTTCAATTACAGTTTTTTTAGGGGAATACTTTTGTTTTCGATCCATTTTTTTGGTTTTGAGTACGTGAATAACTATTGTGTGACATTAAACAAAATAATAATACTAAACGTTTAGTTATTAAAAAATAATTATGATGAATGATTTGGCTGTCCAAAGTTTTTTAGTTGATAGATATAACAATTTATAGTATACAATCAATTTCATTCATGTGTTATACTTATACACATCTTCATCATTTTTTGTATCTTTTATCAATATTATCTAAACTTATTGGTAAATAGATATAATGTATTACTGTTTTACTCTAGAAAAGAACTGTATGGTGCAAACAAAATAAACGTGGAACTTCGACCAATACCTGTACTATTTTTTCAGGAGGTAGGATAACAGTACTTAGAGTTCAAATTTATATCATTATATTGCATTTAAAACCTAATTAATGGCTAATACTAATGGCAGGTTGGCTATATGATCATACTTCTCATTTCGGTCGCATTTATATTTTGTATAATACTTTTTCTGATTTTGTATCATAGCTGTAACAGCAAAACACTGAGAATCCTAACTCATTTTCAACATTATAAATGAATGATAGAAAATTAAATTTTGTTTAAAGAAATTTTAATATTATTATAATTTTTATAGACTTTATAAAATAAGGGAATAAGCAGATATGACATTTTAATTATACATTTAGTATATTTTATTTGATTCACTAACATCTGTAAATCTCTATAGATGTAGGCCTACTGTATGACTTGCACATAATTAGAATATTAGAATCACATTTTGCTCTAACATCTTTTTAATGTCATATTTATTTGTACAGGCTTTAAACCCTTTTTACGTATTCCAAGTGTTTAGTGTGTGTTTATGGATTTTCGCCTACAACTATATATACTTCTCTGTTGCAATTCTTATGATGTCGCTCGTATCGATTTCACTAACTGTCTACAGCACAAGGAAGGTAAGTCAGGATTATGGCTGTACAAATACTGTAACTGAAATAATTATATACAGGTGTTACTGAAGATTACTACACTTAACACGAAAAGGAGGAGGTTACTGCCCTTGTTTTCCTATTTAAACTTTTGATACACGCCCTTGTTAAAGCCCTTATTCCTAAAGGGACCCCTGATAATTAACCTGTAGAATACCCCTATTGATAACTTCCCATTTATGGTCGACATTTTCTCGTTTTCTCCTTACCAAAAATGATAACTACTGTAATTTCCGAGGGTAGGAGGGGAAAAAGTTACACATTTTGAGCTACGATAATCTTGGAAACATTTAAAATAATTATATAATAATTATATAATACAATAATGTAAAACTAATGGCTAAACAAGTCTCTCAGGTTATCTAGACGTTTTATTGGTGGTAGTTTAAGCGTATCAAAATTGTTTATACTGTATGTTAAGATATCATTGTCTTCTTACTGATTCACGTAGGTCGATAGCAATGTATAGGTAGGCCTACATGTAGGAGGAAATGCCGTTTATAGTACGTTAAAAATAATCATAAAAAGTCCATCTGTTAGTAACAAAAATCATTTAACAATTAATATCATTTAACACAACACAGCAAAGCAAAGATCTACGAGAAATGGTGAAGTCGTCTTCAAAGGTTACAGTATGCCGCGGAGGAGATCAGTTTGAAGAAGTTGATGAAAGTAATCTAGTTCCCGGTGATGTCATAGAACTGCCGATTTGTGGATGTAGAATGAGCTGTGATGCAGTGCTAATCAGTGGCACTTGTATTATGAATGAAAGTATGCTAACAGGTACGTTATATAGGTTTTTACCAATCGTAGATATCCACCCTAAGTGACAAACCTTCTTATCCATATGCTATATCTTTCTATTCTAAATTTTTTTTTTTTCGATCAAGTAATTATTTCTGTTTAATAATATAATTAGTATTACCCCGAAAAGAACATTGAATAATTTGATAATAGTTAATAGGGTAGCAATGCAACTATTTCAAGTGAGAAAACGCTAAATTCATATAGATCTAAACGTAATTTATGGATGTGGAATTGATTGACCGATAGACTACTTCGGAAATATTGTACTATCGATCAACAATGTCACACATTCTGGCTAACGATGGACCAACTTACAGAGTGCCTGAAAACCAAAAGTATATATTCATAACTTACTTACTTATATTAAATTCAGGTGAATCGGTACCAATTATTAAAACAAATTTACCGGTGGACCGCGATGCAGCGCCAGAGAAGAGTTCCATTTACAACTCAGATGCTCACAAACGACATACCTTATTCTGTGGTACTGAACTTCTTCAAGCAAGACGCAGTGGCCGGGATAGTTTACTGGCTGTTGTTGTACGGACTGGTAAGTGAAACATAATCTTCTATACGTGTAAGAAGTTTAAATTTCCTATACTCACTCTTGCTATACTCTTGTATAATAATTAATGACTGAATTTCGTCAAATCCTTTAAGATTCTTGCCGAATCTCTGAACGGTTGATTTGTATGCACACTTTTAAAGGATGTGATATGCCCATAAAGACCGGAAAACCGGATTCTGATTAGTCTGGGCTCCAGACGGAGTTTTGTCTTAATGTTAGTAAAAATATAAATATTTTTGCACATATGGCGTTTCATACGTGTATTACTTGAGTTTGGATTTTCAGACAAAAATCAAAACGACGACGTGTGGACATAAAAAAGACAATACATACAGCCTTGGGGCAAGTCTAGATTCTGATGTACACATTATGGTTATCAAAAAATAAATAAGGCCATTATACATGGCTGTAGTCGCGTGCTAAAAATAGTTAAGTTTACCGACATAGTGAGCTCTGTAGAGTCGCGTTTGCACGCGACTAACAATATACCCCTTAACAGGAAGATATTTTAAAATGTATATTTCCTTTTTCACAGAAAAGTGTTTTTTTAGGAGTCAACATTAAGAAATTAAAAGTTTCACATTTCTTTGCAGGATTTTCAACCAGTAAGGGTGCACTAGTGCAAGCCATTCTTTACCCTCGTCCAATGGATTTCAAGTTATTCCGTGATGCCATACGATTTATATGTGTTCTGGCCTGTCTGGGTAAGATAAAAGCAAATCTAATAGGATTATTTTAATTCTTCACACAGGTAGTTTCTGATAATAGAGATAATAAGGGCGACAGAGGGAGTCTATTTAAGATTTTGTTTATATTTTATAATAGGCTATATTGAAAATAAAGATAACTAGAGATTTATACAAATAAACAATTGCACAAGTGTGCAAAAATAGAATTCAGGACGACAAATTGAAAAATCATCATTACAAAAACCCCATAAAAACATACATTGTTAGATGATTAAGAAATTAAAATCCAAGTGCGTTGATCAAATTTATTTTAATTATTTATTTTTCAGCTTTTATTGGCGCCATCTACGTTGTAACTATAAAAATAGTGCACAAGGTAAGCTATAATTTACACCAGAAACGAAAAGGATCGAAACGTGATTTTACTAATTTTAGAGGTGAAAGAGAACGGGAAGGAAAAGCAGATTAATTATATCTTGTGTAAACCGGCACTATAATTAAAAGCATAATATTGAAATCATTTGGCCACAATTGTTAGGAGATTTGCGTTGTAGTATATAAACAAATATAAATTACAGCTACGTACCTTTATTTATATATTATACAAATTATTTTTCTCCACCGTTTAGAACTCGGTAAAGGATATCATAACCAAGGCTTTAGACGTATTCACTATCGCCGTTCCACCGGCCTTGCCAGCCGCTTTGACGATCGGTATGGTGTATGCTCAGCGACGTTTGAGAGCGCTGGGTATATTCTGCATAAGCCCTCAGAGAATCAACGTTAGTGGTATGTTAGATGTTGTCTGCTTTGACAAGGTATGTATATAATCTAAAGCTCTGTCAACACTATCAAATTAGTTTGACAAAAAAAATGTGATGTGCTCAAAATGTGATATGGCGTCATCATTTCTATATCAGTTTGATAATGTAGACAAAGCGCTCACTAGAAGGCACAATTTATTCTTGAACTGCTGTCATAATGTCATAGTCTTGTACTTTTAGAGTTTATATATACAGAAGAGAAACTCTAAGAGTAGAGAAACTATAACTAATGATATTGCTTTTTAGACTGGTACTTTAACCGAAGATCACCTTGAATTGTTTGGCGTTTCCCCGGTAAAGACCGAAATGTAAGTTATAGAAATATTTTAAATATGGTATTTATGTGTATTTGCATGTTCGCCATGATAGCCACACGGTTATTTGCACTTGTGTTATTGTATCGTTTGGTTATATATTTACTATGTTTAAAAATGGTCTTTGAAAAAAGATGAGGAAAGCTACAACATGATGATGATTGGATGCCCATTAAAGTCAGTCTCTTCTGTCTTCACAAGCCGAGTTGGCGTGTTCCTTTACATTGGTCACATGCAATTTAATCTGCAAATAGTGTCCTATCTCACAATTTTCTTTTTGTGTATGATTTGTGTTATTAACACTTTCCATTTTTATCAGACTCGTATTTTGCAATACAAATAAATAAATTAAAAATAAATAAATAATAAATTAATTGAAACAAACATGTGAATTTTCTAGTTCAGAACCCTCAAGAGGAATACTGCAGTCGAACATTCGATGTTCAGTATTGGATGTCAATATCTTGGTTATTAAAATTACACGAAAGCTAACAGAAATACGTTTCAACAAAACTTGTTCGCTAAAGTGGTTGCCGCACATGCGCTGGTCACTGGTTAGTTTGCATAATGAAATAGATCATCAGTGTTTAGTAACTTTCCTCATCTATGAAAGAATAGTAGTATGGAATGTATAATAATTTTCGAAACAAGGTGTAAGTTGATTAATATTCATAAGCAATAATTTGCATAATTGATGAATATTCTTTCATGCATGCTACAGTACGTATGTCTGTACTTTTGCTTTCTTTCCGATGTATCAATAGTCTTATGAACTATTTCCGAAATCATGGTGATGTAAACCTCAACATTGATAACACAAGGTGGGTATAACATTTTAAAGGTAAGCCTACTAGGCATTATATCATACTTTAAACGCATCCGTTGCACCTCTTAATTAAAGATCGGCAAAACTGTGCATGCGAAACGACCCTTGTCAAACAATAATTGAAAAAAAAAAACAATATAAAAAATTATCTTACCAATTTGCGTGTGTCTTTGTACTGGATTTAGCTTGATTAAAAATAATATTTCATTAATTTGACCAATTTACCCCAATTACACATCGCCCATCTCTTTGCCTGCATGGAGGTTATTTTGTTGCTGCCCAGTCTGTAAATCTTTTTCAAATTTGTTGATAGACCCGTTGATAGAAAAACAAAAAAAAAAGCATCTGTCAACATTTGTTGTTTAAACCTTGAACGTATAATATTGTACACTGAAGAATATATTAGCACATTTTTGAGTCATTAACTTAACACTCTCATTGTTTTAATATAATATTATACACACTGAAGACTATTTTAACACTTATTTAGGACAACGGCAATAAAATACACTCGCAATGTTTTAATATATTGCACACTTAAGAATATATTTAAACACTTTTTTTAAATCAGTTTAATAAACTCATTATAACATGACATGATTACAACACCTTAGGCGTGCCTTGCGATAGATCAGCATAACACGTTTTGTTTTCGGGCCTACCTTTCCACTAAACTAGTGTTTGCACCTGCATGATATTCTTTTGATGTATTCCGAAGTGGCTGTATATTGCATGTTGTTTATAATTATCAGCCTGTTTTCATGTCGTTTGCTAAACACAAATGATAATAGAATTAAATGGCGAACAGACGTCAACAACCATTTGGGTATAACATCTTTTAAACATAAGTTTTAAGTTAAATTTGGAGGAAAATGTACTACATTAATGTTAGATTAGAAAAGAGTGAATGATCGGCTAAGCCTGGCATCTCCCGCTAAAGTAGGTTTAACAAAATGACGTCGTCACGGTTCATTTACTTCTCGTGAGTGTAGGACTACACAGAATAATCTTGATTGAATTTTTAAATTGTTAGTAAACACAATACGCATTCTTTATTAAATGAACTAGGAGCTTGCGAGGCGTAGTAGTACAGTACGGATTTATAAAAATTTATATAAGCCTATCTTATGAATTGAAGAAAGGTTAAAAAAAATAATTAAAAAAAATATATATATATATATAGGCCTACTTGATATATACAATACAATACAAATCCGTTAACATTTCATTTATTTGTAAATCAAATAATAGCTTTATGATGATTGAGGACGCCACCAGGCTTCCGTTTGGACCGTTTGTCGTTGCGATGGCTACAAGTCATTCACTGACTAGGATAGACGGAAAACTTCACGGGGACCCTCTAGATCTACAGATGTTTCAAGCTGTCCAGTGGGTAAGCTTCAGCTGCATATAACATAATTCCGGAAATATCTATTGAATCGATAAACCGTCGGGATTGTTAACACTTCTAACAAATATTATGTTCCCCAGAAATGAGAATTGGATATTAAGAATATTGACGGCAATGTACAAACATTCCTTGTCTGAGACTAAACAGGTGAAATATATTTCGTGCCGCTGTTTAGTTTTTGATTCATCTTTGAATTGATTGACAAAACAAACATATCAAATAGTAATAATGCACGGATTAATGTTTGATTGATTCAATGTGTTTTGAGAATACCAATTAAAAAATCAATTATATATTTGTATTAATTATTATTTATATACGGTATATTATCAACAATTAACAAGAGGTTGTATTGTATTGTATTATTTTTCAGCATCTTGAAGATGCGTCAGAGGACGATGACACTGGGTTTTCTATTCCTGTTCACACAATCGTCAGACCTCCTGCACATCAGCTCAATGGAAGCGTTACACCTTGGGAAAAAGATGTAAGATACAATAACAAATAATAGACAAATTCGAGGATCAACACTAAAACAAATTAACAGAAACAAAACAAAAAATAAATCAACACAAGTACCAGAAATCACAGTTAATCACCAAAGGAACGATTGAGGGCGCAACCACATTTTGACCATTCTAACAATTTCCTTGGAATGACAGTCCTCTTAGTACTACATCTCAATTGAGACATTTTTCAAATACACATTTTGTCAAAATATATTGTTTTTTTAAATTAATAAAATGATATACTTTCTTCTTACGTAGGGAATTAAGGAAATCGGCATTGTTCGACAATTTCCATTTGCTTCTGATCTTCAAAGAATGAGTGTCATAACACAGAAGGCTGGTTCCCCAGACATGGAAGTTTATGTCAAAGGCGCTCCTGAAATGATAGCTTCACTCAGCGATCCAAACACGGGTAAATCTAGGATTCACACACTTTCATTTTCCATTCATATTATGTAAACCACAAATGTCTGTAACAAAGCTTAACTGCTTTTGATATACAATTTAAAATTAAAAATAACAAACACAAAAAAAACTATTAATATTTTTGTTCTCCCAAAATTAGTTCCAGAAGATTTTTATTCGGTTCTCCGAGAACACACCTATCATGGATTACGCGTTTTAGCGTTAGCATGGAGACCGCTGGGTGAAAGACTACCATGGGAAAAACTACAGAATCTGCAAAGGTAGCCTAACACTATTACTTCTGTTACCATGATTGTCATCACCATAGTATGAATTTTTAATAATATAGGTACAATTCACAACAATCTATTATTGAATTTTAATTTCGTGATAATTCACACAAACTGTTTTCAAGACCTTCATCACTTTGTCCATCCCTGTTTCCACTAAACTTTTTTCTTCCGGCATTGGAATACACATATTGTTATCTATTTGAATAAAATATTGTTTTTGTTTTCTGTCATCGATTTGTTTGATTAATAGAGTTGTTTTCTCTTGTTTACTGTACAGAGACAAAGTTGAGTGTCAATTGCGATTTCTTGGACTACTTATAATGCAGAATACATTAAAACCTGAAACTACCCCAGTCATTCACGAACTAAACGACGCCAATATCAGAACCATTATGGTAACTGGTAAGTCTTTTGTTATAACTACATTTATACAAATATTTAAATGTTGCTTTCGGTTACATCTATCAATTTGAGGCCATGGATGGTGAACAATAATAATATATAAGCCTACAGGAATGATGATACTAAGACAGAATTTGTGAACGTGAAATAACTTGTTTCACTATTGTGCAGTTCTGCGTATGCGCTATTGCTGACTGAAGTTGGTCCGAAATCCCTCCATTTTCAGTTAAGCTTAAGGACGATATAAAGAGTATTATTTGTTTACCATGTGGAAAATCTTCTTACATTATTTATATCAAAGGTGATAACAAACTTACTGCACTTAGTGTTGCAAAGAAATGTGGCATGATAAACCGAAATGATAAGATCCTTGAAATCGAGGCTAAGCCACCGTCGAAACCGGGTGAAAAGGCTACAATTGCCTACTATCCTGTCCACGATACATCGAAGCCTAGTCCTGCACACAGTGCATCAGTTGAAACAAACAGTCGTATTGAGGTAGGTAGTTATTTATTAATAAAGATCGTGTTCAGAAAAGTATATTCATGAAACCGTCTGACGTATAGGCCTAATAGCATTTTAAAAGATCTAATTGCAAGATTTAAAAATAAAATAATATTTAATTACTCGTCACTCATGTTTTTTGAACTAAAAATTATAATAAGAAGAAAAATATGGAGAACCTTTCAATTAACTCGTTAAAAGTATAAACTAAAACCGGATGTAGACCGCCCTCTATTGTAATATTTTGGTATTTTATGATTACAGTATTCTTTTACACATTTGTTTGTTTTGTTTGGAATATCCATCTTTCTGACGACTAGTTAAAGCATTGATAAATTTAATTTATTTTCTTCATAATTACAGACAAATCCTAAAGTTGTTTAAAATAAAATAATTTCTTTTTACAATCTCTCACGTCTAGTCTAACGAAAACATTGCCATTACAATATGTGAAACCGATTCTTCAACCGATGATGGATGTCACTTCATTGTTGATGGAAAATCATTTGCTGCTATACATGAGCATTTTCCAGAATTATTACCGAGGGTAAGAACGTTATGGTAAACACAAATGAATTGATTAATACGCATTTTACGCATATATATAATCAAATATGTTGAAATATTGTAATGTAATTCCAATTGTTGTTGTTCTGTAATTTTTAATGCAAGCAATGGAATTTCCAGAAATGAATGAGAATAAAGTTTGAATCTTTGAATCTTGAATCTTGAATATAGTTACATTATGAAAATGGCCATAACAAGATTACCTGTAAATAAACAGTTGTTTTTAAAGCAACTCCACCAAAAATAGAAAAAGTATTAATTATATGAATTATAATTTCTTAATTATTTTCTGTCTGCTATTGTTGTTTTTCCTCCACAAAGGTTGCATTGAAGGGATGTGTGTTTGCACGTATGTCTCCGGATCAAAAAACTCAATTAGTCGAGGCTCTGCAAAAGCTCGAGTAAGTTTATTATAGTTTTTAAACATTGGTAAACTTACGGCATATCAATAAAAAGTAAGAATTTTCTATCTTGGTTAAAAATTGTTGTAAAGTCATGATTTTTACTGCGAGATTCCTAAATGTTAGTAATACCAGTGCAATGGTGATTGATAGATTAAAGTAATGAATTGAAGATAATGTCTCCCTCACTTTCCCTCCTAAAAGAAAATCATAAAAAAAAAACATTATTTTGTAGTTACATTGTTGGTATGTGTGGTGATGGAGCTAACGACTGTGGCGCCCTCAAGATGGCTCATGCTGGGATATCGTTGTCGGAAGCAGAGGCTTCGGTGGCATCGCCTTTTACATCAAAGACACCAAACATCAGTTGTGTACCTACGCTTATCAAGTACGTAACCAATTATTACATACTTAAAATATACTGATCATTTGAATATTGAAGACTTACAGTAGAACTCCTTTAAGGGGACACTGGGGCATCTTATGTATACAAACATTTGTAATCCATGTCAGATAATAAAACAACTTCATATTCTTGCATTGTTTTTTGTGTGTTTGTGCTGACAAAATAATTATTATATATTAGACCTATATTTACAAATATATTACAGATATTTTTCTAAATGTTAATTATCTACAAGCAATATTAACATATATGCAGACAAATGTTTAATGACGTAGATGGTTTATTTATGCACACATTTTACTCGTATTTTAAACTTAATGACGTGCAATGCATACAGGTTATTACTATTTAGGTCAAGATCTGAATTGAACAGTTGCTGCAGTATATAACAGTTTCTTAAGAAGACTTAACATAAAAACGAGGATTATCCTTTAACTTAGATAGCTGAAAGTCCTAGGAATCAATTTTAGAATGTTTGTAGAATACGTTTAGGCACATAAATTTAACATCTCTGGAAAACCGTGAACCGTGAATCCGTTCTATGATTTTTTTTACCATATTAGCCAGTTTTTACAGTATTTAGCAATATATATTTACATTATTAAATACAATATTGCAGGGATCTAACAAAGAAAGTGTAGTCGTAAGACTCTTTGAAAAACAAATATCAAAAAGAGAATAATGAAATAAAGTTAAGGAGAAGAAGAAAAACAAAACAAAAATGTAAAAATTATATTTATGTATATATACATTAACAGTATATCTCCATTGAGATCTCCATTGAGATCCAGCCACTGATACCCACAGCATTGTCATTTTTCAGTAATTTGCCTTTGGATTTATACATTAACAGTAAGAAACCCAGATGCACATATTAAAATAATAATTAAAAGTTTATGTTTCTCGTAGAATTTGTTAGTGATTATTGTAATATAAATAAAAAATATAAATACAGTAACACTACTAAAAGTAGCGTCTATTAGTCTAGCTTCTTGTTTTTGCGTTGTAAACTTCAGATTCAGATCAGATCAGATCAAATTCATCACACAATATATAACACTACCTTTCAATTAGTCTGAACATTTAAAAATACATAGACTTAAAAACAAATATATCTGTCTATTGCTCTTACAATATCATTTCATCTATTTCATTTCAGAGAAGGAAGAGCAGCGTTAGTGACGTCATTCGGTGTATTCAAATATATGGCCCTGTATAGTATGATTCAGTATACGACCGTATTGATTTTAAACACGGTAAATTTATTGTTTAGATATTAAATCTAAATATATACATATTATAAAATCAAATTAATGTTGTGTTTATTAATTTGTGAAAAACATCTGCTGCCTAAATCTGAAAATATTAATATTAATTGAATGATAATTTATTGAAAATGATCGTCTGTTTTTTGTTTGTCCTATTGAAACTGAATTCTCTTTGGTAAAAATTAGGTTTCAATTTCGCCGTGGTTTACCTAAACTGTTTCTATATTGATACATAGTGTATATTATGTAATAAATAAATAATAAAATGTTAGATTATTCGGAAAGAACGTTCACAGTATATATTAAGTGCGAGATAATAACACGATCTGACATTAAGTTGTACAATTGTGATTGATAACCTTGCACAAGCACCTTAGTTCAAATTATGATTCGTATCTTTCTTTTCAAAAAAACTCAATTTCTAAAAACGCAATTTCTAAAAAGACTCATGCATATTTAATGGAAATAAATTGTCACATTGAATACTAATTTAAGTTTGCACTAATGCAATATTGTTAGTAGTAATTAATACGGTAGTAAGTTAAAATGTAACACAATGATGACGATGTTCTTTTCAAAGATCGATTCGTTTCCAAGTGATTGGATGTTTATGTACTGGGACGTAGCTATCACTTCTATAGTAGCACTTTTGAGTAAGTACAACAACCATCATTTAATAAAAATATGTCATACGCAACTCTAATAAAAATGAAATGATAAGATCGAATTGCATGGATGATGATGATGATGATGACATTCTTTGATATTTGCTGCAACAAATGAAGTTATTATACGTTCACCGACTTTCCAATGATAAACTACAAAATTTAATCAAGCATGAAATTAATAATACTAATAAACATACAAACACAATACATGAAAATAGATTTTAAAATATATATTTTCAACGTTCCTTAGAGTCTTTTTCAGAAGATTATTTACTGTGTTATCATACATTTATCTCATATTAAAGTTGCCAGAAATGAAGCTTTTCCGAAGATAGTATCGAAACGACCGCAGAGTGGCTTAATGGAGCCCGCTATGCTATTTTCGTTGATTGGTCACGTAATTCTTCAACTTGTATTCCAAGTAGGAAGTTATCTTATCGTCAAAGCCCAACCATGGTAAGTTATGTTTACCGTATCACATCCAACATCAGGTGACTTGCCAATAAGGCCTACATGATGGGAATAAAAATAAATCCATGCTGACTAAAAAAAATAATTTTCTAGGCTATATGAAGCGTAGGCCGTGGCACTGTTTGGTCATGGGAAATTCCAGATAACTATAATGATATAAGATATCATGACCCTGGTAAAGCTGTAGCCAGGGGACTCGTAGTGTTTGAAAGAACCTCTTTTCGCCTAAAGAGTTTTTTTTGTGGTACAATGTAGAGTAACCAGACCTATCTAGCAGGCGCGAATCTCTCAGCCATACCTGCAAGTCTAACCAATAAAAGTTAAGTTCAGTGGTATATTGATGATCCCATGCTTACGTGATGTCGGTAAATGTTCAACTATTAAGAACAATGTAATTTGCTCATTAAAATCGCCACGACAATTTTAGCTATATTTGATGACACAAAGTATTATTTATTTTTATAATATTATTTGAATTTGTCTCAGGTTCGTACCATTGGTTGTGGACAAAAGTAAAGTTGCAAACACAAAAGGTTACGAGAGTACAACTGTGTTCCTTGTGTCTGCTTTTCAGTACATCATAGCTGCATTCCTGTTTTCCAAAGGGCCTCCGTTTAGGGCACCGATATACACAAACCGTAAGTAGAATCACTTGAAATGAATAATAAATATTACAGTGGAAAATTAGCGCCTTCAACGGTTTATTATGATTTTATACCATGTTAGTCAGAATTTGGCAAAATTCCAAAACTAATTGCAACTCTTAGCAGGGCCTAGTACAATTGTCATGATGATGATAAAACATGATATCTTGTTACATTACATAACTCCAAATAAAACCAGTCTCAACCTATTTGAACCGTTTGAACAGGTTAAGACTGGTTTTTATCTTTAGACTACCAAGGATAAAAATGTTTTAATAATGTTATGGTAATATTTATCCTTTTTTTATGTTTCAGTTCTTTTTACGATAAGTCTAATTGTAATGACACTTTTTACCATATTTCTCCTGTTTTTACCTGGAGCTGAGTGGGCTGATAATATCAGGGAATTCTTTCAGGTAAGTTTAAAATTTGATGCGTTATTATTTTATGAAGTATTTTTTAAAACAATATTAAATTCGATGTTTAAAGTGTCTACTGATAATTTACATAACTGTAATAATTTTTTTTCCCAATACATTATATTTAACTACCAGTATTATTATTGACTTGATAGATGATAGAGCTGTCATATGATCACCTGTATTTCCAGTTCATCATTCTTGGAATCGTAATATTTTACTTTATCCTTGCAACAGTATTGGAGGTAAGTGCTAAAAAACTAAAAGATATTAATGTTTCCAAATAATAGCGCCATCATTTTGGTTGGGAGGCAACTTATGTATCAACAGTGTCGAACAGTTGTATGGTTCAATGGTGTGGCAATGGTCAAATGAAAACAATGAAAAATAAACCAACACAACCCACATTTAGATGCAAATAAGTAAGAAGTAGGCCAAATATGAATGTATAGTGACTAATGTGACTACACCTTTCAAATGCTACCATATGCTACGTTTCTTAAATATTATTGGGGCTGTAGGCTTTAGTAGATTGATACACATGAGATGAAATAATTAAGTCAATCTTACTCTTCCTATAGTAGGCCTAGGAGGCCCTGTTAGACCATAATTGATTTGCGTATTTTTCGAAACGGCATGGTTTCTTTAAACTTCATTTCATTTATTCACTCAGTTTCTTTTATTATTGTACTGTTATTGATCTTTTAATGAATACACTTTTGTATGCGTATTCGTTCTTGTTTACATAGGTATACATTAAAGGAAGTAAACTGTCCAAGCGAATGTTTACTTGCAAGAGTTTACACGGCAGCGACGATAATGCTCATTCCGCGATGCATCAGGAAATAAGAAAGGAAGAGCCAGCTTGGCCTACGGTTACATATCGACCAAGAGCTCGTACAAGTAGTATGCGTAAAGAAACAGAAAGCCAACTCTGATAGAGTTAATACACCTGCAAAATGCATATATGTACGGTATCAAATACATGTTTTAGCCTACAACACACTTATCCTATTACAGTAATGGGCATTATAACATCTACACCTAAGGTAAATGCATAGGCCTATTACTGACTAAGTAAAATATGTTTTTTGTTATGGCATCTGTATTTGTGGAACAGGCAGTAACTACAATGTCGTAAGTAAAACATGCAAATTCCAATGTTATGTAGGCATATTATATATACTCGATGACATGCCATTAGGAGAAAGTTAAACTCATGAGATCTGATATATACATGTATAATGTAAGACCACGTTGTCTATATTCAATTGTTACAAACGGCATCTGTTGTATATAATGTCCTCTTTCCTTCCCTGTGTTCTAGTTGTTCGCCATTTTAGTCCGATGTAACAGATTAGACGGCGTTTTAATTAACATGCGGGTGTTTTTTAAATTAAACTGTAATCGAAAATAAAATCAAACCTAATTCCAAATTTGTATTTCTCTTGATTTTAAATATCTCACTATTATCAGGAATTGTATATAAATGAAAATGTTTTGTATCATAATGTGTAGTAGAACTTGGTGTTTCGATTACATTCCTTTTAATTTTAGTAGGATTCATAGGAACGAAAGAGATGCTTTTAGAGGTATTCGCATAATTATACCTGTTAATTCATATACTAGGCATGACTATATATAGCTACACTATTTTCGAAATTAGATATTCACATTGTGTGTGGACTGTGAGTTCAGTTCAGTTATTGAAACCACATCTGAATGGATCAAACTGTTCAAATGTTTTGTGTGCTTCATGCGCCGCGCAAGTAACCCCTCGTGGCATGCGACTCCTCCGTCCGCGGAGACCATATCGTCACTGGCATTTGGCTTTTATTATGCACAGTTATAACAAAATATCTCTTTTCATAAGGACGTGGCCTTTTTTTTATTAATTGTAATTTGAATTTTAGTTGAATAAAACAAAATGAATGTTCTGGTACAGAACCAGAACATTACTAAACCTATAAACACTTCGGTGTTAATTTATACAGTAAATTTTAACTGAAATAGATTTCGCCAATAATGATGTATTACTTGTCAGTCAGTAAACTAGAATAAACGTTAATATAAAAAAATGAATATTGAGAATATGTGTTAAAATGTTATCATAAATTATAGCTAATCATATTACGTATACTTTTAAATTAGTTTTGTAAAACCCCAGCGAGACTAATAATAATAATTTAATAACATTAACTTTCATGTACCTTTTAATTTTACTTTAATCCTACATGTGTTTGTATCTTGGAATAAACAGACATTTTCATTTTCCCGATAAATTACATTTTAATTCCTTATGTCAGTGTATGATATAATGTGTAGTTATGTAATGCAGGTTTTTAGTGATTTTTTCTGTCATCGGCTTTTGCGGTCAAAAGACAGAAACTCGATGAACGTGTATTTTGAGAAAAGCAATAAGTGGGTTTGTTACCTTAGGTTTAATTTATGTTTATTGCATGTATATAGATATTAGAAACGGCACACGACACAACGGAGATAATGAAACTTGTCAAGGTAAACGCGTCCGATCCGTTGGTGAAACGCGTCCGACCCGTTTGGTGAAACGCGTTAGCCATGACACTGAACGAAGAGATTGAAAACGTGACAAGTATTATTATTATTATGATTGCTTGAAAGCGCACGTACTTACATTTATGTTTAATTTGTTTCTCACAAAACTAAATATATTATTCTGACGTTTATTATAAATTAGATTAAGATGACACTTTGTTTTATATATTTTGACACAGTTTATGGTATACCTAAGAAGTTTTAAAAAGGTACATCGTTCTTAGAAATTGTCCTTCTGACATATTCCTGAAAAAGACGTGATGTGCTTACTACTTACTGTTATATTACGCACATTGCTTAGGGAGAATTAGTTGTATTATTAGTTTAAAATGAAAATGCATGAATTTGCTTGCCATAAAGCATATTAATTAAAATTCAATGGGTTTTTTTTATCATAGAAGAATGGTCATAATAAAAACAATGTATAGCCGTGGGCAATGACTACGTGTTAAACGTTTCAATGTCATGGAATAAAAATACAATTAATATACGAAACATGTAGAATGATTTATCGAAAAGTCATAATATTATTAGTGATTACATAAAATACCTCCAAACCCTAACATAAATATGAATTAGTATACACGTATCAATTAAAGACACCTCCAATTAAAGACTACATCCAAAAAGAATCCCTCCAAATAAAGACCAATTGAATACATTGTACTGTGGCCCCGAGTGATCATATACCTTTTATAATAAGCTACTCTCTCAAATTAAATACTCTCTCCAATTACAAACCATAGTTTCGATGGACCCAACTAAAGATTTTCTTTCAAATTGAGTGTCATTAGAAGTATAATAAGTTTCGCTTTCATACAAGCAATGTAAAAATGTAATAATGTAGGTAGGCCTACATTTTAATACGGATAACATTGTAACATGCTACGTGTTTTTAATTATGTGTAATTCCTAATAAAGATAACAAATGTGTACTGCAGCATGAAAGTAAACCTTATTTGACAACATGCTACATATAAGCTTCATTTTTATAAACTTAATTGTGCATAGTATAGATCATGTTTGTAGACAACGATAGCCCTCTATGCATAGCTTTGCCAACTAATCGCACATGCGCATTTTAGTTTGCTATAAATTCTGAATGTTGTGTGTATATTAATATTACAGTAGATACAGGAATCAGTGAATGATAAAGTAAATAGTGAATTTGTCGTGGTTTCTATTATTATAAAGGATAATATAATGTATTATTATTATACTTAATAATTACCTGCACACCTTGATTATGTTATATAAATCATATGTTGAATGAGTAGAAAGAATAATAACAATTAGAAATAAAAATAGATTAATTCCAAATGTGTGTTTTTTTATAGTTTATTTAAACAAGTGCTACATGCTTAACAATCGGTATTATACGTTGGATCATTTGCGGATCCAAATCACTCTTCTGTCTTAAATTTCAGAAGAGAAAAAAAAAATATCTTACTTTACATTAAGACTAGTGTATGCCTACTGTAATGTCAGTACTTAATTTATTACTTTAAAATCCAGACCTTCTAAAAAACTATGTATCCACAGTTTATATTCATCAAAAAGATATTTAAAAACAAAATGATTTTCCCTTTTGTCCATTATCATTAGATATTTACTGGAAACCGTATACTCCTCTATTTTTGTTAGAATGCTTTGTATTTCTTTCTTTTTGATAATATCCATATTAAAGATAAATGAATAAATTAAATTTAACAAAAAAAAAAAACAGTCTGCCAACGGTCTTCAGGAAGACTACTTTCTTCTTAAATTACGTTTTCAATGGTAAATAATTAACGAAATTGGTGTTAAATATGACTATTTTTAACTGTTATTGATCTCCATTTCTGTCAGAAATCACACAAGACTTCCTTAAAAACTCGTCTATTTTGGATCTCAACTCAACATCGCTTTTTCTTCTTTCGGTACTGAACATTGTGTTTATCAAATTTTGCTTTCCCTTACAGATCTCATACTCCTCTGCAGATCGTCTCCTTTGTTGAGATATTTTAGAAAAGCTTGCTGGCGACAACGAATTGACACGCTTTCGGGCATCTCTCAGTGGCTTCTGCATTCTCCAATCCGTCATCAATTGGCTTGATTTCCCGACATACGGCGGGTATAATTTACTATCTACTGACGATGTATTTTCATCATCGTCGTCGGTTAGATCTGTAGTCGATGACCATCCGTTTCGTCGCAAAGGTAATGGACTCGGCGTTCTTCTGTTTATGTTTGTCTGAATTACCCTTCCATTGCAGCTCACCAGGATGGAAGGAGTAGGAGTTGGCGAAAGGTTCTTTGGCATTGAATAATCCGACTCATCATCTGAACTAAACTCAATAAGTAGCTTATCTTTCCTCACATTTCCTTCCAATTCTAAACAAACTGGAGAGTCACAGTTAACACTTTTGGAATCAAACGTGCAATCTTCGATTTCGTTTAGTGATTTTCTTCTTGTTATATCCGCACACGCTGCCCTTAGAAGACCTCCCTGATTGATGGCGGGAAGTACACAAGATCCTCGTTTAGATGATTTAAATCCCTCCCGAAAGCGAACAATTGAGCTTTGAATGTCTCCTTCACTATGCCTTCTCAACTCTTTAACATGTTTAACATCCAATAATTGAGTACGTGTTGCTGATCTTCTTCCCCTCGCACTGTCGCTTATAAATCCTGGCATTGGCGTAGACGCTCGTTTCACTTTTGGAGATTTCTTGTCATTCATTGTTGGTTCTGGTGCACAAAACGTGTTTGTATTTGCCAATTGGTTTCGTAGATTATAACTATTCCTATTTATATTGCGAAGAACTTCATCCTCATTAGCTTGCAACTTGTTTATTTGTGTTTCAAGATTCGATTGCTCGGCGGAGTTTCGTCGTCGGGCTTGATTCGACCTTCGGTCGAGATAACTAGCTGATGGGCAAGTTCGTATTCCATTTTTTATCCACTTGTGTTTTTCCATAGTAACTATTAGCAATTTAATAGACGCTTTACAGTTACCAACTTCACAGCAACACAGCAATTTGTGGATTGATCACCAGTAATTCACGCTTAATTTTCCTTTATGTGTTTATCTATAGCCATGTAATTGGTATACTATGTTCGGCGTTCATGGTTAGGTAAACGATATCTATCTGACCGCTATAATTATTTCTACTATTTTGAGATGAGACACCAAACGAAAAACAAATTAAAACAAAACCTTGTTCTTGAGTATGTTTTTAATTGTGTTGGGTTTAATAATTAACAGGTCATTGGTTTCTTCAACGAAACTATGCAACGAGATATCCCGATTTAAAACAGACTACTTCTATATTTAGCATTTGAACGTCATGTACATGTTTCATGATTGTATAGTATTCAATTAACTAACAACTATACATTTAAAACATACAAGGGATGGCATCTACACCGTTGATATGCTATACCAATTGCTCAAGTTCACCAACCTTGATTAATATTATGGGGATCAAGATCAAAATAGTGACGATTATTTTATAAAGTATTTTCTATTATAAATACTTTATGTTCTTGATAAAAATCAGCCATACTATAATTGGAACTTCCCAAAATACTGTTTTAGTCCCCATGCATTCACTTGTTGCGTAACGAATTCCAATCACATTTTAAAACATGCTTTCAAGCCACCGTTGTATACATACCGTTATTGTAGTATTTTTTAAATCGATTAATACACATTTTTTTTATTATTATTAACATGCATGTTCTAAAAAACACTAACAGTTTGATTTGTCCTATTCCATTATGCGATAAAATATATAGTAGTATTGTTAAACAAATAATGATGTGAAATTCAGACAAGTAACACCATATACAATGCCACCTGTCGGCACGTGGTAAAACGAATATCACGTAACTGTAATGCTCCCACGCATAACGTACGTAAAGCATGGCTAATTTATTGTTTATTTAGAATAGATTCTGACTGTTAACTTGATCGGCAAACTAAATGCTTCGAATACGCATCTGATGCCGGTAAATAAAATACTTATTTATCAACAGTTAGTTTGTATCGGTTTTTTTTTATATTAGAAATGGATAACAAAATAATAGCACGGTGTGTAAGCAACTTTGTATAGATGTTTTTTAAATTGGATAATATGACGTCAAGAAAAAGAAGCAAATTCTTAGAGACAGCCAATAGGAAATGTCATTGCTTATTAACCAGTTATATGTAACATTACATTACTTTTTTGTAAACATATACAGTATAGTTTTTACCGTGTAGATAATTCGTAAGTTAAATGAAAAGGAATTGTTTTGTCACCTGAAAGAGTGAATGTGGTGCATATCCACAGAGTGTAGACAATATGAACAACCAACCTTAATTTGTGGTTCAAAAGAGAGTTTCGAAAATTATAATTTAAAATGTCGACGACTAAACGTACACTTTGGTGTGGATTACATCCATAACCTTGGACCTAATTTTTCACAATCTTTTTAATATCATTTTCTCTTTCTCACTCGTTAAAAAAAAACAATGATGCAGAGGAACCTATAATTTTTAAGGCAAAGGTTTGACCGAAACCGTCACAATTATAATCTACCGCCACCTATGTCAACATTTCTGCATCATTGGATTCAGAATTGTTTCAGTATAAATATATTTTTAAATGATTTCAATTAAGAATATAATTAAAAAACGATATTTCGGTTTTATACTGTAAATGTTATCTAAATCAAGGCCTAAATACAAGTAATTCTTCAATTATACCTGCTGATTAAACGTGTGTAAATTAAATACATTCACAAGCCTTAAAAATAAGTGTACATTTTACCATTATGGTGGCAAAATGTTATTAATCATAAAAAGGGTCAATGCATATGGCCACTGCCCAACGCTTGCTCGAAACAGCTGATTGCTAAATTGTCCTTTTACTAAATGATTATTACAAGCGCGCGATCTCCCCAATCATGAATAATTCATAAGGCATACAACCGAGATTCACGGGACAGCATTTTTTTATGCAAGATGTTGTTGTTGACGTTGTTGAAGGAGAGTTAACGTAAAAAAGACGTATGTTTAAAAGGTAAACATTTTATTTTATCATTTAAGTTCCTTTCTATAGTTTCATTGTAATTATATATTCATTATTTTTTGACAATGTCTACATATGACACATTTCAATCAATTATTTAGCGTACGTCCGTAATTTAATCTGTAAGCGAAATATTCATTCTTTATGAGACCGCCATGACCGTTTAAAAACTAACTCGAATACCAAATTACTCTAGGTAAGACGAGTCATTCAATGTAAACAATCCTATTGATATATCAATTAGAGAAGAGTTGGTGATTTAAATCTCTCTCCATTTCACTCATAAATAAAGCGGGATTTTTGAAGACGAATAATAGCAATGTGCTACCGAAATGTCATTATATTACGTTTATGGTGCATGCATGGCGTAGGCTGTATTTGGGTATGGTGGAGAAAAAACTAATTTTTGTTCATTGGTATTCGTATCGGCCATTTGGTGGGGGTGGGGGTGAATTCAATGCACATGCATTAAATGGTTATATTTGATATTTGACAGTAATCACCTATTATCGAGATACTGATTAATGCTGGCCCACCTCTTTCTTTTTGTCATTATTGTGGGTTTTTTTTTACATTATTGTATAATTATATTATCAAAATCGTTTGCACTGAACAGTATTATATTTGTTAATCAGGTGTAAACCATTGACTAGCGAAAGCTATTTGTTTATACCGTTTTGCCTTTGGTGAATAAAGAATTATGACATAATGATTTTTATTAGTGTGTGTCGTCCTGACCGGATGCAAAACCTGTTATATTTATAACCTGAGATATGTGTTCTCTGTCCATGCCCTTTTTCGCTATGATGTCATAATAATGACATGAATTATTCATACTTTCTGACTTAGCTTCATAGGAGAAATGCGTCCCGGATCTTTTTCTCAGTGGCTTGAAATATATCTTGGATATAGACCGATATCTATTTAAAAATATGCACACAAATGATAAGGCAATACATTTTTTTCAACAAAGATTTTAATAAAGTTTTCAAGATTACAGTTTAACAAAGTATGATTTGAAAGAGACAATTGTAATTATATTATTCTTGTTATTGTAGGCCTAGCACTCACTAATAATCGTTAAGCTGTGTCATACTACTCGGTTGTAGAAAACACGTCATTAAGTATAGAAGTAAACATAAACATGAAGGAAATATGTGTTGATGTTTGACTTCTGACTTCATAAGTGAAATGTATTTTGGTACTTACAATAAGATTATTATTTATTTAATTGCGCTTATGTCTTGCCTTGTTATTCTTTCTTAGGCCGTCAGCCAAAATTAACCGATAATTAACCGATAAACCTCCTGTGGAAAAGGGGTTTAACCGATTCCACTCGAGAAAAGTTTACCGATAATTATCGCATTAAAATCGGATAATAATCGAATAAATGCGATAATTGTTGACCTTTGACATGAAGCAAAAATTGTTGCGTTGTATTTGTGCACCTGGTAGTTTGGTAATTACTGATTATGCGCACTTTTTTAAAATTAATTACCTAATTGGTTAAAAATTAACCGATAATTTATTTTTGTCTGCCGAAACACGGCCTTAATCAAACATATTCATTCAATACGTGTTTTTATTTATTTCATAATCTCATTCAACAGCGGGAAACCCGTCATATACACAACGTTTTCAATTCCAAATTAGCAGTGAAATAATGATCATAATGATAATGATTGTTATTCTAATTTAACACAAATATAAAATGTCTTTAAAAAAGTGGTAATTGTTTTTGTACCATATGTAGGTCTCTAACCCATTCTGATGAATTGAAAGCTCAAAGGAAAACGTTACCATCATGAATATTCAAATAGGTACGATGAAAAACATAATACATTATTATCTGCATCACGAAAAAAATGTATAGGTATCACATGCATTATAAAATTGGTTTAAAGTTAATCCAAATTGACACTATTACATTACGCTGTTTTTTTAATGAAATACGGTGCAATTGAGGCCTCAATTAAAATAGTTATATCAGTCTTGAATAGCGACTAGTATTTCAATTCTACTGTAAATGTGTAAACTCAAAGCATGTGTGGACAATTAGCATAGAAATTCATTTCATAATTTGCCATAAAGCGTAACTGGATTGAAAAATGTAAAATAGCATTTCATACTATCTGGTCACGATAGACTGGGTTTCAACAAGTTTTAGTTTTTATAGTCGTTTGTTATATTGCCTACACAGCCAGTTTACTACTAGAAAAGTATTCAGCCTGACAGACAACACTCTGACCATATACCTGTACCCTAAATTCGGCGTTGCTCTTTTCAAGTACTAAAATGCCGGTTTTAACAAATCTAAATAACAACAAAAAAGAGAAAATGTTTGCTCTGTTCCTAAAATACCAATCAGTAATTATCTTTCTATATAAGTCACCAAGTTATTTTTACAATACCTCCCACCAAATATTACTGTATATAAAACTTATTCTTTGAATACATCAAAGTTTGTGATATTTTTCCCAAGCATAAACACGAAAACCATGTGTATATTCGTATAACACTGGTGCAGTATTTCTTAATTTCTCATTGTGATCATAAACAATGGAAATTTACACCTTACATATGGTAGTTATAACCACACTTTTATCTAGATCAGAAATAAATGACAAAGTAAATCCATGCCATATTGTGTTTATAACATTTTTCTTTTAGCCGACCAATGTCTAAAGTAAGGGAGGCATATCAATATAATATTTTGTAAATCGGTGTTCAGTAATTGGTTAAACAAACAGCAGATATTGTGACATACAGTTACATTCCTTCACATTCCTTCACATTGAGGAAAGCACACATTATAAACACATGGTAGGTCTACTTTTTCGAAAAACTATTTGTATAGATGAAATTGTAATAGGCCTCCAACTCGTCATCTCATGCAGTACACTTTCTTACATTTGTGGTCCTTATTGACAAATAACATACTACCTTCGACTACAAAAGACAATGTTTTATAAATAGTGTTTAGGTAATCTATTTACATGTTGCATGATGATTTTGTTTCTCCAATTGAATACGTAATTCACCTTTGTATAGGCTTATTCATATATAATCTTCGACTTAAATGACAGTTACACGCTTCCATGATAGATAAACCAAACATTTACTCTTCCCTGGATAAACATTCTACTTTGCCTCCTACTCTATTTACTTTATATTTGAATTTTACAACAATGAACGAAAGAACCAACAAGGATAAACAAAACAGGTATACCGTGTGTCTCGCTTCTCTAGCAGCCTTACTAACGATCAAACAAACAAACCCTTAGTAAAGTGATTATAATTATCTTCCAATGAAGGCCTACTCCACTATGGACAAGTGACACATTTTACTTAAGTCAATACACATTTAAGGAAATATTAAGGATACAGTACGGTAGATAAGAATTTGTAAATTTTAACGTTTTTACCTACCTCCTAAGATGTTCATATTACCAGATAAGCTGATAATTAACCACTCTAATAACAAGTGAGATATTCACTAAGTCAATAAACATTTCTCTTAAGTGATATTCACTTACAAAAGATAATTTTTTAAATGTTAAGGTTTTCTCTTCTCCAAGGAAATTTAAAATGGCTGTACAATTTTAAAATCTAACAACAATATTAAAATTAACCACGAAATACAATATTTAAAATAATTTGTGTACAGTATTCAAAATAAAGTACATTGCTAGTTATTTAAATATATATATACACACAAAAATATTGTTACAAAAATAGTTTAATCATCACCTTATTATAGCTAGCGTTATTAAAATGGAAGCCATTTCTAGAAATAATTTCACCGTGCGCTACATATCATTATTATCATTAATGACCTTCCGACAGAGAAAACTACATTCACAATTTACATTGCCATTGAAAGAGACGATGTGTATATAATAAAGATGGTCATTTATTATATTATTGTGCAAATGTATTATTTGCCTTGATCGAATTGAAATCTCACGGAAATTAGCCATCAATATAACTTTGTAGAGCTTGTACGCTACCGTACCTCACTCATCACAAAATGTCACGCCGCTCTCTCTATTTCAGCTGTAAAACCTTTATTTCTTTCATAAATTCTTATACATTTTCAACTTAGTTTTCCAAACCAAACACTTTGCAGCGAGTATTCAAATCCGAATACGCAATCGGCATCAACTTTCTGTATCAAGATGGTTGTAAATTCTTAACTGCCATTGGCTTGATTCGATATACCTCAAGATGTGTATTGTGAAAAAACACAATGATTTCAAACTTTCAAGCGCTAAATAAACTGATCAAACCTTACTATCGGCTTCCACAGCCTCCTCAAATTTTAAATGTTCGTTATCTTCATAATGTATATCTACACAGAAATCATCGTGTACCGGTTTATTATGATCCACGTCTTTACTCTGGTCTGGTTCACTCCGTGCCAAGGCGATCATATTCAACTTTTCTCTTATGCTAAGTCTGTCTAAAAATGGTTCCCTATCTCTTACGCTGTCGTGCCGAATGATACTGTCACGGTCACGTATACTGTCCCGGTCACGTATACTGTCTCGTGGACTTTTTGCGCTGCGTCTGCTGCCATCTCTACTGATATCGGTGGTTGTGCGCCGATATTTGCTACCGGATGAGCGAGGTTGAAGATCCCGGATGACACCCCATTGTCGGAAAAAGAGACCAATCACAAGAATCCATAGTAAAAAAACGGTGATCAAAATAATGACTTCTTCTGCAGTAATAGTCGATTTTACACCTACAATATAAAAACAAAGATATACTTATTATTACTAAATTATTTTATTTGTTAAATTACGAAATATAATTGTCTCTAAGCAAAAAATACAAAATCAATATATTCTCGATAATATTGGTAAAAACAAAAATCACAAATATACTTAAATATTAAATAAAGATTAAAAACAATGCTATTATTCTGTTTTTGTTGCTTACTATTTTGCTATTATTGTTATTCAAGTTATAAAAACGTCTAACGTACGAGTATAAGTAGGTTAATGTAACGTTTAGAATTAAATAGTATTTTAAAACAAAGCTACAAAGCAACCGACCATTTTGATTTTGTTTTAAGATTACCCGACGAGAGCGTTCCGAAAAAAAAAAAACACACAATAGCAGTTTGAATGATTGTTGCAATTCACTCACATATCATTATAAGCCACAGTACGTATCATTACTCAACATGACGTTGACAACATTAAGTACTGTGTTCTACGATTACGAATGCAATAACGAATACTAGACTTCATTGTTCTCAGAATACACAAAACAATAAAAAAAAAATGTTTTGAAAATCGAAAAAAGATGATTGACGTAGGTGTTTGTTGAAAATGAATATTATACGTATTCCTTTGAACTAGTGCACGCTGTATTTTTGTTCTAAAAAAATCTTAAGACAAATTATCCACACGATTTGACAGATGTCTCTAGGAAATTCTTAACTGACTATTGACAGTCATATAGATACGAGTCTAGGTGTATTAAGTACTTTTAATACATATTATCCCTGCCACTAGTTTTGTATGTATAACGTAAATGTATGAGTGATACCCAATGAACAGGAAATTGCCGGGTGAATTATCACACCCGTCATAAGCAAATAAAGACCAATTTACACAAAGGAGCGGTAACGGTAAGCGGAAAAACGCGTAGGTTGTCCCACATAGAATACAGTATCTATCCTATGTGTAAATGGTCATAAGAAATAATATTAATTACAATTTTGTATTACCGTTACCGCTCGTCTGTTTAAATTTAAGATTTAAACTTAACATGTAGATTATATTGCGCATATAAATTCCTTAACTTATCTTACTGTGTTTCTTTTGTATTTTTGTTGGAATTAAAATATGTAGAACTTTGTGTTAAGGCATTTACTACCAACATTGTTGTAGTGTATAGACTACCATTATTTTTCAAAACTAATCTTATCAACATAGCGTTTAAACAAATAGCGTCATAACAGACTGCCAAAGCTTATAATTCTTAACAAATACTCCAGAAATAGACCAATGTCTGACCAATACATTTATATTGGACTATATCTATAAATCTCTAAACAAAAAGTTCAATAACATTATCCTATATGGATAGTTATATAATGTTAGAATATAGATATAGCAGCCATCATTATTATTAAACGAGTTGTTTTGAACATATTTGATATTGGAAACAGTACGGCATTAAATCATCTATTATGATTGTTCAATTCTCATTAGTGTCTCTATAAGTGTGTCTATAGTTCACTACAATCTGTTTATCGTATTGACAATTCCATAGTGCGTGGCATACTGAAGAACAAAAACAATTTCGATAGACCATTTTTCCTTTTCTCTAGAAACTAAATTAATTTATCAGAGGTAAAATTCCTTTAATACCATATTTTCATTTGGAATAAGTAATTATAATTCATATTTTCACTGATTTCCACTGAAAGCTTTCATCGAAATAAATATTAAGTTAAGTTAACAGTGTTGATATACCTTATAAATAATAATAAGTATGGTGTAATTAGTGAAATATTTATTTAAAACAACGATGATAGAAATATGAAATAATATATGGTAATATAGATAGCAAATAGTTCTCTATTATTAATATTAAAATAATATTAATAATCTTAATGTTTTAGAAATTATTTTAGAGAAAAATGTATGTCATTTCAAAGTTTAAAAAATATATATATAACAATATACAACTAATAATTGTACACAACTAGAAAGGCATGCTATGTGTTTTAAAGTATAACAGTGTTTGTATTGTTGCAGTCAATCGTTCGTACGCCAAAGAGTGTACATGCGATGTTATTATAGGGATGAAATATTAGCCTACATTGGAGTTGTGTGTACGTACAATGGTCTCTTACAGAATAGTACTGTAATGTGTTTGTAATATACTTACAGTGATTTCAATAAAAGGATAACACAATTTAACAAATGGGGTGTTGAAAGGTGGTCGTTTTAGTTGAAAATATGTCTTGTTATGTTATGTTGAAGATATTTGAAACGTTTGCCTATATGACCCACATCTGCCATTGACGCTAAAAAAAATGTATGTGCGCCAATGAAGTAAATTATGTATATATGTTCTGTTTGAAACTATTCACCTCAAAGATCTTAAATTACTGTTAAAGATGTATTAATTAAAAAGTTATCCTTAAAATATGTTTTTGTTGAATATGCCATTTTCATTTCACATAAAAGTTATCCATTTTAACCGAAAATTGGATTGAAAAAAAAAAATTAATTATTAAATTATTTATCTGAATTTAAAGCAAAATATAGTCAGATTGGCTGCCAGTCAATGGGTTTTTGGTTGCATTTAACCACTTAGGCCTATTTTGTCATTAAGTGAAGTGTTTTTTTTACAAAAGTGATTAACTTAATAACTATAAAATATATAACTACCAATAATATATTCAAAATCTGATTTTAATTAATCTTTCGTTGTTCATGTTTTTGGGGGACAATACACATCTGTTAATTGCATACTATAACTGGAACATATTAAGACATTGTATTTATAATTATTCTAATTGACAATCCGTTGTCATGTATTTGAAATATCATAGTACTTAACACACGATGAAAATACAAAAATCAACTGTACAATGATTCTAGAAAAATATTGTACTTGAAATTGTGGGCCTAGTTGTACTGTTGGAGTAATAAAAATATGATGCATAAAAATCTAATCGATTTTATGAATATTGTTATTGTTTGCATTATTAGTACAAAAAAAGCAATTTGGTGCGTACATAAAATTGATGAAAAAAATTATTGCCAAACATTAAGAATTAACAATATAAATGTGCATCATGGGTAATTTTGTTATATTGTGCTAAATGCATTCGGTTGTCGTGGAAACAGTTGCTAAAAAATACATGACCAATCGGTATCAATAGAAAACAATAACAAACTTTCTTATTGCGCAGGCACAATGGCAGTTTTAAAAAAATCACATGATTCCACAATTTATATTAGTTTGATCATTTTCACCGGTCACGGTCCAATCATCGAATATGAATTCGTCATAGTCCATAAGTAAATGTGAAGTTCGCGATAAAGCGTTAGGTTTCATTAACATCACATAATTTTCTAAAAAAATGTTTTCAATTTATATTTAAGTCCAAGTGAGGCTTATCAATGGATTGTAGACCTAAACAATAAAATTGCAAATTAAAATCGATCAAATCAAAGTTTAAGATTAGGTTGGCCTGACACGTGACAGTAAAAAAATACACATTTTATACATTAATTTTATACTTATATAAAATTAGTAGTAACTCATTAATACTAATAAATGTGGAAACAATTGCGCAAATATTGAGCAAAAAATAGTGACATAATACGCCACCAACGGTTAGAACAAATAAACGTGCAGTTGCGATATTTCAACGACATTTTTACAGTATAATATATTAGTAGGTACGGTAAACTATTAGAAGAGAGAAGGCAGTTTAAGTTAAAATATAGAATCCGGTGGACTACACAACAACGATATAAATATAGTTTGATTGTTAATGAAATTGAAAACATTCGTGAAAAAAAAACAAACACGTCACTGGCACCAGAAATGTTAGATAATAAGCAAAACACAAATAAAACAGGCATGAATAATTATACGAACGGTGTAGGATATGGAACAAAGGAAGTATATAGCATTATAATGTATACAGAAATAGTCAGAAATAGGTAGCAGAATGATGTGTTATTAAATTTGTAATTGATTTTAAAAAAGGGTGAAATTTGTGCGACTGAAAAAGCACTAGTATGTACCATGACTACTCAGCGGGAATATCTGGAATATGAGAGTGTTTTGAGCGCACCACGGTCGCCTGTATGTATGGCAAAAGAAGAGACTGAATTCATTTTCTGGTGCCAGGTCAGGAAGAAGAAAACAACGACAGCTAACCACATCACAACCAAAGCGCAGAACAGAGCAACTCCTCCGGTCGATATGTTACCTCTGTAATCTGTGAAAATACGATTAACCTACGTAATTGGAATTAATATTATCATTTATAATTAATAGAAAAATATTAAGGGATAAGAGTAATTATCGAGAACTGTTTACGAGAAGTGAAATTGAATTATTAATATTGATTTAGCCAGCTTTATAAACCAATTTAAGCGACTAATAATCGTAAACGCTTCATTCTAAATGATATTAGTAATTCAACTAAGAAAATAATATTATCAACAAACATCTTTTAGGATTTGCCTTACACACGCTATGGGCATTGTATAAGTATATATACTGTTAAAGTGGCTAGAATTGTCCGTAATATTATTATTTGAATTATAGTTTACTCAAATATTTTGCCACCTGTATACTTCAATCAAACCGAACATTGTATATTTGTAGAAAAAGCGGTATCCTATTAAAAATGCATCCTCTATCATTGTTTTCAAAACACTCCTCAAAACCCATTTTTTTCTTTGTAATTTCTTTCTGTTTTTCTCTCAGCGCTTTTGGGACAATCTTTTGATTGTATAAGCGCTATATAAATCGAACAACATTATCATTACATGCTACCAATTAATACCAATCTTAAACCTTCAAAATATCACTTTAACATCATTAGGCCACTTATATCTGTTTTAAACCGCTAATAGGCCTAGATAAAACCTGTTATTGACAACAAACCAGTAGGCCTACACTATACAAAAATAATAATTTTGTATAGAATTCGCAATTAATTTATAACGATTGATTGTATTTCTATTTTTTTTTTAAATACGAAATTGAAAATAAAAAAAAAGGATACTGAAAATAGAAAAAAAAATACATATACAACGTGCATATTTTCATGATACAGCGAATGGAGAGCGCCCCTATTGACCGAGAATATCCCTTATTGGCAGACTATAATACTAATAATCATCATGACAGGTACGTGAATAAAGAGAAAATATTGAGCGCCCCTATTGACTGAGAATACCAAGTAGCAGAGCCCTTTATTGACTTAGTACACACATGGAGGAAATACCAAGAAGCATGAAACAGCCAGAGCCATATACTATGATCTGTAAACAGCAAATATAGAGCGCCCCCTATTGACCGAGAATACCACAAAGAAGAAGTGCCCCTTATTGTCTGAATATAATAAGAAGCATTCATGGTCGATTTACGTGCTCCATAGAATTACAATGCAGACCTACTTGCATCAACCGAGTAGAACAATTCGTTTAAAATGACAATTCATCATGTAGGCCTAGAATTCTGAACACATTTTCAGTTAACATTTTGGTCAAACGCTAGAAAAAATAAAATTCTAGACCAAGTAAGAGTTTTGTAATACTAACCACACCTGCGCAGATAAATTTGGACCGAGTTTAAACGCGCGTGTTAGAAAATAACGTTGACGTTTAGGTTTACGTGTTTCGTCGAAAACTCCCAGTTATTCCATTGCTTACACAAGTCCTTCCATTATTTTGTTTGAAATCTTTGTTCCATTATATCTATTATCATTGTAATCGTTATCATTATAGGCATAATTAAACCAAACAGTCATCTTCATCAAAAACCATAATCATCTTTCCAATACATCATGATTATCAGTTTCAAATTGGCATAGTTGTTTCATTTGGCTACACATTAGTGAGACAATGCATACATTTTTTATATTTTTTTAACTCTTTAAATAGGCATTAATATTAAACATAATGTGTGTGAAAACCCCCTAAAGAATAATAATGTAAACGGTGCTTCACCATTACGTATGTTTCGTTTGTAACAAGTGTATAACAGTATGGTACAGTCTTTGTAAAAAAAGAGGTGAACACCTAGGACGATAACGATCGACGATAATAGACAATAATTTGCATTTTTCATACATAAAATAAAAGAAATATAAAACCTTTTCATTCTAGAACTATAGAATAACCATCTATGCTTCCTTTGATGAAAATTATATTTTCCAATCAAATGACGTCATGATTAGTAAGAGCAATAATATCGTGACAATACAACGATGTTATTGTTTTTATGTATCATGACGTCATTTGATTGGAATTTAAAAAATATTATTTTTATCAAAGACAGCATAAATGATTATCCTATAGTCCTAGAACGAAACCCTTTCTAATTTCTTTTGTTTTATGTTTAAAAAATGCATGCTTATATATTTATCGTCGATCGTTATCGTCCTAGTGTGAATGGGCCTTAAGCTATGAATGATGAGCATTGTTTGTTATATTTGGAATAATATTATTTCAGTGTGTCATTCAGGCAAATTATTATACGACTATTTATGACGACGACAAATGAAATATCTCGGACACAATAAGGAAAGGAGAAATACAACGCTGCCACTATGCCGAAAAGAAGAAGGAAGAAGATGCCATGGTCGTCAACGTTTGACATATCAATAATACTCAGGTCACCGATAACAATTTCATGGACAAAGGACATCAACATCTGCAACTAGGCATGACACCATGAAGAAGTAGAATGAAATGTACACAATTAAGCCTGAGATATTAGGCCAATGACAACATGGAGAAAATTAAGCAATTTTCTTTCTACAATAGGGTCTTCATCTTTCATCACATATTGTATGCATAAATAATGGTGATATCTTAATACCATCTTCATTGTGTTTCCTAACCAATATAGAAGAACTTAAATATTGACCTAAATATAAATACCAGCAAATTAAATACCCGACTCTTTTTAGTTTGCGTGACCAATTACCATAACGACTCTCTTCATAATTAATCCGCTGCTTGGAATTGGCGTTTGTTCTTCCGATATTTAAATATTATGATTAAATTTGGCTTATATAGGAATAAAATAACTGGTATACCAGAAGTTAAGAAACGTATCGTATTTTTTTGGGACAATTTTTAAGCTTGGAAAACACATAAGTCAACTTGTTATAGAGATGTTTTCATCAATGTAATGGGTCAACCTGTGTATACAATGGTTTTAATTGCCTGATAAAATATATACAAATAATCGTTCTGTAAAGTGTCAACACTAGTGTTTCTCTCATACGACATTAATGGCATATAAATAAGAATAGATAGTAGTTAGAAATTCTCACTCCTGAGGACGATCAAAGCATATTGATCGAAACGTTGAGAAACTCAACAGTTCTTTTCAGAACTACGTGGTGTACCGCAAACCTTATATCAACACTTAAGAATGCTCGATACAAAAAATGATTTTTAAAATGGAATTCTGAAAAGAAAATTTCTTTCAATATCAAAAAATTTGGCGATGATACAATAGGCGTCAAGGATACAGTTACTGTCAAATGCGGAAAATAAGGCGCAAAATAAAACACGTTGACAGCTATACTGTACCATCAGATTCCCTGGCGCCAACATTGGTTATTACCTCAAAGTATAAAGGCAATTGTTTCACACATTCTGGACTTTTATCTAACATTGCACATCAGAATACGATTTTAATTTTATGCTATATAGGCATAAACAGGAACCTGAATGCTTTTCTGCCTCTTGGACACTGGATCAGTAGAAATTAGTTTCTCCGGTTACTTCTTTTCGAATGTTGACATAGCCTTCGTTCTTTCTATTCAATTTTAACCATCGGTAAACTGTCCTTTCCATTCTACTTAAATAAAGTACTCCATCTTGTCTATTATGATATTATATATTTTTATTTTGTTGGCCTACTTTTGATTTCTTTTTTGCATTGATCATTTCTCTTTCCGTGAATTTCTTTCTCATTCAAAACACATGCATCTGTATACAGTAGGAATGTTGAGAGTAGTTTAAAATGTTGAAACTGTATGATTTTTAATGGTTAATTAACACTGTGCATAGATGTGCCCATGATACCGTAAACATTATAACACTTGCCCAAGAACAGAACAGTCGTCTACTATTTTCAATTTTTGTTGGAATGTCTTTGTTAAAATTATGAAAATCAATTTCCATACCTTATATAAACATATTGATGGAACAAATGAATAATGTGTAACATGAACTTGTTAGTTTCCAGCACATTCAGATGTGCAGTAAATTAGCTGTACAGATGTTTCAACAATGACTTCCTCCGTTAGCTAGTAGCATTTTTATTACTGGAAATGTTAGTTATTACGACAAGTAAGTGGGTGTACAGGTTTAGTGGCCATATGTTAGTTCATCTCATTACATTCGTATATATTTCGTTTCTAATAAACGTTACTTTTTAATTACAAGTTCAATAGTGCATATAACGGTATTAAAAACATCATTAACATTACATACAGTCTTTAAAGATGTATTGTCCCCCCAAAACATAAAAAAGATTAATTAAATCAGACTTTGAATATGTTTTTTTGTAGTTTTAATAAAGGTATTCACTTCCATAGAAACAATAATTAAAAAAATAATGTTTTAACCTATAAATTGACAAAATAAATCGTTAAAATCAACCAAAAACCCACTAGCTGGCAGCCAATTTTGCTTTAAATGTTTTTTTCAGGTAAATATATTTTTTATCCAATTTTGGTCAAAGTGGATAACTATTATGTTACATTAAAATGGAATATTTAACATTTTATTAAGAATTATTTTTTACAGGGGGACAATACATCTTTAAAATATATATAGCATCCATAATTACTATTCTAGTACAGTATTAAAAAAAAAAGTATATAGATAATGTAAATGATGTATTGTAAGCTACTCGGCATTTTTCCTTGCTCAATTACTTAATGTGCAAAGGTCGTGGGCAGGACGCGTGCTTCATGTTCATGATCGTAACGGGCCATGGGCTATGTTGTCAAGATACTACTTAGATTCAATTCAACATTGGTTGTTAGAAAACAGCGATGATCATAAATTACTTAGAAATTGCGTCACGGCAGAAAATATACTAAGCTTGCAAATGGGAATAGAAAGGACATGCTATAAGTTAAAGCGATTATTAGAATTTACAGTCTATTTATATTGCGTACATTAAAATGGAAAAAAGGAAATTACCTTACCAAATTTTAATTTAGAAAACAATTTTTTAATATAGAAAAAAAAGTATATATTTTATAGCATATTAGGCCTAGTTATTTGACCAGTTACATTAATATTTCTTTATAGTTAGCAGGCATTAGCATCGCATACTGCCGGTGAGTGGTTTGGTGATTGGAATAAAATAACTTTTCTGTCAAAACTTAGTGCTAAAGCTATGTCACGGTTGAGAAAGAGGGATGCTCTGATGAAACGGCCGACTTTTATTCAGGTATTATAATCCCAACAAAGAGATTCCGACCCACATTATAGTATGCAACTCATCGGAGGACACAGATAGTATCCAGTGTAGACTGAAACAGTAAAGTGTATTTACTGGTGGATGGCTGGTTTAATATTGAGTTACAGAACATTTAGGCCAATTACTTTTCGGAATTGAATGAAAAATACCATTTTGTCGGTTTAGTTATTTGGCCACCATACAAACCGGATAGATTAAAAATAGTATCTCGGGTTTTAAAAGTAAGAAAGATAAAACATAAATAGCTTAAACTTTTGTTATGCGCATATTCAAATATATACAAAACACAACTTCTGGATGTCACATGTCAGCCTTAAATTCAATATTCGTTTCGTGTAGGCGGCATTTTACTGAAACTGTAGAAATGACGCTTGATGCCGAAGGCTTCGAAAGAAATAGAATTTGAAATGTAAAGAAATTATAAATCCATTTATTTTGCTGATGACAAGGGCATTATGGACATTGACAATCAAACCTACCTACAGTATAATCCAATTATCTAAAAGAAACAAATATGGATGAATTCTTCTCAATTTACATAATATATTCTGCTTATTTTCTGACCAAAAACAAAACAAAACTACCTGACTATGTATGCACTAAATCCATCACGAGTGTATTGTAAATATTTACAGACAGAATGTATAGCTTTGTTTGCATTTTCATGCCACGTGTGTGCTATAAAAAATGTTTAATGTCTACTAAATATCATCTCACCACAAGTCAGTTTTCAATCCAAAAATATAAAAAAAAATTCTAGCCCTAACTTTGCTCATTGATCCTCATAGGGCATATAAACACTATTAACTGTATATAGATAATACGAACCAATTATATCTTGATAGTTTTTACTCCCTATTGATTTAATCTGAATGATTAATTACTTCATAAATTAAAGATCATTTGTTATGGATTTGTGATTTGTGAACAGTTAGGATTCATCTGTCCTGGTAATAAATCAATGTTTAGAATAGGCTTATGTCCATTTGAAGGCACTCGCACGTCTGTCGAGGGATATCCGTTTGGTTCCAATGGTCTTTAGTCTGAAATAACTTCTGACCAATTGGATATCAACACGTCTAATCATTATACTGTACGTGACGTAAGCAGCGATACAATTTGAAACGAAATCAGGACTGAAATCAGAACAAATGTGAATGAACTTTATGGTGTACACTTAATTATTTCTGTTTTTTTATGACATAATGATAGCACTATAATATTATTATATTCCTCATGTTATTGAGATAGCACACTTTCCCGCTCAAACAACGTGCAATAAAGAACTCTGAATTGGTGTACATTGATATTATTATATTGTTGAGAATCAGCATGCGTTGCGTTTTTGCGTAATCACGGTGTCTAGTTCAAATCTAGTTCATATTAATGTTTTCTAATGTATTGATATTAGTTATGTACACTGTAGGTTAGGTTAATGTGGTAATGTATATTATGTCAATCGGAAATTTTACGAATTTATAATTTTCATGACGTATAGGTAACAGAAACCTTACAACTCTAAACGCATATAATTTTACTTAGTGTGTATTAGGTTTATTTTTACGCATGCTCAAAGAAACGAGACAAGTCCTAGTACTAGGTCAACGGGCTTGCAAGCAGAATGTATTACCGTTCTTATTGTTTTTAGAGAAACAAAGACACCGTTTGAAATCGGTAAATAACCGCGTGCAAAAATAATATCAGTATCAAATATTCAGGTATTAGGGGATTTTCGATTTTCGATCATTGAAGACCAACCTAAGACCGGTGTGTCGTCGGTCGTCGCCTGAGCCTAGAAACCATTAAAGCTTTGTCAATGTCTGGATTTTTTCTAAGGACAAAATTACAACTTCACTCGCAAAGACTTAATTAATAAGACTTTGTTTATGTAGAGCATCTTGTGTATATGTTTGTCTTGGGAACCTCTGAGGGTCCCTAATGATTAGCAATTGCTGGGTGAATCACCCTCATTAAATATGGTTAAAAAATCGAAGGTACACGTCCCACTATTCCCGAATGCGCACAATGAACTAACATGATGTACGGGTAGTTTGGTTGTCGTTCGTCGCAAATAGAAAGCTCAATATTAAAATGTTATCAGTCAATCAATGCAATATTCTAATCTTACCTCGTAAAGGTGTTTTAAGTGAAGTATCATCTGATGCTTTACTGTACCTCTCCTGTTTTCTGTCGACCTTCAAAGTCATGTTTGTTTCTTTATCATAGAACGTAAGGGTATGTGTCTTTATAGAATACGACAGCATGTACATGACATATGAAGTGTCAGGCGTCAAATCTTCCAAATTATATTCTGTAGTGTTTGTCGGTATAGTGATTGTTATTCTAATGTGTGGGGTAGTGCAGACGTAATATATAAGGTAGTAGCCCGCTGCTGGACCTTCCGGTTTCTCCCATTTTATGGTCACTTCACTGTTTTGTATAGTTTCCTTCGGAATGTAAAATTTTGGTGGAACAAGCTTATCGTCTGTTGGTATATAAAAAAAAGAAAAACATGACACATAAATAGAATATCAGTAACAAAATGCATACTGCATGTACAATTTTATTATATCTAAACACATTTTATTAACTAAAAAATGTAAATAAAAAGCGCCTTTTTACCTATTACAGTAAAGCGTACTGTAGTTAAATTTTATTTTATTTCATCAAACCAACAGACGAAAGTTGCCACTTAAAGGTATGAAATAGAAAACAGATAGGTCTACAATAAATACTATATGAAGTTGTTGAAGATGTTATATGTACACTCTGAGCATGTAGACTCTAATCTTCAGTTATTAAGTAAGACTTTTTCTCTAATTTGTTCATTAAAAAAAAATATTTAAAATTATAAATATACCAGGAGTTTTGTAACATAAAGCATTATCTTTTCCCTGTTTAAAACATAGGGGAAATTAGCGCCCTGAGGTTGTATTATGGTAGTACATCTACTAAAATTAGACATCGCCCTTTCTCTCTATAATTGTTGTAGTATATAATACGAAAGTAATTTGAAACTTTAAAGTTGTCGTACTTAAATATTATTTTGTATAAAAATGAACAAAAAAAAATGCTTTCACTTTAAAAATAAACGGTTACATTTAACAAAAAGATTGTCTGACAGAAAATTAGATTTTTATTTCAGTTAATTTTTTTCTCTATCCAATGTTTAGTCAAAGTAAATAACAAGCCTATTATGTGATATAAAATGGTATATTCAACAACGCGATTTAGAAAATATATTTTCATTCATGTGGACAATATATCTTTAAATTTACAGAACGACAGAATTTTAAAAACATTACAAAGGGATGTTAGGTACATATCTGTGCTTCTGGAAATGATTATACTTTAGTATATATATATATATATATACAGTAAATATAATATTATGAATAATAGAAATATTCGAGGCCTCCTGCCTGTTATCTATTTTCAATTTAAAATTATACTTCAATCAGTTATTTCTCGATGTCGCCATGGTATGAAGCGTAAAGCTGCCATTTTGTTTACGAACGTGTTAATTCTATGGTGACTGATATCGAACAAAAAGTCCTTGAGTCGGCTAATTATCGCCATCACAACCTTAATTACCTATGTTTAATTTCGTAAAATTCCCAAATTCCCATAACTAATCAATATTATGTTTCATGTCATTTTTTACAACTTTAACTTATTCGATTTGTAGTCTTTATGTCTGTAAATATATTCTATATTTGTGGATCGTTATATATATATTTCGTTGGTTTATGTAAAGATCATAAAAGTGGTATAAAACAATAATACATAATAAATACAGTCCTTTTTATTATATATAGTCGCTATTCAATCGAGTTTAAACAATACCATGAAAGCCCCACTGGTCTAATGGTTAGGAAATGTGCATTTCAAGCATAAGGTTCCGGGTTCGATTCTCGGTTGGAGCGATTTTTTCTCGTTCTTACAGATTTCCTAATCTTTATCGTTTCAAATGAATTAATTAAATTTCAGTATATCACCGGGCGGTTTGGAATAAAATGTTCTGAGAGAGACAATTCTAAATTATATTTTAAAGACCTGCTATATAACGCTCTTTTATTTTTTTATTTCACATGCAAATACACGTGGGTTGCTCTCACGAAAGATAGAGAAAAAATAGAATACTAGATGATTCAGTTTGTGCATTGACATTAAATCACCGAATAATTTATTTTTAAATGTTATAGTATAATTTTATTCTAATAAATAACAAATTTCAGCTAAACATCAAGAGTATAGCATCAGCATATAATATACTCATTTTCGGCGAAGTTAAATTTCACACAGCAACATCAATACAATGAAGTATACATTTTAATATCTCATGCTTGCTCATTATAACTTTTGAAACATTCTTTTACATTACTGTTTATAGGATTCGATTAAAATGCGATGAATATCGAGATTGGCTTCATGAAACAAGCAATCTTATACAAAGGTTACATCACGGAATCTAATAACTCCGATATCCACAGGGAATATCATCCTCTCTCGGATGTGCAATATTTCCAATCACATCATCCACGTTAGTTTTCACACTATCTATTCGACAGTTTAAAGCACGTTAGGCATACAGATACGGGGTTGAAAATACTGGACCTGGACATGGTAGTTTTTAGGCTTATTGTTTGCCTGGTCACAATGAAACAGCTATATAGTTCGGTGGTATCTATACCAGTTGGCTTCAGAAATGAAAATAAAAGCTTTACTAATTATTCCAACAAATGCTCTTATATTTTGGTTCTTTCACATTGGCAGAAGAGTTATCCTCAAACAATGAGTGGTAATTTTATTCTGTAATAGTAATTTCCATCATGAAATTATCTTCAGAAAAAAAACTGGAAATGCCAGTATACCATGTTACCTTATATACTATACATTAGTTTGGGCGTGTGGCGCAGTGTGTCTGGGGTAATAATGTTCAGCGCTTAGAGGTTTCACAACATTAGGCGCTATATAAATCCAGAATATTATTATTATTATCATGTTATGTATAGCAGCAACACACAACTAGAATAATCGGGATATTGATTTAACATATAAATACAAAGAGATCGATGAAAAATACAGAAACAGAAACTGTACGTTCATGTGTAAAATTGGAACCGATGATGATTAGGCTTATTCATAAAAGTACTATATGAGCTAATGGGCTATATAAACAACTGTTATAAGACATTATGATTGCGTCATTTCTGATACATTGTAGTATAAAAAATGCTGATAATATGAGTACGAACACAATGAGTAGATAACTTATACACCGTAACACTTACAATGATGCTTTTTTTACCGGATGGGATTAGGAGTGGAGACTTAAAGACGTCATATATCTGGTATTGAAATCTGCCCTCAATATGATTAAATATTGATCACGTGAGTGCCCTCACACGTAAGTGAGACATGTATTCGGTTACTGAAAACAAGATATTGGTTCTGAATGTTTGTTAAAGCACGCACATTCTGAGCCATACGTGATGATCGTGCTCGATTTATGTTGCACTCACATATAGACATTCTGCTAAAAACATACGTGGTCTCGTTTTACTATGGTCAAGATAGCAGGTTATGGAATATCTTATCACTGTTTATAATATCAATACAATGCTTACGTTATAGAACATATTCACATACATACATACATTGAACATGAACAATAGTATTGTACATAGACAGTAGCTAGAAAATTATTATTATTATTATTATTACGAATATTATATTGATGTTTGCATAGAATCACCATGACATAAATGATGTATATGTAATGTAATTTAACTATACAAAATAATTTTCATTTACATTCGCATAAAGTTATATTGAACACGACAATTATGAGGCTGAGCATGTGTATGTTCAATATAACTATGCTCACGTTCAATTATATACAAATTGAACATGAATAGTCTGTAACTAGTGTATTAAACATGAACAGACTGTATTTGCAACAGATTGAACATATAGGTTAATGCTAGATTGAACATGAACAGTATGTCCATCTAGAGTGAAAATGAACAGTATGTTTATCTATATTGAAAATGAACAGTGTGTTTAACTAGATTGAACATGAACAGTATGATCATCTAGATTGAACATGAACAGTTTGTTCATCTAGATTGAACATGAAGAGTATATTCATCTAAATTGAAAAATAACAGTATGTCCATGGAGAGTGAAAATGAACAGTATGTTCAACTGAGATTGAACATGAAACGTGTGATTATCCAGATTGAAATGAACATTATGTTTATCTATATTAAACATGAACAGTATGTTCATCTATATCGAACATGAACAGTAAGTTTATCTAGATCGGGCATAAACAGTATATTCATCTAGATTGAACATGAACAGTATGTTCATCTAGATCGAGCATGAACCGTATGTTCATCCAGATTGAGCATGAACCTTGTGTTTATCTAGATTGAAAATTAACAGTATGTTCATTTAGACTGAACAAGAACAGTATGTCCATCTAAAGTGAAAATAAACAGTATGTTTAACTAGATTGAACATGCACCATGTGTTTATCTACAGTAGATTGAAAATAAGCAGTGTGTTTAACTAGATTAAACATAAAAAGTATATTTATCTAGCTTGAACATGAACAGTATGTTCATCTATATTGAATATGAACAGTAAGTTCATCTAGATCGAGCATGAACAGTATATTCATCTAGATTTAACATGAACAGTATGTTCATCTAGATTGAACATGAACACTATGTTCATCTAGATCGAGCACGCATCGTATGTTCATCTAGATTTAACATGAACAGTATGTTCAAGTAGGTTGAACATGAACAGTATGTTCAAGTAGGTTGAACATGAACAGTATGTTCATCTAGATTCAATGCTCATGTTCAATCGTGTTCAACAAAATGTTCATAATTAAAATGCCACAGCAGTGTTCTATCGAAATTATCAAACATCGTTAAGATGATATATCTAACGATTAAATTGAAACATTAGAATCATGATTGAGGTTTTGCCTATTGTTTTTCTAATATGTTATATTTTATTACTCATTTGCGTATCTCTTAAATAATATAATAACAAATGTCTAATGCATATCAATTTAATTCATTACAAGTTATAGCAGGATCAATAGCATACAAATCCATAATACGTTAAGTGGCCCATTATAACCTCTAGTGAAAAATTAAAATAATCCTGATAAGAATAATTTAAAATCTATATAATACTAATGTTGGTCATTTCGTAGCTTTAGAGTTTAACAAAGCCTGTTACGCGAGTCTGCTATATAATTATGGAGATTAAAAGTAAAATAAAACGCGTACCATTTGGAATTTATAATAAAATGGTACAAAGGGAATTTTGTTTAAATGAACTAGTATGTAGCCCTAATTGTCTGACATCTGATGATCGTGATCCTAATTAATTGACATTCCTAAAATGGTAGAAACAATAAACGACGTATCGAAGTGCCGTATTGCGTAGTCACAGGTGGGAACAGTCGACGCAGCAATGATGCAAACATCGCTACGACCAGTTTCATTTCACGTAACAACGCAAGAACAGAGGAAAGCAAAGTATGCGGTGGTGAAACAGGTCAAAGTCTACGGCAACTAACGTTGGCGAGCAAACCGAGTAGGTTTGATTTCGCCTACGTACATGGTTTCCACCGGGGAAGCAACTCATCATTTTTCTCAGCGTTAAGGTAATGTCTGTTGCTGTTTATGACAACATAGGCCTACCGTGCGTTTTTTACCACGTACAGTACGTATCGCAGTCCACGTGTAAAATAGATCCGTATTCATTTTTAGTAAATCAAGTTAACTGCATGAATATAAATAGGTCACTACTTAACGCAACACTTAAATTAGGAATTGAAGACCTAAGCTTCAAATGTGAGTGAAGTTTAAGATGAGAAGATCGAAATAACTGATATTTATAGTAAATTGCATCAATTTAGAAGCGTTCATATTTAATCTGTTTGGATCGGCTCCGTGACACGTAAACACAGTTACGCGCGACCACTAGGGATCATGGTCATGTACGTCACAGCTCAAATGCGTGTAATCGTCGTCGTGAAATTAATATTCATTCGAAGATTTAGCAATAATACATTTTAAAAAAAGTTTTGATTGTGAACTTCTTTTACGTCATCGTAAAACGGTATACTATCACTTGTAATGGCGTCTGTTTATTTGCCTTTTGTATTGCGTACGTTTAAGCTATCGTTAAAGCGAAATGCGTTTGTAGCGTTTGAATTTTGCATAGTAGGCCTACCTCATCTTTAAAATTGCGGACGTTCAAACAGTGATTATCGTTACACGTGGTGTTTATAACCATCCAGTATGTCATCGTTGGAACGTTTGTAGTCAATATCAATATTTCACTGACCATTTACGCGATATGTGATCCACGCTTTAATGACAACAACAATAATTTCCCGAGTGACCACATCAACATCACGAGTGTGTTAAGTGCAGTTTAGGTTTAATTGCCTCGCACTGCTTTATGAGTTATGGTTGATGGGGATTTGGGTGTTTGATGCTTTCAGAGTGTACGAATATAAATTGTATACAATACGATACAAACGGTATTTACATATTCATAGACATATATAAGGTAAAGGTGTTTAATTTAATCATACATGTTATTGATAATTGATATTCATGTGAAATAGTAACTGATATGTGTGTCGCAAAGAATGAATTAGACAACTTAAAAAAATAATATTGAATATTCGTTAAAGGATTGAATACATTTAGATAAGAGGTGTTTAAAACATCTTCCCAAATTGAAACAAAACGTGCATATCTTACTAATAGTATTGCTTTGATACAGTTGTAACATGGGATGAATAGTGGCTTGTATCATGGAATAGTAATGAATAAAATACAGGTAGGCCTACACATGAACCAGTATACTATTCGTTATTCGTATATGTAAGCCCGTTTTAATATAGAAAACTGCCATTATATAAGTCAAAATGGTCAAAAAGTTCAATGAGTATTTTTTTTGTAATACTGAATTGGAAGAAGAAATACGTAAATTAAAAACAGAAACAAGAATAGATCAAGCACAATGATTCAATGCGACGTATATCAAGATTATTAACTGTTGAAATGTTCGTCGCCATGGCTACATATTGAACAAAAACCGTAGTGAATTCATTATGGGATTTTTTTAATGTTTTATATTATAACTATCAAAAGAGATTATGATATTAATCATAATAAAAGTTTGCTTGGCAAAATAAAATTTGCTAACAAACCGACTCGATTGTCACAAATAATGTAGGCCTACACATCACGTTTTATACTTATGGCAAGTATATATGGCAAGTAGGCTATATATGTATATAGCCTATCAAGAGTTTCAATTTGATGCTACATCTACTAATTGCTTTAAGGTACTTTAAAATACTAGTCCAGTTATTTGTAATGCGTATTAATGCCATTATTTGCTGGAATAAGAACAGCACAGTATAATTATGTTTGATACAGATGTTTACCTCTGTTTCTATGGTTCTCTATACTGTAGACTCGTCGGTTAAACTTGGTCCTCGATCTTTCTAAAGTCGTATGGAAGTGAGTAACAGAGAACAGATCAAAGTTATTGAAATTTAGATTTAAGCATAAATCGTACCATAATACAATACAACTGAAATAATACTGTAAAGATAACGATAGTAGGCTAAATGAACTGCATAGTTGCAACCACGTTGCATATAGTGTGTGCTAACTGCACTCACTGTTTGTAAAAACAACGTAGGATTTGGCTATAATGTTATTTCCACAAAGTTCTTGCATTTCACCCACCTATCTCAGAAAGATTAAACCATTCTTCAATCCCGGCTATGCCACAGTGTAGGCTTATAGGCATTTTAGTATGGAACGCCTCCTCTGCCTTCAGTTCACATTTGTCATGCAGTACACACCAATCGTCATGCAGTACACATCAATCGTCATGCAGTACACACCAATGGTCATGCAGTACACACCAATCGTCATGCAGTACACACCAAACATCATGCAGTACACACCAATCGTCATGCAGTACACACCAAACATCATGCAGTACACACCAATCGTCATGCAGTACACACCAATCGTCATGCAGTACACACCAATGGTCATGCAGTACAAACCAATGGTCATGCAGTACACACCAATCGTCATGCAATACACACCAATCGTCATGCAGTACACACCAATCGTCATGCAGTCAAATATTGCGTAATTTATACCGCCACCTATCGACAAAATCGAATATCACGTGACGTTTACTAGACGGCTGTAAAACTAGGCTATTCAAACATTATACTACAGCAACTCACGCTGTCTACTACTACACCGCACGTGCTTTATGACTAAAATGGCTGGAAAAACTATTAAATAAATCTTGGAATCTATAGGACGTAAAGCACGTGCGGTGTAGTAGTAGACAGCGTGAGTTGCTGTAGTATAAAGTTTGTATATAGCCTTAGTTTTACAGCCGTCTAATAAAAGTCACGTGATATTTGATTTTGTCGATAGGTGGCGGTATAAATTACGCAATATTGGACTGCATGACGATTGGTGTGTACTGCATGACGATTGGTGTGTACTGCATGACGATTGGTGTGTACTGCATGACCATTGGTGTGTACTGCATGACGATTGGTGTGTACTGCATGACGATTGGTGTGTACTGCATGATGTTTGGTGTGTACTGCATGACGATTGGTGTGTACTGCATGATGTTTGGTGTGTACTGCATGACGATTGGTGTGTACTGCATGACGATTGGTGTGTACTGCATGACCATTGGTGTGTACTGCATGACCATTGGTGTGTACTGCATGACCATTTGGTGTGTACTGCATGATAAATGTGAACTGAAGGCAGAAGAGGCGTTCCATATATTAGCGGTACATATTTTTGCGAGGCCTACTTGTGCTGGTAACACTGATGGTGAAAGAATGTCACGGTTAAGTTAACTAAGTGGTAGGCTACTCCTACCAAATACTGTCTCATGGATCGGAAGTTAAATTTTTCGGTTTTACTGGGCCAAAATCATTATGCGTGTAGTTTACGCAAACTGTCATTCATGCAATTGGCGAATGTGCGAGTCTCCCAATTTTGAGTATCTCGCTCCCGATATTTTAAATAAACCAATTCTCCTGATATGTATACATTTATAATTTCTACTACTCTAGATATTGATAAGAGATTAAAAAATATACTATCGGTCCGTAAAATATTTATAATCCATTCATTCGTTTTAATTAGTGAAATAATGAGTTGGCAACGCAAAGTTCACCTTCGGAATACGCTCTATAGTGCCATTTACCGTTTGATGTTATAGCATTATAGTGGCAAAACTATATGTTTTCAAGTTGGGATTGCTGGTTGTTTGCGTACGATTCAAATGAATAAGCCAAAATAAATAATATTTTTAGAGTTAACTCAGGTGACATGTTGGAAGTAACTTATTACAGGAAAAGAGCAATCTAGGTTACCCGGGTACTCCTATGCAGATCGATTCACAAGAACATATTTCACTTCTGTTTGCACTTTAGTTTATTTCCAGGACACAGATTTACTAATGGAATGGCTAATAGAGGCTCACGCCTTTTTGAAGCAAACAGCACACTTTGAACATTAATGGTGATTGATAATGTTTCCTAAACTTTAAATGGAAAGACATGAATTTTCACGACAGTGTCACACTTTACGCTATAGAGCACATTATTCCTATCATCTTGGAAATTTTCAAGAACATTTTTACAGAAATATGTTTATAGTCAACTTGAGTTGCAAATTGAACGAATAAACAATAAACTCTATCAAACTCAATATCTGCAAAAACGCAATAGTAATGAACAATAACGATTTATGACGCAACGCGACGTAATTAGGAAGACAGAATAACGATTCACGACGCGTCACATCTTTAAATCTTCCCTATCTTTGTTTAGGTTTGATTGATATACGCACGTATTGCGTTTACCACATTGTTTGTAAAATTAATTAGTAGTCAACAATAAGTAATGCCGGCGCGATAAGGTTGAATAGAATCTAGTTCAGAATCTATAGTTTGGAATTGAGATCAACACAGACACAAAACTAGCAAAATAGTTAAAGGAGAATATGAGGGATTTAATATGTTAGTGATCATAATATAATAACATTAAGAACATGTGAGCATTTTAGCAGGTGATAAATATATCATTGATGAATAAATGCGGTAAGGTCTAAGGTTATAAAATGTTCAAGACAGGTGCTTGTGACATCATTGCGTCATGTTCATTATTTCAAAAAGAATCACTATACTATACGGCTATCAAAGATAATCTAAATCATAATATATTATCAATATTAGTGAGATGCAACAACCCTACTGAGATAGCAAACAATGCATATAAAATCTCACCTTTATACCATGTGAATTCTGGATTATAAAATTATTTTATTTATGTATTAAATACAGCGTCACATGTGACATTACCCATTAGGCATACCATTAATTTCTGCATGATTTGTGCAATAATAGAAATTTTCTAGATTTACAATTAAAAAAAACGGTTGCTCTTGTGTATGATCAAAATAAGGTTCAAATCCCACTGGAGAAAATCTATTAAAAATTGATTTATTTTTAATGGAACTTTCGCTGATTATCTGAAACACGATATAGATTGTATCAAGTTCATTATGATTGTATGCTTAGGTTGTTTATTGATTGGTCTACCGTATTAAATTTCCTTACAATTATTTGTAAGATTTATTATGTTTTTAATATATAGTTGCCGTATGAATACGGAAGCTAAACGAAACAAAGGAAAGTAAGAAATCGACTTATATCAAAGAACTTATAACGCAAGAATCTCCTGTTCGTCCGAAGCGGGTAACAATTTCGAAAGGCATTGTGGGATAGAATAGGGTGGCGCCATTGTGAACCATGGAGTAGGGCGCCCGCATCAAATTAGAAAGTCAAAATCATAGAGGGGATCTGCTAATGCTCTAGGGGGATAGAGTAATTGACTGAGGAGTAGGGCGCCCGCATCAAATTAGAAAGTCAAAATCATAGAGGGGATCTGCTAATGCTCTTGGGGGGATAGAGTAATTGACGGAGGAGTAGGGCGCCCGCATCAAATTAGAAAGTCAAAATCATAGAGGGGTTCTGCTAATACTCTAGGTGGGGTAGAGTAATTGACTACCTAGTTTGGAGGGGGCGCTGCTCATGCTGTGTGAAATGGCGTCGCCCAGTTTGACCTTTTAACCCTGTACTTCCGATACTGTGTTTTGAATGCAAATTGAAGAACAGGAGATTCTTGTGTTATAAGTTCTTTGCTTATATAGATAATCTAATCTATCGATATAAGCAAACTAATGAATAATTTACTTACATCAGCAATGTTACAAAGATTAGGAGGCATATTAAAAGGCCTGTCAACTTGGAGCAATTAGTTCAATTATTTATGTTATGCTTTTGTGTTTATTATTATATATTATATTATCATTTTAATTCATAGGTATAGATGACATTCTAAACCACCAAGAAATATATTGAAAATGAAATGTTGTAACTGATAGAGATGAGTTTGTGAAAATGAGAAAAGCTTCAAACTTCTGCTTGATATGCTTAGACCAGAGGCTTCCTGGTAATTTTCAATATTATGATATCTTTTTATTTATATATTAGCTATTAATTATAAATCCAAAGACAAATTACTGAAAAAATGGTAATGCTGTGGGTATCAGTGGCTGGATCGCAATGAAGATACAAACAATAAAATAAGCAAAAAGCTAAATCAAAAATGATAAAGTAAAACAAGGCAGAACAATTTATAGACTGTACACTTGTTAGAGTTTAGGGTGTATGAACATGTTTTTTGTTAGCATGTCTCTACAATAGAATGAGATTGGTTACTTCTTATTTAAGACAAAGAACGAATGGACCCAAAAGAAAGAAATAGGAATGGAAACAATAAAGGAAGTCTCTTGCAAATGTTCTTTTGTTATCTATTTTTCCTTGTTTTAATTTCTCATTTATAATTCCCTTCGGTTTCAGCAAAACTGTTAAATATTTAATCAGAATCCAAAAAAAGGTAATGCCATTATTTAAATAGAAAGGTATAACGATTATTTTATTTGTATTAAGACATTGAACAAGTATACATTACTTGAATTATGTTTGCCTATATCGCTTTCACAAAAAAAATATTTATCTAAAGCACATCATCTTTTGTGACGTCAACAGTGTCTTTGTTGCTACGGCATAAGGACCTGTTACATTTTTGTTTGTGTTATGAGTCTTTAATGGATTTTCAGTCAATCTGCTGCTGCAACAAAATCTCACCATCACAATATTGTTTTCCAATAAGTAATTTATTAAAATTTAATTAAAAGGGAATTAACATAATGCATAGAACATTGAATTAATTTGGTTATTAATTTGGTTATTACTAATAATAATAATCTTGATAGTCGACTAGATTATTCATATTTTATTATTATGAATTTAATTATTAATTGTGTTCCAGACTTTATTTAATAATGTATATGACAGACGGATGATTAATATGATACGGTTACAAGTGGATTCGGCCTGTGTGTATTTCTCGAGAATCACACATAGGCCTATATAGTGTTGACATGCTTATATTTTGGAAATAATTCTATTGGTAGAAAATGTACTATGTATTATTTATGTAATGCTCTAAAAGTAGTCGAAATACTGTAAATCTTACTATTAAAGAACCGTACCGCACAATGTATGTTGGATCAGGATGGTTGGATGCACTATATTTTTCTTGAATACACCAAACACATCTAATTCTTCTTACTACGGTGTGTTTAACTGGATTGTGACCCTAGGCATGTACATTATGTACATAATGTACATTACATGTTTAGGCCTACTAAAAGACAATCAACTTTGATGCGGCAGCAACAATCATGACAGCTGAGCACTTACCCAATTTAACATGATCACTGATCATGTGTGGCAGAATTAGAATTGCTATTACGAAAACTTAGGAGGCTATGTCAAATAAAATGGTTTATCTCATTAAATGTACTGATGTATAAAATAAGAGTGTGTACTCCCCTAGCAAACATTAAACAAACTCTTCTTCGTCTACACGATGACATCTATTAGGTTTCAATAAAATTAAAATGTATACATTATTATCATAAATACTCGTCAATGTTTCCTGAAATTTGCCTAGGCTTTCAGACAGACACTGTGCCCTCCAGGGATACATCCGTTTCACAGAAGAAAAACACATAATCCACACTAACAGTCTTGAAAAAGTCTTATAGTGTTGAGATGTTTTGTTTTTTGGTCGTAGAAACAATCCTGATAAGAATTGAACACATGCATTACGGTAGCCGACCACCTCATTAGTACGTAGGAACACATTTTTTCACTAAATTAGTTAACGCCCACTAGGTTAAATCATTTCAGAAAGTATGACAACATTGGTTAGTGTCTCCATCTTTCCGCAACAGAAAAACAAGACCTGATTACAAAGTATATGCATAGCCAAACGACAAGAACTCGAAGAATTTGTTTTTTTATTCGACAATTACGAATGCTACATAAGTGATTTCATAACCTTAATATTGTTGTAAATTAAACTATTCCGGAAATGTGGCTTTACATGCAGATAGACAATTAGTTGATTTTGATCACATTAGGCCTAGACCTACTTAAGCGCGTACCGATTGTCAGCTGAATTATCTTACAGAGCCTATGTAAGTTTAAGATTAGGCCTACGTTGATGAAGGTTTAATTTATACATTAAATAGTAAAAGTGAGAAGCCTTCAAGAAATAAATGACAACATTTAGTATGTTATAAGACATTTAATATTTTTGTTGCGATTTTTTCAGCATTTATTGTCATCATAATTTTAATCACTTTATATTAATAATAATTACCAAATGACCGAAAGCTCGTGTTGAGAACCCGTGATCAATCAATTTGTGTAGAAATTAATATTTGACTGGCTGTGCGGATGGCAATACATGATAATCAACTCTACATTAAATGGTAATGACGTTAGTATGTCTTACTTATGCAAACAACATTCTCGTCATAATTCTGTGATTGAATTCACAAAACGTGTGGTCAATGATCACCTGAGTCGTCGCAATTATTTTACGCTTGTTTTACAGTAAAAGAAACTGATGTTAGTATCTCTATTTCTAATCATGCGAAGGTTGAATACAACAATATAAAGTGTACATTATTATTGCAACTACTGTATCACGACATATGACTCATTTTATTTTGTAATTTGTTGTAGAAATATTTTGTCAATATTGACCCAATTATATTGCGTGTGTTATTGGTAGTCAAGGACATTAATTATGAATATTAATACATAAACACGCACTCAATCTGTCCTGTTGGTGTTAATGACGAAGGAATATTATTCAAAATTATAACTGCTACAGACTTTCTGTTCAACGAAATAGTATTACATTTTAATGCCGCTATTTATTGTGGATTAGTATCCTTTAGAAGAACCAGTTTGTGTAACGATCTTATTAAAATATAGGCATAATAGATAATTATTCAATTATCGATTGTACACAAAAAGAGAACACTAAGTGTCATGGAGCATTTGTGCCCCATATGTTTGTTTTTTTATTTGATTTTTGCCGGAATATAAAATGGAGAATACAATTTAAAAACATTTAAGCTTTTTCATTCTTGCAAGTGATGTTTAATGGATCTCGCTTGAACGCAACGCAAGTAATTGATGACAATCTGAAATGTCGCTTGTGATTGGTTAATTCACTTCTTGCGTTGCACGATCACTCTTCCACTGCGCTGAAAAAGGTTGTAATGTCATCTTATATCCAAACATATTTCAACATGTTCGTTTCCCGTTACACGTGTGCTTGCTACAGCAATTTTCTGATGTTCTTTTACGCGGCGCAAAAAGAAAAAAAAACACACTTACACACGTACACGCGCACGTACATCCGAACACTACATGCAATGATATATTCTTAAATTTTATACCATTCGACTTTTTTATCATTGCGTGTTAAAAGCACATTAGTAATTGGCATACTAAGAATTATTAATGATTAATAATGTTATCATACCCACTAGTGTATTGACAATTCTCTGTTAAATATACAAAGTCGAGCATTAGTGTGAAATATAATACACTGTGTCACGTGACACTTAATATTAATACTAGTAATAAGAAGAATCTCACTTACTTTTCGGGTAGAATTCCAAACTGAAAGTAGGCTGAAGTATATCGAGTCCAGTAATATAAAACACAAACAGAAAGAATAAAATACTCATTCTTGCTAACTTGAGCACATCATCTGTGTAAAAGAACAGATGGCGCCTAGACGATCGAGAGGCCTAATGATTTGTTTCCAGGTCTGCGAATTAGTCACTCAGTCGTACGTATATAAAGTATTTTCTCAACCACGCAGTCACAACATCCAGGTAATAGATTCGTATTACTTATTAACCATGCAAACATGCATGTCATTTGACAATATTCTAGTTAATTACGAATAATGATCTCCATATTTCGCGTCTTATCTTGAGTCGTCGCAAAAACAATCAACTATAGAAAAAAAAAGCGACGTGAAATACACGCCGTCACTAATGCGATCGCGTAAGGTCCTTCAATGAGTCACAGGATAATCACTAGCCAACGTTCCAATGCCTCTGACTCGATCCTGTTAGTTTGGAAATGAGCGTGCATCATTCGCCAATGAAATATACGTTATTTTCATTCGGTTAACAATATACTTCTTATTCAACAATAGTCTTTCAATATAGAACGTGACGGGTTTCGCAAAAATAGTATTAGCGATACCCGCATGCAGATGATTCGCTAAGACCTTACTGCATGTGTGACGTATAATATTCGTATTGTCTGTGTTTATTTATTTATTAGGATGAAACATCGACGATTCTGCATGTACGGCGTACACAATTATATACAATATACAATGATTTTGGACATAATTGGTCGATCCGAAATTGAGTATCCCAGAAGAAAATTCAAGTTGAAATCAGTTAAACATTCCAGTTTAAACCAGTTGGAATTAACTGGTAACTGGTGTTAAGTTACTTGTTTACCGTGATAACTGGTGTTAATTTTTAGTAAAATAAATCCAGCTTGTTCCCATTAAATCAACAACCAGTTAGAACCCTGAGTTTAAGCACATGTTTACTGGAATGTATAGAGAGGGAGAAAATGGTGAGTTATGTCCAAAATAGAAAATTGTTTATCCAAAATGAGGAAATTCTTTATTTCCCAGAATATAAATTATTGGTGGCGCTATTTCATGTGCAAAATTGAGTAACTGTATTTAAGACAAATACTGATGTGTTTAAAAAAGTGGACATTCAGTAAAAAATTTCGTCCAGTTGATTTGTTTTATCTTTGTCTACTAAAATATAGATAAATGCTGATTTGCCTAAAATGTGGACATTGTGTTCAGAATATTGACAGTGTTGTGTCCAAAAAGAGCTGACTAATAGTATACAGAGAAATAGTGGTTTGTCAAAACGTGGAAATTTGGTATATAGACGATAGTGACTGGTGATGTTGTGTTCAAAATAGAGAAACTATATTAGATATATTTGTGTGAATAATTGGAATTTAATATAGTACCGTACATCCTCACTCTCGACATACACTCTCATTGTAAATGAATTCAAAATATAAATTGTACGTTTGACTGTGTTTCTGTTTTGGACGATACAATGTCCACATTTCGTAAAGTAATTTTCCTATTATAAACATTTTTATAACTGTCGCTATTCTGGACAAGATTTCCACATTTTGGATACATCTCATATTCAACAGCTTTTTTTTGGTCTGTCCACTCATCGTTAATTATGGACAAATCTGAATTTCTCTATTTCGGACAACATATATTCCAATGTCGCTTCTGAGCAAAATTTCCACATGTTGGACATTTTATTTTCTCTATAATAATTGTTTTTACAGTTTTTAACATTTTAACATGTAATGGTTCTCGAATACATAGTAATTTCAGTCTAAAAAAACGATTTATGTACGTACAGCAGGACTATAGTACATATAAAGACACGAATGGGCCCGTTTTATTTTATTTTCAATCTTTCTACATAGCAGAAACAAACAAACATATAAGTATAACAGGGGAGTAGCGGAAAAGCAAAAGTAATAAAACTGTCATCTTGTGATGTGCTTGACCAGCCCCTGTCAACTTGGACGATACAATAAAACCGACATTAACAAATTTAGAAAAATACATAGAAAAATATGCTATAATAAAGTGTTAACAAAAGTGTTATAAAAATGCAATTGCTATCTGAACAATCTGATTGTGTAAAAGTTAAAAATTCTGATTGTATAAAAGTTAAAAATTCTGATTGTATAGGCCTAAAAGTTAAAAATTCTGATTGTATAAAAGTTAAAAATTCTGATTGTATAAAAGTTGAAATTTCTGATTGTATAAAAGTTAAAAAGTTAAAAATTCAGAGTATGTACAATCTAAAAAAAATCATGTTAATAAAAATATGAAAAGTTAAAAATCTATAAAATGTTGCTTTAAACTGTGTTTAAACTTAAAAAACGACTCTTCAATAAGATTGTTTCTGATCGTAGCACCAAGTTCTGAAAACATTTTAGCAAACCGTTCCCTGAGTATTTAAAAGCATCAGTACGAGCTCTACCATGATGAAAGGTGAGTATATCTAGGTGTCGGTTATTAACTAAAAAAGAATCAACATATTCACTCATAAAATCAGATCGTGGAGAAATTATTATATTGGCAATGAATGTCATGTTTAAGAAATCACGCCTATTCTCTACTAAATTAGACCTAACTCCTTTCTTCTATTTATATAATGTTGATCTAAATAACCTTTCTTTAAGATCATGCAGGTAGCTCTCCTCTGAACGGATTCTAGAATATTTATATGTTTTTTTACGGTACACCCACTACACTGGGGAACAATAATATAAGCATGGCAGCACAAGTGTCTTATAAAGATGGAAAGCTTCACTACTAAGGGGCATTAGATGTGATTAACCGTATAAGACCAATAAGACGGTTACAAATTGATACCGTACTGCATCCTGAACTTGATTGTCCTATGACAAGTTACTTTGTATTGAGCAGCCTAAAATGTTTAATGAATCATTACAATCTAAAAGTGTATCAGCCTATATAGGTTTGGGATATCCTCTTCTCCAAATAAGTCGCATAGATTTTCATTTATTGGGATTCAGTTTGAGGCAATTTTTTTGTTTGCCCAAGAATCAATAGACGTTAAATCTTTTTGAATATTTGGATCTGAATCCCTAGTGCTAACATTGCGAAAAATGAACACATCATCAGCGTATTGTATAATACTAGATGTAATGTATAGATGAAGGTCATATTAGCATACATGACAAAAAGCAACGGACCCAAAACAGACCCTTGTGGCATATGGAACGCCTCCTCTGCCTTCAGTTCACATTTATCATGCAGTACACACCAATGGTCATGCAGTACACACCAATGGTCATGCAGTACACACCAATGGTCATGCAGTACACACCAAACATCATGCAGTAGGCCTACACACCAATCGTCATGCAGTACACACCAAACATCATGCAGTACACACCAAACATCATGCAGTACACACCAAACATCATGCAGTACACACCAATCGTCATGCAGTACACACCAAACATCGATCATGCAGTACACACCAAACATCATGCAGTACACACCAATGGTCATGCAGTACACACCAAACATCATGCAGTACATACCAAACATCATGCAGTACACACCAATCGTCATGCAGTACACACCAAACATCATGCAGTACACACCAAACATCATGCAGTACACACCAAACATCATGCAGTGCACACCAATCGTCATGCAGTACACACCAATGGTCATGCAGTACACACCAATCGTCATGCAGTACACACCAATCGTCATGCAGTACACACCAATTGTCATGCAGTCAAATATTTCGTAAATTATACCGCCACTTATCGATAAAAAACGAATATCACGTGACGTTTATTAGACGGCTGTAAAACTAAGGCCATCGACTCTAAGATTTCTTTTGTGTTTGACATACTGTACTTATTTTAACCGCTACACATCTCTGTGAATGCTCCGTGGTGTGTATGGCAGCCCCTGCATCTAGTATCTGCCTCAGACCTCTGGTCAAGGTGGGCACTGGACGAGAGAAGCCCTTGATCAATATCAGGACCAATCAAGGTGCTTTAAACAGTCCTGGCTTTGTTTGTATCAAACCTGTTAGTGGCGGTAATTATCGCTGTTGGTTTCGATTGAATAAAATAAAAAAATAAAATAAAATAAAAATTTATTATGCAAGACACAGGCGCGGCTAGGAGATCATTGCAATTATTGAATTCCATAAAAGAAGAAGAGAAAAAGAAATAAATAGTCTTAGTTTTACAACCGTCTAATAAACGTCACGTGATATTCGATTTTGTCATATTAAACAGCGATTGGTTAAAACAAGGCCAACAGCCATAAGTCGCGTCCACGCGACTAATTGTCTGTACATCAAAACAGTTCAAAAAGTACAGGAAAAGCGATAAAACGCATAGTGATACCGGACCGACAGACAGACCGACAGACCGACCGACAGTGAACTATAGAGTCGCGTCCACCCACGCAACTAATTGTCTCTACATCAAAACAGTTAAAAAAGTACAGAAAAGCGATAAAATGCATAGTGATACTGGACCGACAGACAGACCGACAGACTGACAGACCGACCGACCGACAGTGAACTATAGAGTCGCGTCCACCCACGCAACTAATTGTCTGTACATCAAAACAGTTCAAAAAGTACAGAAAAGCGATAAAACGCATAGTGATACTGGACCGACAGACAGACCGACAGACCGACCGACATAGTGAACTATAGAGTCGCGTCCACGCTACTAAAAATGTGTGATAGCCGGAATAATTGCCGGACAAGCGAGTTTAAGCATCCGAACACTCACACCATCAGGACCAGAAGCTTTATTAGCTGCGAAGTTTTTGATAAAAGATTCCACCTGACAACGTGAAACACGAAAACCGGCAAGAGATGGAATGTCCAAAGTTGGTGAAGTGAGGCTCACATAATTAGGGGAGCCAGTAAAAAACTCACAAACAACTTGTTGAACTTGTTGGCGATTTGAGTAGGGTGTCTTATGGTATGAGTTGAGATGAATTTCGCTTGCTTTTTATAAAAGACCAAAATGACTTCCGGTTATCTTTCTTTCTAAACAGATTGGTAATGGAGTCACTGTATGCTTTCTTAGATGCGTTGCGTACTTTATTTCGTATACAGTTGTATTTATTCCAAGCCAAATACTGCTTAATCTACGAGCTTTTTTAAACAGAGCCCGTTTCTCAAGAATAAGTCTATAAACCACAGGCGACATCCATAATTATTCTTTACTCCATGCTCTGATAATGTTCAACGTCTGCTTTATGATAATGATAACTTTCACGGACCACGTTGGGAAGTTTTCCGGGAGATCCGCGAATTCTAACTGTGAGGTCGCGTGTGGCAATTAACTTATACGCCTCTGGCTATAAAAAATTAGAAAACCATCTGGACGAAAAATCCACCAACTTTACTGGTTATTTCAATCCCATTCCAATATATAAAAAAAAATCAGGCCAACAGCCATCGTCGCGTGCTACAATGCATAGTGATACCGGACCGACAGACAGACCGACAGACAGACAGACCGACCGACCGAAATAGTGAACTATAGAGTCGCGTCCACGCGACTAAAAAGGCATAATTTTGACGAATTTTTGAACTTTTTCAAAAAAAACGTGCGCAAATTTTCCAATTCGACGTGCTCGTATAACGTAATTTTAAGTCGAAATTGTTTAAAGCTGATTTTCCACTAGGCGAATTTGTTAGCGCGAATCGAAAGCGTTAGCTTATACGCATGCGTATTCATGTTTACATCTTCCAAATCCCTATTAAGTTGGTAAAACTATTAGAAAAGCCTGCAAAAACATAAATATCGCGAAAAAAAGTATTATTCAACGCTACGTGCGCACCGCGCGCGTAAAAATTTGCGCGCGTATGGGAATTTTTGACATGCTCAAAATGACAAGAAACGCGTAGAAAGTTGATTAAAAATTTATTTTGCGCATTTTAAAATTTTAAATGCGCGTGCACGCGTAACTTTGTGTAAAACACATTTTTTCCAACAGAAAGTTAGCGCCTGATATAAATTAAACTTTTGCAAAGTTTCAATTTAAAATGTTATTTGGTTTTTGACCTACCGTATGTTAAATACGAGAAAATCGTTAAATCGCGCGTAAATCACGTTGCGCAACTCTAACGTCATTCACAATATTAATAGGAGGTGCACAATTTCACGTAAATGCCAACATGTTGACATCAAAACAGTTCAAAAAGTACAGAAAAGCGATAAAACGCATAGTGATACCGGACCGACAGACAGACAGACCGACAGACAGACCGACCGACCGACATAGTGAACTACTGACTCACACACAAGTGCAAAAATATCCTGCACAGAATGTAAAGATTTTGCAACCTACCTTCATACTACATAGTCAAATTTTGTATCATCATGAAGAGAAGGTAATAAGGATTCTGAATCAGTATTTGTAAGTTAGGTAGTATTTTATTTAATCAGTGATATGTTTTTGGTGCTTTGCTAGGCTCAGCTAAGCTAACACAATTCATTGACACCAGTGATTGGGCGTATCAAGCTAGGCTTTTGTTGCACATTGCAGCCCTTTGTTATAACATTACTCAGACCGCCATGGCTCACCAAGTTAGCCCACATAAGGATATGAACTCGCCACATAAGTCTAGAAAAGATCAGTTGTCGCATAAGTCTTCTACTAGGAGTTCACAAAATGTCACTACGTCTACAATTAAGTCATTTAAGTGCATAGTAGGATCATGTAAACTTAGCTTTAATGCGAGCAATGGGAAGACGATGGAATGTTGTTTATGTAATGAACAGTATCATCGAGTATGCTTAAACCAGAAGCCCCAGTCTAACCCCAAAGTATGGTTTTGTGTTGACTGCCAGGCCCTACCAAGATTAGTAAAGGAGCTCACTCGCCAAAACAATCAGCAACAAGCTACATTATCTAAGATGGCCGAAGACTTCACAGTGATTCTAAAACAACTAAATGATAAAAAATCATTAATCACAGGGCTGCAAAGGAAAGAAAATTAAGAAGTACCTCAACCACCTAATGAAACTAAAGCTGTCAACAAGAAATGCCTTCTAATTGGGGACTGATCGATGGTACGGGATATTAGTGAAAGAGGTCTTGCAAACACGCAAGTTACTTGCTGTCGGGGTGCTAAAGTGAGTGATATTAAGAGCAATCTTGATAAGCCTGAATTATTTGATACCATTATTGTACACATTGGTACCAACAATTGCACGACGGAAGAAGATCTACACCAAGAGATAAGCGATTATGAACAGATGATCAATGACGTCAAATCAAAATCACCAACAACAAATGTGATTTTGTCCACCACATGCCCTCGTACTGATAAACTGGAACACAAGGAGAGAGTCGTTCGAATGAACAATAGCATTAAGGAAATTTCAACGAAAACAAATGTTCAAGTAATTGATAATGATGAGACCTTCTTGCTGAGAAATGGATCTGCTGCTCAATGGAACCTAAATGGTGGTGGAATACACCTATCGAGATCAGGAACGAGACTACTCCTCAGCAACATGAACGGAACCCATCCCATCATAAAACCAGCGTCTGCCAGATCAAATACCAAACAGTCACGAGGCCACTATGAACGTCATAACAATGCTCGTCACCATCGACACTTTGAACACCAGCGAAACCCTCGTTTCAACAACAACAGACATGACTATGGCCAGCCATGTCTTACAGGACTACAGCCCTGCCCAGGATCGTCAAGCATAGGGACGCCCAAGAATTTGGGTAAAAGTGTGTTTGATGGAGTTGACAGTGAGAAATCATATGAATTGACTAATCAATTATTATCAGAAGTTATCCAATTAAAAAATAATGCAGAAAATCATGAGCCTCTCATTCTGATAATGGGGGACTTTAATGGTAGAATTGGTCATGACATTGCTAATGGTGATCCACAGGTTAATAGTAATGGTAAGCGCTTACTACAATTTAAGGATGATTCAAATATGTTTATTCTAAACTGTAGTCCTTTATGTGAAGGGGTGGTTACTTGGTGCAAGGGTAATCAGAAAAGCACCATTGATTACATAGTGTACTTTGTTCTAAAAATATGTTGAATAATGTAGTAAAGTTCATTGTTAAACAATACAATTTAATGGAATCACTTGAGTAACAGTGGCACACGTTAGACAATACCTAACGGTGCATCCAAAGCAAAATTAAAAAGCAAAAATCAAAATAACATGACGAAAAAGAGATCTAGTCTCACTGAATAAGTAGCTCAACTACTATACTTATATAATAATAAAGTTGGTACAAATTAAAAGCAATTAATATACAGTTAAACAAAAAACCAATTTAAACATTATTTGCAGGGTTATTTAAAATTTCAGTTCGTTTTTTTCCAAGAGTCTTTTAAATATATCTGTTGATGAAGACAGAAAGCTAGGCACAGGAAGTGATCACAATAGCCTTTTGTTAGAACTAGATACTACCATATCAATCATCATTCTTGTGCTAATAATGTATGGAATACTGCAGGTATTCAGGATTTTATTAAGTATCAAGAAAATATTGAAAACAACTTTTCCAACTGGGATGCTGATGGCTTTAATAATGTTGATAACTTGTGGGAATCCTGGAAATCTATTGTTGTTTCTTCAGCTAAGGATGGTATTGGTATTAAGAAATTAAGTAAAAAAATATATCTACTGTTTAAGTGGGCCTGATGAGAAAGCGTAACAATAAGACACCTTAACAGTTAGTGTTCACACTGTGTATAAGTATAACAACACCAAAAATACACTAAAAGGAAGAGGTATGTCAACTTCAAATTGTAATTTCATGGAAACAAACAAAAAAAAGCCTCCAATTTTTTTATATGTTGTAGTTGACACATAGGGCTACATTTTAATTACAACCTAGACTAACATAATTTCATCCTAGACTACCTACATTATAATTACATCCTAGACTACCTACATTATAATTACATCCTAGACTACCTACATTATAATTACATCCTAGACTAACATAATTAAATCCTAGTCTACCTACATTGTAATTACAACCTAGACTAACATAATTACATCCTAGACTACTTACATTATAATTACATCCTAGACTACCTACATTATAATTACAACCTAGACTAACATAATTACATCCTAGACTACCTACATTATAATTACATCCTAGACTAACATAATTAAATCCTAGTCTACCTACATTATAATTACATCCTAGACTAACATAATTACATCCTAGACTACTTACATTATAATTACATCCTAGACTACCTACATTATAATTACAACCTAGACTAACATAATTACATCCTAGACTACTTACATTATAATTACAACATAGACTAACATTATAATTACAACCTAGACTAACATTTTAATTACATTCTAGACTACCTACATTATAATTACAACCTAGACCAACATTATATTTATATCCTAGACTTATATATTATAAACATTCTAAACTAACTTTATAATTTACATCTTAGACTAACATTTTAATTACATGTTAGACTAACATTATAATTACATCCTAGACTAGCATAATTAAAACCTAGGCTGCATTCTAGACAGTTACATTCTTTTCTCTCGAAGTAATTACATCCCAGGCTCCCGAAGTACACGTTTCCTTAACATATTGATAATAATTTTGTTTTGCTTGCAATTACTGTACTACAGAACCTGTCTAAACCACCCGACAAAAACATTCCAGTTATGAAACAAAACATCGATGGTATTGATCCCACAGTGTAAGTTTTATTCGCTAAACTAAATACTGTAGTCTGAAACAATGATACAAACAATATGACCTGTATTTATATTACAATTGCAGATTTATTTATCATTCATTCAATAATCATTCAATAATCCTCTTCTGTTTATTTTGTCTTTTTATTATTGAAAACAAAGTGTTTTTTTTCAACTAAAGTGATTAATTTTATTAAAGGGGTATTGCTAAACTACGCAAACCAAGCGCAAACCTAAAAAACAACCTGTGCAAACCTCCTCCAAATGGCTTATTATTGGTTCTATCATGACCAGGACTGTCGTAGCAGGTAATTTATGAAAAAAAAAATTATGAAATTGCTGTAAGTGGGGCGAAAAACATCATTTTTTGGGTAAAAATGTCAGATATTACAGTGTAAATCGCGCAAACCTAAAAAAAACCTGCTCAAACCTCTTCCAAATCACTTATTATTGGTTCTATCATGACTAGGATTATCATAGCAAATAATTTATGAAAACAAAATTATGAAATTGCTGTAAGTTGGCTTTTTTTTTTGGCGAAAACCATCATTTTTTTGGGTAAAATGTCAGATTTTACAGTGTAAATCGCGCAAACCTGAAAAAAAACCTGCGCAAACCTCCTCCTCATTTTTTTTTTCATTAATTACTTGCTATGATAGTCCTTGTCATGATAGAACCAATAATAAGTGATTTGGAGGAGGTTTGCGCAGGTTTTTTTAGGTTTGCGCAGTTTAGCAATACCCTATTAAAGCTGCAAATGGCCTATTTTCCATGTTTTTGGGGAACAATACATTTTTAATTCTAGAGTTCTTTGTGTTCATAAAGTGTTTAAAACATTGCTACAGCTACCTGTTTGCCATATATGATCTTATCAATGCCCTGCTCCTCTATTTATGTGTTTACACTTTACAAGAATTCCAAGGGCATATTCACAATAGCATATAGAAAGCATCCATCTGGTTGTAGCCAATTGCTTTATGTAAATCTAAGTTTACTGAGCAGGTTAGGTGATGTCCCATTTTGCAGTTTCATATTGGTGTTGTGGATAGACTTTTAAAGATGTATTGTCCCCCTGAAAAAAATTTTTTTTGTTGAATAAGCAATTTTATTGTTACATAATAATAGTTATTCACTTTTACAAAAAATTAGATCGAAAAAAAAATATATATTTACCTTAAAAACAAGTGTAATTTAAACCATAAAATGGTAAAATTGGCTGTCAGCAGCCAATTGGGATTTGATTGGTCTGGAACTGCCTTTCTTTACCGATGTGCACATAGAACGCCTCCAGAAAGATTTTGAACGCATGCCTCTCATCCTCTGCACAAAGTGATCATAGACCAACTTAATCCAAGTGGTAGATTGAGGCTCCTCAGTGTGAAAACAAATCGATTTGCTAAATCCTTTATTCCCTCCGGTATCATCCAGTACAACAGGAAGTCAAGAAGATAATTTTATCTTGTAATTTTGTAGATGTTTTTATATTAATCTTCATTTTCTGTGTTTTTAGGAACAATACATCTTTAATACTAGAGTTCTTATATACCAATTTTCTACACATTTTAAATGAAACTTTTAGACCGCTCATACTGTAAACATTACCCGTGTTTAAATTATTTCAAAAGTTCTCATACTTTACTATTTTTCATTTTCTTCGACAGTGAACATATGGTGTTATTAACAAAAGAATGCAAACAGCTCATTTGTGATCATGAAGTGTTTAAATCATTGTCACTAGGCATCGATTCATTCAGAAGTTTATTTCCAGTCGAGTGCAACGTAACAGCAGACCAGCAGAACTAAAGTAACAACAATCAGCATCGTTCGTCATTAAGTTTCAGTGGATTGCTTTTCCTGTTATGGGCAACAACAAGAGCACAATACCTTATAGGAACGTGTATCCACTAAAACACTGGGAATGTTGTAATCAATTTAAGTTGTGTTGTATTGTTCAACTGCTTTTAAATTATAGATTATATCTTTTCATACTAAATCATGAACAAATTGCATAGTTTTTTCGTTTTATTAAAAATGCAAGAAATACCATAGAACCTTTCATTATTTTTACAAAAGATTTATATCAATATTGATTCAGTGCTTATGTATGTAAGCATTGTAGGAAACATACAAACAGATCTAAGGGTGGGGCCGGGAGAGGCAGACAAATACAGGACATTTCAGTCCAGCATTAGCTAGATACGCTTTTTATCATATTAGTTACGGTTGATATCAGTCATGTTTTATTTTAGTCGCGCTAATTTGTATGGGCCGCCGCACTAGATACACATTATCGCTGTTTCTAGATGCTTGTGTTGTAATGAAAACGCTTAATTATGTTTAGTTTTTTTTTATGTACAGGTTATGTTTTAAAAGAAAAGATTCTAAAAAATTGCCATGTTTTTTGTTGAATTAAATTATCCTGCCAGTCTAGCTCTGTAATATTAGTTTAGTAATGTTATTGTACAGTAGTGTACTTTACTGCAATAATGTATTCTGGTGATGTTGCCATGTTTACAAAATGCAGTTTTGCCATTTCATACATCACAGGATAGTTTAAAGTAGCAAACCATTGAGATAGTATTAATTACTATTAATTATTTTACTATAATGTAAATAATATAATTATTGAAGCAAATTTTAAAAACATTTTTATTGGATGAGAAATGTTCATGTTGATCTTCAGATACAAATATTATATTTTTAAAATTAAGTTATCCTGCCAGTATAGCTCTGTAATTAGTTTTATTGTACAGTATTTTGTACTTAATGTATTCTGGTGATGTTGCCATGTTTACAAAATGCAGTTTTGCCATTTCATACACCACAGGATAGTGCAAAGAAGCAAACCATTAGAGATAGTTACTATTAATCATTTTACTATAATGTAAAATATAATTATTGAAGAAAATTTTAAAAACATTTTTATTGGATGTTTTTCTTCATATACAAATATTTTATTTTTTAAATTAATTAATTAATTGAATAATTTCAACAGCCTTCATTACTCCAAATGGAACGAAAAACCAAAATACTATTTTGTATTAGGAATAGGTTTTTGGTTTGTGTTTGTAAGTTGTTGAAAATCAGTAAATCCTGCAGCACCCAATTATTTTTAAAGGGGTTCATTCTGAGTGTTTCACCATGAAAACTGTCATTGTCAAGCCAGAGGAAGTATCATAATTATTATCATAATTATCATGATATCCATTTTTGTATTAAATAGATAACAAAATAAATAAATAAAAATGTTTTGATGTTTTTGGTGACCTCTGAATCAACCATTTGGCACACTCAAACGTGTCTTCTGAGTACAGGTTGGGTGTAGAAAACATTATTTTTTCCTCATTTTGCAGAAGTGGAGCGGGTGGCTGGGGTGGTGTTAAATATATATACTGTATTATTATAAACACTCATACTGAGTAAGGCCTGCAATTTATTATTATTTTTGGCATGCAATATATTTTATTTGTATTCGAGATCCACCCACTCCACTACTCATTTGCTTTTGAATTTATAAAAAACAGTAGGCCTAAACTATTTTTTTTTTTTAGGCAAAGATGTGAATCATTTATTTACATAATTTGATATTACTATTATTTTTATATGAACATTTAATTTCCGAATGATTTCATACCGTTCGAAAATGTGTGCGCGTATTTTGAACTCATCAAAGAAAATCGAGATTATTTATATAGGATTTGAAACAAGCTTATGATTATAAAATAAAATATTTATAATTTATAATACCAGAAATAAATTAGATTATGCTTATGATTGTTTTAATACGGAGGTTGGCAAGCATGATATATCTTTTCAAGGACCACAAATATGGAATTCTTTACCTGAAGAACTCAAAATTATTAATTTTATATCTTCATTTAAGTTCAAATTACATGAATACCTTGTTTCTACTATTTTTGTTTAAGTTAATAATATATCTGTCTTAAGTTAAATTATAACTGCATTTGTTAAGTTAAATGTCTTTTTTGTTCATTATCATATAATTATATATATTTCTTACCTTACCTTAATTTTAAATATGTTGCCTGGACCCCACATTTTAAAGCTTAAGCTTCCAGTGGGGTACCCTTTTTCTCATTTATTATCTATTATTTCTAGAAAATGTAACTGTATTTTGTTTTTATTTGAGAAATAAAATTGAATTGATTGATTGATTGATTGAATCTATTATGGTAATAACTAAATATATTCCTAAATGTAACCGAATTATAAATTTAGGAATGTTGGGGGGGGATTAGTTTATTTACTGAACGAAAAATAATAAATTTGGTTTTTTTAATATTTAACGAAAGCTTATTAGATTTTAACCAGTTTGCAATTTTAGTAAGTTCACGATTCATTAAAATAATAGCTTGGTAGATGTCCTTATGATTAATAAATAAACTTGTATCATCTGCAAACATAACAATTTCAGCACAATCACTAATACAATTTAAATCATTAATAAATAACAGAAATAAAAGCGGACCAAGGATGGATCCCTGTGGAACACCACACGAAACTGGCCGCAGCTCAGAGGCAATATCATTGATTGTTGATGTAAATTGATGTCTGGCTGTTACTTAAATAATTTTCGAACCACTGAAGTGGTATACCTCTTATACCATAGAAACGTAGCTTGTTAATTAAAATATTATGAGAAATACAATCAAAAGCCTTTGACAGGTCAATAAAAACTCCTACAGTAAATTGTTTATTATCAATAGCAGACAAAATATTATGGATTGAATGATGGACGGCATGTATTGTAGATATGTTGGGAACGAAAACCAAACTGGGAATTGCTGAGGATGTTAAACTTTGTAAGAAATGAAATAGTTTGATCATAAACTATTCTTTCAAGTAGTTTTGAAATAGTTGGCAAGATGGAGATGGGCCTATAGTTATTGATATTTGAGACCTCACCACCTTTATGGATGGGTATAATTTATTAATGGAGTTACACTTTAATGCCAATTTTCTGTTCCTTTTTTAATGTTATGTAAGTGATCAGTTTGGCAATGTTCCTAAACTAGGAACATGGAAGTTTATTGTAATGATAAATATATTCATTGTAATGTCACTTTGTCATGGATTTTATTTTCCATCGTTTGCATTTGTTAACTGTAAAACTTTTATAATGAATAACTTTTAAAAATAAAAAAAATAAATCAAAAAAGGCTAAGAAGATATTGTATAATGTAATACTCTAGTCAATAAAGTGTAATCTCACCGTAACTCACCGTAACTCACCGTACACCACTCTAAATGAGTGGTGCAAGAGGCTGGTGGGCCGGTCGTGGCCCTCTATTAGCCCCCCTCGTCTTCTGAAATTTTCTTTTAAATAGTATGGTTGTGTCAACTTCTACTGTACTGTGGCAGGGAGAGCATTCCATGAATTTACGACTCGTTGGGTAAAAAAATGACTACGGCAATTTAATCGAGCATTATTCTTTTTCAATTTATGTTTATGACCCCTAGTGGCGGTATATTCAGACTTTTGAAAAAGTAAATCACTATCAATAGCCTCTTTGTTAGAAAGAAAATTATATGTTTGAATCATGTCCCCTCTGTGTCGTCTTTCTTCTAAGGTTGTTAAATTAAAAACTTTTAACCTATCTGCATAGGGCATGCCATGCAAACTAGGTGGTAGCCTAGTTGCTCTCCTCTGAACTTTTTCTAATAAAAGAATGTCTTTCCTTAGTTGAGGAGACCATGCCTGGACTGCAAATTCTAGATGAGGCCTGACTAATCCAATATAAAGCGATTTAATCATATCAACTGATTTATATTTAATGGATCTTTTAATAGTACCTAAAACTCGATTAGCTGTTTTGGCTGCTGCTACACATTGTTTACTAGTCTTAAGAGATTTATCAATAATCACTCCCAAGTCTTTTTGTTCTGTTACTTCATTTAGGATAACCCCATCAAGTTCATAAGAATGATTCGGATTATTAAATCCTAGGTGCATGACATAGCATTTACTACTATTAAAGCTCATTAGGGATTCACGACACCAAAGTGATAACTTGTCAATATCATTTTGTAGTACTTCAGGATCAACCTCGGAACGCACACTTCCAAACAATTTAATGTCATCAGCAAATTTCAACAATGAAGAATCAATGGAAAAATCTATGTCATCAATAAAAATGAGAAAAAGCACCGGTCCGAGGACCGAACCCTGAGGCACACCACTATGAACAGGGGCCCACTCAGATTTCCTACCATTCACAACAACCCTTTGAGATCTATCACTAAGCCAGTTTTGTATCCACATGCCAAATGGACCTTCAATACCATGAGCCAAAACTTTATTCATCAACCTTACATGAGAAACTTTGTCGAAGGCCTTTTGGAAATCAAAATAAATTACATCTACTGGTAAACCCTGGTCAATATCATATGTCACCTTCTCAAGAAACATTAGTAAATTTGTCAGACAAGATCTTCCTTTCAAGAACCCATGTTGGGATGTATTCAGTAAATGTAACGAGTCAAGATAATCAATAATGTCATCCCTCAAGACAGATTCCATCAATTTACAAAAATGGGAAGTTAAACTAACAGGCCTATAGTTTGCCGGTGATTTCTTAGATCCTTTTTTAAAAATAGGGGAAACATTGGCTTTCTTCCATAAAGGAGGAACATAATTTTCGTCAAAACATCTCTGAAATAGACGGGCTAAAGGAGTCGCAATAACACTAGCAGTCTCCAACAAAATTCTACATGAAATGAATGAATTTGTCTATTAAATTGTTTGTACACTAATAATAAAAACTACACTATCTTTGACAACAATTAGAACATTACGAATATAGACAAAAATGAATTGTTTAAGCTAGTAACTGTATCAATTCATAAAGTACCATCAACACTTGACTCTTGTAACAATTGAATTATAATGTCCCTTTTGACGTCCCATAAAGACTAATGTTAGTGGTTGGTGGCGCTGTTAGTGGAGTAAAGAAAAGGAAAAAGCAACAAAGCAACAAAGCCGCGCCAGAAAATATCCTTTAAAATACAGTAGTTGAATTTATATCTAATTTGCTTGCTTTTTAAAGAATTGGTCCAGGTAAATGCTGTTTTATCAATACATTAGTCTATACTAGATTTATAGTGTTTATTTGTAATCTTAGTTCTTGGGTCTTAGCTTTCGTGATCTTAGGTTTCGTGACACCCCTGTCTGGGCTGGGCCCTGTTGGTAGTAGTAGTAGGCCTAGGCCTAGCCTCTGTACTTAGTTAGTGTAGGCTAGTAGGCATAGCTTAACCCCGAGCCGAGAAGAGTGATTGGCCGGTAGGACTAGGCCTAGGCCTAGATTACATTTGCAGTACTTACTGTAATTACTAATATGCTTTTAAAATGATTCCAGTTACAACAAATGGTTTAAAAAAAAAGTAAATTAAAAGAAAAGTATAAAAAAAATAATCGTGTACTAGGCCTAGGCCTACAGTATCTAGGCCTAGGCGGTATCTAAAAGCAGTGCTCCATCCAAAGTTGATTTCATCGTGACTGACTTGTACTTTTTAAATAATTATTAATGAAAGGCATTATAGGTGTTAGGTACTGTACTGTATACTGACTGAATATAGTTACTGATCAATACATACTGTAAGTGTAGGAAGAAGAGTTTAAATATTGTTGTGTTTCTTTAATTTAAGTGATCAAATTGTGAATAATCTATACACATACTGTACAGTATTATTTTTATTGTATTTTTAAGTCATAAGTCATCATTATACTATATTAACACTAACTGTATGGTAATATTATTATATTGATTGAATAAGGTTCCCAAAAAGTTAACTCATTCTAATAAAACTTGTTAAAATATTCAGTGAATTAATAATAATTAGAATTAAATTATTTATTTACAGATTTTACTGAATCATGGAAGCTAAACACAAGAAGATTCTGCGAAAGAATCGTATGTCATTAATTAACGATATGCACATTGATGTCTTGAACGAATTAGTGACCAGACAAATTTTTAAGCCATCTGAACAAGAAAAATTCTTGGTTTGTAGGATTGTTAACCCAATAATACAAAAGATGTACAGGTTCTTAAATAATTGAAATATAATACTGGTTACCTTGTAATTAAACTAAACATACAGTATTTTACTACAAAATTATAAATTAATTTAGGAAATTACCACTTTTTTTCCTTTGCTACAATCTTTAAAATTGGAAAAATGAGAAAAATTGATTTTATAAAAACCATTTATGCCAACATATTAATCTGGATACTAGGCATAGAATGTCTTTTATGTTTTCAAAATATTAACAAATGTTATAAAAAAACAACAGAAATCATCTCTTGTGCACAGATGAATTTCCAAAGTCAAATTGTAATATTTTTCTCATAATTTCTTTTTTTATAGGGTCTGAATGGAACAACTGCTCGAAATACAGCAATCTTAAATAATATTATTCATAAAGGGCCAAAGGCATTCCGTGCACTAGCTGAGTCATTATTTGCAGAGGCGCACCATTTAGCTACAATTTTAATACCAGACCTTACTGAAGATACATTGTACGATTTAAGCTATTATGAATTTGAAAATGATACCAAACAATCAAGTGTTGGAGACAAGCCACCTGTGCAGCAGAGTGTTGCAGAAGGCAAGTTTCCAACAAGAAGTCTCAGGGTGTTATAGATAATAATAGATAATAAACACCATCTTAAATCGCTGTGGATTATATTTCGTTGCATCAATCCTTTAGCTGCCACCAAACGGCAATCATTTGTTTTTACTGGGTCTCAGCATTTAGCTATACTTTATATTAACTAGAGGGTGAGCTCGCTTCGCTTGCTCCCCCTCTAGGAAGTGTAGACCATGGTTCTCGGAATGATAGTGACTCTGGTAAAAAGTTTTAGAAGGACATTCTGGCCTGGACGATTTCGATCGGTTACCATTATTTAAATGCTTTTGATATTCGTAAAACTAAACCTACTCACTAACCTGTTTCACAGTGTTTTAGATGATTAATAGCGTTTTACGTATAGTGTTTATTGTAGATATGAAAAGTGGTAAAAAAGAATAACAAATGCTTGGTAAATTGTAGATAACAGTCCGATGAAATCTACTAAAAAATAGTATAATTGTGTTATAAATATAATACAATATTGTGTGTATAAATTGGGATGGGCGTTAATTAGATGGTATTGGAGGGGGGGGGGGGGAGGAGAGTGGTGATAATTATTTTAATTGATGTTTTATTGGGGAGGTGTTCCGGGCGTTTATTCAAATAAATACCATTCTAATCGGTATAGTTAATACATATTATTCCGCAACACAGTGAGTCGTTTTGGCCTAAGAAGGAAGACCTTTTAGACGGCTTGCAATATGGGCAGAAGTATCCATCCATGAGTCCTGGCAGCTTACTCAACAACTCGGCTATCGGGGTTTCATTCGATCTTAAACAAAAGCTCTTATCATCAATTCTCTCGATGTAATTTTATATAATTATTTCCCACAATAATACTCCAATTTTTTATGAATATATTTAATTTGATCTTTATGTACTACAGTACTATACCTTCACACGCGCGGTCCGAAAATAAACAAAAAACCAAAATGGCTATCGCCACCAAGCACCAACTTAGTTGAAACAGGGAGTTGTTTTACAACTCCCTGGTTGACACCAACCATGCAGGGAACTTGCAAGGTGATTGACACACCTGACCGTTAACCCGGAAATTACTTCTACTGCGCGTAGAGTTAAAATTTACCGATTGAAATCAGAAAATTTCCTATAAAACCCTTTATAATATCTTCCTAAGATAGAAATATGGAACAATAGCGTCGATGTGAAAATTAATGTTATCAAATCTACGTTTCGCGGTACATCTGAGATAGATAAGGTAGGTATCCAAGGCGCAGATTTGTACCGAGGTTTTTGCATTGTGCTCGCCTATGTCAGAATTAACCATACTTTATATAGATATCAGACCTCACTGAAGATAAATTATATGTTAAGTTTTTATGATTTCAGTAATGAAAGCCAGCCAGTTGGAGACAAGCAAGGTGCTGCAGAAGCGGGGTAGAAATTGGAATGCCACAAGACAAGTCTTGGCTGATGGTAATGTATATCATAGCTCTGTTATTAATTTTTTTGATTTATCTAGAAAGACTGTTGTTCTTTTGAATTTTCTGCCATTGTAATCCTGTTAACTACTTCTAACTGTACTATAATCTGAAGAATAATTTGAAGTTGGCAAAACTTACTGGGGGTATTGCTAAACACAGCAAACCTCCGAAAAAACATAGCAAACCCCATCGAACCAACATAAAAGCTAGTGAATCGTGTAGTGTACTACACACCTAATATTTCAATTTTTTTTTTAATGTTAAATTGTTTTTGTTAACTACTTATTTTTGGAGTAAAACATCATTTTTTGGTTAAAAATTAATTGCTAAACCCTGCAAACCTCCGAAAAACATAGCAAACTCTATTGAACCAACATAAAAGTTAGTGGATCATGTAGTGTACTACACACTTGCTGTTTAAGGGAAAAGACAAAATTATGCGTTACTCTTAGTGAATGCAATGTAATCAAAATATACTGTATTAAAAACTACCTACAGTACTGTGTATGGATACGATCACGACACAGTGACATTATGCTATGTGCGTTATTAAGGGACCCATGCTGTGATGAAGTTTTGCTTGATAATTTCAGTGGTTTATCACAATTTTTACCTAAAAAGAAATCTTAATTCTGCCTCAACCATAGACTCTCATATATTTGCTTCATTATGTTGGTTCAGCTGTTTGGCCAGTCCGTGGCTTGGTTGTTGTTGTATGCTGTGAAATAAGTTCAGAAGAAAGCAATCAACGATTTTTTTCTGATAGTCTTTGACAGTACAGTACTATAACTTCAGTTGCTAAGAATGTGTATTCTCCATACTTTAATTCTAAATGGACTTCAGTGGTGAACTGACAAAATGCATACTTTTATCGTTTGGCCATACAGATTTTAAAAATTGTTATTGTTACTCATGATATTGTTTTGAAAATGTTTTTATTGCAGTATTTTTCCATTACTTTTTTTCTCTCTTATCTTTAGTTTCTTCAAACACTGCAATTCAACAAGACAAAGTGAGTATAGGAAAAGTGTCCCTTAAGTACTAGTGGCTTTTATAAAAAATGGGCATATTGCTGTAGTTACAAACGTCCCCCTTTGAATAGCCCATGGGCTTTTATATTTTCTTCAAAATATTCATAATGCATAACACACATTCATGTATCAAGGGTGAGATCTGATCAATTTTAAATTTCATCTGGATTCCAACACTAAGGGCCTGTTGAGACCTACGGAGTTGTGCTTTCATATTGTACAACTCCATAGGTTTGAACCAGGAAAAGATTACTTTACTCTTACAACACTGATCTTTCGTTCATCATCTCAAGGCAGAAGATTAGCGAACGATGCTTACAATATGAAAGTCATGCATCAACGATTTTGACCTCCAACCTGCATACCAGATGCTCGCCCAAATTGGACTTCTTCAGTTTCTAAAGAAAGCATTAGTTTGCTGTTACAGTTATGATAATTATAATGTGACATTGCTTGCGATACGAAAGCATAACTCCATGGATCTGAACATACCCTAACAGAATGTTTTTAACCCAGCTTATAATAATATACAGATGAAATACTATCCTGAAGAGCGTGTCATATTGTAGAGTCACTCTACTTTTTTTTTAAATATGTAACTGTAACATGTGGCACTGTGACTCTGTGACTGATCAAATAAATTAACTTAAAAATGTTCCTACACACTACACACCCAATGTACAATGTGATACAGTGTTCATTTGATCACATGATTTGATAACGATCAATTCTTTCTTTTAGTATATGGAAATGATATACATATATGTTTTAACACCTCCTGCTGACCATGGAACCTACTGGGAATTTCATGCCTTTAATGACAAATCAGAATATTTACGAGGAATAGTATCAGCAAAAAACGTTCCATTTGTTAAAAAGATTACAAAAGATGACTACAAAATAGTAACAAATGCAACACTACGTTTCAAAGAAAACACACAGGAATTGATAATTAAAAAAGGAACATCCAAGGTAAATGATTACCATTTAATTATTGATTTCTCTTAAATCCTCTGGCAGTCAAACTCCACATTCACATACTGTGCAGTTGAACTTTACCTCTGGTATTTAGACACCCAAAATTACTGAACCAATTTGTATTCAAATCATTACTACTTTTTTTTACTTTACAGGTGTTTCAAGGGGGAAACAATGATTTTGAAATCCCACAAGAAAAATTGAACAAATTTTTTACTCCAGATGAGGTGAGCATTGAGGAGGCAGTGAGAAGCCCCAAAAGAAGACGAGTCACTATCCAAGGAAAAGTTACAATGGTAAGTTACAATATTATTTTGTTTTCAATCAGTTTTCCAAAATCATTCAAACTATTTCATATCAATATCCAACCATACATTAATAGTAACCAGCAAACATTATAACTATTAAATTTGTAACTAGAAAAAAAACAAAATATACTTGCAAATTGTTAGGGTGATTTTCGAACCCTGACTGTCATAAAAGATACTAAATGAGATAATTTTGTAATTATTTTTGTGGTGTGTGGTGGGCAAAAGGTTGGTCTACAGTTGGGAGTAAAAAAAGGTAATTTGCATATTAATGATGTCATGTGACGTCATTACAGCTATTTTGGAATTCCTGTTTTTTGTCAATTCAATGATTAAAACTATGTTTTCTTATATGAAATTCTTATGGAATATATACCGTACTGACGCGGGTATAAGCTCACCCCCCTCGAACATGAAATCACGTCAAGTTTGGGGGGTGGGCTTATACCCGAGGATCCAAAAATGCAGATCGTCAAAAACTGCACATGTACACTGTGTATTTCCACCATGCAAGCGAGCGCCCTCACGTGTACGACGTTGCCTCTAAATACACGATTATTAATTAAGCTTATAGTTCATGTAATTTATCGTAGAATATCTTATTTTAAACATCAATTGAACAAGAATTTATCAAGCAGAAAAGCAAGTATACAATGTTCGTTAAATAGAAATGTACCAAAGAAATTTAATAAGCTTGTTTATGGCAGCCGATACCAAATAGTGGTTTTCCGTTTTGGCGACTTGTATGTAGCGTCGTGTGTGAAGCGATCTTCGACCGCGATGGAGTGTAAACAAAACAGGACCGCTAGGCCTCTTATGGCCTAGCGTATATTAGCCTAGCTTGGTTATGATCAAAGGTAGGTGTATTCGGTGTATGGACGTCGCCAAATACAAAAATATGTATTACGACACACACTGTAGATCTTCGAATTAATGGGTGGGCTTATACCCGAGTGCCTCATTTTTCATGAAAATTAGTCAAAAGTCGGGGGTGGGCTTATACCCGAGTATGGGCTTATACCCGCGTCAGTACGGTAAATATATAATAATATATAATAAATAAAAGCAAAACAATTTGAATTATTTTATCGTTTATAAAAAAGTTCGCATAAATCAAAGTTTTGGGTTTTTTATTATTTCAGAATTTTTTTTTGCATATTACGATGAACACGATATTGTCCTATTGGGGTGGGTAAAATTTGGTAACTGGAGGATGTTTTTGCGGCATTATCGCTAATAATACAATGTCGAAATGATTATAACATGTGATATCTAATTCCTCACAGGGTTGTTGAAATTGAAACTTCAAGACGATATCAACACACATAGAGGGTGCATGTTGTGCTAAAAAATATTTTTAATGAATTGCAAATATCTTAACATTTTTCGAAAAATTATAGAGGGTGCTATATATTATATTTCCAAAAGACTATTAACAAACCTTCTGTTATACTGATGTTTTTTTGTTTTTTTTTAAAACAGATCGGAGAAAAAGAAATTGGAGAAAAAATTACCCCTTGGCAACGCCGTGATATGGTTTTAAAAAACACAAATTCAACAATTAAATTAAAACTCTGGGGTGAAAAGGCTGATGAAATTACTGAAGAGCATGATGGTGCAACATTCCTCTTCACTAATGTCGAAGTGGATATGTTTAAACAAAAACCAGAATTAAAAACAACGAATCTTACACGCCTAGAGGTAACTTCTTCAAATTATTATTAAAGCAGAAAGTTCCAAGTTTGAATCTTGGTTGAGGCGGCTTTTGCTCGTTCTCACAGATTTCCTCATCTACTCTAGTAGTTACTGTAGATAAACTTTTGTATGAGCTTTGAGGTCAAGAGAATTTGACTTCAGAAATTGGTTTAGCATGGTCAAACAATCATTTTTGGCTTGTTACACATTTTGAAAATGTGGTGAAAGGTCAAAAGGTCAGGTTGAAAGGTTATAAGACCAAACACCAATAGGCGTTTATTAGGATGAATTCGGTAAGTTACTTCTTGGGCTCGATGTTTCTATCAAAATGTTTGATCGTCCTCGGGGGTCAACAATACTTTCTAGCATTATTATAAGCAAAAATACAATTACAAAAATTTGTTTTAAATCCTATAATGAAACAATTTTTAAGCATAAGTTATTACATAACATTACTGTCCAAGGATAAGTTGTATACAGATATGTTTTTTGTTTGAAACATTAGTAATTAATAGTATTTCTGGTCATCATTTAACCAAATTTTCTATTAGAATGAATCTAAATATATATATTTCGAACAATTTGATACAACATTTAAGTTTCTACGAACAGTACTTACATAGATATGAAGATGCCCTAGTATGTGGGTCAAAGGTCAGAAATTGCATTTCTGATTATTTTTGACTAAAATGTCCCATTAGACTGAATTGTCTGCCTTCTGAACATTTTGAGACCAAAATTAACTTGCTGCGACCAGTGGTTGCCAAGATACAAGTACCTATTTATATTTGTTCATATAACCCTGACCCTTTGACCTTTTATAACATTTTTCAAAATGTGTAACAAATAACAAAATGTATATTTCAAACAATTTAAGAGCAAATTGAAGTGTCTACGACCAGTAGTTACGGAGATACATACTGTACATGCCTTGGGTTGTGAATCAAATGTCAGAAATGGCATTTCCAGTCATTGTTGACTAAAATGTGCCATTAGACTGAATATTGTGTAACCAAGCCAAAAATGATTGTTTGACCATCCTAAACCAATTTCTGAAGTCAAATTCTCTGGACCTCAAAGTGCATAGTTGATCTAGCTACTAGAGTAATCTTTATTGTATCAAATTAATTATTTGATATTCAGGATTTCACCCGATGCTTTACAATATGTTCTTGTTAATCTATATAATATATTATTAGATCCTAGGCTACATTATAATTACAACCTAGTCTATTCTTTATTAATTATAATAATTAACTAATAATAGACTAACATAATTACATTACATCCTAGACTACCTACATTATAATTACATCCCAGACTAACATAATTACATTACATCCTAGACTACCTACATTATAATTACATCCTAGACTACCTACATTATAATTACCGTACATCCTAGACTACCTACATTATAATTACATCCCAGACTAACATAATTACATTACATCCTAGACTACCTTCATTATAATTACATCCTAGACTACCTACATTATAATTACATCCTAGACTAACATAATTACATTACATCCTAGACTACCTACATTATAATTACATCCTAGACTACCTACATTATAATTACATCCTAGACTACCTACATTATAATTACCGTACATCCTAGACTACCTACATTATAATTACATCCTAGACTACCTACATTATAATTACCGTACATCCTAGACTACCTACATTATAATTACAACCTAAACTAACATAATTAAAACTAGGCTACATTCCAGTTACATACTTGTCTCCCAAAGTAATTACACCCAGGCTCCGGAAGTACATGTTGCTTTAACATATTGATAATAATTTTGTTTTGCTACAGATTCTGTCTCAACCTCCTGACAAAAGCATTAAAGTTGTGAAACAAATCATCTGTGGTATTGATCCCACAGTGTAAGTTTAATTCTGTAAACTAAATAGTCTGAAACAACACCACAAAAAATATGATCTGTATTCATATTACAATTGCAGATTTGTTTATCATTCAATAAACCTCTTATCCTTCTTACCAACTTCTTATCCACACCCTGCTCCTTCTCTATTTACCTGTCCACTTTCTTTTGAAAGGGCATATTCACAACATACATAGACATAGTATAAACATAGAGAAAACATTGATTTGATTGTAGCCAATTGTTTTACTGAGCAGGTTTAGGTGACATCCCATTTTGCGGTTTCAGACGGGTGTTAGTGATAACTTTTAATACTAGAGTTCTAATATACCAATTTTCTAAACTTTTTAAATGAAACCGTTCAGACCGCTCATAATGTAAACATTACCCTTGTTTAAATTATTTCAAAAGTTCTCATACTTTACTATTTTGAATTTTCTTCGACAGTGAACATATGGTGTTATTAACAAAGGAATGCAAACAACTCATTTGTGATCATGAAGTGTTTAAATCATTGTCACTAGGTGTCGATGCATTCAGAAGTTTATTTCCAGTCGAGTGCAACATAACAGCAGACCAGCAGAATAAAGTAACAACAATCACCATCGCTCGTCATTAAGTATCGGATAAAGGTGATACCAAGGTGAAATGTGTTGAACAATGCTGTAGTAATTTTAAGTTGTGCTATACAGGCATTGCCTTGTGTCACTCAACTGCTTTTAAATCATAGAATATATATCTTTTCATATTAATCATGAACAAATTGCATAGTTTTTGTATTTTATTAAAAATGCAAGAAATAACCAGACCTTTCATTATTTGTTACAAAAGATATATATATAATATAGATTTCCTCATCTGTATCATTTCAAATTAATTAATTAATTAATTAAATTTCAGTATATCACTGGGCGGTTTCGAATTAATGTTCATTGCCTAATGTGTTTATATATATAAAAGTATCTCTTCGGAGATCCCGCCTCGTGAATAAAAATACTGAAAGATGAGGGCGTATCAATTTGATCTCTGGTGCGCGTGTGTACAACTGAGGACTAGTGCTGTTCCGCCGTACCATGCCGAGAATGTTAAAGAGTCGCTATCCAATCGAGTTTGAACAATACCATGAAAGCCCCAGTGGTCTAATGGTTAGGACATCTGCATATCAAGCAGGCGGTCCGAGTTCGAGTCTCTGTTGGGGCGACTTTTTCTCATTTTCACAGATTTCCTCATCTTTATTGTTTCAAATTAATTAATTAAATGTAGGTATATCACCGGGCGGTTTCGAATTAATGTTCATTGCCTAATGTGTTTATATATATAAAAGTATCTCTTCGGAGATCCCGCCTCGTGAATAAAAATATAGAAAGATGAGGGCGTATCAATTTGATCTCTGGTGCGCGTGCGTACAACTGAGGACTAGTGCTGTTCCGCCGTACCACGCCGGGCGGTTTCGAATTAATATTAATTGCCTACTGAAAAATTTAAGAGTAACCAAACTGGCCGCATATTTCGGATAAGACAATCAATTAATTGTCTAACCAAAAACGTCATTTATCTCATATACTGTAATATTTGTGGCAAACAGTACGTCGGAGAAACAAAAAACATCTCCGTATGAGAATGACACAACACAGATCAGCTATCAAAACATTAAAGCTTGATCAACCTGTAGCCGAACATTTTAATTCAGCTGGTCACTCGATTGCAAATTTCAGAGTTATTGCAATAGACCATGATGTCAAATGGAGCGACAAAACTCGCAAAGACAAGGAAAAATACTGAGAATTACAACTTAAAACCACAAAACCTTTTGGACTTAACATTAGGAACATACTCCCAGATCGGTAAAATTATTCCATTGACTACCAAAATTTAAGTTTCAATATTAATCACCATTTAAGCTGTTTTTTAGTCTCATTCCAAATTGTTTATATCTCTACCAAGCTACCTTCTTTGTTTTATACTCTTATTCAGACTCCACCCTGGCTCCCTTTGTTATATTTCTTTTACAGTATTATATATAAATCCAAAGGCAAATTACTAAAAAAAATGACAATGCTGTGGGTATCAGTGGCTGGATCTCAATGGAGATACAAAAATAAAAAGCAAAAAGCTAAATCAAAACGATAAAGTAAACAGCCAGAAAAGTTAGCAGAGCTTTCGGGCAACACTAGCCCTTCATCAGTGCAAGTGAAGGAATTTGGATAACGTCATAGTATAGGCGACGTAATTTGGTAAAGTTATCCAAAGTACCCTCCATAATTACAGCAAAATCAGATCAAAATTGATACAAACAGTAGAAAATATATATAAATCCAAAGGCAAATTACTGAAAAAAATGACAATGCTGTGGGTATCAGTGGCTGGATCTCAATGGAGATACAAAATAAAAGCGAAAAGCTAAATCAAAACGAGAAGTAAAACAGCCAGAAAAGTTAGCAGAGCTTTCAGGCAACACTAGCCCTTCATCAGTGCAAGTGAAGGAATATGGATAACGTCATAGTATAAAGCTGGCAAGTGCTGCCTGGGTGGACAGGAATAAAAGAAATATAACAAAGGGAGCCAGGGTGGAGTCTGAATAAGAGTAGAAAACAAAGAAGGTAGCTTGGTAGAGATATATATATATATATATATATCAATATTGATTCAGTGTTAGTTTTAACCCTAACCCTATATACAGGTTGAACTATGCTAAACAATTGCCATGTTAGGATAAATTAAATTGTTCTACCAGTCTAGCTCTGTAATTAGTTTTAGTAATTCTGGTAATGTTGCCTTGTTTACAAAATGCAGTGCCATTTCATACACCACAGGATAGTGCAAAGAAGAAAACATTAGAGATAGTATTAATTACTATTAATTATTTTACTATAATATAAATAATATAATTATTGAAGCAAATTTTAAAAATATTTTTATTGGATGAGAAATGGTCATGTGTATCTTCATATACAAAGTTTATATTTTTATATGTTTGAATAAGTGTAATTTCAACAGCCTTCATTACTCCAAATGGAACGAAAAACCAAAATACTATTTTTTATTAGGAATAGGTTTTTGGTTTGTGTTAAAAATCAGTAAATCCTGCAGCACCCAATTATTTTTAAAGGGGTTCATTCTGAATGTTTCACCATGAAAACTGTCATTGTCAAGCCAGAGGAAGTATCATAATTATTTTCATAATTATCATATCAATTTTTGTATTAAATAGATAACGAAATAAATAAATAAAATGCTTTGATGTTTTTGGTGACCCCTGAATCAACCATTTAGCACACTCAAACATGTCCCCTGAGTACGGGTTGGTTGTAGAAAACGTGACATATTTTGCAGAGTGTCTCAAAGGAAGGGGAAGGGTGGGGGTGGGCTGTGTTAAATCAATATATTATTATAAACATTCATACTGAGTAAGGACTGCAATTTATTATTTTATTTGTATTTGAGATCCACCCACTACTCATTTGCACTTTACACTTTAATGCCAATTTTCCCTTTTTAATGTTAATGTTATATGTAAGTGACCAGTTTGGCAGTAGTACACTAAGAACAGGGACATTTATTGTAATGATAAATATATTCATTGTAATGTTACTTTGTCATGGATTTTATTTTCCATCGTTTGCCTTTTTTAACTGTAAATCTGAACTTAAAAAATAAAATACATCAAAAAAAGGCTAAGAAGATGACATTGTAATACTGTAGTTCAATAAAGTGTAATCAGCATGAAATGAATGAATTTGTGTATTGGTCTTATTGTTTGTACACTAATAATAACAACTACACTATCTTTGACAACAATTAGAACATTACAGAATATAGACAAATGAATTGTTTAAGCTAAAAACTGTATCAATTCATCGACTCTTGTAACAATTGAATCACTGTATAATGTCCTATTTGACGTGCCATAAGACTAATTTTAATGGTTGGTGGCGCTGTTAGTGAAGAAAAGGAAGGAGGACATTCGATTCTGAGAAACAAAAAGCCAGAAAAAATCCTATAAAATATCTTAATTTATATCTAATTGGCTTGATTTTTAAAGAATTGTTCCAGGTAAATGCTGTTTTAGCAATACATTAGTCTATAGCTAGGGAGGGCTAGGCCTAAGCCTAGCTAGGTAGGGTAGCTTATTATTATTTAACCATGAGACTCAGAGTGATTATCCCCGTCCCTTATCCGGTAGGGCTAGGCCTAGCTAGGCTAGCTCCCGCCTAGTAGTAGGACTGGGTAGGCTGGCCTAGCTAGGCCTAGACCAATTATGCCTAAGAGGCCTACATTTGTTGGTGATGTGTCCTAGCCCAATGACATAACTACTACTAAATTGTTATGTGTTTTTGTGCCACCTGACACTAGGGCCCTAGTAATTTACTGCTAGCCTAGTTTTGGTAGTGAGTGTATTCTATTATTGTATTCAATTGGTAGGCCTCTACTAAGGCTAGCTATTATACTAGAGTCCAGTAGGAGGAGGCCTATTTAGGCCTACCAAGCTAGTAGAAGTAGGCCTAAGCTAAACACGGAAAATAGGCCCTACAATCATCAATACTTTTATAACATTATTGATACTGATTATGTAGTACAAAAATTGCAATGAATTGATAAGTGGAAGTTAATTTCTTAGTCTTCTAATACTAATTTAAAAGGTAGGTAGCATAAATATACATATAGGCTAGCAAGTGTCGTTTACATTTACCCAAACACAGGGTGTCTGATCATTTCGGCCGCCAGTCATTTCGGCCGCCGGTTATGGAACGCCCAAAATCATGAAACGCCAAAAAAGACAAAATATGTATTGTCCATTTCGGCCGCCAGAATCGTCAATATTGTTAATAACGTATTTTTACTTACTTACTTGTCAAGGGTGTATACATGTGCCTATCGCCTGAATAGACGTGTGTAAATGGTGTCAGATGAAATCGGTCGCGCTTGAAATCGATCGCGTTTGAAATCGATCGCGTTTGAAATCGGTCGCGATAAAATAAACATCCGGTATTTTGTATGGAGCGCCGCTAGATACGCTTTTTATCCTATTAGTTACGATATCGGTCGCGTTTTATTTTGGTCGCACTAATTTGTATATGGCGCATTAGATACATTTTCATTATGTTTTTAGTTAATTTTGAATATTGGAATTTCTAATAATACTGTTTGACATTTTTTTAAACCTCGATCGTTATTTTTTAAGTACAGTAAATATAAATATTTATCTCATTATTTATAAATAATTTGTTTTTCCATTTTATCTTACAGGTTTGAATGAATTGTAATGTGTTCTTTTAGCATGCCGTTGTTTAAGGTTTTGAAAATAAATAATAATTTAATTGTTAAACAAGTAGACGCGCCTATTGCGTATTTTTTAATCACAGTTAATTACGAAACTCGTTCTATACCTGCAAGTGGATACCAGCTCAATGAGGTTTATGCAATACAGGAATTTGATGCATGATGATGATTTTTGCATTCGATATCCGCCACTCTGACGTGAGCATGGTTTAGGATAATAATAAAATATATAGATAATATTCCGTTATAAATCAATCTACCAGCCCTACAGTATGTCTATGATGTACAATGATAGATGTGAGAATAATGTATGGATAATTATAGGTGGACACGATTCTCAAAGAGGTACTGATATTTAAACGTTTAGATTTACGAACGTCGTATGGATGTTATGTGAGACTACTTACTTAATTACATTAAATGATTATTGTAAATAAAGAAATAAAAGATATTTTTCAAATTAAAATCTATAGTATCGACGTACAGTATACGTAAATTATATACATCGTTTCACAAAAACACGTGCAGGAGGCCTATAGACGTTTTAAAAGTATGGTTATTAGTAATAGACGTCATCTTTACCTGGCCATGGACAACGATCGTACGTCGTGTTTTGTCCATGATTTGACACACTAACAAGTGCGTGCTTTTAAAAAAGGGGAAACCCAGTCAGCAAAATAACGCATTGTTAGAGAGGAAACAGCTGCACGATCATTTTTATTTATTTATTTATTCGGTATATAAAAATATATTACAAAACGACAGTCAAGGACTGAAATGAAATGTATTACAAATGACTAAAAATTAGTTAAAATTGCTATAAAAATAGAAACATCTTAATAAAATTAGATATCGTACCATACAATTAAAAACATACATGAATAAAAAACCTTAAAACATTCACTTATTACATATCTAAAAAAGAGCTAGTGGTGCCTATTAATTATATCCACCATGGTGGGAACTGGAGACGACCTAAGTCTGCTGGTTTTACAATGAGGTACTTCTAGAAAGCGGTTGACTCTGAGAGACCGAGCTGGCTTATGAAGAGGGGGAAGTATTTCTCTAAACAGCTCGGATTTTAATAAGCCTTCCCCGAAAGACAACACAAGTTTGTTTCTTCTCTCTACAAGAGTAGGTAAACCAGTAACAGACAATGCATGATCATAGCACAAATAGTTGTTACCTAGCATGATACGCAATGCTCTCTTTTGTACCTTTTCAATAGACTTGGACATGTCCTTAGTGATAGCGCCATGCCAAACAGGGGCAGCATATTCTAAAATAGGTCTTATATACGCCATAGAAGGCGAATCTCCCCCAATATGGCTTATTCGGGGGTTTATTTCAGTAACTCGCCTTTTAACCATCCGCATATAATGATCATTTTTACTAACAACTATTTTAAACACTAGAAATAAAAGTATACACGTGATTTGTCTCAACAATTATTATTATACACTTAATATTATCCTACATAACGGATGTAAATAAAATAAAAAAATAAAAATTAGGTGATCGAATAGTATGTTGTTAACGACATGATATAATCTGCCACAGTATGCATAAGTATAACAATGGATACGCTGGCTTTTTTACGGGCTATACATTGTAACAATTATTGTTTTTAAATAAATTGTTCTCTTTTACGTAATTGTTTGCATAATAAAGGACAGACGTATATTCTCTATATAATATATTAATTACAGTACACATAACTGGAGGTAAATTATTATATGCCTGATATAATATTTACCTAATTTAATATTTAAACGTGTTTAGAAATGACTATTTTGGAAAGACATAGTCCTTCTCCGATTGATAACCAAATAAAAAATATCCACATAAATAATCTAGCCCCTAAAAAATATCAATTAAATCTATATAAATGAAGAAAATGTATATCCCGCTAGCATGCATCCCGCTCCATACAAAATAGGGCGACCGATTTCAAACGCGACCGATATCATCAAAAGACCGTGTAAATCATTAGTTTAGTAGTTTTAACTAAAGTATTTCTACACAACTTATTTTATTTCACAGTGGTTGTTATGTGTGTGTGGGGGGGGGGGGGGGGGTGCTGAGAGGTTGTAGGGCTCAGTCAGGAGAAGAAGCCGGCGAATGACCGTAAAATAGCGCAACTCTATACAAATCAAAAAGTATGATCGTTTTTGTTGATTGCTGCTTGCTTTTTGAATACGCACGTCTATTCAGGCGATAGGCACATGTATACACCATTTTTTATAATTGAGGCGTGCCATACATTAACAATATTGACGATTGGCGGCCGAAATGAACAATACATATTTTGTCCTTTTTGGCGTTTCATGATTTTAGGCGTTCCATAACCGGCGGCCGAAATGACTGGCGGCCGATATGCACTGTGACCAACACAGGAAGCCAAATTGAATTGCGGCCAGAGTGCATAAAATTGCTCCAAACTTACACAGCGACCAGGAAACATTTTAATTTATTTTGGTCATAATAGGAGGTTACTAATATTGTTTTACAGTAATTTACTGAATGATTTCAGTTTAACAAATGGTTTTAAAAAATGTAGATTAAAAGAAAAGTATAAAAAAAAAACAATCCTGCACTACAGTATCTAAAAGCAGTGCTCCATCCAAAATTGATTTTATTGTGACTGGTTCAAAACGCAATCAACTGATTTCATCTGTCACTGTAGACGCTCGGACGACATCGTTCACTACAGTACATTTTGAATAATTATTAATGAAAGGCATTATAGATGTTAAGTACTGTACTGTATACTGACTGAATATAGTTACTGATCAATACATACTGTAAGTGTAGGAAGAAGAGTTTAAATATGGTTGTGTTTCTTTAATTTAAGTGATCAAATTGTGAATAATCTATATATATACAGTATTATTTTTATTGTATTTTTTTTTTAAAGTCATCAATTCTATATTAATACTACTGTATATTATGGTTATTATTATTATGTTGATCGAATAAGGTTCCCAAAAAGTTTTCTCATTCTAAACTTGTTATAATATTCAGTGAATTAATAATAATTAGAATTAAATTATTTATTCAACAGATTTTACTGAATCATGGAAGCTGCACACAAGAAGATTCTGCGAACGAATCGTATAACATTAGTTAGCGATATGCCCATGGATATCTTGAACGAATTAGTGGCTAGACAAATTTTTAATACATCTGAAGATGAAAAATACCGGGTTTGTAGGATTGTTTTTATAACCCAATAATAATACAAAAGATACGTGTTCTTATATTGAAATATAATACTGGTTACTCTTATAATGAAACTAAACATACAGTAAACTGTACTACAATATTGTTTTAGAAAATTAACACTTTTTTTTTACTTTTCTACAATCTTTAAAATTGGACAAATGAGAAAAATTGATTGTATAAAAACCATTTATGCCAACATAATAATCTGGATACTAGGCATAGCATGACTATTAAAAGTATTATGTTTTCAAAATATTTTATAAAATAATTGAATGTAAAATATATAATAAAAACAAACAAACAACAAGTCAAATTGTAATATTTTCTCATAATTTGTTGTTATAGAGTATGAATGGAACAACTGATCGAAATACTGCAATCTTAAATGATATTGTTCGTAAAGGGCCAAAGGCATTCCGTGCATTAGCAGAGTCGTTATTTGCTACTGAGGTGTACCATCTAGCTACACTTTTAATACCAGACCTTACTGAAGATACATTGTACGATTTAAGCTATTATGAATTTGAAAATGATACCAAAGCACCTATGCAACCAAGTGTTGGAGACAAGCCACCTGTGCAGCAGAGTGTTGCAGAAGGCAGTGGAGATTTTAATCCCACACGCAAGTTTCCGACGCAAGTCTCAGAGGGTAATGTAGATGATAATAATAACATTGATTGATAAAAATGATAGATAACACTGTCTCAAAGTGCAACTGGACTAAATGCCATCTTATAGCTAAAAGGTCCAATTTGTGTTCAGCTGCCTCAAACAGCGCTCATTTGTCTACTGCGACAGCATCACTACATTAGGGCAACCCCTTACTTCCTAAAGGTACACAGGTGTACACTGGACCTGCATTTATAAATCATCCTATATAGAAAACTTGCCTTAAACCTTGTCTACACTATCAAACTTCAGGCCCGTAGCCAGGGGGGGTTTTTATGGTTCGGGCGAACCCCCCCTTTACAGCGAACCCCCCTTAACCGACTGCGAACCCCCATCCCCGACATGCCCAATACCTCACCCTCATCTCCGAAAATCGTCCAAATACGTGCCCCACAGTACAAAAAGTTGTTCGTAAATTAAAAAATTCGTAAACTCGTTCGGAATAACTCATACAGTACCTTCTTCCCTGTATGAGCGTACTTCGAGCGATATAGTCTGTAAATTTCTAAGAGTTGCAAATGAATTGCCGATTTTAACCTGAAAAATAAATGTTTGGTCCCTGCATGTAACATGATATTGACGCGTCTCACAGCGAGCTGGGGGACGAACGATTCGTACAAAGAACACCGCCAGACAACTGCGTACCAATTGTTTAGATCACTGGCGGTCAGGCAGCATGCATAAAGTATATAGCCTTCCGACATACATCAGTATTTATGTGTGGCTATGAAGTATAATGTATCATAGAGGATTATAGTGAATATTAATATTTTACACTATAATATCTATGGTATCATGTACTGTAGTTCACATTATGGCATCCGATTATTTTTTTCTAGACCACCAGCCAATACGTACTCAAATGTATCAATATCACCTATTTACATTGGCATATTTAATTTCCTCAACAAATTGCTGTAAATAAATATTATTGATAGAGCTATAATAAGAATTGCATTTGCCTTCACCCAGTGTGCTTTTTTCGGGGCTTCTCCTAGACGTACGTTATCATTGAACTTGAACGCAAAACAAAATATCGAGTAAATGATAAAAAAATCGGCGGTTCCGCACAGAGCACGCGCATCTAACATACGGCAACAAATGTTATCGTTTAAATAGTCCACGAGTCCAAGTACGATCGTTTTGCTCATTGGTAGCATGCTGCATGAGAGTGTATTTTCCGGCCATCTAGGGGTGTCATTTAACAAAATTTGCTTCGCCTCAGGCCCCACCCCAGGGGGGGGGGGGTAGGTATGGGGGTGGGGGTGACCAAAATACTTAGTGTGCGAACCCCCCCTTGACAGATCCTGGCTACGGCCCTGAACTTTATGTGACAAAAACATGTGATGTGCCCATATATGGACATGATTTAATGTCATATCATTACCACATTTGGGAACATCACATTTTTTTTGTCAAACTAGTTAGTATAGTGTAGACAGAACTTTACATTCAAGACCATGGTCAAGGAGTGCAAGTTCCAATTATAACAATTCATTTAATTATACTAAATCATATTTTTGATAATTTGCTTATTATACATGTAAACAAAAAACACAAATTTATTACTTTTTTGTAATACATATTTCCATTACTCTTCACCCTATATTTAGCTTGGCCACAGAAAACTGCAGATGAAGTTCTACAAATGAAAATGAGTAAAGGAAATTATACAAGTGAAATGACCGATAGTCCACAGGTAGTGTATATGTATTAGCTGCGTTCACACTATTCTTAGATTTGGTTCAGTGAAATTATAGAATACATACTGTACAAGGATGTGTTCACATTATGTATAGAGTCCAGCTGTGAATGCAGCACCCTCAACAGTAGTTGTAAAAGTTTATAAACAATTAAAATATTAATTAAAATGTAAATCCAGTCGGAAACTTGCGTGTGGGATTAAAATCTCCACTGCCTTCTGCAACACTCTGCTGCACAGGTGGCTTGTCTCCAACACTTGGTTGCATAGGTGCTTTGGTATCATTTTCAAATTCATAATAGCTTAAATCGTACAATGTATCTTCAGTAAGGTCTGGTATTAAAAGTGTAGCTAGATGGTACATCTCAGTAGCAAACAACGACTCTGCTAATGCACGGAATGCCTTTGGCCCTTTACGAACAATATCATTTAAGATTGCAGTATTTCGATCAGTTGTTCATACTCTAAATCCAGGAAAAGGAAAAGTTTATCATATATAAATTAATATCATTAAATTGAAAGCATAGAAATTCTAATGTAAATTGATGGATTTAAAATATTTTCTGCTAGGCCTACAAATGGACAGTACATTCAAAGATAATCTACACTATGTAGCCGTGATTTTGGAACTGAATCATTATTTAAACAACCCTACATTGTAGGCTCAGTTACAACAGTCTTGTTTGATGTCCATGTTATTCTCTCTTTTTACAACAAACAATAGAGGGCTCCCTACAGTATGGTCATACCCAAGAAACCGTACTATCTTTATTAAGAAAGCTGCTATAATTGTTGTACTATAAATGCTACTACTGAGATTTTTTTAATTTTTTTTTTTCATCAGAACTACACAATCAAATCAAAGCCTAGAGGGAAAGCGCTGATAGTCAACAATCGTAATTTCCGATCGATGCCGTTACGAAAAGGAACCGATGTGGATGCTCGACAGCTTGAATGTTTGTTTACTCAATTAGCATTTGAGGTTGAAAATCTTACAAATTCAACATATAGTGTGAGTATTTAACGGCCATATTGGTTGAAACACAGCTTCTTGTTAGATCACCATAGTTCGGAGAGTGATGGTGTAATGATAGTAACACAATCGGACAAGCATGTGTCCATGTCCATCTGTACCATACTGATTGTATCCTTAGGCAAAATGCTTTACTGTCATTGCCTCGTCCTTTAGATGGGACGTAAAGCCATTGGTCCCGTGTACACATAGGGCATGTTGAAGAACTCTGTACACTATTCAAAAAGAGTAGAATATTGTTTCCTGATCTCTCCGGATATTGGTAGGCGTTGCACTGCCGACTGCTGTGAGACCCTAGAGGATCTGATACAAATTTGATAACTTTATTTCGTCCACATAGGAAAATATTTTGAGTGCTTTTCACAAAATTGTACAAAAATATATAAAAACGTTTCATATAAAAAAAATTAATTACAATATTTAAAAATACTATATATTATTTAACAATGTACTTAGTATGAACATAAGACTACAATTAACTAAATAAAAAATAAAAAGCTGCAATACATAAAAAATTTCAAAAATTATGCAAAATCATTTAACAGTCTAATAGAATACGGAACAAAAGAATTAAAATATCGCATAACCCTACTATTGCACGATCTCAGCACATTTAGTCTTTTTGATCTCATTTTAACATAATGTTTATTTAAAGGGTGGTTTGAGTCGTCGCATATTTTCATAGCCTTATTTCTTATGATTTTGTTGCAAATGTCATCCAAATTATGTCTAGATCCTGTGATCCTACCTACTTTATTTAATATTCGTTGTAATCTGGTTCCAGTTAAGCTTGAAGACAATAAATAATTTACCTCTTCACTTTTATTTATTTCAAATATTTAAAATTTGAAATTAAAACCAATTCTTGAATATAAATTTGTTATCAGTTTTGAAAAGCTACCAAAATGAACATTGGTTTGTCCTGAATTATATTTTGACCACTTGAAATATACAAACTATTTGAATGAATTAGAGAAGGGAAACAAAATATGGTTTAATGGTGCAATTTTGCTGGATTATTCTTCTATTTCCAGTAATGCACATCGACACCAATTACCACTGCTACATAGAAACACACCATCACTTCCTACCTCATACAGCACCTATAATTTGTAAACTTGAAATACATACTCTCACTGGGTGCTAGGTACACGTATGACAACTGAACAAAAAAGGATTTAGAATTCAAGTACAATGTATGTCTTTGAACTACTGAATAATATAAATCAATTGTGTGCTTCCTGAAAATCATGAATTATGCATTAATTACCGGTACACATTATACAGTACAAATTTATTTATCATGCATTATGTATTTAATTATAATAATACATCATACATTATGCATTAATAATGCACTATGCAATTCATATGCATTATGATAATCCACACTTTTGCCAATGCACAGTTGAACACAGTTAAATGCACATCCTTAAACTAATTTAAATTTATAGTTACATTGAAATCTTATGGAAAGAAAACTTGATTTTAAAATTCAATTCAAAATTTAATATTTTTTAGGACTTTTATAAAAAATTGAGGCATTACAGCACAATGAATCATTCTCGGTATGATTGCTTCATCATTGCCGTGCTCACTCATGGTGTGAATGGTGCCTTGTACAGTGTGGACGAACGGCTCATCAAAGTAGATGATATTCAGAATTGTTTTACTGGAGACAGTTGCCCATCCCTGACTGGTAAACCAAAGCTTTTTTTCATCCAAGCCTGCCGTGGAGGTGAGTGGATGTAATAAAACACATAAGGCTATCAGCATGGTCAACTGTGCAGCTGTAGCCGTATTCACCATTCACACTTAGTCTAAGAGAAACACTTGAATGAAGTGAATACAATTTAAGAGAAATACTTTTTATTTATTTAAAAACATATTTAGACACATCAGGTATAGATATTGCACCTTAAATAATATTTAAGAGAAATATCTCACTTCAAGTGTGGTTGGTGAATACAGCCAATATCATAGACCAAAACCTTAACCTGACCTTGCATAATACATGCACTGCATGTGATACACATGATATATACCGACTATGAAATATTTTTGTTTTAGTGTTTTTTGTTTGTGAAAACCAGTGTTTTCCATCCGCATATCAACTGTACCTCTCAATTCTATAGTCTTAAACGGCACCTTGGAACTATGTACAGAGTCAACCTTGGTATTACAAAATTTTACATTCCATGCATGGTCAACCATGCTGATAGAAAATAATACATTATTATATGCATATTACATCCATAAAGCCCATCAATTATTGTAAAGCGTATTTTTGAATTTACGTATTTCTATCAAACAAATTCTTATTACTCACTCACTTACTCTTGTTTTTTTTTGTTTTTCTTTGCTGTAAAATCTAACAATGTTATTGACCGCTTATAAAAATAGCTAACAACTTTAGCATGCAATCAAATCTAATTTATCGTCTACACTTCGGTTATTCACACTTGTAGTTGAAAAATTAATTGTATTTTGTGAAATGTTTCTGCATAAATGTTTGTACAAAGAGATTCACCTCATGAAAACTACTTGTGAAAAATTTAGACGGATTTGAATTTAAAATAGAGGAGAATATATTTTGATGTAAATGCTTGTCTCAATAAACCAACCTGAAAATAAAGAATTTATCTGAAAATTAATTCTTGACACTTGTAGTTGATAGAGACAATGGATTTACTTGGCTTCTGCTTTGATTAGATAGAAACTAAAGAGTTGTTATTATTCTATACATGCAAATTGTCTTGCTTAAAAAGTATTCTACAAAGATGTACAGTAACATGCGAAATCAACGTTTGCAATTGTTATTATCCAATTTCCAGTTATTTTAATAGAATTATAACATAAACTATAATGGTTACATGCATCACATTTCTCATGCGTAGAAATTGTCAATTGCTATATAAATTCAAAGATAATGTCCTCACTGCATTGTGTGTGAACTAGTACACCAAGGTAACTCCTACTCGTCTTGAAAGAGAAGACTATGTTCTACAACCAGAATCATAGTGCTAGTGAGTTTCGAACTCTTCTTTTTATCACTTTTCTCCCAAAAAGTGTAATGTTTCAAAGTAAAGCTGTCTTTTTTATTTTATTTTCTCACTGGAAATATAAATTTTTTTTAAAGAAATGTTTGATCAAGGCGTTGAAGCCACGGATGGACCATCGGCAAATGAAGGCTCCTCCGTAGATCCTGATATTCATTCCCTAAACATTAATGGAGATGTTGATAATCCAGAGAATCTTGTTAATAGGATGTTGAAAATCGAATTTGATGAAACAGATGCAATTGGTAGCAAAATATCTAAGCTGCCTAGCCACAGTGACATGCTTTTAGCCTATGCAACTGTACCAGGTAAGAACACACTTTAGCTGTAATTTAAAGCCACAGTAACATGCTATTAGCCATGTAACTACCAGGTAATGACACATTTAAAGCTGTCAATCCACATTAACATGCTTTTAACTGTGCCATGTAAGAACTCTCTTTAGAAACTACCAAGCACGTAAACCATGCTTTTAGCTGTGCCTATGCAACTGTGCTTGCTCTCGTTTTCACGCTCAACTTCAATATCGGCCGTTTTCACAACGTTGTTTACACAATAGAAATAACACTCGCTCAATCTTGTAGAGGTACTGTGTGTAATAATACCACATGTATTTCGCTCTTGACTACATCAACAGTTTCATCATATTTGATAGTTTACATTGCAATGTTGTTTTACCGAAGGCTGTTCTATTCCATATTGTCTAAGCTGCCAAGTCACAGAAACCATGCCTTTAACTGCGCCTATGCAGCTGTGCCAGTCTACACTGTCTAAGCTACTTTTAATCTATAGAATCTTGTCAAGTCACAACAACCATGCTTTTATCCAATGCAACTGTCCCAGCTTAGTTCAACCTTTAGCAAACTTAAGCTGATAGATTTTTGACTAGACATTATTTAGTTTTATATAACACCTATATAAATTCCTGTCATTTGATTGGACGAATGTGGGTCACATGGCGTGCAATAGTACGCACTATTCAACGATCGTTAAATAGTACTTTTTGAAACATTTTTGTGTACGAAAAAAAAACGTCTAGATGTTATATAAAACAAATAATGAATGTTTTGTATTTGTGTAATGGTACAAATAATGGCACTTGGTGAATGATGAAAGGTTATATCAACTCGGCTTTGCCTCGTTGATATAACCTTTCATCATTCACCTCGTGCCATTATTTGTACCATTGCACTCATAAACATTCATTATTTGTATACTAACCCAAGTAAGAAATTGCGCAATAGTCATCAATATTGAATTTGTGCTTCCAAAGCATTTTTATATCTCATCTCATGTCTTTTGAAAATAAAGAATTATTAAAAAGTTTATTTAGTATCAGAAGCTTTAACGTAAATTCATTAACCCGAACTAAACGATCTGTGTCAGATATCGGTGATCAAATCATTTAAAGTCATTGAACTCTCAACCGACTGATTATCATATCAGTGATTGTTGATCATAAAGAATAATAATTGTTAGTAGATATTGATATTGAAAGTAAATTATACATTTCGGAAAGAACGATTTTTGAAGTAATTATATCAACTTCAGCTCTGGCTGATTTCTTCCAACCTGCGTAAAGTCCTGAACTAACACCAGAGTGTAAGGTAATGTTATTTATAATATTATTTATTGTATTTTTATTTTGTTAGGTTATGTATCATGGCGTAATTCAGAGAGAGGTTCATGGTTTGTGCAAGCTCTTACTGAAACATTTCTACAGCATGCACGTGAAGAGGATCTACTTTCTATGCTTACAATGGTAAGCTTAATATATTTTATATATTTTTACAGATTATTTACTTGATTGTAGCTGATCTGTTGAAATCTCTTTGTCAGCATTTCAAATAATCGAACTGTAGCAAGCAAAATATTCCCAGGTTGTCAAAAAGTTTAGATATTGATAAAATAATAGTAACTATAAATGAAACGCACTGGCATTTGTAGAGACACGTTTGACTTGGCATTACCAAAATAGTTTATATATATCAATTGTAACAGTAAAGGACAATCTTGATGTAAGGTTGTAATAAGTGTTGGTAATATTCAGACTTTAGAGGTTTGGGAATTGCAAACAAAAGTCGCTGTCAATTGCAGTGACGTCACAGTTACATTGCAAAATTCACTTAATGAGTCTAGTTCTTTACAAAGTGTGTTTACTAGAAATGTTCGCAATTTGCCAGACTTTGCCAGAAAACTCATGACGTAAATGTTGCGATGCACCTGTGAGGTCACAGGAATTTATGGCGACGGCTGTACGGTGAGCGCGTGCGGGGTTATCCTTAATCTCGCGATGGTTCTGAAGTCATATGTACATCCCTAATATGTTGTTAAAATATGGTCCTCGGTCAAGTTGTCCTTTAAGTAACTTATTTATTGGTATTTCACAAGTAGGTCACTAGTTCCCCACCCAATCTACAATATATTCCACGCTTTTAGAATATATTATATTCTAGTATTATTAGTATTACGAATAAGTGGCCTAGCGGTTAAGATAGTGGAACCGTACATAGCCATAATATTGGCAAGGTTTCAAGCCTCACTTGCTTCATGGTTCTGGTGGTAGAACAAGTTTTCTCAGATAAGAACTATAAACTGTAGGTATGTAAAGGTAAAGGTAAGTCCCGTGTTCTCTGAACGTAGGGGAATGAGCTGTTAGGAGCTCATTGTACTAAGCCTCTGCATTATGTGGTAGGGTGGCCAGTTAGGTATATAGTCTACACAAAATGCTCATATGCACTTTAAAGAACCTATAGTACATCTTTCAAGACGAGTAGGGGTTGCCCCGGTGTACTATTTCACACAGCAACTTCTACTAGACCTCCTAGTTCTGTAATAATCAATTTGTTGATTGTGGAACAAAGATGAAGATACCCGCGGCACCCTAGGACGTGTTGCTTAAAAACTTCCCAGTACACTTGCGATCCCTATACTCGCCAACCTCCAACCCCCCCCCCCCCTCACAGTTTAGCTTGAATTTATACAGTAGATGCAATAACACAAATAAAAAAACAAATTTCAACTTTAAGTCTAAAAAAATATATTTAATGATGTATTGTTTAATTTCAGACACTAGATTTAAAAATCAGAGGTAACATTTCCTCTGGATTATTATATTAAAAAAATAATCAGAAGTTGTTTTGCTACTAGAGAATTCTTAGTTTTTAAATTATTATTTTTTTTATCAAACTTATAGTTTGTTTTGCCTTTTATGATATGATATAAATTTGACCTGTCATTTGAGTTTATCTGTTCATCAACCTCACAGTTCTTAGATTATTTTTCTGAAAATGAGATTGTACACAGTTATATAATAATACAGTTTGCCATTTAAGGTATGATTTATAAATTCTTCTTCTGAGTTTATCTGTACATCAACCTCACAGATGTTAGATGACTTCCTATCAATCTACTTATGACAAAATATCCTTTATTTTCTTGGATCATATGACTTATAAATGAATTATTTGAAGAAATCTTTGAGAGTTAAAAAATAACATTAACATCAACCAAGACTTGTACTTGGATTACTTTTCCACGTACAATATCCGACCCATTACAGGGCTGTAGCCAGGATCTGTCAAGGGGGGTTCGGACACTAAATATTTGGGTCAACCCCCCCCCCCCCTGGGGGTGGGGCCTGATGCGATGCGAATTTTGTTAAATGACAACCCTAGATGGCCGGAAAAGACACTCTCGTGCAGCATGCTACCAATGAGCAAAAAGATCGTACTTTTTTCCTCCTTCTCAAACACGTCGATAATTTAAAGGACGATAACTATTTGTTGCCGTATGTTAGATGCGCGTGCTCTGTGCGGAACCGCCGATTGTTTGATCATTTAATCCGTATTTTGTTTTGCGTTCAAGTTCAATGCGAACGTACATCTAGGAGCAGCCCCGAAAAAAGCACACTGGTTGAAGGCAAATGCTATTTGCTAGCTCTATCTATAATATTTATTTACAGCAATTTGTTGAGGAATATAAATATGTAAATAGGTGATATTGATACATTTTAGTACGTATCGGCTGGTGGTCTAGAAAAAAATAATCGGATGCCATAATGTGAACTGCAGTAGGCCTACTTGATACCATAGATATTATAGTGTAAAATATTAATATTCACTATAATCCTCTATGATACACAGGCCCGTAGCCAGGGGGGGTTTTTATGGTTCGGGCGAATCCCCCCTTTACAGCGAACCCCCCTTAACCGACTGCGAACCCCCATCCCCGACATGCCCAATACCTCGCCCTCATCTCCAAAAATCCTCCAAATGCGTGCCCCACAGTACAAAAAGTTGTTTGTAAATTGAAAAATTCGTAAACTTGTTCGTGAACCTTCTTCTCTGTATGAGCGTCAACTAGCGATACGTGTCTGTAAATTTCTAAAAGCTGCAAATGAATTGCCGATTTTAACCTGAAAAATAAATGTTTGGTTCCTGCATGTAACATGATATTGACGCGTCTCATAGCGAACTGGGGCACGAACGATTCGTACAAAGGACACCGCCAGACAACTGCGTACCTATAATTGTTTAGATCACTGGCAGTCAGGCAGCATGCATAAAATATATAGCCTTCCGACGTACATCAGTATTTATGTGTGACTATGAAGTATAATGTATCATAGAGGATTATAGTGAATATTAATATTTTACACTATAATATCTATGGTATCAAGTACTGTAGTTCACATTATGGCATCCGATTATTTTTTTCCAGACCACCAGCCGATACGTACTAAAATGTATCAATATCACCTATTTACATATTTATATTCCTCAACAAATTGCTGTAAATAAATATTATAGATAGAGCTAGCAAATAGCATTTGCCTTCAACAAGTGTGCTTTTTTCGGGGCTGCTCCTAGATGTACGTTCGCATTGAACTTGAACGCAAAACAAAATACGGAGTAAATGATCAAACAATCGGCGGTTCCGCACACAGAGCACGCGCATCTAACATACGCCAACAAATAGTTATCGTCCTTTAAATTATCGACGTGTTTGAGAAGGAGGAAAAAAGTACGATCTTTTTGCTCATCGGTAGCATGCTGCACGAGAGTGTCTTTTCCGGCCATCTAGGGGTGTCATTTAACAAAATTCGCTTCGCATCAGGCCCCACCCCCAGGGGTTGACCCAAATATTTAGTGTCCGAACCCCCCCTTGACAGATCCTGGCTACGGCCCTGATACATTATACTTCATAGTCACACATAAATACTGATGTACGTCGGAAGGCTATATACTTTATGCATGCTGCCTGACTGCCAGTGATCTAAACAATTATAGGTACGTAGTTGTCTGGCGGAGTCCTTTGTACGAATCGTTCGTGCCCCAGTTTGCTATGAGACGCGTCAATATCATGTTACATGCAGGGACCAAACATTTATTTTTCAGGTTAAAATCGGCAATTCATTTGCAGCTTTTAGAAATTTACAGACACGTATCGCTAGTTGACGCTCATACAGAGAAGAAGGTTCACGAACAAGTTTACAAATTTTTCAATTTACAAACAACTTTTTGTACTGTGGGGCACGTATTTGGAGGATTTTTGGAGATGAGGGTGAGGTATTGGGCATGTCGGGGATGGGGGTTCGCAGTCGGTTAAGGGGGGTTCGCTGTAAAGGGGGGGGGGGTTGGGGGTTCGCCCGAACCATAAAAACCCCCCCTGGCTACGGGCCTGCATTAGACCAATTGTGTTTTCCTAGTCTCTGTTTTGAAAATCTAAATTTACAATTTTTTTATGGAACTGTGTAATACAATGTAATTTAGAGAAATTCTATATAATCATGAATTACATATCAGTAGGTGAGGTATAGTATATTATGAAGTTTATGAATATTTTACTAAATTACAATATATTCCATTTATAATGTTTTCAGTGATGAAAAAATTTAGTAGCACTTAACAGTATCAGTCTTTAAGGACTTTCATTTATTAGTTTTGCATACCATTAATTTAGTTCAAGTACAGTAATGTACTACTAACATTGATACTTTGCATGTTTATCAATTAATAATTTATACAGCATTTAAAACATGGTCAATACCATTAAATTATATTTACTGTAACTAGGTTGCATAAATACGGAAGCCTGTTCGGCCACAAGTTAACTATATTTTAAAAGCTGTTATCTGGCGGCCGCCACTTAATTATCTGGCGGCCGCCACTTAATTATCTGCCGGCCGCCACTTAATTATCTGCCGGCCGCCACTTAATTATCTGCCGGCCGCCACTTAATTATCTGCCGGCCGCCACTTAATTATCCGCCAATTAATTAACAGCTTTTAAAATATAGTTAACTTGTGGCCCGAACGGGCTTCCGTACATAATCATGATTGCATTGCTTGCCTTTTATTGCATGCAACATCGCCTCTGATCCAATGCACGTACATGTCACGTGACGGGACATGTACTAATAATTAAGTGGCGGCCGCCAGATAATTAAGTGGCGGCCGCCAGATAACAGCTTTTAAAATACAGTTAACTTGTGGCCCGAACGGGCTTCCGTACATAAATTAGGACACTTGTCCATAATTTTTCTCTACATAAATAAGAACCTCGATCCCCGCAAGAAGTCTGGTTTCTTTTGTTAACCGCACTAAACAGGTGTAATGAAATATCCACATCAAATCAAACCTACAGGCAGGATTTTCTTCACATTTTAAGAAAATAGTACTGTATGTGATTTAAAGCTTCTTTTAGAGTATATTTTCTTGCAGGGTTGACCTTTGTGCTTGAAACGACGAGAGCTTCTTAGGTTCTGAAAAGAAAAACATTTATCAAAATAGATACGTGAATTATCAGTTTGTGTGTAAAACGGAAGGAGGCTTTACATCATCAGGGAAATGAGATTTTAAATTACTGTCTTTAAAGCTTTCAACTTTCTTTAGGCAAAGTCATAAATTTTATTACTCTGTAATGGTTATGCCTTACTGTTCAATTATTATTTATTGGGTTGTTTATTACTTCTGGTGTTATTTTCAGTTTCAAATAGCTTTAGAAAATGAGTAACCCATCTTGCAGATTATCAAATAAAACTAACAATATTTAAGATACGATTAAAAAGATAAGTCTCAATACAGCTGTATTATTTCACTCTTCTGTTTTCACGCTGCTGCTCTAGCCAGCTACAACCCATGAGGACTACTCATTCAGAAGCTAAAGCAAGCAGCAGTTATAGTATCTAAGGCTGCCAGTTTTGCGACTTTGTAAACTCGACTATAATATAGATCCCAGCTGCTGGACCCAAAAAAAAACGTCTGGGAAAAGAGAGTCTGTGAGGGCTCACGGTTGAATGATTTTGGATTCTCGTCCTTTGATTGATTGACGCGAATCAACAGATTGTGTGAAGAATTTCCTCACTTGTACCGCCGTGAAGTCACGTCGTTTCTAGAGAAATATTCAGTTGCATGCCTACAGGTTGAAGTCACACACACACAGCACATTAAAGTTCAAAATTGACCATTTTTAAATGGGCATGTAATTTATAATTAAAGAAGTATCTTTGATTTGTATGTATTTTTGCGATTAAAGGTCATCTTTTTAATAATTAATCATAAATATATCTGAAGAAAGAACAATGATTAATTTTAAAATGTCGAGCAGCGTTTTTTGTATGAAATATTTCTTGTTTAAACAGTTTTTTGATGACTGTATTTTCTATATTATGCTGTACTGGAACCATGGTACCAAGATACATAATTATTGTATCAATTTACCATCATGTGTTTTCTTAAATTGTAAATTATATGATTTTTTATTTATAGGTGAACAACAAAGTAGCTCGTGCATTTGAATCTTCTTCTGGCCGTAACAAACAGATGCCAGCACCTGTTACCATGCTTACCAAAAAACTGTTCTTCTTTCCTGGTCATTATGAAGCCTAAGAACTCAAAGGTGGGCTACTGAAATCTTTTTTTTTTAAACTGTTTTTCATAGAAGTAGGTGATAATTCATTACAATAACATAATGTTTGTGCTACAGTATACAAACTTATTTCACCTGTAAAACGGTTTTAAAACGTCAAGTTAGATATTCTTGGCATGTACTTTTTGCTGCTATAATTATAGGGTAATATCGAACTAGTATATTGGACTAGTGATCGCGGTTACCCATATCTCACTCGTGACGTGATTCAAAGTTTTCAGTTCGGGAAAAAAATGTTAAACTCAACTGCGCGTATGTACTTTGCGTTGCAGTCAGTTTAGGTTAGTTGCGTTTAGTTTCTTGGAGCGCTTGATACATGTTGGCATAAGAACTCCTTAAAACTCTAAAAATGGAATATTTATTTTTATTATTTTCTATTTAGGTAATTCTGAAGCCTGATTGCTAAACATTGAACGTTGACTATATACCCAATTATTGGTAAACTTTTATTTTCTTCTGTAAATATAATAAATTGAATCATGATGGTTAACAACATTTGAAGTTTTACAATTAATATATTATAAACATGGAGATATTATTGTGAAAAATATCTATGAAATAAGTAAATGTACTTAAGAAAGGGAAGAAGCACCATCAGTTTTACTAGTTTAAAAAACATGTAAAGTAATGATATTTTAACTCAACTCATCTCTCTAAATGGTTAGTTTGTGAGCAAAACATGCCTGTTGAGGAAAGCTTATTTCAGGTGTTTCAGGTACTTTCAATTAAAAACTCAAAAGCTGTTTTGTACTTAATTTAGCTGTTCTACTCTACTTTGTTCTTACTCCAAAATTTGTGATGTTTCTATAAGTACTTTAATTTGCAAGTTTACGATGCTATGCTATAACGTTTAATTTCTACCATTATTAAATCACACAGTTAACTGAACTTTACTAAACTTTACATTCCCATAATAAGCAACAATTTCCATTATTAAACTGAGTAGCAATAATTCTAAAATTATGATATCAATTCCGTATACTCACATTTTTACTATTTAATTAAACTTATTATTATTACCATTAAAAAAAGAAAAAGAAACAGAATTGTTGAACTCTGGTAGCACATGTTTTTTTTTTGGAATACCATACCAAGATTTATATATTAATACCTATAACTTGGCGCTTTTAATTTACGCGAGTAATTTTGGCTTAAAGATATGTTATCCTCTGAAGTGTTTTGGACATTACAAATTCATTGATATAAATTAAATGTTCTTTGGGACTGGTAACACTGGATAAATCATACAATAATCATACAAACAGTAAAAAGTAAGTAAACAAATGACTGGAGAAGTAGTTTGGTGCTAAACATGCTTGCCTTCCAATTTTATGTCCAGTGTTCAATTCTTACCTACAGTGCTAGGTAATGACTCTTTTAACTCCCTTAGGCTCAAATGAGAAAGTTTCTTTTATAAGCTTGATAAATTATAAAATAGTTTCCTTCCTGTAATTGGCGAGTTACTAGATGCGTATGGAATAAAAAAATAAAAAGATTAATTAAGATTTTGGATTTTAAATTCTAATTCTACCATAATAACATTTTTGTATTATTTTTGGCCAACACATATTTCACAATTGAGGGACATCTAATGTGTTGCTAATTATCACATGCTAGATTTTTTTTTTGGTCAAAATCATAGAGAAATTGATAAAGTTTGGATTTCTTCCTGTTTATATTCATGATAGTTAAGCAGTAGTACAGTATTTGTCAAATGTAATTAATATAGCAGAAAAGATCAAGAAGCCTTGATAACATGATTGGTTTCTTTTCACGGCCGACTTAGCACTTAAATTTTAATGTTTTAGCATATTATCAAATATGAATTTTTAAGTTCGTTGATTACATGTATACACTGTAAGTGTAATGTACAAAATCATGCTTTTTAAAGGCACTGACATTTTCCTGACTTTTCTTTATTAATATTCTAGTACTTAGTTTTTAACAAAATATTGAAGTGTTATCAATAATAAATATTCAGAATTGATTTTCCTTATTCTTGGAAATATTCTACTGTTTTTAGTTGAAAGTTATAACTCTTGAATCTAATACTTAATTGTTATGTTAGAATGCTATTAACGTACATAATTAGACGTACAGTAGATTATGATTTCTCTGAATAATCTAAAATTACCAAAGTATTACTTGAATATTGATTAATTTTTAACTAAAAGAGGCTTGCAATGAAATCATATTTTGTTTACTGGTTTCTAATGGACAATGTCGACATTATTCTACTTCTTACTGCAGTAACTGAATTTTTATTAATCTTTAAGATGCAATTATTTAGGATGGTTTTTTTTACATCACAGTTTTTATTGAAGTGACTGCATCATAAAGTCATTGAAAGAAACTAAAATCCTACATTTTTGCAGTAAAAAAAGTTACTGCAGTAGAATGATAAATGATCCCATGGGTTTTCCGATGAACTAAGCATGAATGGGTTTAGCAGTAGATAGTTTCTTCTGATGTTAACCAAAACCATGAATAATAATAATAATATTCTCCATTCATGCTGAAACTAGTGTACACCATAAGTATTTTTGGGTATGACTTACCTATCTATGTATTCACTCTTAATTAGAGGGAGACCAGTTTCTACTAAAAAATAATAATTGATAGTTAATTTTAGAATGATATATAGTTATTTATATAAAGCTTGGTTCACACTAGGACAAAACGAAAGGACCAATCAAAAGCGACAGTTCCAATAGTACATTGCTTTTGATTGGTCAATTTGATTGTGTGGCGGCTTACGTCTTCGCGTTGCGTACTGGAGGGAACCAAGCTTAAGCGGTGTTTTTTAACCAGCAAGAACAGTATGATATACCATAGTTTGGGAGTTGGGAGTCCTTCTGCTTATAGATAGGATATGGTTTTATATTTTAATATCGGATGCTACATATTTGAATTGAGCTTGACTCTGGTCAAGGGAGTCTTGTTGCTATTTATAGAAGTTGGTTCAATGAATCCGATGATGTGCAGGTTGGTACATAGTATGGAACGTCATTTGTAATGCTTATATAAGTTCACGTTTACTGTGTAAAAGTAGCATATTTGCTTTGATTGCCCAAATACATTCATGTTTACATTTACTGTAACTTTACGAATGTGTGTATTTACGGTCCTACTAAACACCACCAGATACCTACCAGAGCAATGAATCCTACCACCAGAGAGCAGCCACCTGTTTGGAATTGAATATTAATGGTGTATTTCTAAGATTAATTCTTTCAGAAACTGATAAAATTGAAGTGGTATCTGGTGGTGTTTAGTAGGACCCTGTATTAAATAAACAAACACATTGCATCTGGCATTTGCTTTAGACATTAACATTGTGTCTGAGACACGTGTTTTATTTTAGTATGTTGTTATAGTATTAAATGTAAGCTTAATTTGTTTTATTGCTATAGTATTATTATTTTTGTAAATTAAATAAACCTTTATCTAAATAATATTTTGTTTTAAATCAACTATTTTCAGTTGTTTGGTTAAGCATCGATCGATGGCATTAAACACTAAATTAGATAGTCCTAGTTAATACTTATTTATACTCGTTGTTTGTGATATAAATTCGTCTTCCAAAATCAATTGCTTGTAGCAGATCATTTTTCAAAATAAGTACGGTAGCTGACCAATGTAATTTGGTAATTTTACGACATTCCAGCTGCTTACCTTTTAGTTGGTGTGCAAAAGGGAAAATCGTACAACATTATTATTTCACTTATGTTGTATTCCTGTTATGATAACAAACAGTCATCTCTTGTTGGGATGTCTGCTTCCACTTGTTGAAAAATAGAACCCCTTTCTGAACGTGGGTGGTGATCAATCGCGTCGTGATTGGTCAAACTATTTGCGTTGCGCTTAGCCTAGGTTATTGAGTTGCGTCCTAGTGAGAACCAATCTTAAGGGACCCAGCTTAAATAGTGATCGGTAGTTTTTACAGTAACAACTACTTGTCCTCGTTCGTGTCACGGGAAAGTGTCCCCACCCCCGGTGTCCTAAAGAAACGTAGTGTAACACTGTCAAAAGATAAGTCAGAGTCAGGGTTTAGTGGTTAAATAATATTCGATTTAAAGATCATTCACAGTTGTTCTATAAGAACGAATTTTACAAGAGCGGATTAATGAGACAAAAAAAAAACACTTGCTTTTTGTACGTTCCGAAGTTTTGCTATGAATGCAATTTGAAAGGGGTATTAAGTATTTCTTTATTAAGACAAATTAGTGTTTCTAGCCGGTACCGCAACCAATACAAGTGTACAAACCGCATTATTGTTTTTACTTATACAGTAAGCCTACCGCAACAAGGTACAATCAGGTACAACATATTTCTAATTTTCAGTATGAATATATCATGGCTGAGCTATATTTCCTGCCTGAACAATGTATGCGATAGTTATTGGGTATGACATGCGCTTTTCCCCAATCATTTAGAAATGTCAAATTTGTCTTATAGCTTTTACGGTTTCCTGAACTACGACTAAAAACTATAATAATTCTGGTTAACCAAGGAGAAATAACTTTATACTTATAACCTTATTCTACCATGGAGAAAAAATAATGGTTTATTTATATTATGTATATTACTATTTATATGTTGTTGTTTCCTCCATGTTCTAACCCTCAACTGTTCCTCCTAAAATCTGGAAAATGTATTGATAATTCCGTTCTTAATGTACGATTATTTACCGTTTAAGCTTGGTTCCCACTAGAACGCAACGCAAGGACGTAAGCCGCGACGTCAGCGAATTGACCAATCACAAGGAACGGTTCGAATGATCCATCGCTTGGGTTGGTCAATTAGCTTGCGTTGCGGCTTACGTCCTTGCGTTGAATACTAGTGGGAACCAAGCTGTAGTTTTCTCAAAGCTATATTTCAAATATAAATTTTATTCCTAAACCTTGACGGAATTTACGTTTAATCAGAACAAATTGGTTTACAAATTACATTAATTGGCATCTTGGATGAATTTACATTATTAGAAAATTGTAATTATTAGTTGGCTAGATGTTTAGTTTTAGTTCTGTATACCATTTTAAACAAGAAATATGTTCTTACAAAAAAAAACGTATTTTATTATTTATTGTTCTTTTAAAAAAAAATTAAATAATGGTTTTTTAGTGATATTATATTTAAAGATGTAAAAACATGAAACATGAATAAGTAAGACTATTAATAGGCCATTTTGCAGTTTTAATAAAAATTATTCGCTTATGTAGAAAAGAATCCCAACAAAAAAATGTAACCTTTTTTCAGGTATCATTTTTTTTTGATCCAGGACATTTTTGTTACGGACGGGACAGATCATTAAATCCTAATTATTTCACAAACCATGCATCTTTTGGACATTTTTTTGCCAGATATAGTTACTCTATGTCCCTATTGTACATATTCAAGCATTTAATAACACATATTTTGTTTATTAAATTTTATATATACTTTTCAAAATTCATATTTGTCTCATCTGCGACATTTTAATACTAGTTTTATGGTGTTTTTTACATTTTAGTTAAAAGTATTGATACCACAATTTAAAATGTTTTTTTCTCCTTTTAAAACTATATGCAATACATTAGGCCTATAAACAAATATTTTGAAACTTTTGGTGAAAATATCATATTCAAAAATATATTGATGACATTTTTCGTAGGAACAGGACAGACATTTTTGTTAAGGACGGGACATATCATTTAAATCCTTTTTCATTTTTGCTCATAAATATACTGCAGTTACTTTTTTTTTTCAAAGTAAGCTCCAATTATTCATAAAGTAAAATTGTTTATTAATTTTATAATTGCATTTCAAAATTCATAATTATTAATTCTGAGACATTTCGATTGGGGTTTTTTCCTCACTTGTGTTTATTGAAGTAATGGCTTTAAAATTTTTATTTAATTCTTAATTATAAATCTTAATTTTCAACTCCTACGGATATTAAATTGCAATAGATTTAAACAAGTTTTTTAAAACTTGTATTTTTTTATTAAAAAAAACATTACTATCAAAATGTATTGAATGAATACGGATGGGACATTTTTATGCATAATCACACAGACTTTCTTGTTCAAGGCGTGCTTTGGGGTTTGCGCATGCGCATTCAGCGTACATTAGATGTTCACGTACGGTATCTTTATACAGGGCCTTTAATTATTATTTAAGATTTTCAAAAAAATAAACAGGTATCCGGTGTTGGTGTTTTCATACGGTGTATATAGGTATAAACACAAGCTCACCGATATGCCATAAAAAGAGTGTGTATGTATTGGTTTTTAAAATGAAATGTCTTAAAATGTTATCTTCAATGGCATATTTAATATTTTAATTGACAATACTGTATATATTTTCCTTTCTATTAGAGGAATTTATGTCGCTCCAAGTGCCCAGTAATAACGAACCATATATGTATACCTAACTGTTTTCCTGTGGTTCTATCCTAGGAAACAGGAACATACTGCTATAGGCTTATACGTACGGTACCGGTACTGGAATCAATCATTGTAATGTAATACACATAGGCACAATTCCCTGATAAACTGTACATAAATGCGATACAAATCTTAATATTACTAAAAAAAACAAAAATGCTTAGTATCGCAAAACGTTACCAGTACTCGTATGTGCTATTGGTTGACTCGTATGCTGTTAAGATATTAATTTATGTTGTCATAAGCAACGACTTTAAAAATGAAGCACTTCACCTCTCGATAAAACATAATTACCAATTTACCTGAAATTACGGTAATTAAATATTAAATTGGATTATCTAAACGACGTTAATAATGTCATAATGAATTGGCTTGAATAAAGATATCGCGAAGTTTATGTTTTTTTTTTGTTTTTTTTAATTTACAGTCGCACCAGGCCGCTATGATACCTGATTGGTTTATTTCTCTATCCATTTAGCCAGTATGGCTTGCTTATTTAGAGTCTAGATGGGCATAGTAAAACGTTTGTAGTTTTTTGGTGTTTTTTTTTTTTATTTAATGAGGCCGACATTTACATGTGTGCACCAGAACGGCTTTTACCAACGTCCGTTGAAATAAGTTAATACTTTATGAATTACCCCAAAATAAGATTTTACTCAGAATATGATTATTGTCAAATATACTATGTTGTATCTGTTATTGTTGAAGGTTTGATGATCGAAATCCAATCTATAATGGAGAAAAGAAAACCCTCGTACATTTTTGTCCGGACAGAATCTTGTTCCGTCCGCAATTTCCTATTTCAGTTCCGGTCAAAAAAGTCAACAGTGAAACAGTCAACAGCAAAGTGTCTCATATCATCATGTAAGCTAAAACTTACATCGAAAATTCAAACAACTTTCCACCAACAACGTGTGACTAATATTAAGTAGCCTAAAGCAACGTTATGTACCTCTGCACCAGACAGATCTTTGCTTGTCACGGTAATCCCACACAATGAGAGGAAGTAAATGGTTTTGATAATTCACGGGTGAATAGCAAATCGGAAATCGGTACCGACCACTTTCAATTCCAGGTTAAACAAATATATGTAATTTTGTTTCAGTCAACGTATATTCACTTTTTATATTCATCTTTTCTTATTATGCGTATATAGGTATTTATTTATTGAAAAATGAATATGAAAAGTGACGAATTAAAAAAAGCAACATTTCCTTTTGTCCAATACGGTTGCGCAATAACAGTAATAAAAACAGTGTGCCAACGTAATGGAAATATCAAACGTGTAAAATTAAACGATATTGTATTGATTAAACTTTGGGATTTTTACAGTCATGATTGATTTATTTCAAACTTTTCTCGAAAACAATTTAAATCTCATTATAAAAATCGAAAAATTCATTAATTGATTACCGGGATCTCAAGTTGCTATAAAGGCCTAGTACCTGTGTTCAAATCCACTGCAATTATTCGAATAAAAGCCCGGGCGTGAGAGTTAGCGTTTACTAGAGGGAGGCGTAATATGATAACATGTACAATCAAAATGAATACGGTACATCCTAGATATGAACAATTAAGACACAATTAGGCCTAATATCAAGAATTGATAAAATACAGTATACATTGTATACTCAACATGCTTGGTAAATATTGTAGGTCATTGGAAGTCATGGATTCTACTACAAATAGAAGTTTGCTATAATATAGTGTTTATGTGTACCGTACGTAACCAAGTGGCGGGGACGGTTATTCGAGGAAAAAAATAATGTATTTATGCTTTTATTCCAAAAGATGTTCTAGGAGAGGTATTTATGTACAGATTACACAATCAAACCCGGCCGTACGTGGCTAATTTCCGCCAAAGAAAACAATTATTTTATAATAATACGTTGTTATAACGCCGTAATTAGGGCGTTATAATAACGCCGTATTAGGTTGTTATAACGCCGTAATAGGCCGTAATACGCTGTATTAGGGCGTTATAACGCCCTAAATTAAGGCGTTATAACGCCCTATTACATTACGGCGTTATAACGCCGTATTTATTATAAAATATTTTTTTTTCTTTGGCTGAAATCAGCCACCGTACGGCGGCCGTCTCATTTAAACAATTTATTAATTTCTACTTCTTCTGTTTACAACTCAACTAGATTTTCTGCTAACATGTTTTATTCAATATCACCCTGCAATTCCCATCTTAGACTACTTTCCATTTTTTCCCCTCTTATTTTAATTATATTTACTGTTAATTTTTATATTCTATGAAAGAGAAGAAGAGAAATAAATGTTACTTTGATTGATTGATTGATGATTGATTATGCTGGCCCCAAATTATGGCTGTTTATTTCCAATTTAAACTTACATCTAAATAGCTTTAAGCGTGCGTTTAAACTCTCTCATATCTCGATATAGGCCCCTATGTGTAAAGCCCACTCTGCTTATATTATACAATTATATGTATTTATACATATTACATTTTTTGTGTATACTCCCTTATTTACTTGTTTATTTTTTCTCTGCTTTTATGTTTATTGTAATTATTATTATTTTCCAAGGTGGCTTATTAGATAAAGATCTGTGCTCTGCACAGATCTTTAAATAATGTATCTTCCTGTACTTAGTTGTTGATGTAGTAGTATGTGGAAAATAAATTGAAAAATTTAGTTGGTAGTAATATAATAAGCCCACCTTATTTATTTAGTATTTATATTACAGTGTATGATGTACTTATTTAATATATTGGGCCACTCTATTATTATTATTATTATTATTGATAATACACTATAGACCCATGAGTTTTGTTACAGTCTTCCCTCTCTCGTAAACACCGATTATCGATGGGCAGAGGCTAGGAATTATTAATTTTTACCTTAGGATACTGAGTACATTCATGGTCAAGTTTGTACACTCGACGGGGTACTAAGGTGTATGGCTTGTCATCCGTGTTATCTGGAAATAGGCTCAGCCATAGTCATTGTCTTCTAAGCCAGCAGACATGATTTTCTCTTAAAATACCTTTTTTGTAATGATAAGGATATTATTTTGTATTTTTACTGCAGAATTTTGTATACCATAATTTTATTTCCACGTAGCCGTATATTAGAAACCGTTACTCGGAAATAGTAGGCCAATACAACTATACATTTTTTTACTAGACAAAAGGAAAATACACTATTGCTTTTGATGCATATAGGCCTAATGAGGTATGATAATCGATATAATTATATCGCACAAGATACAAATTTCAACAATTGCATTTGTTCCCTCAAATTTTCTGCTACTTGTTTAATTCTGAAATTATCAGTATAGGCCTAAGCATGGTTAGAAATAGCGTCATTAACTGATTCGATTTTGTAACATTTTAGTTGAACTTCCAGTTGTGTTTAATATGTTTTGAATCTTCCTACCAAACCATCTCCATTCACGATTCATATTCATTAACTAATGGTTTTTATACTTACATTTTATATTTTTTGTCTACTTTCTTAATTAGCAAATATGTTTAAGATAATACATTATTATTTTGATATTCAGCCTAAAATTGTTGGTTATCCGACTTTGTACGATTCTTTTGTTAAATTAAACAAGGTAGACTTGGTATCCAGACGATTAATCTTCCCGTGGATGTGGTCAATTGTGGGTTCAATATACTGATATAATCTGCAATCGATAGTTACTACTTAAAATAGATATACTGTCTAGCCGTAATGATAACACCGACGCGTCCTGAGTAGCTTTGATCGCTTCTCGATCGTTTTCTTCGGCTGTGCGCATAGCCAAATAGGTCTACAGCTCAGTGACAGCCGATTATCCGTACGGTATTACGTCTGCAACGTTAAACATCAGTATCGCACGCGTCTGACGGCAACCTGCCTGCCCTGTCTACACTATCAAACAAAAAATGTAATTTGCCGATGTACATACATAGACAGAGCTTTAGCAATACTACAGTAGCAGCTAACATATTAATCGTATAACTAAACTACAGTAGATTATGATGTTATTATTCCAATCTTGAACACGCTTGATTTAAAATAAACGAGTTTTATCTAAAAATACCGGAATCGTACAACATTCAGAAATACGTTATTAAATAATTGTTGAACTGGTTCTCAAAGGTCATGACGTAACCAAGCAAACAGTTTTTGTGGATTCAACAAACCATGTTCACAATTGACAGATGGAAATTAAGAATATATTGATAACATCCACTAGAAATTGACAGATTAGATTTTAGTGCAATTATGGTGACCTATATCTTACGTCAAACACTTGCAATGCGCAATAAACACATCAGTAAGAAAACAAAACAGCTCCGTATCATAATAATAATAATCTTTATTGTCTTTCTTTGTTCTTCTTTCTCAAATACATAAAATTTCGCTTATCGAGTTTGGACCTTTAAAATAAATAAGACTTAGCTTATAACTAGAACGATATCATTTCTGAGAAAGGGAAAACTGAAGAAAAGTAAAATTACATAAATGAAATTCATAAGACGGCATTATTAATATGAATTGGAAATAAATAATAGAAGAGTATATACATATTTTGATAGAAAATTAAGCATCATAAGTTATTAAATGGTCTTTGACTTTGATGGAAAATAGTGTTCTAAATGTCTGGGAGTTTATTTATCGAGAAATTAAATGTCAAATGTCTAGTGTCCAGAGTGAGTCTACTCTGGCATAGTAGCAATTCTATGGTTTCTCGCGCCGCAATATCGAATAAAATGCAAACATATTATGTAGCCTAGCCATATATGACAATTTTCCAGGTCTTGTAATGTCCTGTCTTTCTATATTCTTTTCTGCTTTACTCATTTCACCCATAAGTTGTTTTAAATATTTTGCCTTCCATACATGTCATGCACGAATTTATTTATTAGAATATTAATGGAGTGTAGGCTAATTATAATGTTTTGTAATTAATAACAATAAGAAATATGCGCTACACGAGAGATAGATTTCTTTTGGTACGCCTCAGTGCACAGAAGCTACGGTATGGTAAAAATGCATATAGGCCTAACCAAAAAAAAAAAGAAGCGCGAACTGGCATTTACACTATTGACAATGTCGATATTGTATAACGCGAGGGAAGTCATGATTCGACGTTTCATCATTATTTGATCTATTCCTGATATTATCAAATAAAGATCGAAACGTCGAACCATGGCTTCCCTCTCGTTATTTAGTGTCAGTTCTATACTTTGTTTAGATGTAATGTTAGACATAATGAATTTACTAGGAATCTAGTTTTGGCAGTACAGTATAATTTTAATAAAGACGGTAAATCTAATAAAAATGGTATAGAGTGAACTTGGAGAAGACACCAACTGCATTGAGATAAGAGTTGGCAGATTTTTATTGTGGATATTTTTTCATCATTGTGTACGTAAACTAAACCTTTAAAATAACAGCATGATGTCAACTATCACCCGGTTAGTTTTAGAGGAAAAGGTGCGTTAGCAACTGATTGTTTCCATGTAAATATTAAACATAATGTTTATACAATCATCCTCTCAACAATAACATTTAAATGAACACAGATTGGCACCAATTGTATTTATTACATTGTCTCTTCTTTAATATAGGCCTACTGTATCGTTTATACAATCACATCATTTACTAATACGTTTCCAATGGTTATCCGAATCTTCCACGAAACCTTCATTCATTCATTCGTTCATATACATGGATGCAGTCGCGTGCGCAAATTGAAGTTAGTGTTTACCGACCGACCAACCAACCGACCGACATAGTGAGCTGCAGAGTCGCGTTTGCACGCGATTAAAAATAGCTTGGCCTGTATACATTGCACAATGGAATGGTGTTTTATTCGTGACTGATTTGACCATGGAGGAATATAGAGTATATTTTCTGTACATTCTGTATATTTCCTCCATGATTTGACCAATCACAAGGAATGCACTATTGGAACTGTCGCTTGTCATTGGTCTGTCTACTCGCTTTAGTTACATCTACCTCATTGTGTTGCATCTTGAATCTTTGACCAATCACCATCCGATGAATCTTCCTTTTGTTGCATGTGATGCGTTGCACTTCCAATATGTACACAAGGTAGGATAAACCAGAAATGACAAAAGTCACACAAGTACAAATATTATTATGATTATCCTTCGAGTATCTTGCTCATTTCCTTTGACCGTAGATGTATTATTATTATTTCAAACAAGTGCTTGTAATTTTCTGTGTCTGTGTTTAACGATGCGAAATTCCCAGGAAGACTACGAACGAAAAAGTATCCAAGAATTTCCTTATGATATTTGTTTAACAAGTAGGCCTATCATGGATCTAATAGGTTCATTGTCAGAAACACTTTTTCCAATGAGTAACAATTTCAGAATAGAATGGCTCCCCGTATACCCTCACCTGATTGTGACTGATTATCTTCTTTATATAATAAAAATATCGACATATTCTCGGATGTGTTCATTTTCACTATCATGATATCCATCCATTTTTATATTGCACGATACACAGATTGCTAAACTTGGTAAAAGGTATTGTTACAGCGTCATTACTTTTTAATACGTCAGAGTAGGCTATTGAACAACTAGGATGTAAACGGTACCGTTGATAACTGGTAAAAAAACGTATTTAGCCTACATCTTCGCTTTCGAAAATGTCCTATTCTAAATATTATTAAAATACCTGATCCATTGCAATAATGTATGTAAACTCATGTAGTATGGATCGTATATACATAATTACATTGATTTGGCATGATACTCTCAAGGTGACAGACTACGGTCCCACTGAAATTTAGGAAAATCAGCAGAAATTATTAAGTTATTCTTAAAATCAAAATTTTAACCTAAAAAGAAAATACACAGTTTGTAAATCGTAATTTAAATATATAGACATATCAACATTGTTTTTCTGCTTTGAATATTTACTGAAATGTTTTTAAAGAAATTCTGAACTATTTCCTGTGCATTGCCCCGCTTCATTTCCTGGCCAATGGTAGCGACAGTTTATTTCTAGACAGGTAAAACGATTCAAGTGGAACGAACGAATCACTGAGTTTTATTTATTATGATACATACTGTGAAGTCTGGTACTACTATATCGTTGAATGCGGCTTGCCAAGGATTATTATCTCTCACTTCTGTAATTATTACATCGCAGAAGATTGGTGATATTTCTATTAAAAAGGAAAGTGTTTCCAGTTTATCACTGAACACCAACTGAACACTAACAGTATCTGGGACAATATGGTATTAGAAGTATAGTACAACATTTAAGTACGCGTTGGTTGGCTTCTTGAATTATTACTGTTGTTGTATTTTATTGAACTTGGCATTCCTGATGATGACACAGTTGTAATAAGATGCCGAGGGAGCGTACGTTGTGAGGCATTCACCTCTCTATCGCCATTTTATAAGGTAGGTTTACAAATACCAAGATACTTTTGCGAAGTACAGTAAAACAAGGTTTAATATCGTGGTACTGTATATAGTTTTATTTATTAATCTCATAATCTCCATCATGACCTTGTATGTTATTATCTGGCTAAAGATTTAAACATTTAAACAACACAGGTAGGCATACACGAAGAATATGACCAGCTAGTAGAAAATCAATCAATGTATTGTGTTTTGTAGATAAATTGCTAATTTCTATTTGAAAATACAATGATGCAGTGATAAATATACTTTCATCAATTCAATTCGGTTTGTTAAACACCACCTGCTTTTTTTATACAGTTAATGAATTTTATTATCTTACTGTCTTTTGTAAAAACACACCTGATTCACCAAGCAATTTGTTAATAAAAATACCATGACCTTTTCCTTGCATTCATACAGCGATTATTACTCATAAAAACCAAATATCCATTTCAATGCCGACATTTCAGTTGAGATTATATTTTGAGCTAATTTGATGTAGGATTAGCTACAGCATCCCTGTTTTTCGGAATTATTTGGTTTTATTTAAAGTTCGGCTTAATAAATAAAGTTTATACTTGGTAATATTTATCAAAATTACTATTACTAATCATTACATTTGTTTAATGTTTACACGTGTTAGAACAACACTGTCAATCATCCTCCGATCAGGGAGTTGTAAAATATTATATTATTTTACAACTTCCTGCTCCGATCCACACCCCCTACTCGGTTCCTACCGTTTTTCAAACCATCAATGTCCGTTTTAATATAGGAGGCCTAATACCATTTCCTTCGTGTTTTCACAAATGCAAATGCTTAATACTATGATATTGTAGGCCTAGATGATACAAACAATCATAGTAAAAACAACTCAAATAAAAATTCCAATTCTTAATAGGGCAACTAAGACAGCATCGGATGGAATTACCAAATCAAATTATAGTTAAATTAATGTTTAATATTTTACTCATATCAAGACTATTCACGTTTTGAACGGTTTAATGTTTCAACCATATCGTTATGTATTGTTATTTCTATGATGCAGCTGTGTTCAAGGTCACAGTATTTCCAATTAAATGTATTTGCACGTTCAATACCAAGTTATTGTTACAGGAGGAAGTAAACTTTTGTGTTGTATCCCAAACAAAAACATAACATTGTTACTGTTTGCATCTCTAGGCCTATCTAGTTTATTGTTAGTTTCTGAGCTTTAATCGTTTCATTGTGAAGTTAATTATTTAAAGACATGGTGCTTGCAAACAATTTGATATAACATTGCAATAACGATCTCCTTTGTTTCTTATGGTTTTGCTTTTTAATTTTTATTGGAGTACCAGTTCTTATCATTGGGGATAAGTACATCAAATATTGAGCGAGGTATTTAACAAGTTATAAACATTTTATAGGCCTAAGAGTGGAGTTGTGGCTTGGTGGTGGTTGGTTATGATGCTTGACTATTCCACTCCAAGGGTCCTGGGTTCAAGTCCCGTCACATGTCAGGATTTTTTCTAAGGACAAAATTACAACTCCACTCCCAAAGACTTGTAATAAGACTTTGTTTATGTAGAGCATCTTGTGTACATGTTTGTCTTGTAAACATCTGAGGGTCCCTAATGATCAGCAATTGCTGGATGGATCACCCTCATTAAATATGGTTAAAAAATGTGGTAAGAGAATGCTATCAGATAACTATACTTAATATATAACTTACATGTTACGTTTATGATACTTTATTAAACTTTTTCGCGCTATTTCAAAAACACGGTCGTCATCCATCTTGTTTGCATCTTCTTTAAATCTGAAAATTCACCAGAATAGAAGTTCTTGTTCCTCCACGTGTTCAATTTAACATATAACATTTAACCGAATATAATAATAAATATAACAAATCCATCCATGCCCGGAGCTCTGCTTGCAGTACTACTATTTTCTCATAAATACATTTCTGTATTAATTACTAAGAGCATTTTTTTATTTGTTGAAATAGACCTTTGTACTATCCCCAACAAATTAATTTTTTTATTAAACATCACGCATTAAACTTTCATCCAGTTAATCATTCATTTATTTCGGTTTCGGTCAACACAAGTCAAAGTGACGTCACTCCACCAAGTGAAGTGGTATTTAGTTCATTATATCGACCTATTAAACAAGCGTGGCACAATCATCTTTTTACGAACCATTATTACCATTTCCCGTCGAATGGAACACAATTACGAATGCAACTTAGTACGAAGTTAACCAATCGAATGAGATATAATATAATGTTACCTGTGTGTTACAAAAGAGGTAATCTAGGCCTAATTAAAAGATAAATTAATGTTCTTGCGTATTTCTGTATCATTAATTATATTAACTTAAGAACAGTCTTTCCGAAGCTATGATACTTGTCTTAGTAAATACAGTAACTATAAATGTACAAAATTTACAATATTTAAAAATGTTACTGATTAAATTGATCAAAAATGTGATAATAATAAAAATAATATGATTTTATGGTGATGACATGAAGGATGGTGTTAATGTGAATCAAATTGGTGTTTACGCCTCAAAAGAGAAAAAAATATATAAATAACACTCATTCATTCAACTATACAGTAACAAGGCCAACAGCCATTAAGTCGCGTGCTACAATGCATAGTGATACCGGACCGACAGACAGACCGACAGACAGACCGACAGACAGACCGACCAACCGACATAGTGAACTATACTGACCGAAATTACTGAACATGTTTAAAAATTTTGAAATGTTTAAAAACATTTATATTTTTTTAATTTACACGTGCGTAGCCTGTCACTTTTGACGTGCTCGTATAACGTAATTTCGAGTTGAAAAGTAAGTCAAGAAAACAGAAATCGGGCAAAAACAGTGCGCAATAACATTTAACGCGCAGTGCGTGCACAAAAATATGCACACTCATAGCAATTTTGTAAACGCTTAAAATTGCCTGAAACGTACTCTTATTTCATCGAAAATAAATTTTGAAAATTTTAAGCGCGCGTACGCATGCGTTACATGCGCTACGCACGTAATTGTATTGCCATATGATGAGTTATGCCCTGAAATTTATGAGTACCAAATTTTATTTAATTGTGATTCATGGTTGTGAAGATATGATTACAAACGTGATTTCGTTAAATCGTGCGTAGACCGCGTAATTTTTTATTGCGCACCGTGAAAACATAACCACATTGATTCCTGGCCATAAGGAATATACTGTGAAAAATTAACCTAGCTAGATTAAACTGATATCAAGATAAGGTCAGAAAGCGATAAAACGCATAGTGATACCGGACCGACAGACCGACAGACCGACCGACCGACCGACATAGTGAACTATAGAGTCGCTTCCACGCGACTAAAAAACGGAAAGTATGTCATCTAACACAAAATCGATACCGTATTAAAAATAACATGATTTGTCAAAGTAAGAAATTAGATCGATGAGTATTAAATCATGCTGATATTTCTGATTATTCATATTATGTGACATTTATTTAATATTGTGTCAACATAACACACAGCGTAATTAATTTTCAGAAGACTTGCAAAAATCACGAAATACTTCAATCTAATAATGTGTTACATTTTGGACTCATCATTGTAAGTTGTTTTGTTTTCATCACGTTAAGAAGAGACTAAGTGTTCAATTTCTTGAATTAACGATGAAGGAAAATCACGATACCTGCATTAACTATCATGTTTATATTCCATCAGTTACTGTACTGTTATTCTGTAATCAAATCATCATTCTTAATATTGAAAATTATAATGAATTCAATACAGGTAGTATAACTTGAATTGTCAAAGAATTAACTTCTTGCGGACGAAGATAAATAATATTAAATATTGCTTTCGAAAGGATGTAAAACAAAATGTGTAAAAATTGTTGACCTAAAAAAGAATATTATTTCCTGTATTGCTTTATTGTTTTATTATGTACAACAACAATTTCTTGTTAATTCTGGAAGATTATTTGATTGATGTTTCTGTTAGTTTTTGTTTTAAAATGTTGTATTTGTTAATCTGAGGCGCCTTGAAGCTAAGGTGGTTGCACCTTTTAAGGCGCCTCTGTGTAATAGGCCTATACTGAATTTTTTTTTTAAAGGTTTAAAAAATATACATAAATATATTTCACACCGTCACCTCTCTCAATCAACTTTATATTACGAGTATTTTAAATGTAATTGTCGAAAAACATTAACAGCCCGGAAAAATAGCAATATCTGTTATCTCCTGCAGAGATGAGAATAATACATCACTTCCGTGCTCATAAATAGTGTAATACTGTAATTGTAGTATATTGGTGTGTGAATTCGTTTATTTGAGTATTATGTACAAACACATTAAACTGTTTTCTAAGAACGCGTATTAGTAAGAAAAGATGTTGCCATTTAGTAAACCCCCATTATATTATTTTGTGTGCAAGGAAAGTCACGCTTACTGTAATTGTAGAGACAGAACAAACAGTGTGTTTATCTATGTATTCTATACAAACTAATGATTTGTTATGAGTTTGTGATTGAACAATAATAATAAAATCTCCTGTCCCAACACATTTTGCACATTTAGATTTAGGCACTAATGGCGAGTTTGGTGATCCGCGAAAACACAACGTTGCAAATAAATCCAATGCGTTTTCGTTATTACGCTTACATAATTACATCCTATGCCCTAGATTTGTTGTACCCACTATTTTCATTTCTTTATTTTAACAATTAAAAATATTGTAATACATTTCATTTCAATTAATAACATAATAATTCAATAATTATTAAATTAATGTTTTGCTTCTTTTTGTTTTGTGTTTTATAATTTCGTTTACATTGTATATTATTTCCTTTATTATAAAGAAAAAATGATCAGTTAAACTGATTTCCGACTTTTTTAACCTTTATACTGCAAGTGTACATGAAATTGACTATGGTTCAATGGTCTATTCAGTTATATATTATTATTATTATTATTATATTACACCCACTCATATACCCGTAAATCAAGTTGCATGCTTTTTTCATTTCTGGCGTACGATATTATGCCCTCCAGCTTTTAGCCTATAGTTCCACGTTTAGTAACGTTCAAATCAAAGTAGGTCGTATTTCTAATAGAAATTGAATATTATTATTATTATTATTGTACACAATTATTGTAATTAAGTTGAATAGCCTAGCAATACAGTAAGCACTTGCCTTGTGGAATAGGTTATGAACCATAGACATCGACTTTCTCATTTTTTAACTAAATGCTATTCAATCAATACGCCTTGTGTTCCCCCACTTACTCGGTCAGTTTAGAAATGTATATACTATTTTCTTTCTTTATAAAATTGTATATAGATTATAATATGTCATGGCAATATTAAACTCCTATAATTAGGTCTTCCTAATTGCATTTTTTTGTGTTGCATTTATCAGGGAAGAGTGCAATATCAGTCTTCCCTGCCTACGGTGTGTCATAATATTGCAGTTGCTGTACCCATTAAAACGCCTCCGACTAATGAAGTTTACCTTTCATGGTTTTATACCTTGTATTGTTTGCTACGTATTCCCTCACAATCCAGGATGTATGTTTTTTAATTACACACAGCCAATATCAGTGGTGCTATTGTTTAACAGGAAAGATTGAAATTACACTCATCCCTGAGAAGATGAACATGCACAAATGTATAAAAAGTGCGCAAATAAAAAAATATTGTAAAAACTACAATCTGCAGCGTAATTATATATTTCCTTGCACAACCAAAGTGTTGCTTCTGTTATTTATTATCTATATATAGATACAGTAATTAACATGTTTGGTAGCAACACTTTGTGAACGTTGTGAAAGGAATTTTAATTAGAGTTGTGGTAGATCTATGTATTTATTATGGTAATATCCTAAATTGTGGTAAATGGGTATTAAAAAAGGAAAAGCCGTAAAGGAACAATTCAAAAGTATAAGGAAAGTCCCACATCCTGTCATATGTTGTATGTACAAAGATGTTTTGAATGATTATCAAAAAAGGTAATCAAGATTAAATGCTCTTCTTTTTTACCTTTCATATGCTTAATAATTTGTAGCAAAACTATAAACTAATATAGAACAATTAATTTCATCTTATTACATGCATAATTGTTTTTACAAAACGCACAACAATATCAGAACAATGTAAAACATTAAAGGCAGTATTTACCTAAATGTTATAAAAAGATACAACAGTGAACAGGCTTTCCACAAGACCAACATAACACTATAGTAGTTAGTAAGTTATTCATTTTGGTGTACAATACAATTCTGGTTCTGTTTTTATTGTGTTAAAAGTTAAAAAATAGGGCTTATTGTTCATTGTAGTTCTTTAAAGACTCGACGATGATTTACACAAGTTTTAAGGAAAAAACTTGCACTAAATGGAATGTATTGAATAAAAAAAATGCAAGAAGCATGGAGAAATACATTTAATTGCCCATGCGCAGTCGGTTTCTCTCTCTTTTTATTGAGTGGCTGACCTCTTATTACCGCTGAGTATAGTAAATAAACATATCTTGTTTTTTTTTCTGAGACAGGTTGTGAATGACACATTTTGGAACGGTTCTAATGGTTACAAAATGTAACTTCCAATATTTATTAAATTCATTTGTCTACACTAGCAAATGTTTGTTGAAAAACTTGATGAACGAATAAAAGTTGTAGGTTACACCACAAAAGAGAACAAACAAACATCGGAAAACTATTCTGGCTATAGTTTGAAGACGCTTTGAATATCTCAACTAACAAAAATAGTTTGTAAATTGTCATCAATGATCCTCCTTCTCCGAAGAATATTATAGTCCCCGGTTTGATCCATATTGCTTCAGTATACTTGTTATAAGGAGGACGAACATGGATTTATTACCTAAAATAGAAATAACGATATGTTTTATTTCATATAATTATTCTGTATAATGTTATTGTTAACGTTACAAAAAAACAGTTTGTACTTGATTTGAATACCCTGTGGCATTTCATATTTCTCAACAGTTGCTCTAAATTATATCTCATAGTCAAGCTAAATTATCTCCATGTTAGTTTAGTCGACCGTGTCGGTCATTAAAATTGTCATTAGTGTTATGATTCTTTTGGAACAACAATGTCCTGAATGATATATGTATATTGATTGTTTATAGATCATCATACTTTGAAATGGCAACAGTTCCTAACATATGAAGTAAAAGTCGACTCAATGCAAAATAAGATGATATATAAATATATATAAACTGTGCGCCATATAGACATCATTTTTATACGCCCAATGATCATGGTTTTACATTTAGCCTATAGTACAGATATTGTGTTTTTCAAATCATATCGTTGGTGGTCTTTTTGTATTCTTTTACTATAGTCTGTACTTCAATCGAAAATACTATTTTAAATCAATCTAGCTAGGTGATATAATTTTGTAGAATTATTTTAAAATATTCATGAGACATTTTGGCTGAATGCGTACCGTAAGCAGCTGTAGGCTATATACATTTCTCTAAAACTCAAATTGTTTACCATTAATAGAGAGTTTAAACATTTTCTATATTGCAACAGAGGACTGAATCAATCAGTAATTGTCGGTACATCTATGTAGTATCCATTATAATAGTTTATGCAAAATTAAATATTTTTTTGTTTTTTTGTAATAAATGAACAGAATACTGTAGAATGATTGCGTACATGTGTATTCATTCTTGTTAATGATTAAGTACGTTATATGGTATGGGTTTGTCAAAATGATCATGGTATTCCGAAACAAAAGAAAGAATTTTGAATGAACCAATGATTACAAATCAGGAACCTGTCGTTTTATGCCAGGCCTTACATAACCTCACACATAAATGCATAGATGACGGATATTACCGTGTGGAGCTATTAGGCCTAGATTGAATAGAAGAGGAAATGGTTTCATTTCCTTCATAAAAACCGCCCAAAATGTCAATTAAACAATATGTTTTCCTTGTAGGCGCATAAAAATGTTTATTAAAAAATTAATAATAATAGTGATACATGATGTATTATGGATTTGTATATAAATAACATAATATTTACTATATTTTCCCATATTGACATGTTTTTAACTTGCCCACTTTAGAATGTGTAAAGGTAGACAGACTATGAGATCATGATCTCTACCTGTTGTTGATCTTCAACGTTAGCTTATGATATCTGAAGTTGAATGTAGACTCTGATAACCTCTTTGCCACAAACATTGTAGAATTACTAAATTACGTAAATGTGTGTTCAGAAGCCAAAAATATATACCATAATACAGAGTTGGTGAATGGGCATATTTTTTATGATGTTCTGTATTTTCATTTTTTTTTTAACTTAGGGTGAAACGAAGAAACGCCGGACACATCTCTTATGGTACATTTCTTTAAATGGGCATTGCAGTGAATGAATAATTACAGTATGCTATCCACAAACAGTTATGACAATATGACGTTGCTTTCTGAAATAATTGAACAAACAAACGCATCGGTTGTCACATCGGATTCCACAAACAGCGTTACCAATAATGTGTTTCTTTCAATCACTCCGACGGAGAACGTTGGTGTACCCATATCAACTGTAGAAAAAGTTATCGAAGTAACAGTATTAACAATTATTTGCGTTACCGCATTGTCTGGTAACGCGTTGCTCTGGGCAGTCATATTGAACACGCGATCGTTACGCTCGACAACGAGCGCCCTCTTGTTATGTCTTAGTTCAGCAGATATTATGGTTTCTGTTATTAATATGCCTTTCACGATTTACTCAATTATAAATGGCGGCTGGGATCTTGGTATTTTGTTGTGTAAAGGACTAGGTTTTACCAATATGCTGACATTTGTTGCATCTGTGATGTCGTTAGCTGCAATTAGTGTTAATCGTTACGCTATTATCGTCAGTCCACAAAAGTACACAAAAATGGCGAGCAAAAGATATACAGGATATCTTATTTTAGGTAGGTAACATTCATTACACAATAGAACCCCACCCTTGGGACACCTATTAACGGACGCCCCGTTAAGATGACACTTTCCGTGAAACAAGTGAGGAAAATATATGAACACTACGGCCATAGTCCAAATTAATATTGAAATCGTTAAAACCGTTTTAGAGACTTTTCTTTCTCATATGCTTGTCATCTATATAATGTACACTTTTCCAGATAATTAGTTAAGGTGTTACGTTTTTATATTGTGTTTTAAAGTGTATTGTCTTTATGTTTCTAAGTTCAGGAAAACAAATGTCATGTATGTGATATTATGAGACAATAAATTGAATCTTGAATCTTTCTTCTTGAATCTAGTGTGTGAATTGCAATAGTTGATTGTATAAACACACTTTTAAAACAACCTCTAAATAATTGTGAATGTTATTTCATTTACCTTGCAGGTGTCTGGGTGCTCTCGGCGATGCTAGCTGCTTTACCCTTTTTAGGTTGGAGTACTTACGAATTCATTGATAACCAATCTTTCTGCTTTTGCAATTGGACAGAAGACCAATCGTATGCATTCTTTATGATTGGTGTGTGTTTCGGAGGACCGTGTTCGATAATGCTATATTGTTACTGGAATATCTTAAATGAAGTCAAACGCAGCAGGCGGCGAGTTTGCTCACCTCTTGGGATAATAGATACCGACGTTGATCGTCAGGTCTCTCTTCGAAGGTTTAGACGATTGTTTAGTGCGAAACGTCGTGATAGCCAACTTTCAAATTTATCTGAAATTAGGGGAAATAGTGTGTATTCTATTGCTGGTACAGTTCCAATGAGAAAACTTTCCGAGGGTAGTGATGAAAATAAAACATGCTCGAAAGAAAAAATAAATACCGGAAACAATATTATTATTACAAATTGTACGGATAGTGACGTTGATTTTTCTGTACGCCGAAAATCAGAACCTTCAGCTAACAAGCTAAAAGTTACATATGATTTACGTGAAACAAATAGTGATTGTGACCCGTCTCTTTTACCAAAGAGAAGTAGTTCCGATAAGGGAATTCGTACGTCGCCGTGGAAACATCGTCAAAGCTCCACCGTTTCTATAGGAATGAAGAAAAGTAGCATACGTAAGCGCAGAGAAGGGGAAACAAAATTAGCTGTTACGTTTTTAATTGTAGTGTGTATGTTTATCGTCTGCTGGCTACCATTTTGTATCACAATGATTTGGGCGGTTCTTGACGGTGCTCGTGGCCAAGGGAATGGCCCTCCAAGAATTCTGGACGTCGCGACGCTTATACTTGGTTATTTTAACAGTTGCTGTAATCCTATCATTTATGGAATTAGAAATAAGAAATTTCGTGATGCGTATAAGTCCGTTTTTCAGTTTAAGAAGAAAGCGTTTAAAAGAGAATTGAATTTCAAACTGAAAAATGGACGAAATACACAAATCTATACACATACACATACACAGTGATATCCTTTCCTAACTGAGTAATTCGGCTTTCTAATTACTGTGTGTCTATGATAAATATTTATAAACATATATACGTTTCATTATTGTAAAATAATGCGTAATAGAAGCGAGTACCGTAATTAATATTGTTAACTATAATATAGTTCTAGAACGTGAGAGATCGATCAACTTCATCGTTCGTTATACAATATCATCCTCGTTTTTGCCAGAATCTTGTTTCTATGTATATTCGTATCAATATTATATTAATCATTAAATCGTCTCCGAATGTTTCGCCTATCAAGTTAAGGCAGAAATTATAGCATACATTATTGGAAATTGTAGGGGCGCTATGATACCTATTGTCAACAGGTTTTTTTCCAAGCCAGATGTTTGGCCGAGTGGTATAGTGTTAGTTCACCGGCAATCATTTATTTCACCCGCAGAGAACAAAAGCCGTAAACTTAGCCTTAGCCTTCTATGGTGATAAACCGTTTTTCCAGTACGTTTTTTATTCATACAGCGATGTTGTGTAGTGAATATTTTATCCGTTGCCGGTATTTTACAAATAAATCTGTATTTTATTAAAAACGCTCAGTTTATAGAAACTAATTCCGTCAAACTGAATACTTGTTCGAACATTCGGTTTCCGAGTTGTCCGGAGATACAACACTGTATTTTTCGGTGCGTACACTACGTAAAATCTGACACAATAAACATGACTTTGGGCTTCCAACAATTTAACCTTTACGGAAATTATTTTACACGTCAACATGGCATTTTGTTCAAGATATTTTTACAGTATTATTTGACATTTGTAAGTAGTAAATTATCAGATTTTTAAATATTATTTTTGTATAGCAATCCAAGTTATGATTCTGTGCCGTAGCCACACCCAATTAAAGCTAGCTGTATGTAATTGAAAGCCCTGGTAACGCAATATTGAATATTTATTTTAAATAATTTCATGAAAGACCAACAATTAACTCTTTGCGACATACAATTGAATAATAAGCATACAATGATATATAAATATACAGTCATCCGACTAGCATGAAGAATTTAACAAATGATTAACAAATTGGTCATTTTGTACTTTTAATAAAGACAATAATGTAGAAATGCAGTTGTATGCAGAAGTACACGTTATGATGACGTAATTATGCGAGACTCGGACACCTTGCATCTGCGTATAAAATGTATTCAAATTACGTCATTCAAAAGTCAAATGCAGTGATGCTAACGTTATGTTTACTTTGAACGTCGTTCGTCAAAACTGAATTTTCATTACTATTGCCTACTTCAGAGCAATTTTGTGTTCGACGTTACTACAATGTTTATAGTAGGCTACATTATTTATCAAGTTAAATAAGCTCTCCACATGCAGTGTGTTGTCGTAGTATACTTTCGGAGAAGTGTTAGGCAGTGTGATCATCATTGATAAGGTCAGTGTCGTTCATCATAGTCGTGCATTGTATTTGAACGAACGCTTTACTAATAATATTCCAATAAATAATAAATAATATCCGCAATGAATTCAGGATTCAGGAATCAATCATTATTTTGAATATACCAGGATAACGTTGTTAATTATAACGAGAGACACTCGTAAGAGTGCAGACCTTTATTATTGTATTAGGCCCTATGTTTTGCCAAACTACTTTTAACGAAGGCCGAGCGTCATCCACTCAAATTGTAAATGCTGTATGCTACGTAGGCCTATAGTGTTAAACAATCTTTATTTAGGCCCAACACACATTTTAGAGACTCTGAAATGTGTCTCAAGTCTCGATGAATTTTCGGTTTCATCATGACAGCGTTCTTGTTTCTTATTTATTTTGTACAATAAATTGTTATTGTACGGACTACTTACTAGAAGTTGTAACTGTAACTGTATGTATTGTTTATGTACATGTTTGCGTTGTTGTTCGCCGGCTGTTTGTTTATTTCAAAAGTATTCCAGCTTCAATTTGTGTGCTATGCTAGTCAGTGTTCTACTAATCATTGGTATTATACCCATTAAGAACATGAAGTATTTTTTTTTTTCATTTTGAAATAACCTTATTTAAAAATATATTTTTGGCAAATAAAATTCAATGAATGGATTGATTATATGTACGTGTAGTTGTTTTCCTTTTCTGTAATACATTGATTATATATTTACATTTAATTACCGACAATTCGTGTGTGACGACGCGCGTAATTGTGTCGAAAAGTCATTCTGCAACACACAATGTTTATATGCGCAGAATGAACCGATTGAACCGTATAAAGGCTGTTAGACACAGGACGAAAAAGATCGACCTTAAAAAATTACATTTTCTTTACACAAAATAAACTAAAACACTTTTTTTTAAACTTATAATGATAGGCCTAACCATCTATGCCGATTTTGATCAAAAATAAAATTTTTGAAAATTCAATTAAATGAAGTCATGATAATAAAATCGTTGTATTTTCAAGATTCTATTCTTTTAGTAATGGCGTCATTTGATTGGACGGCTGCATAAATGAATATGATAGTTCTATAGTTTTGTTTTTTTTTTTATGTAAGAAAAATGCATATTCATATATCCAAGTGTAATAATGGGCTCCAATTGCGTAGTCGCTTTCCACGAGCATCATATTAACCGCAGCTAATGTTATTACTGATGACCGTTGTTTGTTGATTCAATACAATCGGCACAGGTAAAGACACTCCTTGACCATTGTTATGGTGGTAGAACAAGTCTTCTCGGATATGGACGAACAGGCACCATTAAGCAGCACTCGACACGAAGGGACCTTTAGAGGAGAAGAAAGTTGTGGAATGCGCAAGTCGCAGTTATTCATTACCTATTTACAAAATTACAAAATATCCAGTTCGGCGCCCACCCCCCCCCCCCCCCCCTTCTTGGTGCTTTAGCCTTAAAGGCTAGGTACGGGAAAAAAATTTCTGTTGATCATACATTCCAATAATTATCGATCTATAGTTTCCCCTATGTTTCATACTTTTTTGGGTTTTTATTTGTGTTACACGAGCTTGTTGAAAATAAGCACTTTCTTATCAGTGGGGGGATAGTTCAAATTACACAGTAAAATCTCTATTCTTTTGTACACAAATTTTGTAAATAAAGAGGCATTTTAAAAAGCTATGAAAAATAAACGGTGTAGTAAAAAATGTTATCAGATGACTAAATATAGGTAATATAACTTGAATATTACATTTCTGATATTTTTATTCAACTTCAGATTTTTATTTTCATGCTATAGAAAAAATCATCCACCGTATATCCAGCATCTTTTTTCACCGTCTAGGGAGTCACCAGACATGTTATTACATTAGGTTAACTACCTAACTACTGAAAAAAAGTCTTCCTGGTTTTTTATGGAAGAATTTTGCCAAATTTTGTATTTGACCATATTAAGGGAAATTCATGTTTTTTCGTCTCGATTTCTGTTACAAATATTTGATATATGTACAATTAACCAAACATTATATTTAAAATTCATGCCTGTACCTGAGCTTTAATTTCAAGGTAATTCAAGGTAAAAAAAAAAATTCTCTCTCTCTCTCACCCCGAATAATGTTTTCCCTGATATATTTTGCCAAAGTACTTCACTCAGTTTAGTGCTTTCATTAAAACAAAATTCTATTTTACCAAGTATAGTGCTTGCTTTGTTTATCACGATAGCGCCTACAATTTTCGGGGTAGGGCCTAAGTAGATAATAGAGAGGTTTCGCAATCTTACGAATACGATAACGAAAACGGATACGTCACGCACACGTATTCGTTTTTGTAAGCCAGTAAAAATCTGTTTCTTATGGCAACGAAATATTTAGGGCGCCGTCCAAAATATGCGGTAAATTTGAGCGAAGCGCCTGTACGTGTTGGCTACCTATGCCTAGCGTAATATCAAAGCGATTGAGGACTTTAAAAACTGCTATTTATCAAAATTGGCCTGGCATTTTAGTAAATTAATTTAGTAAATTACTTTCAATAAATATATAATTATATTATAATCCTGAATCATTCCTGATTCAAAGGCAAAATGTGCAAAATAGGTCATAAACTGTACTCGTTTTGTAGTTACGAATATGACTGGTGATATTCGTCAACACGAATACGCTTTACGAATATCGCGATGGGAGTACATTTTTTTGAGAGATATGTACTAATTAAGAAAAAAAAGGCATTTAAATTAGCTTTAGATCGTTTGTATGATTTTAAATAATTACATCTCTAAAAGACGTGGAATCGTTGAATAAAAAAACTAACTTAGCCTAGATGATGTTTCGTCATTTGTTGACTTAATTAACATTACAGTAGGTGTGTTCATCCAACCAAATAAATATTATATTTAATATACTATTAAAAAAAAATATTACAGTTTCAATCAATGTGAATCAACAAATGTTGGCCCATGCCAACCTTTTATTCAATATGATTCAAATGACAGGAATCCATTTATATGTTATATAAAACAAATAATGAATGTTTTATATTCGTGTAATGGTACAAATAATGACATTTGGTGGTTATATCTTCGCCTCGTTGAAATATAACTTTCCATCGTTGTCAACGTTCACCTCATAACATTATTTGTACTATTACACTCATAAACATTCATTAGGCCAATCGGTATATCATACATTGCTTTGTTTATATTATTGATATGTATTACTACTAGAGGGTGAGATCGCTTCGCTCGCTCCCCCTCTAGGAAGTGTAGACGATGGTTCTCGGGGAGGTGTTGGGCGTTTATTCAAATAAATACCATCCTAACAATTAATACATTATTTAATGTAAACATCTTTTGAAAATAACTTCCGCGACAGAGTGCGCCGTTTCGGAAGGAAGACGTTTTAGACGGCTTGCAACCAGGGCAGATGTATCCCGATCCTAACGGGACACATAGCCCACAGTTATTCCTGCCAGCTTACTCAATAAAACTCGGCCATAGGGATCTCACTCGATTTTAAACAAAATGACTTATCATCAGATCTGTAATCTATGTAATTTTATAATACTATTCCCCACAATATACTCCGATGCTTTATGGCATATATTTAATTTGATCTTTATTAATTTGCAGTATCATTTTTATTTTTTTAACTACTGTACCTTCACACGCGCTGTCCGATCCGAAAATAAACAAAAAACTAAAATGGCTATAGCCACTAACAGCCAACTTAGTTGAAATCAGGAAGTTGCAAGGTGAACCCGTAAACTCATCGTGAAATTATTTCGACCGCGTAAAATTGAAATTGAATTGAAAATCTACCGATGAAATCGTCGTTTTAAAACCCATTATAAGTCCTAAGATAGAAATATGAAACAATATCGTAATAGTGAAAACTAATGTTATCAAATTTACATTTCGCGGTACATCTAAGATAGATCAGGTAGGTATCCAAGGCAAAGATTAGTCCCATGTGCTCGCCTATGTCAGAATTTATATATAGATTACCAGCATCATCAGACTATTTTTTAACTACGAATGTTGAACAATCGATTTTCATGTATGTTTTACCATCCTCTTTAAAGCAGTATTCATTGCTGTCTACTGCTTCGTAGACGGCCTTTTCTAGGTCTGCTGATGCACGCTCAGAAAAGCGATCAACATGCGTTATGAAATCTAACAATACTTTTCCAGTATCTGAGTTTCCGTCTACACATTCTGAAATGTCTAGCTTTGAGTTTATAACATCCGTCATATAGTTTAAACCAAGACCGTCTATTATCTCTTCTATGTCTCGTCCAGTTGGAAAGTACCGCCATTTGTTACCAAACATCTTCTTTCCAAAGGTGTTCAAAATCTGAGTCATACCATGTGACACTGTATAAAAAATATAGCATTATAGGCCTAAAGACTACTACATTCTAACTGCAGAGTGATACCGATCGACGATAAATAGATAGACATACATTGTTTCATATATTAAAAAAGTAATCATTATAGAAGTAAGATAACCATTTATGCTGTTTTTATCGAAAATAATATTTTTGAAAATCTAATCAAATGACTAATAATTATCGTTGTACCTTCACTGTATTATTGCTCTTTCTAATTGAACGTCTACAAATATTATTTTCATAGAAAGACAAAATAAATTATTAATCCTAATAGTGACGTCATTGGATGAACAGTTGTTTAATATCTTCTATTGTATGTAATAAAACTTCATATCTATCTAGTTATCGTCGATTGTTATCGTTCTAGTATAAATGGTCCTTAAAACAATTTACTGTTTTCACCACTATATTCCCTCTATGCTTTCGGCTTTTGACCCAATGAAATGACGTTTACTATCGTGATGTAAACATTGTATTGTTCTTATTGATCATGACTTCATTTGATTGGAAAATATTATAAAAATGAATTTTAGAATTAAACTTGTCGAAATGTTTTTTTTTATCAAGTTATCGTCGACCATTACGTCCTAGTGTGTCGCAGCCTTAATCATAATAATTTAAATTATAGCAACCATTGAATGAGCTAAATTCTTGTCAAAAAACGAAATAGGGCGTGCTATTTATTTTCTCGACCCATATTGAATCATTTATACCGATAACTTTGAGAATATTTTTGTGACGTCACCAATTTTTAAATTTCTTGGGATTAAACATTTTTACTAATCAATATTTTAAAAATCAATAATGAAATACATATTAAATGCTTTCGTTCGACCTAGGCTACATTCATGTAAAGAAAATCACACACAAAAACGTACCTGCACAATGAATTATGAGTAATATACCGCCCTCTAAAAGACTGTTAAACGCATCTTTGATTACTTGTTTCGGATCGTCCACATAACCCAAAACGTGGATGCAATGAATAAAATTGAACTTTCTAGTAGAATTCCGTGTCTAATACAAAACAAAACACGAATATAAACAAGTTTAAGTAAAGCTATAGACAAATACCGTTAGCTAACTAATGATTATATTAATTAATACACAATTAATTTCTACTATTGAATCACCTAGTGATTTACCCACCTTATAATACGATTCAATCGTTTTCGGAACGTACTCAAGCGTGACGTTACTGTATTCGGCTGCTGATGATGCAATTGAAGATTTGAACTTTTCAATTTCTACTGCATTGGGTTCCACTACAAGTTCGTTTATTTTCTGATTGAAATTGCCGATGACATCGAACAAATGCATGTCCATTTGTCCTTTCAAAATACAGAATAATTTTGATTTTTCAATTTCGTTTTGTTGTTGTTGTTGAAATACATACATATTACATAAACAATGTATAATGGTGGTGTGATAACTCTTATACAGTTGCAAACTGTTTACTACTTTATGAAACAAAATAATATACAGTACATTTGGTATACAGAAGTCAAATGATTACATTTTTACCGAAAGTTAAATACAATTTGACAAAAGCTTAATTGTCGAATTATATTTTAATATTTTTAACTCTTATCTAAAATGTACCATGTTTACCCTTGTCCAGTTCTTTTTAATTTGTTTTTTTTTTTATGAAAGGCTTATGTAAATAAATGCGTATGTTTTATGTAATATTTATTATTAATTTAAGTCAAACGTGCCTAAAGTCTTCTGACTTACGTGACTACGTCACAGACTGAATGAGCGTTAACTCTTTCCTGATTTAGATTAATAATAATTACCAAATCCGCTGCCTATCCCCATCATTTCGACTATATCTTCTTCAATCTTGAGCAAGAAAGTTGACTTTATCAATTTTGAGAAGTCTTGTAGTATCCACGTTTTCATTTTGTTTTCTTGATCGGAAGCTTCTCGAAACATTTTAAACGCCTCCGCATACCGTTTATCATTCTGCACCAGCTTTCCTAAAGACATGATTGCTTTTTTCAAGTCAGAAAAAAACCCAACTAAATCTGACACAATACGTGACGACGTTATGCTGCAGATTAGAAATTCAACATTAATAAAAAATACGATTTGTAGGCCTATATTACGTAATTGAAAGTAAAATACAGTATTTTGAATGCGAGTTATTGTTCAGTAGTTTTACAAAACCCAGAGTAAACCTACAGAATATCAACATTTTAATAATTAATAAAATTACCTTGTAACTCCAAAGTAGTCTTACCAAGACAGGAACTACCAAAATAAGATTCAGCTACTATTTAAAATTGAGGAGCTAACCATCACATCCAATCCAATCCATCCAATCAGAATACACGAAAATCCATTCGTGAATTATAATTTTAAATTGAAATTATCTGCCTGCCGCCAGATAATTCATTAGCGGCCGCCATGTAATGCTTTGACATTGGCAAAGCGGCCGCCAGAAAATTCATTGGCGGCCGCCAGAAAAGTCATTGGCGGCCGCCAGAAAGTTAATTGGCGGCCGCCAGATAAATTATTTGGTAGCCCGCTATCACTTATTGGCTAGTGTGTATCGTTGTGGAGCAAAGTGTCCAGATTGGACAAGTGGCGGTATTGACGTGATCTGCAAATACATTAAAGACAAACCAAATGTGTTTGGCGCTCACGGGAGTCAGGAGGTGGGGTCAGTCATTGGAAACAGTTGTTTTTAATTGGTAAATTTGAACCTCGGAGGCAGATAATCCAAAAGAATATTACATATCCCGTTATATGTGTAGCCAAAACGATATTGAACTTGGAGAAACAAAAAAAAACGGAGGATAAAGGTGTGACAAGACAACATCATTTCATTGTTTTTCTATTGATTACAGAGAGATAATGACCATCATTTTCTAAATCTAAGTCCGAGTCAAATAAATAAAATGAAAACCTCAAATAAAAAGGGTGTATGGGGTAATTGGTGAAAATAATACGTATGACAAGCCTAAGTATTATCCGTACGTTATTTACAATAAATCATCATACCATCACTGTAATATTATCTATATGAATATACACAGTGTACCGGCACCCGCAATTCCATGTGTATACCTATCTTTTTACGTTGCTGTACCGTTATCACAGATAAAATGAGATCAGCAAGAATGAGGGGTTTGCCGTTGTAATGCAATACATGGCATACACCTTAAATGAAATGGGTACAGACCATAAAAAACAGACCGTTTGTAATAATTCCTAGCATATTTATAATTTCAAACACCAGTTAAAAGATGTTAACAATTTCAAAATGTACTCAACTTAAAGATGACAAACGGAAAATGTCTAGTCTCACTTTATGAGAGATATTGTATTTACCGCTTCTCTCCACGCCACAGTGTTACTCTTAATCGGTATGTCCCTACGCCACGCACAGTGGCCCAGCATCAATTTAAAGTGTACCAAATCTCCTAAATGGTAAATGTGGCAACAATCCAAACTTGTTAATATTGTATTAGGAAGAAAACATCTTAAATTATATAAATCCACTAACAATTTTATGTTTGGTAAATTTTAATAGTGTCTTGTGGATTTATATAATTTAAGATGCACGGCTCATTATGTCGGTCGTTTGGTTGTAATAATAAAAATGGATCAATAGATCCGAGGGCTCGTATCGAGAAGACCTATAGAAATGGACGATTCTCAAATAAAAGTCGAACACTTTTTTTTAATGGCATGTGGTATTGCTGCTACAAACAGAAAGCTCTGAAAACATTGGGTCAACCTGGGATAACTGATCCCCAGTTGCGTGTACTAGAACGATTTGTGAACAAAATAGTATGTAGACCTTACTTGATCAATTTTATAGGGAGTGACATTGAAACATGCCCTAGACAACACATATAATTATTTAGTAATGGTTTTTTAAATGGAAATATTAGGTGATTGATTACGAATTGAATAAGGACAAAAAAGGGAATTATTATAATGCAATAGTTGAGGGTATTTGTAATTCTAAAATGATAACGATACTGATGTATAATTATAAAGTTATTAATTATAATAAAAAATGATATTAATTAATGTAACTGTTATACATGCGCAGAAAGACTATTGAACCGTATAAAGGCTTCTAGACACAGGACGAAAAAGATCGACCTTCAACAATTACATTTTCTTTACACAAAATAAACTTAAAGAGTTTTTTTATAACTTGTATAGGATAACTAAACCATCTATGCCGATTTTGTTATATAAATAAAGTTTTAGAAAATTCAATTTAAATGACGTCATGATAATAAAATCGTTGTATTGTCAAAATATGTTATTGCTGTTAGTAATCATGACGTCATTTGATTGAATATGAGTATGAACCATAACTATGTTATTACTGATTACCGTTGTTTGTATTACCTTCACAAAGGTCGATCGTGGGTGTGTGTTACTTGGTCGAGTGGCCGAGCGGTTAAAGCTTGGTTCCCACTTGCGACGCAACTTAACGAAACATACGCAACGTAAGCAAATGCCCTTCTAATAATTGTGTTTGATCCCCCGCCTGCGTGAAATCAAACCTGTGATTTTTGCAGCACTATTGCGTCGTCGGTTCCTACTTGTGATTACGCAATACAGCACTTTGCGTCGATATGTCGCTGCGTTGCGTTCTAGTGGGAACCACGCTTTAGGCAGGACGCCGCAAACCGTAGCTATACAATACAATTGGCATAGACTCGTCGGCCTATTATCGTGGTAGAACAAGTCTTCTCGGATAAAGACAAACAGGTGACGTTTGGTCAGCACTCGACACGAAGAGACCTTTTAGGGGAAAAGAAAGTTGTGGGGTGGGAATGATGTGTCGTTAACACCTGTGCGCAATTCAGCCCAGTAGATTGCAAGTCGCAGTTATTCATTTAACCATTTAAAAAATTACGAAATATCAAGTAGTCTCTCCGAATAATGTTTTCCCTGAATAATGTTTTTTCTGATAAATAATGCGTAATATTATTTCAGTAGTATTTCACTCAGTTTCGGAGTGCTTTCATTGGACGATTGTGGATCACATGGTGGGCAATGGTACGCATTATTTAACGATTAACTTTCCTTTCGTGTACGAGAAATAAAATCTTTTCGCGTTTGAAAAATATATTTTTATACTATTGCTTTTGAAATAAAACAGCGCCACCTATTTTGTACTTCCGCCGCGAAGATTTTTAATGTTATGACTGGTTTCGCGATAAAAGTACATTTTTGGAGAGATATGTACTAATTAAGACCAAAAAAGGCATTCAAAATTAGCTTTAGATCGTTTGTATGATTAATAGGAACATTTCTACAAGACGTAGATACGTTGGAAAAACCTGAATTAGCCTAGATGAGTTCCAGTTGCTTGTCTATGTTTCGTCGTGGCATCGCTGCCTTTCTAGCCAGGCCTAAATAGTAATAGTATTAGGCTAGGAATATGCGCTTTAGCCTTGCTAGGCCTAGAATTGTTTTGGTCGTTTGTTGACATAATTACTACAGTAGGCATAGGCTTATCTTTTATTCAATCTGATTTCAAATGACAGGAATCTATTTTGATGTTATATAAAACAAATAATACATTTTTTATAATTGTGTAGGCCTAATGGTACAAATAATGGCTTCGCCTCATTGAAATATAACCTTTCATCGTTCTCATCGTTCACCTCATGACATTATTTGTACCATTAGACTCATTAACGTTCATTATTTGTATATTATAAATTGTTATTTCCTTTCTTTTTATATTAATGATATTTATTACTATTACCAGCATCGTAAGATTATTTTTGAACAACGAATGTTGAACAATCGATTTTCATGTATGTTTTACCATCCTCTTTAAAGCAGTATTCATTGCTGTCCAGAGCTTCGAAGACGGCCTTTTCTACTTCTGGTGATGCACGCTCAGAAAAGCGATCAGCATGCGTTATGAAATCCAACAATAAGTTTCCATTATCTGAGTTTCCGTCTACACATTTTGAAATGTCTAGCTTTGAGTTTATAACATCTGTCATATAGTTTAAACCAAGACCGTCTATTATCTCTTCTATGTCTCGTCCAGTTGGAAAGTACCGCCATTTGTTACCAAACATCTTCTTTCCAAAGGTGTTCAAAATCTGACTCATACCATGTGACACTGTATAACAAAATATAGCAGCATAAATTCTGCTACACCCTAACTGTAGGATTAAAACTGATCAACGATAAATAGATAGATATACATAGAAAAAGTAATCATTATAGAACTATAAGATAATCATTTAAGCTGTTTTGATAGAAAATAATATTTTTGAATCTCATCGAATGAGCTAAATGCTTGTCAAAAAGCTAAAGAGGGCGTGCTATTTATTATCTCGACCCATATTGAATATTGTATACCGATAACTCTGAGAAGTATCAGGATACTGAATTTTTTGTTTATAGATTTTCCTGAAAATCGTACCGTTAATTGAGTTGGAATTAAAAATCTTTACTAATCTATATTACAAAATCAACAATAAAATGCATATCAAATGCTTTGGTTAGACGTAAGGTAAAGAAAATCAAACAGAACAAAACGTACCTGCATTATTAATTATGAGTAATATACCGCCCTCTAAAAGACTGTTAAACGCATCTTTAATTACTTGTTTCGGATCGTCCACATAACCCAAAACGTGGATGCAATGAATAAAATGGAACTTTCTAGTAGAATTCCGTGTCTAATACAAAACAAAACACGAATATAAACACGTTTAAGTAAAGCTATAGACAAATACCGTTAGCTAATTAAATAATTCAACAGTAATTTCTACTATTGAATCACTTAGTGATTTACCCACCTTATAATACGATTCAATCGTTTTCGGAACGTACTCAAGCGTGACGTTACTGTATTCGGCGGCTGATGATGCAATTGAAGATTTGAACTTTTCAATTTTTACTGCATTGGGTTCCACTACAAGTTCGTTTATTTTATGATTGATATTGCCGATGACATCGAACAAATGCATGTCCATTTGTCCTTTCAAAATACAGAATAGTGAAATGATTGTACTGTAATTAGATTTTTCAATTTCGTTTTGTTGTTGTTGTTGTACAATAGAAATACATACATATTACATAAACAATGATTTTGCTCACAACAAAAGACAAACTACAAGAAGTATAATGGTAGTGTGATTACTCTAATACAGTTGCAAACTGCATTGTTTATGTCTACTTTATGAAACAAAATAATATACGGTACATTTGGTATACGAAAGTTAAATGACTACAATTTAATTACCGAAATTTACAAACAATTTGACAAAAGGTCAATCAAATAATATAATGAATGGTTGAAGTTGCTTCAATCTGTGCTTGTTTATTTAACCCTCATCTAAAATATATCATTTAACCCTTGTTTAAGTCAAACGTGCCTTAAGTCTTCTGACCTACTGTACGTCACATACTGAATAAGCGTTAACTCTTCCTTGATTTAGATTAATAATACTTGCCAAATCCGCTGCCTATCCCCATCATTTCGACTATATTTTGTTCAATCTTGAGCAGGAAAGTTGACTTTATCAATTTTGAGAAGTCGTGTAGTATCCACGTTTTCATTTTGTTTTCTTGATCGGAAGCTTCGCGAAACATTTTAAACGCCTCGGCATACCGTTTATCATTCTCCACCAGCGTTCCTAAAGACATGATTGCTTTTTTCCAGTCTGAAAAAAAAAACTCAACTAAATCTGATACAATACACGACGAAGTTATATTGTATGTCTAGATTAGAAATTAAACATTAATCAAAAACACGCTTTGTAGGCATATTGCGTAATTGAAAGTAAAATAGAGTATTTTGAATTTTAATTGAGTCATTTTACAGTAGTTGAATAAAACCAGGAGTAGAACTACAGAATATCAATCAAGTTTTAATAATGTTTTTAATTACCCTGTAACTCCAATGTAGTCTTACCAATAATAATTACACATAAGCCAAATAACATCCACTAGTGCAAGTGGGAGATATACTGTACCAGCAGAAGAGCAAGACAAGAACTGACAAATTATGATTCAGAAGCTAACCATCACATTATAGTTAAATACCAGGGAGTTGTAAAATAAGAGGAGAGAGCTCGAGGTTTTTTCTTTTATCTGGTCTTGGCCGCCGCGCTCGTTAAAAACAGATAACATTAATTACCTAATGGCCAAGAGGTAATAAATCACAACCTATAATCCTGCCGTTTACGTAACGTCTCCTTGGGTTTTAGAGTAATAGGTTACGTGAAAGATAGATCAGCCCAATGTACTGCTTGCAAAAAACGAGTGTCGCGGAGTGGTATACGACAGCGAAAAATAGCGATTTATAGAGACGAGGAATATTTACTTGGCTTCGATAACGATTTAAGCGATATAGAAAATGAAAATGTTGGTGATGACGAAAGTCTGTGTGTATGCAAGGATGAAGGAACAGCGAATAATATGAATGTAGGCCTGACAAAAATTGTCGACAAAATTCATTTTGTATCGAAAAAAATGTATTTTGTATCGACATAATTCATTTTGTGTCGAAAAAATGCATTTTGTATCGATAAAATTCATTTGTGTCGACAAAATTCATTTTGTGTGCTGAGCCTACTCAAGCGTGAGAGAGAACGTTTAAAAATGCTAAAACTAACACTTTAAAATGTATAACTGATTTATCAAGAATACAAGAATATATTTAAGCAACAGCTTAATATAATTATGAAAGTCTTAATAAAATAAAATGTGATGACCGATACTGAAAAGAACGACACTCATTTTTACAGTATTATATAGCATTACAATACTATTTATGTTTATTCTCCAAGGGCCCATACATTTACTTACTTGTGTTAAACCATGGAGGTATGCAAGCATGGTTAAACCAAATAATTTGGAATGTTCCATTCATTGCAAATCAATACATTTGTATAAACGTATATTATTATTATTCAAGATTATGATGCTGTACTCGAGCTGTTCAACCGGTTTTCAGCCATTAAAAACAATTATTGTAGGAGGAGATAGAAAAATGCGAAGCATCCTCGTATTATTGTATGCGGGTATTTTTTACGATGGACATGCATTAGACAGGAAAACGATCGAAAGCACCCCTATTTGGGGCAAATCGTTTGAACCTAAATTAGTTTTAATTGTCAATAACTAATTATCTAACTCAATTTAATTAATAAACAGGGTTACATAAGGTGGTTAAAATCAGTACCGAGATTCTAACCAACTTTATACCATCAAGTAAACATTCTAGAAATAACGGGCAATTTACCGATTTTTGCCCCCTTACGTAAATTTATATATAGATAATATAATAGTAAATATTCATAATATAATGCTAAAACCAAATATAATACAAAACGTAAATATTTTGTTACATTTTTCACACAATATAGGCTTATTAGAAATAGGCCTATAATATAATTATTTCAATACATTAATGTTTATAATATAATGCTAAAACCAAGTATTATAATACAAAGCGTATACTCATTACAATTGGGGACCTCAGTCCTGAGTGATGTTTGTGTCTACCAAACAAAAGTCAATTATTTTGTAACAATGATCACTGAAAAATCAAATTTTAGGTATGTTTTACCATCCTCTTCAAAACAGAAATCACTACCAAATACACCATAGAGGGCATTTTTTAGGTCTGGTGATGCGCGTTCATAAAAGTTGTCAACATTTGTTATAAAGTCCAATAGTAAGTTTCCTTTATCTGAATTTGGATCAAAACATTCTGTAATATCAAGCTTTGCGTCTACAACGTTAGCTTTATAGTTAAAGCCAAGACCTTGTATTATTTCTTCTATGTCTTTTCCATTTGGAACGTGTCGCCGTGTGTTACCATACATTTTGTCTCCAAGCGTATTCAAAATATGAGTCATTCCATGTGACACTAAATAAAACAAATTGATTTAATAATACTATTTTGTATGCACAAGTTAACCATAAGTATGTTGACAAATTCACATGGCATTAAACATTTTTGTAATACACGAAGTTGTTTTCATTCTTGCAAAATATTAAACCATACCTGCACCCTGGATTATGAGTAACAAACCACCCTCTAACAGACTGTCGAATGCATGTTTAATCACTTCTACTGGATTGTCCACATAATACAAAACATGGATGCAATGAATGAAATTAAACTTTCTAGTTGTATTTCTTGTCTAATATATAAAATAAACACAGAATATAAAAAAACAGAATATCACATTAAAAAAACAGAATATCACATCAAAAAGACAGAAGAAGATATAACGTGACACATGCAAGCGAAATCAGACATAAGTCGCATGTGTAGATTTGTAGACAGCCAAAAACAATAAAGGCTGCTGAACATTTTTTTTACAAAAAATGATAGCTGAAACAGGATTTATTTACATTACCTTGGTGTTTTTCTATTTTGAGACAAATAAATAAAATGTTAACATTTTGTGTAGTATGTTGGTAGAAAAAGATGGTGTAAATTATGTAGGACCTATGATTTTCATAAACCCATGTTTTATGCTTAAATTTAAGTGTTCAAGTGGCTTGTTTTTAATAAAAATTTGGAATAATAATAGAACAATAGTTAATTAAAAATGGTGCGAAGTTTTATTGAAATAAAGCAATTATAATACCGTTTTCCTAAGGCGTAAACTTAAACGCCTTGTTTATTTTGTCGTATTTGTCATTTCCTGTTACGACTTAATTAAAAGCTATCTCTGGAAGTAGACATGGTATCAAGATATTTTTCAGCATTTTAAATCTTGAATTATTTTCCGTATTTCAAATCTCCAATTTGAAAATACCGATTTCTGTCTGATTTCCCTTGTATATGCCACTTAACTTATGTGCCATCATTTTTCCATCTTATGGAGTAGTCGATATGTTCGAAAATAATGCCAAATATTTTAGAATGGGTAATGTTAATTTTTTTTATTACTTTATGTATTACTAGAGGGTGAGGTCGATTCGCTCGCTTCTCCTCTGGGAAGTGTAGACGATGGTTCTCGGAATGATAATGACTCGGGTAAAAAGGTTTTAGAGGGACGTTCTCCTTGTACGTTTTCTTTCTTTTACGTTTCCTTACCATTATGGAAAATGCTTGAAATTCGTAAAACTAAACCTACTCTGTTTCACAGTTAATTAATACCATTTAAAGTATAGTGTTTATTGTTTGTTAGGGCCCTTATAGGGCGGAGGTGGGGAGGCGGAGTTCATTTGAGGGAGGTGCTTATTCGAGGAAAATGTTTAATTTTTTAGTTTTATTAATATGGTAACATTTATAATCAAATAAAATCCCTCTAATAGATATGAAAAGTAGTAAAAAATAATAACAAAATGCTTGGTAAATTGTAGATAACAATGCGATGGATTCTACTACAAATAGCATAGTTATAATAACTATAATACAATATTGTGTGTATAAATGTGGATGGCCGTTTATTAGATAGTTGGGTTGGGGGTTATCATTATTCAAAGTAATGTTTTATTGGGGAGGTGTTTATTCAAATAAATACCATCCTAATAATTAACACATTATTTAATTTAAACAACTTTTGAAACTAACTTCCGTGACAGAGTAGGCCGTTTCGGCCCAAGAAGGAAGACGTTTTTCTACGGCTTGCAACATGATACAGATAGCCCACTCAATAAAACTTGGCTATCGGGATTTAAACTCGATTTTAAACAAAAGGTCTTATCATCCGATCTCCCTATGTCATTTTATAATACTCCCCACAATATACTCCGATGCTTTATGGCGTATATTTAATCTTATCTTTATTTTTGTAACTACCGTACCTTCACACGTGTGGTCCGATCCGAAAATAAACTCAATGGCTATAGCCACTAACGGCAAACTTAGTTGAAACCAGGAAGTTGCAAGTGAACCCTTGAACTCATCGTAAACCCGGAAATTACTTCGACCGCGTACAATTGAAATTAAATTGAAAATCTACCGATGAAATCAGACATTTTGTTTTGAAACCCTTTCTAATATCTTTCATAGATAGAATTATCGAACAATATCGTAATAGTGAAAACCAAGGTTATTAATTTTACATTTGATTTAGATTTGTCCCGAAGTATTCCATTGTGCTCGCCTATGTCATAATTAACCATATTTAAATATTTAAACTTAGGTGCTTTTATAAATCCAAGATATTATTTTTTGTTTACCTAAATGGCCATTGAAAATGTCAGAGCCATTTTGAACCTTTACTTCTGATACAGCATTTTCTATACAAATTAACGGAAATGAGATTATTGTGCTTCTTTTACCTTACCATATTATATGATTCAATCGTTGTTGGAACACACTCAATGGTTACGTTACTGCAGTCAACTGATGATGCAATTGCAAATTTGAACTTTTCAATTTCTACTGCATTGGGTTCCACTACAAGTTCGTTTATTTTCTGATTCATATTGCCAATAAGCTCAAATAAAAGCATGTCCAGTTGTCCTTTAAATATTAATCATAATGATAAGGCATAATTAAAAACGAACTGTGGTTGATCTTCGTTCAAGCTTCATTAAATTATAATTTAACTGTAAGGCATTTTACTACAATCTCAGAAAATTATTGCGAGATTATTCTCAGCCATGATTTTGGTCACCTTTCATATTCTATATGTCATATTTTCACTTGTACTCTGTTGAAGTACCAGTCGACTTTCGCATGCTCATGTCTTACAATGATATTATAAGGAGGTCAGTCTAAATAGCAAACGTGCAAATAAGTCCCTAATAATAAACGCATTTGTGGGTACTGCGTTACAATTCGCTGTTTTGCGATCATTGCCAACGCAATTCAATAAATAATAAATACTATAAAGGTAACTGAGACAATGAGATAGATGGGTACAAATTATATTGCAAATGTACACCTAATGTTTAATTACCAAATCCACTGCCTATCCCCATCATTTGAACTATATCTTCGTTAATCTTAAGCAACCTAGTTGAGTTAATCTCTTTCGAGAAGTCTTGTAGTATCCATGTTTTCATTTTGATTTCTTGATCTGAAATCTGACGAAACAACTTAAACGCCTCAGCATACCGCTTATCATTATCGTGCAAGTTTCTTAAAGACATGGTGGTTTATCTTTTACGGTAAGGTTTCTGGGGAAAAAACATCCAATCAGTAATGAGTACGATTTTATAGTTTTCAGAACTTGAGAAATGTATTAAGGTAACATAAAACTCTGTAAAACATCGGTATACACACATTTAATAACTACGAAATTGAAATAACTCTTTCCATCTTGAAGCGTATGAGGCGTATCCGCCATTAGAACGATATCTTCTACATACATTAAACACGTAATTTCAGTAACAATTTGTTGTAATCATTATCCCAATTCATAAGGCGGTTGTTAAGAGCCGATGTAAAAAGTTTACTAAATGTTGTGAGTAACGACTTGCCTGATAATTGTCTGGGTCTGAAGGTGTGCCTTTTTTTTAGATGAGGATATTATACCCTTTCCATAAAAATCTTTACTGGAGCCTACACTTGTGTTGAAAAGATTGGTAATTTCTGGAGCCAATATATTTTTACAAGCTTTAAACATTCCCCAAGAATACCATATATTCCAGCACGTTTCCACTTTAAGGTGTATTATAGCAGTCTACCTCATCTTCAGTAGTGATATCATTAACATTGGTAACATTAAGGGATTACTAGATTTAAAAAATTCGCCTAACTTTGACTAAATCAACAAAGCATTTAACGACCTTTTTTTTGGATTTTACTTTGGCTAGGCATTTCCATGGGTCATTATTTAATCTCCAAGATCGACTTTTCTCCCAACCATGCTTCTTTTTTTGCGTTTACACATGGTCTTGTTCATGCATTTTTCTCCATAAATTTAAATAGATAGGCTATTTTCACGTTCCTATGCTTCAACACTGTTTATTTCTTTCAGTTGGATTTAATAATATTTCTGTTAGTTACGCATTCCTGCAAAGCATTGTTTGTAAGATATCGTCCGTTTCTTGAAAAAGGCATATTATTACGGGTATTAGTAGCTATACACATGTTTAGTGCCTTATTTGATTCAGATTTGTACATTTTTGTAATGCATTTAGTTTAAACGTAGATAGATCTGTAGATAGAACCTAATGACAGAGATATTGTGTAATACAAGTACTTAATACAGTTAGATCTGGAAGGTACCTGGTAGACTGGCAACATTATTCCACATATAGTCTAGTGACAGCTACAGAACCGAGTGTATGATCGGATTATGGATTTGCACCCACAGTATGCAGACAATTTAAAGTCTACAACACTGACGCCCGATTGAGAAATATAAGTAAAACAGTCTATATCCAGTATTACGACCGTTTAGAATACGCATACTGGCAGTTATACATAACTAAGGAAGTTTGGAAATCCATTTACTTGATTTATTTACCATAGCTTCCATAATATTACTTTACATTGTGAGTCATAAAAACATCTTTCTATTGCTTCAGTTCAATGATAATAATATGGTTTTCTCAACCGGGTGTCACGAAACCTAAGACCACGAAAGCTAAGACCCCCTAACACCTAAGATCACGAAAGCTAAGACCCAAGACCTAAGATTACAAATTCTAAGATATACTATATACAGCTTAAAAACAATACTTGTTTATCCATACATAATTTTAAACATAGTAAGTTTCATTTATTACCATAAATATAATTAAATACTACCGCAAAACATAGATAAATTCACGTTATTTTCGCCCGTTGAGTAAATGTATATTTTTTCTTACAACAAACAAACTTGACGGATTGTTTGTTGGTATATATTTACTCCAATTGTGTTGGTTCAGAGGTTGTTTTTCTTTCGCACCTGCCTTTCTTGTATTTTGACTCCAAATTTGTTAACTGACTTTATCCATACCACACTTTAAAATTAGGACAAAAGAGCAACAATAATAGAACAAATATAAAAACAGAAAGAAAACGAAAAAAAAACAAGAAAAACTTATTATCATGATTTTTAAATTAAAATTTATTTGCGAGTATTTATTTCTTCGTACTAGCATGATTATACTATTATCATTACAATTTTAATTTTACATTGTTCCATCCACACTGTAGATGTACTCCACAGAGTTGTCAGCCCTCAATATAATTTTTGCTCTTTTGACGTTCCATAGAAACAAAAACATTGAACATTGGGTTGGCCTACTGTACTCTGTAGGCTAGTCATGCAAAATTTGCAAACAGTATGTGTGCGAGAAAAACGTCTGTAAAATCATCAATTTAAAAATGTATTTGTTATTTTTATGTGATTCTTTTTCATAAAAGTGCTAATTCTAATGTGTCGTATTCAGAATAAATGTTGGAGGTTAAAATACAAGGCAGGTGCGAAAGATAAATATTGTAATCTTAGGTCTTGGGTCTTAGCTTTCGTGATCTTAGGTCTTAGGGGGTCTTAGCTTTCGTGGTCTTAGGTTTCGTGACACCCTTTCTCAACCAGCAAAGACTTTCCATATTCTTGCCATCTGCATTGTATATTGATGGATTCCAAAATGTAGGAGGCACTATGTCAACGAATAAGTCCTCTCTTATATCATCTTCTAGATATTTGCTATAGAATTCAAAGTTTTTCATTTTTAAATCTTATATGCTACACAATAATGAGAGTTTGTTCGAAATTAAATTGAATTTAATTGTTAACTAAAAACAACCACAACATGGACAGTAATAAATAGTTTAATGACAATTTATTTTTGTTTTTTATGTATTGTGAATCAACATTTCTCAACATTGTAATAATATTGCTTCACATATTCTATGGTTGAATCATGCATTTTTTCACCAAATTCTAAGTATTCTAAACTTTTTTGTTCATCTTTTGCTTGTTATTATTATGGTCTATTTATATTTCCAATTGGGTTGGGTTAGGCTAAAAACGTACCGACCGTAAATCATCACATTTTATCTGTAAATTTAGTAATCGTGTAACGGATGGGGCACCCCTTTTTAAACACTAAAGAAGCTATACAATATAAAATATATTTGACGGTACTTACTTATTTCTACAATATTGTTGATGGTTTAGTCAGGTCTGGCAGATGCAACAGAATAAAGTTGACCAGACCACTTTAGACCTATAATATATGTGCATGCAATAATTAAAATTAGGGTCAACCTGAGTGAACTTAATCACTGTGGCTGAACCGGTTGACCCAAAACCAAAGTCAGTTTACACATAAAAGACACAAAATATAGTTAAAGCGAATCAAAATAAATGTGAACTTTTCTAATGAAAAGGCAGATAAGCCTTTTAGGACTGAAGCATCTGTCAATGGCCTGGGAAGGTGGTCCCAGACACGGAGTATCTCAATGAGTATGAAATCGATAACTTGCGTCATCACGTCTTTGTTGTATTTTGTAAAAAGAACTGTGACTGGTTTTTCACCTAGGCTGTGATTGTCAAACCGCTGAGAACGAGTGTCCGCCTGCTGTGTATAATACTTTTGATTTAAACTATAAAATAATTAATTCTGCATGGGTGGTCTTGCTTATTTCTTTTCCTCAGCCTTTGAAGTAGATTTAACAAATCCAATCGAAAAGAAATGTGTGAAATAAAGTAGCCAATTATTCTAATATCATTAAAAAGATTATCTGTTTTCAATAAATAAAACAAATACTATGACTTACCAATCGTATAAACTACTTTTTTTGTTTTTTGTTAGTTTACTCTAGAGAAATTAAAAATCAACAATAAGGTTTTAACGATATACATCGGAAAAAGGACGCCATTTTATGATGATTTATTTTACTGTATTTTATAAAACTTTAACATTGTCTCTATTCATAGGTTGCTATGTGCAATTTATATTGAATGTTATTTCTTTTTTTTAAATTTACAATTATTGGCCTAATACAATACTAATTACGAAGACTTTAATACAATTGTGATAAATAGATCTTAAACGAAGAGACATGTAACATGATTTTATTATGAGTTGTTATTAAATGTACTAATATAACTTAATGTTAAATGTTATTAACCACCCTCTTATTATTTAATTATTACTACAAACAATATTGCTTAAAATAAGACAAATTAATTTGCTTTTAGTAAATTAAATATGAATGAATTTATACAATAGGAATAGTAGGCTCACATATCAAAATATTCGTTGATACGCCTCAAATATTCGTTGAGTAGGCCTACGCCTTAAATTAGTTGAGTACTCCTTAAATATTCGTTGAGTACGCCTGTATAGGTCTAAGTTTATGTTTGTGATATTTGTGAAAAAGTTCATGTTTATGTGTAAGTTCATGTTATTAATAATAAAAACATGATAATTGTTATTTATTAAAAACTAGTTGATTGTTTAAGTCACATCGCCCTGTCCTATCAATTCAGGGTTAGTTACCGACCCTAATTGTTTATTTCTTCAATAAAAATACACAGATATAGTGTTTTGGATTCAACACGTAGTTTATTATACCCTTTAAATATATAATAGCGTCAATATATCGGTTCCGTTCATGTCAATTAATAGATTGACTCAGATTTGTGACCGACCTTTCATTTTTATGAAAGTTGAGAAGTAATAGTTAAAATAGATACTTGTAAAGTGATAACATTATAATGAGCCAGTAATTATAATTATTATGTCCACAATACAGACTGTACTTGTTTCTCGGTTGTTCGGTTGTAATCTAAATACATTTACGTAAGGGCAAAATTCGGTAAATCGTGCCTTATTACTAGAATGTTTACTCGATGGTTTATAAAGTTGGTTCGTACTTTCGTAACAAACAATGTATTATAGTCCTGCGGTACGTACATTTGAAATCGCTATTTTTTTTACGCTGAAATTACTGTGTATTCGAGAACGTCTATCTGTGGGCACGACCTAGATGGTTCGCAAGTGAAGCGAGCGTACCATTTAGTAATAATAATACAGGAAATGTATTTTTTTAAAGAATAAATCTTCGTCGAATACTCTCTGGCTTTGTATGTAGTAGCAAAATAAAAAAATATATTGGTATATGAAATAAAGGGTGATGCCCGTGTCACCACACATGATTAGTATACGTATACTTGGATGATGATCAACTTATACACAAAAATCCATGCGAACCATGCCAACTTAAGTAACTCATACCCTAATAATGGGTCCAACCACCAACTCGTATCTAATTAGTTGGCTATACTTCGTACCCATTATTTGGCTTACTCGTACCCATTATTTCGCTTACTCGTACCCATTATTTCGCTTAACTCGTACCCATTATTTTGCTTACTCGTACCCATTATTTGGCTTACTCGTACCCATTATGTGGCTTACTCGTACCCACTATTTGGCTTACTCGTACCCACTATTGTTATTGTTGTATGTGAATGTCTTGTAAATAAATTGTATATCGTGCGCGATACACATGTTGTCGTTATATATATTTTACGTAATAATTATTTTTAGGAGCTAGATTTTTTAGCGTGTGATTTTTAATTAAAATTACCATTTGTAAACATTGTTTAATCATCACATTCACATTTTAACATTATAAAATGTTCTTTCAATTTAATTTGTGTCTCTGTTTGTATTTTAATAAATAATTTATTAATAAGGTATTGTTAAATTCTCTTTTTCGTAAAAAAAAAAAATTAAAATCACTTTCTATCATTGTAGGCCTAAAATTTGAATTAGACCTTAAACATATGATGTCATGACTGTATTTTATTTTCTTATATTGAATTGGTGGTCTTCCGAGAAAAAATCTCTTTGCGATTATTAGGGGGCGTCCTTTTGAATGGACAACATTTGCTTGATTTGAATGATTTCTTTTGTATTTTTTTTTAGTTTTGAACGACACAAAGTTTAAAAATAAAGCAAAAAGACAAACAATCAGCTTCAGAGTTTATTACTGATGAAACAATCTTACACATGCTGGATTAGTCATATTAATAAAAAAAAACAACTGTTGGTATTGTTGTGATAATGCTAGGTTTTCTTGTGGTAACATAAATATGTATACTAATTTTGGAAAAAAATATTTATTTCAATCCATTGCACAATGTATGCATTTATGATAATATTTTAATGATATCTACACATTAATTGAACACTTTTAAATATCTAAATAATTAAAATTAAACACTAAATGTTTTCTCTATAAAACTATTTTTTTTATTATAAACTGAATTTGACCTAGGCCTACATGTTTATGCCTTTATTCACCTCCTTGATGTAATTTTTTTTTTCAATTGTGGCCATTTAGAGGCATTAAGATATACACGTGTAAATCAATGGACACAAATATAGACAACCTAAATGAATTACGAATACAGAGTAGGTTATGATTCATATAATCGTTGTTCGACGGGGCAGTTGGGGGGACCTCTAGTCCTGAGTGATGTTTTTTTCACCAAACAAAAGTCAATTATTTTGTAACAATGATCACTGAACAATCAATTTTTATGTATGTTTTACCATCCTTTTCAAAACAGAAATCACTGTCAAGTACACCGTAGAGGGCATTTTTTAGGTCTGGTGATGCGCGTTCATAAAAGTTGTCAACATTTGTTATAAAGTCCAATAGTAAGTTTCCTTTATCTGAATTTGAATCAAAACATTCTGTAATATCAAGCTTTGCGTCTACAACGTCAGCTTTATAGTTAAAGCCAAGACCTTGTATTATTTCTTCTATGTCTTTTCCATTTGGAACGTGTCGCCGTGTGTTACCATACATTTTGTCACCAAGCGTATTCCTAATGTGAGCTATCCCATGTGACACTAAATAAAACAAATTAAAAGTATATAATACTATTTTGTATGCATACGTTAAACATAATTTGATACATTTGCATGGCATTAAACATTTGTAATAATAAACGAAGTTGTTTCTCATCCTTGCAAAAATTTAAACCATACCTGCACCCTGGATTATGAGTAACACACCGCCCTCTAACAGACTGTCGAATGCATGTTTAATCACTTCTACTGGATTGTCCACATAATACAAAACATGGATGCAATGAATGAAATGAAACTGTCTAGTTGTATTTCTTGTCTAATATATAAAATAAACACAGAATATTACATAAAAAAACAGAATATTGTAGGTTTCACAACATAAGGCGCTGTTATAAATCCAAGATATTATTTTTTTGTTTACCTAAATGAATGAATTACTATACAAAATAGTTAGAAACCGTTACAATATATTTTCGTTTGTTTGTTGAGAGCCATAGGAAATGTCAGAGCCTGTACCGGTACTTGGTAATAAAAGTAATGGAAATGAGATTATTGTGTATCTTTGTTTATGTTAAAAATATTCAAATTACTTATTGTTTTACCTTACCATATTATATGAATCAATCGTTTTCGGAACGTACTCAATGGTGACGTTACTGTATTCGACTGATGATGCAATTGAAGATTTGAACTTTTCAATTTCTACTGCATTGGGTTCCACTACAAGTTCGTTTATTTTCTGATTCATATTGCCAATAACATCAAATAAAAGCATGTCCATTTGTCCTTTAAATAATAATAATAATAATTAGGCATACTTTAAAACGAACTGTGGTGGATCTTCGTTCATGCTTCACTATACAATTTGGTGACTTTTAGTTTTGAGTGAACGTGCACGAATGTCACGTCGTGGGGAGAGAGACATTGGCCTACTCTATACATCAGAACGTTTCGATTAAAGTGGACTGGAATGCATTTTACTACAATCCCTGAAAATTATTGCGAGATTATTCTCTGCCATGATTTTGGTCACCTTTCATATTTCTATGATGTCATATTTTTACTCGTACTCTGTTAAAGTACCAGTCGACTTGCGCATGCGCATATCTTACAATGATATCATAAGGAGGTCAGTCTAAATAGCAAACATGCAAATAAGTCCCTAATAATAAACTCATTTGTGGGTACTGCGTTACAATTCGCTGTTTTGCAATCATTGCCAACGCAATTCAATAAATAATAAATACTATAAAGGTAATTAAGGCAATGAGATAGATGGGTACAAATTATATTGCAAATGCACATGTAATGTTTAATTACCAAATCCACTGCCTATCCCCATCATTTGAACTATATCTTCGTTAATCTTAACCAAGCAAGTCGAGTTAATCTCTTTCGAAAAGTCTTGTAGTATCCACTTTTTCATTTTGTTTTCTTGATCGGACACCTGGCGAAAACAATTAAACGCCTCGGCATACCGCTTATCATTATCATGCAACTTTTTTAAAGACATGGTTTCTCTTTTCTCTGCGGAAAAAACACAGTAATAATAATGAGTACAATTTTATAGATTTCAGAACCTGAGCAATTAAAGTATTATTATTATTATTATTCTCTTTCATTTTAAAATCAAATAACATTACCAGCGATACCCGGTTAAATCCGAAGTACGGTACGTGTCAACATGGAAAATCCAATTTTGATATGCGGTAGGCCGTAACAATTGCTATTGCTATCTGTTACAGTATTGCATATAGCTCTTTTTAAACTGCTATTATTATAATGCTATCATATTGACATGCTCTTAACTGTTAATAAAGCATAAATAAGCAGAGTATATAGCATTTATATCTTTAGCTAATATGTGTTGCTTAAGCTGTTACAGCTTATAATATGTGCTGATACTGCTAAACATATAATGACATTCGAAAGTCAATGAATAACACAGTACAATCTACCTCTTCTTTTTCTTAAGTACGTTAAAAATATAGCAGTATTTAGCGAAAACAAATGCCGTGCTTTGCCCTTTACTGTTACTAAATTTCAGTAACAATTTGTTGTATTTATTATCCTAATTCATAAGGCGGTTGTTAAGTACCGATGTAAAAAGTTTAATTAATATTGTAAGTAACGACTTGCCCGATAATTGTTTAGGTTTGCTATTTTTGTAAATGGAAGTTACATTTTAAGATCCATTTATTTAATTTATTTACTATAGCTTCCATAATATTACTTGTGAGTATTGTGAGTCATAAACAGTAACATCTTTCTATTGCTTCATTTCAATGATAATAATATTGTTTTCTCAACAAGCAAATAGTTTCCAGATTCTTACTATCTGTTGTGTTATATTGATGGATTCCAAAAAGTAGGAGGTACTATATCAACGGATAAGTCCTCTCTTTTATCATCATTGTAGATGTTTGCTACAGAATTCAATTCAGTTTTTCTTTTTTTAAATCTTATATGCTACACAATAATAAGGATAGTCTGTCCGAAATATAATAAAAGCTGAATTGAATTGAATTGTTAACTCAAAACAACCACAACATGGAAAGTAATAAACAGTTAAATTACAATTTGTAATTTCAGTAGTCGTAAAACGGTTCTTTCTAGTTTTTTTTTAGTATTCGAAGGATATCGCAATCCGTCGCATTTTGATGTATTATGAATCAACATTGTAATAATATTGCTTCACATATTCGATGGTTGAATCATGCATTTTAGTCGTGTGCAAACGTGACTCTACAGCTTACTATGTCGGTCGGTCAGTCGGTTGGTCGGTAAACACTAACTCAAATTTGAACACGCGACTGCAGCCATGTATATGGCCTTGTTTTCACCAAATTCTAACTCTTTTGTCCATCTTTTGCTTGTTATTCTTCTGGTTGTTTGGCCTATTTCTATTTCCAATAGTTAGGCTCAAAACTTATCGACTGTAAATCATCACATTTTATCTGTAAATTTAGTAATCGTGTAACAAATGCGGCACACGAAAAAAGTTATACAATATTAAAATATATTTGACGATACTTACTTATTTCTATAATATTGTCGATGGTTTAGTCAGGTCTGGCAGATGCAACTGAATAAAGCTGAGCGGAGCACTGTAATGTGCATGTAATCATTCAAATGAACAACCTGATTTATTATTACAATCGTTGTTAGGAACTTAAGAAATACAGTAAATAGGGCGCCATCACATCTGTAATTGAAGTAACATACATTTGCTTATTCCACACCGGCTAGGCTGTTTCTATTAGCTTGAATCAAAACCGTAAATCTGTACGTGCGCATGTGTGTCATTACTCCATTTACGTTTTGAGATGCAAAAAATTATATACGAGACAATATTATATATTTTTATCAGTAATTCATTATCAATATGCCTATTAGAAATACATTTATTTCATTTTCATTTGTTTTAACAAAATTATTAGTTTCGTTTTAATATTATATCAATTTTTACATTTTAATTCACGTAACAGACCAAACCTCAGGAACATTACAATTTCTAAAACTAAGACTGTTTTTAAAATAATTAAAATAAATATATTTCTCTACTTCCTTAGATAAAGTACTGTATGATTGGTCTCTTTTTATAAATAAAAGTGACCAATGATAATTTCCATCGGCCTAAATGTTTTTTTACTTCTTTTACGTTCTACTGCCAAAGTTAATTACTGTAGGTCTATTGATATTGATAATTCTGTGTTTTCATAATCATTACATCGCCTATTGGTTATTGCTGTGTAGCTGATTTTCGATTGTATAATCATGTGGCAAGTGTAATGCAAACTCTGTAACATCATTAAGGAAATATTTCCTCCATACAGTATGGCATGTTATTTGTATAGCCAAACCTAAACGTAAATTATATATCGGCCACATATGATACACTTTACTGACACTTTATTAAATAAATTGCCAATGACTGGACATATAATTTCTGAAGTATCTGAAGGAGTATGGCATCGTTAGCTTACGTCATCATAGCCTTGTTGTATTTTGTAAAAAGAATTGTTACTGGTTTCTCACCTAGACTGTGATTGTCAAACAGCTAATAACGAGTGTCCGCCTGCTGTGTATAATACTTTTGATTTAAAATATAACATAATTAATTCTGCATGGGTGGTCTTGCTTATTTTTTCCCTCAGCCTTTGAAGTAGATTTAGCATAAAATAAAATCCAATCTAAAAGAACGTTTTATAGAAAGATTTACACCCCTATTTACAACATACAAAACGATTTTGTATCCAATCCAATAAGAAATGTGTGAAATAAACTGGCTGATTCTTCTAATACCATTAGAGAGATTATCTTTTTTTTTCAATAAATAATACAGGTACTATAACTTACCAATCGTATAAACTAGTTCTTTTCTTTTTTGTTAGTTTACTCTATAGAAATTCAAAATCAACAGTAAGGTTTTAACAGTAATTTACTGTAGTTTTACAGTAATTTATTTTCAACAGTACCTGTAATTCTACATTACGGTAAATTACTGGCGTCCAGATTGCCAGTAATTTACCGTTTTTTTACAAGAATTTTTTTAACATACATATGAAAAAAGGACGACATTATAAGATGCGGTTTATTTTACTGTATTTTATAAAACTTTAAAATTGTTTCAATTCAACTCCTGGTTCTTGGTTGCTATGTGCAATTTTTATTGAATAAAATATACCTTGAATTTTATTATATTATTTATTAATATTGGCCTAATACAATACTAATTACGAGGACTTGTTATACAAGTTTAAAGTGCCACCTTTAAATATTTGTAATAAATAGATCTTAAACGAAGAGACATGATACATGATTTTATTATGAGAGGAGTTGTTATTAAATGTACTAATAAAACTTAATGTTAATTGTTATTAATCACCCTATTATTATTTAATTATTACTACAAAACGATATTACTTAAAATAAGACAAATAATTTACTAATGTTTTTATTAAATATGAATGGATTTAAACAATAGGAATATGGCTTACTTCAAAATTGGAAATTTTATCAAAATATTCGTAGATTATTAGGCACGATAGGTGACCGTTTAATTGGAGATGTTTTAGTCTATCTGTTAATTCATTTCCTTCATTTCGGATAGTACATCCATATACAAAATATACACAAAAAAAATCACCATGAAAATTAAACATCTTCCACAAAAACAACCGAAACTATCCTAAAATATTAATTTACACCAACGCTGATGCAGGTAGAATTGCGGAAGAACATTGGTTGGTTTTAATTAAACCATAACAAGTGTCATGAATTCTGTTCTTAAAAATATGAATGGAGTTATTCAATACCCGTAACAAATATAGCGCTTGCGTTATTATAACTCATTATAAAACAAATATGTAATAATATTAGATTATAGATGTGTGTTCCGTATACTAATTCCAATTGAATCTACAGGAATATAAGTTTTATCCTTATACACAGCCCGCTGTTCGGTTGTTGTCAGCATATTTCGTATTTTAAGAATCAAATTATGAGACGACCTCTCAACAAACATCTGAACGCTGGTTATAAAGTCCCACAGAAGACCTCCCGATTCAGACGTAAGGTCTAAGCATTGGCTCACATCCAATGACGCCCGTATGTTATTGCTATGGTACTTGTATCCGAGTCTGTTCATTTTGAAGAGTAAATGCTCACCAGAGATTGTGTTAAGTGTTCCTTGTAAACACAGTTCATTTGCGAATGCGTTTCGTATACATACAACTCTGTTTGAAGCTAGTGGGGTGTAATAGAAATAATTAGTGTCTTATAATAATGCATAATGATACAAATGAAATCCTAATTAACACAAAGTTCAGGGTTCAATCATGACCTGCTGCAAGTTTTGTACAGCGTGGTTCCCACTAGGACGCAACGCAACGACGTATTGACGCAAAGTGCTGTATTGCATAATCATGACAAGTGGGAACCGACGACGAAACAATGCTGCAAACTCACTCCCTTAAGCTTGGTTCCCACTTGCGACGCAACTTAACGCAATTTACGCAACGTAAGAAAACCTGCGATGTTTCCAGCACTGTTGCATCGTCGGTCCCACTTGTGATTACGCAATACAGCACCTTGCGTCGATACGTCGCTGCGTTACGTTGTAGTGGGAACCACGCTAGCCTTAAACTCAAAGCACGCTGCTGCACGTAAGAAATAAGGATACTCATAAAAAAAATGATTAATTATAATTATAATTATACTACTACTAATACTACTATTACTACTACTGGTGTATCGAGATCTAGTTGGCATGGGTGAGTTTATTACTAAAGCGTGGTTCCCACTGGCGACGCAACACAAGGACGTAACGCAACGCAAGTGAATTGACCAATCACAAGCGATGGCTTATTCGCTTGTGATTGCTAACTGTCTATAACTTCGCTTGTCATTGGTTAAAACGCTTGCGTTGCGTTTACGTCGTTGCGTTTACGTCCTTGCGTTACGTTCTAGTGGGAACCAAGCTTTAAGGGTGTGATTGTTCAAGTTGTGGGAGTCTTTTTGATACGGTTATATACATGGAAGCAAACTTATACCTGATCCTTGGATTATTAGAAGACGTCCACCCACTTCTAACTGGTTGAAACATTGATGAATGACGTCATCGATTTCATTTTCCTCAAAATAGTAGAGTACATGTAATAAATGTATGATGTGAAATCGTTTATCTGGAGTTTCTTTCTGTAAAGCAATAATTGATAGTACAAATTTTCCAACAGCAATAGTTATTAGCTATATAATAAGACTTATTGTAGAAGTAAAGGTCAGTTAATATTTCTAGAAAACATTTTTGAACAATCGTGTGTATATTTAAAAAAACTGAATTGTTTGTTAACCAGAATTAGTGTCCAACCATAATTATTTTTAATTTTATATTTAGACATTTATTTTACAAGCATTATGTAGGCCGATTTATTTAAGATGTTTTGTAATCAAATTTACCAGAGTGTTCCTTTAATGAAAACGGATGTAAATGAGGGTCTAAGTTTATGTTTGTGAATAGCTTAAGATATTTGTGAATAAGTACGTTCATGTTTATTTGTAAGTTCCTGGTATTAATAATTAAAAAAAACCATGATAATTGTTATTAAAAACTAGTTTTTAATGTTATGTTTAAGTCACATCACCCTGTCCTATCAATTCAGAGTTAGTTACCGACCCTAATTGTTTATTTCTTCAATAAAAATACACAGATATAGCGGTTGTTTAGGATTCAACATGTAGTTTATTATACACTTTAGTTTTAGTTTATTTTCAGTACCAGTAAACATATGATAGCGTGAATATTAATATTGACCCATCGGTTCCGTTCATGTCACCTAATAGATTGATTCAGATTAGTGACCGACCCTTTATTTTTATGACTGCTTGAGAAGTAGTAGATAGATAATAAATAAAAAATACCTCATAGTAAAATGATACAATTATAATGGGCCAGTAAATACAAATAATGACGATTTTACAAAGTTTATATCAATATTAAAATATTGATATAAACTTTGTAAATTACTTGCATTAGACTTTGAACGGCATCTGACCATATCTCTTTCAGATTTAATGATCATGCTTTATCAATAAATCGAAAAGTTTCTGAATATAATCGTTAGGGGCGCTATTTATATGTCCACAATAAAGTACTTGTTTCTAGGTTGTTCTTATAATAATAATACAGGAAATTTATGTTTTCGGGCCGGGGCTTTAGCCAGCTAAAACCCCAGAGGACATAATCAATAAGAAACTGTATTAACACGATGCTATATATATAATAAGGCCGACAGTTTAAAATTTTGTAAACTCGAATAATTCATAGGTCCAAGCTGCTGGACCAAAAAAGAAGGACTGCTGCAAACACTCTTTTTATTTAATAAACATGTAATATTACATTTGATTGAATTTTACAATGTTGATATACAAAATATATTACTAAAAACCGTAATTTTAAAGTTCATACAATTGCCTACTGAGGGCGCAAGTTATTTACTTCGTTCGTGGCTAAAAAAGATTATTTTCGGCGATGTTTTGGACATTATATATTTCGAAAACTACAAGTCAAATTGTCATAATTCTTTCTTTATTTTAATATTGATACAAAATATTTACAGGCAATGAATGCTATTAACTTCTAATGTTGCATCGTTATCCCTAGGTAGTAGGCCTATATACTAGTAGTAGTTTGTGTGTGAGCCGGGTCAATAGGGAGTTAATGCTCCTACTTTGGAATATGTACATATACTGTAGCTTAGTTTATGATTATATTTTTGTTCTGTACAGTAAGCCAGGCTATATTTACACAAAATGTTTACTACTGATTGTTAAACAAAAATAATAAATCATTATATCTGAAGAAAGAACAATGAGTAAAAAAGTCGAGTGGCGGTTTTTGTAAGAAATAATTTTTTTTTAACAAAGGTTGATATTGATAGTGATATGACCCAGGCCATAACCTGTAGTATTACACTCTTTATTTAAAACAATCAATACAAATCAATAATTTGCGAATATAATTTGAAATATAAACTGAAATATTACATTTACTACATTCACAGAAAAGGTACTCATGCCGGAGAGCAAACGGCAAAATGCCAAAAAACAAGTCCTGCAATTTGGCAGTCGACTTGTGCATGTATACGGTATATCATTAAAATTACGGTATATCATTAAAATTACGTCATAGGGCAGCAGTCGACATAGTGGACGTAAAAATCTAAAAGTCACTATTATTATTTTCAGTGATAACAATCATTTTTAGGATTATCGAACATAAGTTGGTTGCTGAAAAGTTTATTTTTCAATATTAGTATCAATATGTTGTTAAATGTCATAAACGATCTTAAAACAATAAAAACTACTTTATACATACAAAGTAATCGATAGCATCTTCTTGACGCCAGTCAAATCTAACCACATCAAAATTTGTGTTAGAGCACACCTTTGCTTTGAAACGATCCATTTCAATGGCATTTGGTTCCAATACACGAACAAAAATATTCTTCTGTTTTTTCTGGAGATTTTCAAGCATAAAATAGTCCATCTCACCTGATAGCAAGAAAAAAACTGAACCTAAATTAATTGAAAAAGTATAGGCCTAAACATTAAAAATTACCTTTAACAAAGTTTTAAATTCAAATTAAATATACCGTACTTTGTTTATGCCATTTGTATAAGTTAATCAATGTTTAAGTTAAATATGTAATAAATAACAAAACAGTTTACATTTCTGTTTTTTGTTCAGTTTTTCATAAATATTGAATTGGATTATAATGTAGACATTCCTATTCAAAATACTGGTACTATAACTTTCAATATAGCAAAATGTTGCCAAAATCAGAACAACAATACGTAGCTCTAGAATGGAAACACATTTTGATATCAAGGCAACTTCCTACTACTCTTTTAAGAGTAGTAGGAAAAGGTCTATGTTAAAACATCTTTTGCATAGTATTTTATAAAGTTGTGTTGATCTGGACCTCTGTGAATAAATAAATTTAAATTTTTTAATTTATTGTAGCCCTAGTTTTCTTTTTATCTAAATGTTTCCGAGATGTATGTCAGTTACACTAAAAACGAAGAAATGTGAAGTAACATAACCTGATTAACACATCTGAACAAAGTGAAGTTGACTTACCAACGCCACTGCCAACTCCAAGAATCCTACACTCATCTTCGCTTTGTAAGCTGTCGTTTTCCACAAATTCATCCAATTTTTCTTTTAACCAACTTTTCATTTTGTCATTTTGATCTGACATTCGTCGAAACTCTAGAAACGACGATGCGTACCTGTCCGTACAAAAAATAGACATTTTGCAATAATTTAAATGATTACAAAGACGGTTGTCTTTTAAAAACAAGAAATCGTGTTGCGATTGATGTCAAATATAGTTATGCATGCTTCTTTAATAGTACTACTACTATACCGTACTACTTAGTACTACTTTAAATGGTTTGATAGAGGACGCTCTCTACCGTCAATCATGCAAATATTCAACCAAAAGCTTAGGAATTTGACTTTAGTAAAACATTACTAAACTGAAGGAATGATTACAATTAGGTTTAACTGTAAAAAGATATGCTCCTTGTTTTGTTTTCAAGTGCAATTATTCTATAACAGTCACCAATACTCGCAATCGCTTTAAGTAGTGTTATTACTATGGGTATTAGTCTGTGTAAAATAATTACTACAATCTCAAGCAACGTAAATTGTTTTGAATAGTCAATACAATGCTACAGTAATACGTCAATCAAACCGTATGAAATAACTTGTAGTACATACTAGGTTATCGTGCTGTGTCAAAGAAATAATTGGCCTAAAACGTTATAATACAGAGGTGCAGAGAATTGCTCAATAAACTTTGACCGATCGTGTTAAGACTACGATACAAAATAAAAATGCATTTTCGTCTTCGTTAATATCCCGCCATGTTCACTGAGAGATAGTAAATTTTAATTTCCTGTTGAAGCCCTATTTAATCTATTTCAATAAATCATAAAACAAATCGATCTTTAATGAAACAAACCTGTCATTTGCTATTATCGACGCTTTCAGATCTGTGTGCTGTAAGGGGGAAACTTAGTTTCTACTAGGCGAATTTGAACGTCAGCTTATACGCACGCATATTTATTATAGTTTCCATATTCCAAAAATCCCTTTCTGTTGCAAATTCTATTTCTTTGAGTTTCTCTTCAGTAAAATTGGTAGGTCAAATACTTTTCTACTTTGTGCGAAGCGAAAAAATGACAAGCAATTAGAGTTGTCACGCTATTCACTCTTGTAATGAAAAGTGTAGGTTTTTAGTCGCGATAATCGCGTGCAACGTTACACTCCATGTCGGTTGGTCGGTCGGTAAACACTAACTTGAGCACGCGACTGCAGCCATCCATATGGCTGAAAATTCGCTTTAGTGGAAAACAGGCTTAGAGAACGGGTTAAATATAGCACCAAGGAAAAAAATGACACTGCTGTAATTTCAATGATAGACTATGAACGGTAACTATGTTACAATCACCAAACGAAGAATTAGCGGCGGTTGCGTTCGTTTACCTGCATGATACAGTATTATGTAAATAGCTACGTAAAACGTTATGTCTGAAACGTTACGTTTGTTACATTCAGATCTGTTGTAAAGAACGATTCATTCAGAACGCACAGAACAATCGACAACACGTACTGTCGTCTCGGCTTACATTAAAGCAATTTACTAGCATTATCCTCAGTTGAATCTACCGTTTTAAACAGTTTTTGTACACCATTCTACAGAAGTAAAGTAAATGAGTCTCAGTTTTACGTATGTCTCTACGTAACGCATGCAAGAGAAATATTTTATGGCGATCCTGCTATTTATGGCGATCCTGTTATTTTATGGCGATCCTGTTATTTTATGGCGATCCTGTTGTTTTATGGCGATCCTGTTGTTTTATGGCGATCCTGTCTAATGGTGATCCTGTTTTGATATTTTTCTCTTTACACTGTTGGATCTTGAATAAATAAGAAATAAATAAAAAAATATTCACTTTTTTCGAAGCCGCACAAACTTGAAAAGCCACCCTAAGTCAGACAAGCAATACACGGGACAGATAATCGTCGTCCATTGTTTTATCCAACGTCTGTTGTATTGTGACAATGACAATTACATTGTGTTGCTTTGAATTTGTGTGTGTTCGTTTTATAACTTACATGTTTGAATCTTTTCCAATTTTAATCACGTACCTAGACTACCGTTCTAAGAAAAAAGAAATCAAACTTTACGATTTCTTGACAGACTCTGAAGCTTAAATATAAAGCTACATTCAATCATTTTATTTTTTATTTTTATTTTATTCAGTCAAAACCAACAGCGATAAATACTGCCACTAACAGGTTTGAAACATAAAACAATACAACATAAAAAACGGTTAACAATAAAATACAGATAATATATATATATATATATATATAAATCCAAAACATATCACCTGTAAATGCTAATTCTACAAGTAAATGTGCTTATAAGCAACGTTGTAATTGATTGTTGTCATTATAGTCTCCTATATATATATATATATATATATATATATATATATATATATATATATATATATATATATATATATCATATATATATATATATATATCATATATATATATATATATCCAATATATCCAATATATATCCAATCTGCAGACAGTACTGTTTCGATCTTATTAGATCTCGTCAGTGCAGCTCAGGTTTCGAAATGAAATGTACCGCAGAACTGGCACAATATATAGGCTGAGCCAGGTATGCGGGACATGGTACACCGATTATGAACTATATATAACATAGATCGGCATGCCATAAACAATTTCAATTTAAAATTTATATTAATCAAACAGACTATGCAGGCTGTTCAAGAAGTGAACACATAATCGTCCTCTTAAAATAACCAAGTCTATCATTAAAAATATCAATATGATTGCTATTTAGATTATTAAATGTATATGGTAGTCTATGAAAAATTCGCCTCTTAATACAGTCGACACGGCTAAAAGGAATATGCAATAAATGTCTATTTCGTGTACGACCAGGGACATTTAAACTAAATAGTGAAATTAATGAACAGTCATATTTAGAATTTAAAATATTATATAAAAAAACCATATTAGATATCGTTCGACGATTGCTGACAGAATCAATGGAAAAGGCAAAATTAACACAGTTATAAGACAGGAATCGTACAAACTTCCGTTGAACAGTGTCGATTCGACGGGCCTGACGGAACAATATTCAAGATAATAGATTTGTATAAAGATAAAAGTGCCCTGCCGTCGTTCATAAACCTACAATTTCTCCATATCAAGCCCATCATTCTATTAGCTTTTGACAACACATGATTAATATGTGAACACAAATTTAATTTACTATCAATACAAATACCTAAATCTTTCTGTACATAAACCATCTCAAGATCATGTCCATTCAAATTATAATTGAAGAGCACAGGCCTTTTTTTAAGTGTTATAGATAAATATTTGCATTTAGGCCTATTAGCATTAAGTTTTAGCCCCCACTTCTCCGTCCATTCCACGAGACCATCCCGATCCTCCTGAAGTAAAAAAGCATCCTGTGGAGTGGTAATCACTTTAAACAATTTCAGATCGTCAGCAAATAAAAGAGACTCGGAATGATTAAATTTTAAAGAAAGATCGTTGATAAATAAATAAAATCGGGCCAAGGATTGAGCCCTGCGGAACGCCCGATAACACAGGGAGCCAATCAGATGTCTCTCCCCCAATGACAACAAGCTGTTGTCTATTAGTTAAATAGCTTTTAAACCAACTTGAAAGTGAACCGGATAAACCAAATTTTGAAAGTTTAAAAATAAGCAAATCGTGGGAAACGGAATCAAAAGCCTTAGAGAAATCACATCGCACTGCTTCTTGCTGTTAATTGCATCGTATGATGTAGCAAGAAGCAGTGCGATGTTGGTTTGACATGATCTCCAAGAGACAATTCCATGCTGCCTAGGACTTAAAGCATTAGAAACATGTGATGACAAACCATCATGCACAATGCGCTCATAGTAGGCAATAACGAAATAGGACGATAGTTACAAATTAGTTTTTTGGGACCACTCTTGTGAATTGGGACAATATTAGCGTGTTTCAAAGATGACGGGAAAACCCCAGAATTAATAGATAGCTGAAACAATTTGCAAAGCGGATAAGAGAGTGAGGAGGAGGCACCCTTTAAGACAACGTTACTAATCTGATCAATGCCAGTAGCTTTATTTATCAATGTTACCAAGTGCCTTTTCCACAGAATGCTGATTCACAGACAGAGAACTCAAGTTATCCACCGCATAGTCAGGAAGACCTGGATAGTCCCGGGGAACGTCCGGAGAAGGCTCACTGAAAAAAGAATGAAAATAAGAATTAAAATTTAATGTGGTAGCTTTATCATAATTAGACTGGAATGAAATGTTATCGTGACTCATGATAGAAGGAAGATTATTTGACTTGTATTTAGTTTTCATCCAGCTCCAAAATCTTTTATTGTTAGTGACAATTTGCTTAGCCAAAGAGTCCAAGTAATCTTTATACTTTTTATTGCGCATTTTTTTAAAGGACGCGCGAGCAAATTTGAAATTACTTTGGGCTAACCGATTATTATGTTTTTTCAGATATCTATAATACTTTTCTTTGAGTTGAAGCGCACTTCTCAACTCATTGTCAAACCACGGAGGAAGCTTTCTGCGCTTTCTAATTTTAGGCACTGTGTCATTGACGGCAGCATTTAACAAATTATAAAACATATCCAAAGCTTCATTTAAATCACCTTCAAAATCAATTAAGACACTCCATGGAACACAGTTAAGAGTATTACATAGATTATTGACATCAAGTGCTTTAAAATTATAAATTTACGATTCAAATTATCATTACTACAATTACCATCAAAATTTAAACGGAAATCAATTCTCACACAGCAAAATTTGAAATTCTAAGCAAGAAAAAAAAATCTTGTTTTAAGAAAAAATTCTTAAAATAAGTATTTTTTTTCTTGTCAAGATTTAAAATTACTTAAAACAAGAGATAATTTTCTAGAAAAGACACATTTTCTTAAATTAAGTTTTGCAATTTTCTTGAAAATGCTTATTACAAGAAATATTTTACTTAAAATAAGAAGTCAATATCATTCTCTTCTTATTAAGAATAGTTTTGCTTAAAACAAGATTTGAAAATACTTAATTTGAAAAGTATTTTACTTAAAATAAGAAATCTATATTATATTTATCCCTATCAAGAATAATTTTTCTTAAATCAAGATTGATGAATTATAAAAATTACTTAAAACAATAAATATTTTTCTAGGTAAGACAAAGTTTCTTAAATTAGGTTTCGCAATAGTCTTGAAAATACTTGTTTTGAGAAATATTTTACTTAAAATAAGAAGTCAATTTCACACTACCCTTATCAAGATTATTTTTACTTGAATCAAGATTCGCAATATTCTTGAAAATGCTTATTACAAGAAATATTTTACTTAAAATAAGAAGTCAATATCATTCTCTTCTTATTAAGAATAGTTTTGCTTAAAACAAGATTTGAAAATACTTAATTTGAAAAGTATTTTACTTAAAATAAGAAATCAATATTATATTTATCCCTATCAAGAATAATTTTTCTTAAATCAAGATTGATGAATTCTAAAAATTACTTAAAACAATAAATATTTTTCTAGGTAAGACAAAGTTTCTTAAATTAGGTTTCGCAATATTCTTAAAAATACTTGTTTTGAGAAATGTTTTACTTAAAATAAGAAGTCAATATCATATTATCTTATCAAGACTATTTTTGCTTAAATTGAGATTCGCAATATTTTAAAAAATACTTATTTTGAGAAATGTTTTACTTAAAATAAGAAGTCAATATCATACTATCTTATCAAGACTATTTTTACTTGAATCAAGATTCGCAATATTCTTAGAAATACTTATTTCGAGAAATGTTTTACTTAAAATAAGAAGTCAATATCATACTATCTTATCAAGACTATTTTTGCTTAAATTGAGATTCGCAATATTTAAAAAAATACTTATTTTGAAAAATGTTTTACTTAAAATAAGAAGTCAATATCATACTATCCTATCAAGACTATTTTTGCTTGAATTCAGATTCGCAATTTTCTGATTTTGAGAAATGTTTTACTTAAAATAAGAAGTCAATATCATACTATCTTATCAAGACTATTTTTACTTGAATCAAGATTCGCAATATTCTTTAAAATACTTATTTTGAGAAATGTTTTACTTAAAATAAGAAGTCAATATCATACTATCTTATCAAGACTATTTTTGCTTAAATTGAGATTCGCAATATTTTTAAAAATACTTATTTTGAGAAATGTTTTACTTAAGATAAGAAGTCAATATCATACTATATCCTATCAAGACTATTATTGCTTGAATTGAAGTCAATTCTATTTTAATATTCTTAAAAATACTTATTTTGAGAAATGTTTTACTTAAAATAGATTGTCAATATCCTTATATTCACACAACGGTAGAGCAGTTAGCACTTCAGTTTCAAGTGATGAAAGAATCTGGGTAATCAAACTGTTTGTGCTTTGAATAATCGATTGCACTGCAACCTAAAGAAAATAATATTGATTTAATATTTTTTATATTCAAGTTTTAATATGTTTAAAAACTAAGTTGTGCTTTAGTTGGGGAGCTATGCAGCCTAACAAAAAAAATGTTATTTGTAACAATGAAATTGGTCACAAAAAAATGCAACATAAACTTAGCGTGTATAATGCCTAGGCCTAGGCCTAGTACCCAAGTCCTATAGTTACTATAGCTAATAGTCCTGTATAATAACAGTACCAGCAAGGCCTAGGAAATCGACGTATTTCTCTAATAAAAAATAGTTTAAAATGCATAATTGTTGTAATTTTAAAGCAAAATGGCTTACCTGCGGAATCTTGTTTCTCTCCTTTAATTTTAGTAGAAAGACATCAGCATTTTTTATACTATTATCTGCTTGTTCATCCTCTAATTAGTAGGCCTTCTTGCTAGCTGAGCATCAACAAGATCATTAATATTAAACAATCATTAACAGTATAACAATACTAGAATTATCACTACTACTATCGTCAGTTGATAAATCATCCCCATTATAATAGTTTTTTTCTTCATTAACTTCGTCAGTCTCCTAGTCTAGGCCTAGTTCTACTTCATCCTCAATTGGCATCCTCGTTTTCTCCAGGCATACTTATACTGATGATGTTTCCATCGTCAACTGCAGGAGGTTGCCGATTGTTATACTCGTCCTTAAAATGGCGTCTTATGACATGCTTGTAAAACGAATTGTAAATTCCAAAGCTTGCCGGGCAGCGAACCACCAATTCCACATGTTACTCGAAAATTCGGAGTATTTCCATGAATTGAATTATAATGCCTTAGCAAATAGGGTAGCAAATACTGTACCTACTTCAGTTTACTGGCACCAACTTATCGCTTTTTTTCGGACTGCAACAAACATGTGTCATTATTATTGTCTGTCGTATTACTGTTGGTCCAGACGTTTTATAGATTTGCTTTAACCACCATGGAGGTTTATACCTCCATGCTTTAACGTTGAGCAGTATAATGACCTTATACATTCTGGGTAAAAGGCCAGCGATAAATTGTTGGTTATAGTTGAAAAACAACACTGTGTGTGGTCGATGACCTAGCTCCCGGCGGGATCATGGCCAACGGTTTTTTAAAGTAATCATTCAAAATCTAGAGTTTGTAAGTAAAAGACACCTTTCATCGCAATTTATATATTAAATGCTTCAATAGGCCTAGTAAGATTAGTCTAATATAATGTCGAAGGAAGACGCTTTGTTGAAGAAATAGATGAAGAAGTGGCCAACATTTTAACAGGTTCGTAGGCCTAATAATTATATTTTAATCTGCCAGCAGTCTAGGCCTAGCCTAGGCTCCTTCCTAGTAAGTAATACTGTAGGCCTGGAACTAGTAGGTCTAGGCTAGCCTACTATGCCTGTACTGACGGACCAGGTGTATAGGTTTAGCTTAGCATTTTAGTTCAGACATTGACAGAGGGGACAAATATTGTCGGACCTATTTCAGCTAGGTATAAGGAAGGCCTAATAATAGATAATACAATTATAATGTAACAGTTATTTTGTAATGTAGCCATGAAATATCTACGAAGGATTATATTATATACACATATTCCAATGAGAAATGTAATGACATTTAAAAACACTTCTTTATATTTAATTAATTGTACACACTAAGTAATCCCCGAAGTGATCACATCGATATTGAAACTTAACGTTTTTAACTCTAAATTAAAAAAAAACATACTAAAAAAACAAACAAAAAACATACGTACTGCATAACTAAAATTGTTATATTAAATTTCTTTTTAAAAAACTGTGTTATTTACAATATCTTAAATTATTTGTTAGGTAATTGAAGAAGTTCGAAGGATACTAATTATTACTAGGCAAAGAGGAATGAAATACAAAAGAAAGCTTTTTAAACAAGTGCTTAGCAAATTTTTCCAAAGAAGAGAATAATATAGTTTATTTTGGTATTTTAAAGAGAAACACCAGTCCTCCATCTGGTAAGTACAGTGTATGTTTTTGTACTTTTATCTATTCATAAATAGTTTTATAATGGACCAATGGTAGTGAGGAAATATATTGTGTACGTATTTTTAACAGCTTGGTTCGACTCAAGCTAGTGTCATGCACTCCTCCCTTTGACAACTAAAATTAAATAAATGACTTATGAATATTAATTTTTGACATATTAATGCTCTCCTGGCCAGCCCACCCTTTCCCCTTCCTTTTACATTGACCACCTACAAAACTGTAGGCTACATTATTAAAAATTTGAGCTACAGTATATCAAGTTTATGTCCATACATTATTCCACTCATTTAAATAAATTTATATAATATAATGTTTTCAATTTGTTATTTTTGGTTAGGTTCAAAGATAACCCATAATATGTTGTCAAATCTGTCAAACATATTTGTTGGGAAAAACTCATCAAAAAAAGTCTGCCGACCTTGAAGGTATTTTAAATTTAAAATACAAGTAACATTATGTACATTAAAAAAAAATATCTTAAAGTGTTTTTTTAAAATCAAATTTATCTTAGCTTAAAATTCGAGGTATATACTATGTTTACAATAATTTATTAAAATCAAACAATTAAACAAAATTTACATTTAATTGTATGATTGTTATTATAAACATTGATACGGAATAAAAACATCAATCAGGATTGAGCACCGTTTTGCGTATTGTCTTCCTAAATAGTAATATTAAAAATAAATTTAGACCCTAATAATTTAACTAAAAATAATAGATACAGCCATGCCTGTCTTTGGGATCGGTATAAACAGGGCAAAGTTTGCGATTAAAAAGTTCAAATGCATATTCCACCCACCTTATAATGTAAAATTATTCTTACCACCGTTCTAATATTGCGTCATGTTTTTGTGTTTACCGCCCCAGATATAGGACTCTAAAACCACACCGTACCAAATTAGTTGATGATGTTACACATATTTTAAATACAGTAATAACTAAAACTATATTAATCTCTTTTCATTTTTAGGAACATGAATAAAGATCCAGAATCCTGGTCTTCACGCCGATCAGGTAATATGCCGGTATTGCTTTTGGACACAGAAATGGCCTACATTAAAGTTTAGCAAACAATTCTAACTACAAAGAAAGCAAAATTAGATGAGGCTCTAGTTACTCTCCTCTCCACTTTTTACCTTCTGGATTTCGATTATCCAAAATGAAAAGAAGTAGGCCTCACTATCCTTTAACAGTTAGTGATTTGTGATGAAAACACACCTGTACACTTGACAAAGGCTGTTGAATCATCATTAGTATACATTAATAAATTTAAAGACACCTCTAATAGTTTAAAGCCCAGGTGCGGGAGAAGAATTTTACGAAATTTGTATTTTACCATTTTAATGTTTTTAAGTTTTCTTTTGATGGCATTTTATTATTAATAAAAACAAGTTTGTTTTAAAGAAGTTGTATATATTATTGTACCTAATGTCATGTAAATTGTAGTTCTTAATGAAAATAACAGTATTGTTAATATTATGTTTTATAACATTCTTGAATTTATTTGTTTAAGTAAAATATTTCTTAAAATGAGTATTCATTTATCGTTCTTAAAATAAATTTTTAATGATTTATATTTTATAGAATTCTTGTTTCAAGCAATTTTTTTCCCAATATAAGTAAGAATTTACGAATTTTAATTTGATAGAATTCTTGTTTCAAGCAATACTTTTCTTAAAATAAGTAAACATTTACTGGTTTTTATTTGATAGACTTCTTGTTTACTTATTTTTAAAAAAGTTTTGCTTGAAACAAGAATTCTACAAATAAAAATCGGAATATTCTTACTTATTTTAAGAAAAATATTGCTTAAAACAAGAATTTTAAAAAATACAAACCGGAATATTCTTACTTATTTTAAGAAAAATATTGCTTGAAACAAGAATTCTACAAATAAAAATCGGAATATTCTTACTTATTTTAAGAAATATATTGCTTGAAACAAGAATTCAAAAAATACAAATCGGAATATTCTTACTTATTTTAAGAAAAATATTGCTTGAAACAAGAATTCAAAAAATACAAATCGGAATATTCTTACTTATTTTAAGAAAAATATTGCTTGAAACAAGAATTCAAAAAATACAAATCGGAATATTCTTACTTATTTTAAGAAATATATTGCTTGAAACAAGAATATTAAAATTAAAAATCGGAATATTCTTACTTATTTTAAGAAAAATATTGCTTAAAACAAGAATTCTAAAAAATACAAATCGGAATATTCTTACTTATTTTAAGAAAAATATTGCTTGAAACAAGAATTCTACAAATAAAAATCGGAATATTCTTACTTATTTTAAGAAATATTTTGCTTGAAACAAGAATTCAAAAAATACAAATCGGAATATTCTTACTTATTTTAAGAAAAAAATTGCTTGAAACAAGAATTCAAAAAATACAAATCGGAATATTCTTACTTATTTTAAGAAAAATATTGCTTGAAACAAGAATTCAAAAAATACAAATCGGAATATTCTTACTTATTTTAAGAAAAATATTGCTTGAAACAAGAATATTAAAATTAAAAATCGGAATATTCTTACTTATTTTAAGAAAAATATTGCTTAAAACAAGAATTCTAAAAAATACAAATCGGAATATTCTTACTTATTTTAAGAAAAATATTGCTTGAAACAAGAATTCTACAAATAAAAATCGGAATATTCTTACTTATTTTAAGAAATATTTTGCTTGAAACAAGAATTCAAAAAATACAAATCGGAATATTCTTACTTATTTTAAGAAAAAAATTGCTTGAAACAAGAATTCAAAAAATACAAATCGGAATATTCGTACTTATTTTAAGAAAAATATTGCTTGAAACAAGAATTCAAAAAATACAAATCGGAATATTCTTACTTATTTTAAGAAAAATATTGCTTGAAACAAGAATTCAAAAAATACAAATCGGAATATTCGTACTTATTTTAAGAAAAATATTGCTTGAAACAAGAATTCAAAAAATAAAAATCGGAATATTCTTACTTATTTTAAGGAAGATACTGCTTAAAACAAGAATGAAAAAAGCAATTAAATTCTTGGTAAGAATATTGTTCTTAAAGTATTATTTCTTGGTAAGAATAATTTTCTTGATAAGAATTTGTGTGATTCTTGTTAAGAATTTTACGATTCTTGGTAAGCCAAAAAGTATTGAAATACGGACAAGTCAAAATTTACTTGTTTCAAGAAATATTTTGCTTGAAACAAGTTTTTTTTTTCTTAAAACAAGAATCAGAATTTTGCTGTGCAAAGATGAGTGGTCAGATAAAAAAATATCGTTAGCAGTATAGACTTTGTCGGAAATGTTTTTACTACAAATAACAAGATCAAGCATTTTATCCAGTACAATACGTATTGCATTGAAATAGGCCACAGTTAGAAAGCAATACATCAAGTAAGTGTTCTCCCATGGACTGAGCTGGAGCAGAATGAGGGTTGCCACTCCAATTAATTTCGGGCAGGTTGAAATCTCCAAGAATGAGGAATTCACTGTTTTTATAGTAGAGCATAGCGATTTCCACAGACGAAGTATAACGACGGAGGACATCGAGTGTAGCGTTCGGTGGTCTATAAAATAATCCAACAAGAGGCTTTTACGCCGCTTTAGCTGAATCTCTATCCACATGAACTCTGTTGAATCACTTTCTAGGCGTTCCACTCGGTTACAGGTAAATTTGTTGTTCACTAGCATCAGGATACCACCACCACGTTTATCAGTATATCTTATACTTTATTTACAATTGCAACGAACCTGACTCCCCATCTTACTACCAATGCATTACGTCATTCATTGCACACTCATAACGGAGTGTAACTAGCGCCATCAAAGTATATTAAATGCAGTGCTACCAATTATTATACTTACTGATAGCGTAATTTAAACAAATTATACTTTTACTATTATTATAAAACAATGAAATACTTCACATAATCACATATCATATCACATAACACATATCTATACACTTATTTTATATATAAAGAGATTATTATGTGACGAAGGCCGTGTTTCGCAACCAAAACAAAAATTATCGGTTAATTGTTTAACCATTTACGTAATATTAACAAATAAAATGCGCATGATCAGTCATTACCGAAGAACGAAGTGGCCAATCACAACACAAATATTTTTCCTTTAGGTCAAAGGTTAAAAATTATCGCGTGTATCCGATAATTATCCGATTTGAATTGTTTTAGTTTTTCTCGAGTGGAATCAGTTAAACTCCGTTCCCACAAGCTATTTATCGATTGGTTATCGGTTAATTTTTATCGGTTAATTTTTATCGGTTATCGGTTAGTTTTTGGATGCGTAAACACGGCCCGAGTTTAGTAGGCGGTATAGGCATTCAGTACGTTATATATGATTGTTACTTTTATTGTCAATTAGTATTCGTCACCCAGAGTTTATGATAAAATATTGGTATGGCAATAATCACGTTTAATGTGAATCATAGATGTGTTTTCTGAATACTAATTCCAATTGAATCCATGGGAATGCAAGTTTTATCCCCAATCACAGGACGTTCGAGAGTCAACATGTTTCGTATTTGAAGAACCAAATTAGGAGATGTTTCAACAAACTTATCAACTCCAGTTAAAAAGTCCCACAGAAGGCTTCCTGTTTTAGATTTTGGGTCTGCTAAACATTGACTGACATCCAGCGATGAACGAATGTTGTCACTATGGTACTTGTATCTAAGTCTGTTAATTATGAACAGCAAATCTTCACCAGAGACCCGGTTAAATTTGTCATCTTCTAAAGAACACAGTTCTTTAGCGAATGCTTTTCGGATACTTAGAAGTCCATTTGAAGCTATGGGAATGTATGTAATATAGAGTGTAAGTAGGTTACATATAATATTATTTTCACATTATTACACATTTATATGAAAATTAACCAGCAAATATATTATATACTTATATTTTGACATGGAATAAATAAACTTGTTCATGTTTTTTGTATTATTATTTTTTATTTCATACGCATTCAACAGCGAGCAATTCGCCAATTACAGGATAGATAAACTGTTTTATAACTGATCGTGCTCATAAGTCCCGTTTGAGGTTTAAGGAGTGAAGTTAATAAAAGTCGTAAGTTACAACCCTGGCACTAGGTCATGAGGATTGGATTGGAAAGCAGGCACTTAATCACCTTATATTGTTAGTTAGAAATATCTCCAAGTGCCCATAAAACTACATTGTTGTCGTCGTTGTTGTTGTGAATATTATTTATTCAGGGTGGTGTGATTGATCATAGCTTAACTGTCTGGTTATATATTACATTGTACCTGATGCTTGTATAATTAGAAGACGTCCGCCCACTTCTAATTGGTTGAAGCATTGCTGAATGACGTTCATTTCATTTCCTTTGAAGTAGTATAGTACGTGGAATAAATGTATGATGTGAAACCGTTTATCTCGAGTTTCTTTCTGTAATGAAATATACATTAGTATTATTCCTATGTTGACTTGGTTCCTATAATACTAACACTTTTTGTCTTTTCTTCTTTCTTTCTGGCAACATTTTAAACGACAAATAGTATATACCCCCACTACCACTTTTTTTAAAAATAAATTGTGCCTCCTTACTGTACTTTATAGCCACAGGGTGAGAAAATAACTGTGTTCATATAATATTATACATAATTAGTTACAGTAATGTTAAAACAAGTTGTCAAAAAATGTATATAATATATTAGCAAGTAAAAATACTTTGGTAACCAATTGTTTTTTTCTTTAATAAAAGTTTGACCGATATATTATTACAATAATTGGTTTGTTTATTAAAATTAATTTTAAAAGTATAGTAAGTTTAGGTTATTTTCGCTACCAGTAATTATATTACATAGGTTTGTTTCGCACAACCTTGTCCACAAAAAAAATAAAGAATTAACGACCGACCATATTTGTTTATGTCTGTAATAAAATAAAAAATAAACGTATTAGAAGATAATGGTTGTAAAATAAAATTAAAGTCACGATGTCAGTTTAGGATAAATGCAATTAAATACCAGTAATTCTAAAATATAAATAGCGCCGATTCACGAGTAATATAAAGTTGGCACTAAGGTTTATATTAATAAACTTGACATTAATGCTGATGAATTATGTGAGCTTATATTATTATGTTGTTGCTAATGTTGATAATATTATGAATATAACTGTAGGCCTATTTACCGGTACTACTCTTTAATACAAAAATGGAGTGACCTGCTGGGAGATTGAAGCTTTTCTTTATACATCTGTACCATGGAGGGAGTGGGGATATTTTCCTCCATGTGTGAAAGTAGGGTGTTGAAAGGGTTTTTTTTTAGTGAAGGAGGGGCGTTTCTTCGAGTAGGTTTAGTTTATTTTGTTGGATGTAATATGGTAACAAAAAGATCCCTTCTTGCTAAGTTAACATGGTCCGCTAATATTATATGCAGATTAACCTGCTGCGAGGTTGAAGCTTTTCTTCATACATCTGTGCCATGGTCGAATTTCCTTCAATGTATGTAATTAAGTACTGTGTATTTTGTTGAATTATCTAAGATATCTAATAAAAAGTTACACATACAAAGTAATCGAGAGCATCAACTTGACGCCAGTAAAATTTCACGACATCCAAACATTTGTTAGAACACACATTTGCATTGAAATGATTCATTTCAACAGCGTTTGGTTCCAATACACGAACAAAAATATTCTTCTGCTTTTTCTGAAGGTTTTCACAAATGAAACAGTCGATCTCACCTAAAAGCAATACAAAAATAATACATTTAATTTGTTTACAGGCCGGATGCCGATTCTAAAATAATATTTAATCTATTCTAGCCTCAGGTAGATGTTTTTGTTGAAAGCGTTCTGTCTCATTCATTCTAATCTGTTCATCCAATTTCGTACTTTCTACCGTTGATTTTATTAGTTCACTCTTCCCTGGTTTTATAAAAGAAATGTCTATATTCATCATTTGTTTTTTTTTCAACTATAGTCAATTCATACTACTGGACGTAGTAGAAAGATTTACAATGATATATGTCAATAACACAAAAAAAACAGACATTAAAAAAGAAGTTGACTTACCAACGCCACTGCCCACTCCAAGAATCCGGCACTCCTCTTTGCCTGTTAAACTGTCTCCTTCTATACATTCATCCAACTTTTCTTTTAACCAGCTTTTCATTTTGTCATTTTGATCTGACATTCGTCGAAATTCCATAAATGATGATGCAAAGTTCTCAGTGGATGAAATAGACATTTTGAAGTAGTTTAACTACTACCGAATTGAAAGAGGAAAATTGTGTTGTGTCATATAAAGACCCGACATTGGATTATAGTCAGGTGATAGTCAGGCAGCATTTGTATTTTACTTCATATATTTAGCCAAGTTTGATTTTTCACTTTTAAGTGATCAAGGACATCACAACGAACAACTTCCAACTTGTTGTCCAAATTCTAAACGCGTTTTTCATTCGCTGGGGGCGCTTTTTCAAAATGGCCGCTTATGCTATCAAGTACTTATATCTCGGCAACCACTAATCGTAAAGACTTGGTTTTAATCTTAAAATGTTTGTAATGTACATATTTCTATTTACTCTAATGGAATATTTTGACCAGAAATGACGGAAAATGCCATTTCTGACCATTTGACCTTTGACCTTCTATCATCATATCTCGGTAACAAATGGTCACACAGACTTGAAATTTGTTTCAAATTGTTCGCAGTATGCCTTTTTATATTTACTGTAATTAAATGTTTTGTTTTAAAGCAAACAGAAATGCCATATCTGACCTCTTGCCCTAATGCATGTAACATCCACAACTGAGAGACTATAGATTTGTCTAGTATTGTTTATAACTTGTACCTGTACTTGTGGTTTTGTTGATGATATTCCTTGTTCCAAAATCAATATTTCAAATCACCAATGGAACTGTTATAATACTAAATAAATACATACAATAAAGTTCATCGATATCGTCTACTAGCTCTACATTCCAGTCCTTTGTATTCTCACATCCATCACCACACTCACATGCATCAGTACAGAGCAAGTTGTTTTTCTTACAACTACAGCGATTTATTGAACATGAACCATTGCAGGTCCATCGACGAATTTCTAGAAGAGCTTCTGTTGCTGGTGGATTGTTGCAAAATACCGGCTTCAAGTGACCATCTTCTAGTTGCCAGGAGTAGTCAGTTGCTGGCGGAATAGATGGTGTTGGCTTGCATGATGAATTCCATACAATAGACATGTAGTATGCTCTTTCCACGTGTGATCTAAGAGTTCCCATGGTTGGAGGTAACTGTTGTCCTTCCTTGCCTTTCTGTGCAAATAACATCCATCTCAAGTCTGTGACATAATCTGCCTTGATCTTAGAAGTACTGTATAATATGCAAACATATCTTTCCATTTGCCTGAAAATCCAATTTGGTATTTCAGAGGTCAGTCCATATACAGCAAATGCATCTAGTATTTCATCGTCACATTTCATAAGTGCTGGGAAATGGGCGGACACTCCTTTTCCAGCAAATGTACCTGTGTTATCTGCACCTTTAAATGCGTACCATCCAATCAGTGCTGCTGATATTTGTTTTCAAAGTCGGTAATAGCATTCCCATATAGGTATTTTTCCCCTCTTTTCCTACAAAATGTGGTCATTGGAGGAAGTAGAGGATAGCTTCCTGTTAAAAAGATAAAGACATCAGTATCTACAGAAAATATGTCAACATTGGCACTTGGGTCTTTGTTCATACAATCAAAGGCATACAATAAGACCAGTTGGTCCCCTTCTTCCAATGTGTGTTGTCCGTGCGTCATCTCTGGCATCATGGTAACTTCTGAGAGATTGCAGTTTGCCATGGACGTGTGATGTGTTACTAGGACCTTCTTCGTGTTGTTCTTGAAGTGATTAGGTATCTTCTCTGACAGATTTTGTAAGTTCAGTTTTGGTCTCTTTGTGCGATAAAAATGTCTTAATGTTCTTAATCTCAGTGTTGTCATTGACATGGTAGTGAATGGTAACTGTTTTCTGTGTTCTCTTATCTCGTGTAGATTCTTTTAAAGATCCTGATAGATATTGATCAAATAAAAGACGAACTTCATCATATGGTTTGCTCATACCAACAATCAGGTTAACAAATTCAGATGCAAAGTCAGAAGCATTGAACTTATCAGACACCTTCTTTACCATATTGACGACACACATTCCATCAATAATGCTGCTTTTTATCAGGCCTGCTGACATTATCTGGTAGAGGGAGTTCTGTTATTGACTGCAATACCTTGGATTTTCCAGAAAGCATTATCATTTTTCCATCTGGATGGAAATTTGATGGTGGAGTGCAATTGAACTCATAGTTGCCTATGACATCCTTTAGAGTGAACTCTGGCCTGCTCTTCACCACAACTAACAATCTAGACAGCAGCTTTCTCTCTTGCTTAATTGAAACTAGTTGACCTTTAATTTTGGTTTTCACCACTGCTCCTACATGCTTGAAATAAGAGAAGTTGTTTTTCTTTTGAGGGTCCCAAAATGTTACGGTTTTTTCAACCATTCGTGAAGTCACAAATTTATCCAATGCTTCTTTTCCTAATTGGTCTCGCTTTTCAATCGTTTGACTAACATCATCGGAGGTTACCATGCCAGGCACTGAGTTGGCTTGTCACTGAGTTCCACGGGGATCTCACCAGGCTAGCATTGTTTGCTAGGTGTTAGCGACAAGGCCTAGGCTGGAACTATAGTTTATAACTATTTAACTAAGGCCTCTCTGTACAACATTTATATCAGCATAGGTACATTATTATACAAGTAAATGTATATGTACTAATAATAAGTATGATTTCCCAGCAAACACTGTTTAAATCGGTTTAAAAAACACTTACCATTTAAACTAATGAAATCTAATCTGCTTGAACTTTCAGCCAATCACAGGCTAGGATTATGTATGGAGATAATGAGTGGCTTTTATTTATTTTAAAACTTTAATTTCCAAGCTTAAGTGAATGTTTTAAAGCATCAATAATTGAAAAATCAATAATGTGTTACAAATATGGATGTTCTGAGCAATCTGTCGAAAAATGTTATCTATAAGTAACCAACATGTTGTGGATATCACACATGTTATGGTCAAAGGTCAGATATGGTTTTTCCGGCCATCTTGAAACAAACCTTTGCATTAAAGCAAATAGAAACATGTATTTTCTGAACAATTTGGGATACATATCAACTCTTTCTGACCAATAGTTATTGAGATATGATAAGATCAGGTCAAAGGTCAAATGGTCAGAAATAGTATTTCCGGTCATTTTAGGGCAAAATGTTCGATTATAGTGAATAGAATTATGTACCTTACGAACATTTTAAGACTAAAACCAAGTCTCTACGATTAGTGGTTGCCGAGATATAAGTACTTGATAGCATAGGCGGCCATTTTGAAAAAGCGCCCCCAGCGAATGAAAAACGCGTTTAGAATTTGGACAACAAGTTGGAAGTTGTTTCTTGTGATGTCCTTGATCACTTAAAAGTGAAAAATCAAACTTGGCTAAATATATGAAGTAAAGTTAATATAGTGACAAATGCTGCCTGACTATGATATACACATAAAACTGTGTCAACAATAGACACGTTTCTCGCTCGCGATCAATTAGAAATAGTGGGTATAGATTTGTAAACAAACCGAACACCTCTCGCCTAGTGCGTGTTGAAGCATAGCGAAATGGCGACTGCCGAATGCTTTTGTTGCAAGGTGCATCATAAATGTTGTATATGTTGGATAAATCGTGAATTTAACTACACAAAATCACTGAATAATATTCCTGTTTTTAATTTTCAAACACTTGCTGAGTGGTTTGCGTCGGCTCCAAAGGATAGTGGCGCAAAATCTTGGAAATTTTTCAAGGAAAGGTACGTCCACGATGTGCTCGTGTCTCTCCGCCCGCCCGGTGGCGTTGCCTGATGCGGTACTTCGTCTACTAGGCCTAGGAGGCTTGGGTGTCTGTTTAAGCGCCGAAGAACATCACATAATACATGGAAGATGCAATAGGAGCATGAAGAAGAATGAAAGATAATAATTACTATATTTACGCAACATTTGTAAATAAAATCAACAGTTAACATGTATTAAATGCACCGTAATATATATGTGTCAAACCAAAAATGACAATACATAAATAAAGTGATGATTCCGAACCAAATGCCCAAATAATTCTACAGTGAATATAAAACATAAGTTTAGAAAATAAATAACATCCTTACCATGCCATTCCATCAAAAGGCTAGTTTTGACGATTGCTTTTTAAGATGATCATCTCTCAGTTCTCCCATGCTTTAACATACCTCTCGCTGTACTGTGTTTGTTTACCATTGTATATACCCACTAAAAGGTCAAACTGACGGTGACCTCGCGAGCGCGAAACGTGTCTATTGTCTCTGTTAATGCATTTAAAGTATAGGAGCAACAAACTACTTTCTACGTTTTCTAATATTTAAAACAAAAATGTAACATTACGGTGATTTATCGATGTGCAAAGCGTACATAAGTACTTGCGGCAAAGCATAGTTGCGCGCGTGTTCTGTACGCTAATACATTATAAAATTCGATTGACTTTGGAACGAAACTTCTCATAACTAAGAGTAAGAATTAGAGTGCAATTTCACCCATCCCTGGTCAAAATCAGCAGATTAATATAAGCAATATACTCAGAATTAGTTTCCAACCATAACTGTTTTTTACTAGCATAGATGCAGGCCGAATTATTTATGATGTTTTGTAATCAGATTTGCTTGAGTATTCCTTTAATTAAAACGGATATAGGCCTAAATGAGGATCTAAGTTTATGTTGGTTATTAGCTTCAGATATCTGTGAATAAGTCCATGTGTAAGTTCATGTTATTAATAAAATATATTATTAAAAAATCAACATGATAATTGTGATTTTATTAAAACAAGTATAATATTGTTGAAGTCATAAAATTCAGAGTTAGTGACCAACCCTAATTGTTTATTTCTTTAATAAAAATACACTGATATAGCGGTTGTTTAGGATTCAACTTTTACGTTTATTTTCAGTACCAGTAAACATATAATAACGTGTATATTAATATTGACCCATCGGTTCGGTTCATGTCACCTAATAGAGTGACTCAAAATTAGTGACCGACCCTTCATTTTTGTTTTGTTAGTGCAAACACACTAATGGAGAAGTAATAGTTATAATAAATAATAGTAAAATGATAACATTATAATGAACCATTCATTAAAAATAATGACGATTTACTATTGATATAAACTTTGTAAAGTATTACTTGAATTAGATTTTGAACGGCATCTGATCATATCTCTTTCTGATTTGATGATAATGTTTTATCACAAAATCGACAAGTTTCTGAATGTTATCGTTTGGGGCGCTATTTATATGTCCACAATACCGTACAGTAGAGAACTCATGAATCGGCTTTACTATTATCATCAGTTAAATATACTGGTTTAAACAGTCATTTTACACGTGTTATTCTACAGAAGTAGAGTAAACTGGTCTCAGTATGCGTATCCGATAATTATCCGATTTGAATGAGATTATTTTAACTTTTTTTCGAGTGGAATCTGAAAAACCTCGTCTCCACAGGCAATGTATCGGTTAATTTTTATCGGTTAGCTTTGCATGCGGAAACATGACCCGAGTTTTGTAGGCGATGTAGGCAAAAGGCCGAGCGGTTAAGGCAGCACCTTTTTTTTTTGATAGGACAGTGATAAATTTACTATTGCTAATCATTGGCCACATTGCCTAAAGACAGTAAACAATAAAATAAAAACAATAAAATAAATACAGTACGTCATTTAGGATTGCTAATTTTATTGTCAATTGGTCTTCATCACCCAGCGTTTATAATAACATATTTGTATTGCAATATGTTATATCGTACATACAAATTGTAAGTAGTAGTTGTACTAAGATGACATCGGGTATGAAACGTCTCATACGCACATAGCTAAAATCGCATCTTGGACTTCTACAGTGTATGGACTCTAACCTTACGGTTGTCATTAAGTATATCAATTCATTGTTTGTAACTACTGTGAAGTAACTTTGCGCCAGGGTGTTTAGTAAGTGGTCAGATGTTTTGCCCTACTCTGACGTAATTTGTACTTCATACTAAGTACATTGAGAATACTTGCGAAAAAATACGCAAATAATTCTCGGGTGGGACTCGAACCCACGACCTCCAGATCATTAGCCTGGCGTTCTTACCTCTAGAGGCGCTATTTATATGTCCACAATACCGTACAGTAGAGAACTCATGAATCGGCTTTACTATTATCATCAGTTAAATATACTGGTTTAAACAGTCATTTTACACGTGTTATTCTACAGAAGTAGAGTAAACTGGTCTCAGTATGCGTATCCGATAATTATCCGATTTGTATGAGATTATTTTAACTTTTTTTCGAGTGGAATCTGAAAAACCTCGTCTCCACAGGCAATGTATCGGTTAATTTTTATCGGTTAGCTTTGCATGCGGAAACATGACCCGAGTTTTGTAGGCGATGTAGGCAAAAGGCCGAGCGGTTAAGGCAGCACCTTTTTTTTGATAGGACAGTAATAAATTTACTATTGCTAATCATTGGCCACATTGCCTAAAGATAGTAAACAATAAAATAAAAACAATAAAATAAATACAGTACGTCATTTAGGATTGCTAATTTTATTGTCAATTGGTCTTCATCACCCAGCGTTTATAATAACATATTTGTATTGCAATATGTTATATCGTACATACAAATTGTAAGTAGTAGTTGTACTAAGATGACATCGGGTATGAAACGTCTCATACGCACATAGCTAAAATCGCATATTGGACTTCTACAGTGTATGGACTCTAACCTTACGGTTGTCATTAAGTATATCAATTCATTGTTTGTAACTACTGTGAAGTAACTTTGCGCCAGGGTGTTTAGTAAGTGGTCAGATGTTTTGCTCTACTCTGACGTAATTTTTACTTCATACTAAGTACATTGAGAATACTTGCGAAAAAATACGCAAATAATTCTCGGGTGGGACTCGAACCCACGACCTCCAGATCATTAGCCTGGCGTTCTTACCTCTAGACCACCGAGCTTGCTCTGATGGCTAGGGATTAGATTCGAGCCCAATTAATCAGCGCGTACTGCACCAACAGGATTTTAATTGTTTGTAACTACTGTAGAGTAGCTTTGCGTTAGGATATTGGCTAACAGAAGTATTCTCAATATACTTAGTATGAAGTAGAAATTACGTCAGAGTAGGGCAAAACATCTGACCAATATCAATTCTAAATATCTAACTTTCAAACTTTTGCATTCCTCTTTTTTCATTTCATCCCTTTTGTCTTGGTGAAAATGGAGATTCCTCTCCTGAGTTTATAGCCTCTCTACTAGAACACATTAATAAGAACACAAATAAGATAGTTTAACAAGAATTATTTTACCGCCATCTTTAATTTGTTACATTTTAATTAACATCGTATCTAACATTTTTTGATGAAAACAAATATGGTTAATACTGAAATCAAGTATCTTATTATGTAAATATACCTGTATTTTAAATACTTTAAACACTTATTTTAATTGTCACAAATGCACTTATATGTATACAATATATTCATCACTGAGAATTTTAATAAACGTGAGATGAACTCACAAAAGACAAAACAAAATAGTGTTATGGCAACAATCACATTTAATGTGCAGAATCATAGATGTGTTTTCTGAATAGTAATTCCAATTGAATCCACGGGAATGTAAGTTTTATCCCCAGGCACAGCACGTTCGGAAGTCATCATATTTCGTATTTGAAGAACTAAATGAGGAGATGTTTCAACACACTTGTCAACACAGTTATAAAATCCCACAAAAGACTCCCTGATTCAGATTTTGGGTCTGCTAAACATTGACTGACGTCCAGCGATGAACGAATGCTGTCACTATGGTACTTGTACCCAAATCTGTTAATTCTGAACAGCAAATCTTCACCAGAGATCCGGTTAAATTTTCCCTTTAAGGAACACAATTCTTTAGCGAATGCGTTTCGGATACATTCAAGTCTACTTGAAGCTATTGGAATGTAAGTAATATAGATAATTAGTGTAAGCCGGCCTATATTACATATGCTGTGATATGTGAATATTTTGACATGGATTAAATAAACTTGTTCATGTTTTTTTATTATTATTATTTTTTATTTCATACGCATCCAAGAGCGAGAAACTCACAAATTCCAGGATTGATAAACCTTTTATTATGTATCGTGTTAATAAGTCCCCATTCGAGGCTTATTGTATTATACTAGATAGTAGGCTCACTTTTCTCGCGTACCATCTAGGTCGTGCCCACAGATGGTTCTCGATTACACAATGATTTCAGCCTTTAAAAAATGGCGATTTCAAATGTACGTACCGCAAGACTATAATACATTGTCGTTTACAGAAACGAATAAATACACGATGAGTTATGTAGTCAACTAAAATTAGTACCCTGAGAATTATTCAAAAAGGAGAAACCTGTCACAAAATGATTCCATTTTTTTTCTTTTCTTTGGACTCATTTAAACAAACCCAATGTGTTTTTTTCAGGGATGAGGAAGAGGATGGTACATCGAGGAATAATTTTTAAATATATTCTTTATCCACTCAGTAACGAAATATATGTTTCTTTTGTATAGGCATAACAAGAATACACCAATGAATTCAGTAGAACTGTACAACTTTTACCTGATGCTTGTATAATTAGAAGACGTCCGCCCACTTCTAATTGGTTGAAGCATTGCTGAATGACGTTCATTTCATTTCCTTTGAAGTAGTAGAGTACGTGGAATAAATGTATGATGTGAAACCGTTTATCTGGAGTTTCTTTCTGTAATGAAATATACATTAGTGTTATTCCTATGTTGACTTGGTTCCTATACCAAATTTACTTTTTGTCTTACACAGCTACCCTTTCTTCTTTTTTTCTGGCAACGTTTTAAACGTTACTTAGTGACAAATAGTACATCCTCACTACCACTTTTATTATAAATTGTGCCTCTTTACTGTACTTTATGGCCACAGGGTGAGAAAATGATTGTATTCATTTAATATTACACATAGTTACAGTAATGTTACAACAAGTTGTCAACAATAAAAAATTAATTTGGTAACCAATGGTTTATTTCTTTCATACAAATTTGACCGGTATATCATTAATATTAAGATTGTTAAAATTAATGTAAAAGTATAGTAAGTTTAAAGATTACACAGTATTAACGTCCGACCATATTTTATTTATGTCTGTAGTTAAACATTCACGAGTAATATAAAGTTGGCATTAAGGTTTATATAAATAAACTTGACGTTAATGCTGATGAATAAGTGAGCTTATTATTGATTAATTAATTTATTAATGTGTTGCTAAAGTTGATAATATTATGAATATATACTGTATACCGGTACTCTACTCTTTAATACAAAAATGACCTGTTGGGAGGTTTAAGCTTTTCTTCATACATCTGTACCAAGATGGAATTTCCATCCACGTGTTTACTGTAAGTACTATGTAACGGTTTTTTAGTGGAGGAGCGGAGTTTATCCGAGTATGCTTTTATTTTGTTGGAATTAATATGGTAACAAAAATATCCATTATTAGTAAGTAAAAATGGTTCACTAATATTATATGTAGAGGTCACGTTCCAGCTTGGACCAAGCTTTGATACAAACACAAAGTAACCTGCTGGTAGGTTGAAGATTTTCTTTAAACTTCTGTGCCATGGTCGAATTTCCCTTCATATGTGTAAATACTTTAGTATTTTGTTGAATTACCTAAAATATTTAATAATAAGTTACACATACAAAGTAATCGAGAGCATCAACTTGACGCCAGTCAAATTTCACGAAATCCAAACATTTGTTAGAACACACATTTGCTTTGAAATGATTCATTTCAATAGCGTTTGGTTCCAATACACGAACACAGATATTCTTCTGCTTTTTCTGAAGATTTTCACAAATGAAACAGTCGATCTCACCTAAAAGCAATAACCAAATAACCCATTTTAATTTGTATACAAGCCGGATGCTGATTCTAAAATAATATTTAAACAAACGGGTGAATTTGAAAAGAAATAGGTTTTTTAAAACTACTCGTATCAAAAAACCTGTACAATAAATAAAATTTTGTTTTGAAAATTACAAATCACAATTTATAACTCTTGCCACTTGTTCAAAAATAAGGTTTTTAGTAGTTCTCGAGAAAATGAGAAAATGCAATTTTCAGTTACTTTAAGACTGCTCTTGGCTTTTGATAATTGTCTCCTATCTTTTAACACTAGCCGGTCTGAAAATATATCATTTTTGTTATTTGTGAAGTTATTAATAAACCAATTTGTTTTATTTTCAGTAGGCATGATCTGAAAGTAAATAAATATCTACATAAAAAAAAATCAGAATGATAACGTTAAAACTGTAGGCGCTACCGTGCTAAAAATCAAACAAACATACAAACAAAGTAAATACTATACTTAGTAACATTTTATTTTTGCCAAGTAACAAAGTAAATTATATACTTGGTAAAATGTTATTTTTGCCAATTAACAACGTAGATTGTGTGCAACAGACAGCAAAAAAAGTTGACTTACCAACGCCACTGCCCACTCCAAGAATCCGGCACTCATCTTTTCTTTTTAAACTGTCTTCTTCTATGCATTCATCCAACTTTTCTTTTAACCAGCTTTTCATTTTGTCATTTTGATCTGACATTCGTCGAAATTCCATAAACGATGATGCGTAGCTCTCAGTAGATGAAATAGACATGTTGGAGTAGATTAATGATTACCGAATTGAAAGAAGACAATTGTGTTGTGTCATATAAAGAGTTACGATATTGTTTTGGATTCAACTTTTACGATTATTTTCAGTACCAGTAAACATATATAAATCCCATCAAGGCCCAAACATAATTTTATTGTTAATAAAAAATATTTACCAAGTTTGTATTACTTATTACACATACAAGAATCAGTTCCATATGTTAATTTGAGCCCTTTTGAACTTTGATCCTGTTTTGGGTAATGGGTCATATATGTCCTAATGGGTTATAATAGAAAACAAATCATTTTTTAAACAGCAAAATATTTATTGACATTAAAAAAAAAAAGATCAGAAAATCACATCATAAGCTTTAGTAAAAAGATTTGTTATGCTATTTACAATTTTACACATCCAAATTCTGATTAATAAACAAAAATTGTGATTGTTCTATTGTTATAATTGTATTGATACAATTATGAAAAGTCTATTTTTGTGGTATTCTCTAAAGCAATTCCTCTTCTCTGTAAAGCAAAGAGCTACTTTGCATTTTTCAAATGTTGTATCTGTCTTGTTGACTTTACAGATAGCACAACGACGGCGTTTTTCATCTTTTAGTGGCCAATGGGCAACTTTATCCAACCCTACATCGTCGTTTGCAAGTGGGCGTTTTTGTTGACGCTTTACAGGTTGAATATTAGCTGCAACTGGAGTTGATGGTCTGCCTGGTTTTTTAGTGTTTATTTGAATGAGTGTTTGTGCAACTATTGCTTGAAACTTCCTTTGATTCAAAATTGAGTTCTTTGCAACGCCTACTTCTTTGCATTCCCGGCGATATAGAAGCCAAGCATTCACAAGGGCTATGTACACACCTTGCCAAAACAAATACAGATACCAACGCTTTGAAATGATGTGATATTTGTATCTGGCAATGCAAGCATCCATTACGTCAACTCCTCCCATATGGGTATTATACCGGCTTACAATAGATGGTCTTGTAACCCTTGTAACCTCTACAAATTCTTTTTTCCCTTTGTCCCAGCAACGCGCCTTGTCTGTTGGTTCAACGCCAGCATAACTTGAAATTAAAGTTACTCGTTTTGTGTCCAACCAGCTAACAACTACATTACTCGACTCTTCTACTCTTCAGTCACATGCTCCCCTTCCTTTTTTCTGCATTTCCTTTTCTGACATGAGATTGCTACCGGCAAGACGATTTCCGCGCAAAATTATGTTGGCGATTACTATAAAAAAAAAATATAATAAAAAATGACAATTATAAATTAGACACAATAAAAATAATAATTTTATAAGAAAATAATACTTTTTGAAAATGAATAATATGGTGTAGTATTTTTAAAGTCATAATAAGATCTAACATTCTATAAATTATTGACATATGAACTTGGATAATAATAACACAATACAAGCATGGTGACCCATTGGGACATATGACCCATGTTCTACAACATAGAGGGCCATAGGGACATATATGTCCCCATTTTTTAAAACGCCTACCAAATAAAAAATTAAAGTAATATAACTTATTTTTTGTAATAATCATGATCTATAAACTCTATTGATAATATCTATCTAGTTTTTAAAACAAATAACACAATATTGTAGGTGTTATAGGCTTTAGAAGATCCAAAGACAACAAAGCATGCTTACCTGCTTGAAGAAGCCATTGTGTAAACACTGTAACTAATTCTAGGCTCAATTGACTTCCTGTTGATCTCAAACTGTGCCTTATCTGTCCCTATGGGTGTTGCAGTGATTTTTTTTGTTAAAACCTTTGCCTAGTAAAATCACATGACTAAGACATGTGACGGGTCAAATATGACCCCATGGGTCAGTACCAGTAAACATATATAATAACGTGTATATTAATATTGACCCATCGGTTCGGTTCATGTCACTTAATAGATTGACTCAAAATTATTGACCGACCCTTTATTTTTGTTTTGTTAGTGCAAACACACTAATGGAGAAGTAATAGTTATAATAATAATAGTAAAATGATAACATTATAATGAGCCATTCATTAAAAATAATGACGATTTACTATTGATATAAACTTTGTAAAGTATTACTTGAATTAGACTTAGAACGGCATCTGACCATCTCTCTTGCTTGATGATCATTTTTTATCACAAAATCGACAAGTTTCTGAATAGAATCGTCCACAATACTGAGTAGAACGTAAGGTCAAAAATCGCGCGTTATGTTTACTCGATGGTATATAAAGTTGGTTCGTACTTTCGGTACTGATTTTAACAACCTGAAGCAAGGGTGTCTAGAAAACTCAGATCTCAGATATATCTGAGTTTTCTAGATCTAGAAAACTCAGATCATCAAATGGTTGGTTGGTAGGTCATTTGGATCATTCCATTATTAATCAGAAGGTAGGTCATTTTATACTAGAGTATTATTAAAACTGATTACTGTGTACGTTTTTTTTACTAATATTGTAACATTTAGAAGCGGCTTAATGATAGTAACCAGTTATGTCAAAAAATAATAGGATCGAAAATTAAATGTTTTTCGAAAATTGTCCTGTACAAGTACAAGGATTATTTTTAAAAATGGACACATTTTGACCTTTTTAATTTTTATAAAACTGGTTACTATAGCATAATAAACGTGCACAGAACCCAATATTCGAATCTACGATTATTTATTGTACTATAGTAACCATTTTTATCTAAAAATAAAAAGGTCGAAATTTGTTTATGTTTATTATGCTGTAAGTGACCAGTTACGTCAAAAACACATTTCGACCTTTTCATTTTTACAATAGTAAAATTGACATGCGCATGATACATTATTCGACTCTGCGCATGTGTGTTACTTTCCTGTACTATATTACTTTTTATTTTTCGATAAAACTGGTTACTATAGCATAATTGACATGCGCAGAACAGGTTATTCGACTCTGCTTTACAATAGCATAATTGACATGCTCATAACTCATTATTCGACACTCCGCATGTTTGTTATGCTATAGTAACCATTTTTATCAAAAACTAAAAAAGTCGAAATTTGACCATTTTTCGAAAATTTTCCTGTACTATACTACAGGGTTTTTTTATATAAAAATGGCCAAATAACGACCCTTTTGTTTTTCGATAAAACTGGTTACTCTAGTATTATTGAAATGCGCAGAACAAAGTGGTTACTTTTGACATAAATGGTTACTATAGCATAATAAACATGCGCAGAGTCGACTAATGGCGCATGTTAATTCTGCTATAGTAACCAGTTTTATCTAAAAATAAAAAGGTCGAAAATTTGCAATTTCCGAAAAATGACCGATTTTTTACCCTTTAATTTTTTGACATAAGTGGTTACTATTGCATAATAAACAAGCGCAGAGACGAATAATGGGTTCTGCGCATGTCAATTGTGCTATGGTAACCAGTTTTGACATAAATGGTTACTATAGCATAATAAACATGCGCAGAGTCGACTAATGGGTTCTGCGCATGTTAATTGTGCTATAGGAACCAGTTTTATCTAAAAATAAAACGGTCGAAAATTGGCCATTTTTTCCCTGTACTATAGTAGAGGAAAATTTCCGAAAATTGGCCGATTTTCGACCCTTTTATTTTTTGACATAAATGGTTACTATAGCATAATAAACATGCGCAGAGTCGACTAATGGGTTCTGCGCATGTTAATTGTGCTATAGTAACCAGTTTTATCGAAAAATAAAAAGATCGAAAATTGGCCATTTTTTTGAAAAAAATCCCTGTACTATATAGTACAGGAAAATTTCCAAAAAATGACCGATTTTTGACCCTTTAATATTTTGACATAAGTGGTTACTATTGCATAATAAACAAGCGCAGAGACGAATAATGGGTTCTGCGCATGTCAATTGTGCTATGGTAACCAGTTTTGACATAAATAGTTACTATAGCATAATAAACATGCGCAGAGTCGACTAATGGGTTCTCCGCATGTTAATTGTGCTATAGTAACCAGTTTTATCGAAAAATAAACAGGTCGAAAATTGTCCATTTTTTGGAAGAAATCCATGTACTATAGTACAGGAAAATTTAAAAAAATGGCCGATTTTCAACCCTTTAATTTTTTGACATAAATGGTTACTATTGCATAATAAACAAGCGCAGAGACGAATAATGGTTTCTGCGCATGTCAATTGTGCTATAGTAACCACTTTTGACATAAATATATAAATATATGTTATACAGAATAAAGACACCTTTTAAGAAATGATATATTATAATTAATTCATTTTTGGAATTGTTTTTGTAGGCGCGCCTACAGACACTACCGTATATACATTGTAGTAATCACATTTCCCACATTTCTGTATATATTTAGTGTGTACATAGATTTGTAACTAAAAATAAGTTTAAAATATTGTTTTTCATGTTCCTTGTATGTTTACTTTAGTTTTAAGTATTAATTTAAGAGGGAGAATATTCAATAATAATATCATTACGGTGTTCACATAGTCTCTCCTGGGTATTTAATTCTAAAAATTCCAGAAATAAAATGACTAAACAAGTTTAAGTGAGTATTGAATAAAATAATTATTGACAATTATTCGTAGGGCAGTACCAAATTATTTTATGTTTAAAACAACAACATTACACAGCTTGCTGTGCAATTAACACCATTGTTGTGCACTTGAATGGGTTTCCTTTGACATAATAGGTGTTAACATGTCAATTGAGTGAATCTTTCATGACATTTGTAGTTGAGTTAGTCTTTGGTGAATAGTAACACACACTTGTAATTGAGTGGTATTTTGATTTTTAAATTTCATATTTCTAAAAATTTGAATAAAATTTTGAATATCTGAATATACCACAAGGTGTATCATTCCCTAAATATCCTAAAAGAGCTAAAAAAGTGATTTTTGAAAAAAAAGTTGAGTCGTTCTTTCATAACAGGGCAGTATTATAGTACGGGGATTTTTTGAACAAATGGCCTAATTTCGACCTTTTTATTTTTCGATAAAACTGTTTACTTTAGCATAATTTATTATGCATAGTAACCAGTAATGTAAAAAAATAATAGTGTCGAAAATTGACTATATTTTAAAAAGCGCAACATTTCGACCTTTTTATTTTTCGATAAAACTGTTTACTTTAGCATAATTGACACATTATTCGACTCCGCGCATGTTTGTTTTTTCCCTGAGTACTTTTTGATTTTCTATAACTGGTTACTATAGCATAATTGTCATGCACAGAACCCATTATTCGACTCTGCCCATGTATACTATGCTATACTAACCAGTTTAATCGAGAAAAAAAAAAGGTCGAAATTGGCCATTTTTCGAAAAATTTCCTGTATTATAGTACAGTACAAATTTCTCACTTTTAATTTTCGATAAAACTTATTACTATAACAAAATTGACATGCGCAGAACCCATTTTCGGACTCTGTGCATGTTTAAAAAATCCCTGTATTATAGTAAAAACATTTTTCGAAAAATGGGCAAATTTCGATCATTTTATTTGTAGACATAACTAGTTACTATGGCTATATAAGATGATGATAATATGCACATATATGCCAATATTATCGCATAATTATTGAATTTTAGACAGTGTATATTTTGGTTATTTAAAAAGAAATCCCTGTTCTTAATAATATAAGGATTATCAAGGAAAATTGCCAACTTTCGAATATTTATTTGTTGACATAACTGGTAATTATATCAATTCAATACATCTTAAATTTGACCTGCGTAGACGATTAATGCTTTGTATTATTTTTTATTGTATTTATATGTTTCATATGGACAGTTTGTCTGAAATAAAGTTGAATTGATTGATTGATTGATTGATTGATTGATTGATTGATACAATAACCTATTTCAAAAGTCGATATTGTTGATATCTTTTTTAAAATAACTTTAGTATGAACTATTACAGGGATTTTTAAGTAAAATAGCCAAATTTTGACCTTTTTATTTTTTCGACATACATTTTTCGTTGACACAATAAGCAATTCGGCGATATACATGCACAATAATTATTGCATATTATTTGAATTTTATATACAGGGATTTTGTCGAACAATTACAACATTTGATGATAATAATATTAGTACATATTAATTAAATGGTAAAAACCTAATATTTTTGGTGATTTGCGAAACAAAAAAAAGTGGTCCTGTGACACCATAGTATGTTATGGTAAGATAATTATTAGTTTGGAAACTATTAGGATACTTTGGACGATTAATGCAACGTATTATTGTTTTTTGTTAGGAGTATTTAAACGCAATCTATTATAAAAAAAGTTTTGTCACAATTGGTAAGTCAGAAAAAACAGTTATTCAAGTCAACGTTATTATTTAAGATAAAAGGAAATTTACAATTTTACACAGCACTTAACTAAATATGAATAGTTATGATTATTATAAATCAGTAGGCCTACTATAGCACTACCAATTTATCCGAACAAGTGATAATTTCATTACTGTATCAACAACAGATAATTGGATTCTAAACTGTCGTGATAATGTTTATGCATTTATTTTATAATCCTCTTTTTAGAAACAAAAACCCAAACAGTTATTCTTCCATATAGGCCTAATATTAATAACGCGCATTGATTAAATAATTCATGGTATTGGGAGTACAGTATATGCAATTAACACTTTGAAAGAAATAATGCGCGACAGTTTAGTTCGAGAAAAAAGATTCGCATGTAGACGGTCAGTAACAGGACTGCCAGCTATTTACAATATAAATATATGTTTAGTTTTGTTTTTGTTTGGAGGACGGACCAAAACAAATCATTGATTACTTTGCTAAATCTTAAATTGCATCACAAATTATATTGAACTATTTATGGAATAAATTCGCATGCGCATACACCGATTCTTTCGATTATGGTAAACAAATTAGTTTAGTGAAAAATGTACTTATTATTCCCGATCACTGTTTAATTCAATTTCCATTAATAGACACAATTATTAATCTTTACTTGTTCATAGATTAAATACTATTTAATTTACTTTAAATTGTGTTGGCTAATTGGGAAGACATGGGTAATCTTGATTAGGATGATCTTTAGCTCATGATTTGTTATTGGAGATTGTAAGGGAATTATTCACAGACGTTCAATTTGTTCCATCATTCAAAACAACCTCCGATTGAATAGTTACGCCAATTTAAAATGAGAAATGCATTTTTCATAGTTAGCATTGTTTTCAGCTTGTTTATAAATAAGTTTAGCAATTTGTTAGAATTAAAAAAAAAATGTTAAAAATTGACGTTTGAAATTAAAAATACGTCTCTTCCTCTATTTTTAAGGAGCAAACTTCATAGTTGGAGGCTACTTCTCCACTAAGGGTCCCATTGTGACATCGTCAGCCAACTACGGCGCCAATACGTCTGTCCACGACAGTGTGTGTGTGTGTATGAATGAACTAGTACATCAGGGTAACCCCCTACTCGTCTCGAAAGATGTACTAGGTTCTTTAAAGTGCACATAAGCTATGTGTACACTGGACCTACGGTTTATAGTCCTCATCCGAGAAGACGTCTAGCATTATTAGTTTTATAACATAAACATTGAGAGAACATTGTGTATTAGGATAGGCAGAACATGCAGCGCCCCAAACTTGATGCACAGTTTTAAAAACGATTTTTCTCTATTCTTCAAACTTAATTTTTGATCACAAACAAAAACAATAATATCGGCACATTATATTACAATATTCAATTTTCTCTACTATATTTTAACCTGGTTTAATGTAATACACAAGGCTACTTAACTAAATTCCATGAGTAATAGAAAACAAACGAAATAACCATCTCTACGCATTGAACAATAAAACATAGTACAATTAATAGTCACCATAAGTAAGTTTCAACTTGTCTAGATATTAAGATAATATGCCTATACTTAACTTAATATTAATTCAAGTCATGCTTGAATGACATTAATGAATATACTTTGCATAATTATACTCTCTCAGGCATGGTTGTTAAACATAAATAAAGAATTATCATTGGCCGTTGATTAACTGTTCTCAAAATTAAGTTGATTATTAATATTTACAAGATGACAGGAGTATCGAAACTGCCACCATACCTTATAGCCTACCGCAATATAGCAATCTCAAACTGTAGCAATCGGAGAAGCTAACAATTATTAACTTCAGAAAAACTTTTCTGCGTTCATCAAGCACATTATATTTTTCAATATAAACTTATAGAGGACGCTTATTTGTACTTATTCTGAAAATCGTATTTTAAAAACACGAAAATGTTGACTTGTATATTTTTAAATAATTGTAAACTATTATTATGACGGTTATTATTCCCGAAATATTAATATTGATTTACATGTAATACATACAGTAGTAGTTGTTTTAATGACGACCGATTCAAAGAAAACAACATCAAGAAACCTCTGAATTGTATAAACTAATAGTATACTAAAAGAGCAAAATCGTACACGATTAAAAACAAAAAGCTGTACCATGATTTACAATATTAACTGTTCGATCATGTTGCTAAGAATTATTGATTACCAATCAATATATCGATTACCATTCAATATAATAACAGCTCGTTCACATACTCAGACACGATGTCATTAAATGAACAATTTGGTAATAATTTAAACATATTTTTAAGTAAATATTAATGCTACATATATATGAATAAAAACAAATAGTTTATTTATATATTTTCGTTCAACGAAATCATAATAATGTGCAGTGTACACAAACGATAACGACCAGTACATAGAAACCCTCCTTTGCGGCGATACTCCTATTACGGAGACACCAATGTCTCGTTAAGGGAACGAATGGTAATTTATGTCTGAATACCTACGGCTAAGGGTCCAGAAGATGTCCCCTCGAGGGTTCTATTGCATTTAATCTAATCTAGTTACAAGACTATGAAACATTTATTAGCGAATGTATGTTGGAAGATATCAATTAAGCATTACGTAACCATGTACGATATTATAAACCAAAATATCACATTATTACGCCACTTTGAGGTGGGATTATTTACAGGAATTACTTCACAACGAATGACGTAAGACCCTTACAAAATAAACTTTATAAAGACATGTGTTATGTAGACTTTAACAGGCTCTAAGTTTATGTTAAAGAACACAAATTGAAACAATTTTCCGCTAATGTATATACAGTTATTTAGCAAAAATATTTAATATTGCTAGTGATTTACAGGCATTAAGCACGAGTATTTGTTATATATTTACTCATGGTACTATTGCCCTACTAATACTTGGTTGATATTCTAATTAAACTATTAGTCATGCATGACGTATACTTTGATATCAACATGCGCATGTGCAGTTGTGTCATCACTCTAGCTGGCAAGAATCACAGGGTTAATACATGTATGATAGAGTGTGCGTTTTTCTTCAGCTGCACAATTACTTGGAAAAAACAAAAATAGCTAAACATAGCCATTTGATTAAAACTATACTATTATTTAAATCTAAAACATTACATTACGGTATGTTGATACAGAAAGTTCATAATTGGCACAGTTATCGCTGTGTTGGTAGCAACCAACTTACCCGGGAAAATAAATATTCTTGAACAGGCCCTATGTGTGTATGAACACTTTGTTTGGTCATATTCATAGGAAAAAAGTCATGTAAACAGTTATCCCGAAGGTGCAGATACGTCTATGATCATTCGACGTAATGTCGCTAGCTTGTCTGCGTTTTCCGGGCTGCATACAGCCATTCAATATTTCCAATCATTTTACCCAACAAACATATATACTTTTTAATTTAATAAAAAAAATAAACACAGGTGCTACTTCGACAGGCGTTGACCTTTCACACAATAAAAACTGAGCACATTCAAAACAGTAATAAAAGAATACATACCAATAATAGGCCTATGTATTATTAGCATTATAAGCATTAGTTAAGTCCATAGTTTAAAAATGCATAGTTTTTGTTGATTTTTTTTCAATTATCTATTGAAGTTCTTATACTAGCAGAGGAGATCATAAAATAATCAGAATGTCACCTCTTTTGCGTAACGATTAATGTGTATATCCGTCTATTTTAATCTATAATATTGATAGATGCCATAATCTAGCCCAATTCTTCTATCGTTGTGTCATTGGATGATGGTCTTTCTCTGTCCGGTATGCCTTGTGTAAGAAGAATAATTGAAGTAACAACGGAACTCGTGAGGAATAGTATGAGAAGAAAGCGATCGAGAACTCTTGCAACCGCGCTCCATTCCTGTCGCAAATGACTGCTTTTATCCTTCTTACGTTGTGCGTTTTTCATGTGTTTTAAAATACCATCTACTGACCTCTCGAGCTTAATTAATCGATTATCTCCATGATCCTCTCCTCCGACACCCCCAAATGGTCCTCTACCTCCTGGACTTCCATTCTTATCTTCTAGTAGAATTTCATGTTCTGGGATTAAATTGCCGAATCGAATATTTCTACTGGCCATACTATGAGAACTTCCATCGCGTTTTACAATTTGGCTCGTACTTCCACGATGATGCTCAACATACGAATTTCGAAAATCAGATTCTGGAGGACTTTGCTGGTTACGTTTACGGCACCCGGGTGGATCACATTGAATACACAGTGCCGAACCAAGGAAGTCTACAACAATGACTTTGAGCCAATGCGGAACAGGTGCGGTGCCATTTCCACGTCCGTTTATGTTGAGAACCACCACGTTCATGGCAGTGGAGAATGCAATGAGGAACATTGTCGCTGCGTAGTATTGGCCTGTTGGAAAAACACACATATGTATTACTAATAGCTTAAGTCCAAATGTCCATGTATTATTTTCTGTTGCAACGTCCATATTTTCATCTACGTGGAAAAAAACATAATACAATGCAATATTGTATATTGGTTTATGATAGACCATAATTATGATTATACATCTGTTTACTAGTGGAAAATGAGTAAACATATTCCAGCGTTTTCAATGTTTATGGGTACGTATACAATATATTCGAATTTATAAGTTTAATCATTGGTGGAAAACCGTGCAATTGTTGTTTATGATCATATGTTTATTGTATGTTGATTGGTGGAAACCATATTGTAACGTATCTATTAATTAGGTTAATACAGTATATGTTTAATTATTGTATTATAACATATTGCAAATATATTATAATGTTATGTTAAAATGAAACTAAAGGTACAGTTGATGTATGATGTATCGTTAACGATAAGTTATTTAGTATCCATGTTTCATGAGACACATTTCTTCTCTTTTCATTCGATTAAATGGTGATAATAAAGTTATTACCGAAAATCTACCTACAAAATCGTTTTTTAATTGGCATAACTTTGATGAAAAAGAGTTTTGGCACTACTATTCTAATATATGTTATTGTTTCTTTTATGTAGGCTATATTAATGTAATGCTGGTCTTAATAAATGAAATATATATTCACGTCGTTTAAATGAAATAAACTTACTAATAACTGGAACGATTTCCGACGTCCGCGGCATCATTTCTGCTACTAACAATAGGAACACGGTTAACGATAATATCAAAGTAACACTGAGAGATACTTTTACAACTCCCACGGCATACGGCATACAGAACCCTAAAAGTGACAAACTTGATAGAAGCATACACGGCATTAATAAATTATAAATGTAGTACAACGGCTTCCGTTTGAGACCAAAATAATATGTGACATCCGGGTAGGTGTACGAACAACATGGGTACCTGACGATATTGCGACGAGCGACTGTGTATTTTAGGTCCCATTGTTCGTTCTGTATGTAGCCGGACATATCTGGCAACTGTTTCTTTTTCAGTAGATTCATCTCGTAGCTTGTGTAAGTCCATGAACCGAATTTCATTTTACATTCTTGCATATCGAATGGGAAGTATTTAATGTCAATTTTGCAGACACTACGCACTAAAGTTGGCTTTGACCAAAGTGAAACACTTCCGGTGAAGTTTACTAGTGCGTTAGATCCTCGACTATTCGAAACATAGTCCGCAGAATCGGCACTGAAAAATACAATAGGTCATGATTACTAAAACTAAATATATGGATAAAAAAAAACATCTGTATAATATTAAAACACATAAGTAACTAATCTTTGATTTAGAAATCTTATTTTAAAAAATGTAAATAAAAATAAAACGTAATGTGGGGAAATAACATGCGACTCGAAGCCTGGTGTGTCGTGTCGTTTTAAATTCAATTCAATTCAATTCAATAAATTTTATTGTTAAACTCATGAATGGCTTGATACTTTGGTTGAATTCTGCCACTAAACGGTAGGAACAATCAACTAACTAACTAGTTTTTTAAGACAATTGAGGCTACGTAGGATAATTATATTTATAGACTGAATCTTCGGCCGTTGTTGAGTACACATGTACTGGTAAACTTTATCATAGACTTCAATTCTATACCCTTAACTTAATCTATGTTTTACGTTACGTTATTATGTGTACCGCTTAACCTAGATAAACCGAAATTAGCCTATACTCTATAAAGAGCAATATAACTCAGAAAGAACACCCCTCATTCATAAATGGTAAATCAAAGCCATTATAGGAAATAATTGTGTGAAATAAATGTGTGAAATATTATGTGAACCACGCCACCAAGTGGCAGCATTCTAACACACAACATTCAGACAGGTCTGTGTTACCACACGCCACTCACATTACTACGTATACGCACGCAAATATGTAAACAAACCCAGTCGTCACTTACTTGTTATAAAGAGTAATGTCAGGCATCCACAGCTCCGTTGCAGGAATGCGTAGAATTTCAATACCATCGTAGTCAACGGGGTCCCATGTTAGTTTTAAATCATCCCAATGCTATACATGAATACAATAAAATGAACACATTTTTTTTAATGCATTATAATGATGTATTGTTAATACACAACGTTTATGGTGTATAGTGCAAGATGTGAAATCAAATGTTCGTTACAAAAAGAATTCAAACGTCTCAATTTTTATTCGTTTTCTGTTGATTGTAAAGGGCGTTTTTCAAAAATAAATGTGAGGCATATTCATTGTTATTAGTAAGTCTAACAGTATGATACTGGCCCTGTAAAACGATCCTAACAATATATGGGATTTGAGGCCATTTTGCTTGGTGAAACCACACTTCTGAACGCCGTAAAAAGTTTTACTATATAGTGTTATATACTTGGTTGTCTTATTTGAAGTAATATGACAGCGGTTAGATAATGTATTTGTAGCACGTTATGACATTGAAAACAGAGTTGTGAATACATCTAATTACCTGTTCTATCCATACATTTGTCGTCAAAACTTGATTTCGTTCATCCTGAAAGATAACAAAAAAATCATGATCCAAAATGTGAACACATCAAGAATGTATTCTGTGTAGGCTCTCCCTATTGAATCCCTAAGAACGTATTCACACGACACGTTTCCTATAACATAGCGATACTAACACTATTATCTCTATTTTACAACAATCTTGGGAACACAAGAAAAGTCATATGTGAATAAGAAATTATTTGTAAGTAGTTATAACTTAACGGACGTAATTTTCATGTCATTTATATAATAAAGATATGTTTGTTAAGGGATTGAAAGAAAATTGAAAATATCAAATAAAGTTCGCTACTGTAAATTTAATTTTGTTTTCCAAGAACTGACGTAACTATTACTTCAGTTCAGATCCAATTTTGTATCTCTTTTTTTTTTATTAAGATCTACTTACAAACCTAACTCAGTGGTAAAGTATGAGGTGTAAATCCCCTGAACACCAACAGCACCGCTTCCCTACAACAAATTACAATTAATACAACAAACAGGCAGTTTGTAATATTGTTACTCTTTAGTCTGAAAATTTAACATGGTTAAAGTGTTGATACCATCATCATAGGTTACTCATTTCTATTTTATATCTTGTTACGAGTCTATATAATACGATTGTCTTTAATTCTCCAGAGTGTAATTCGTTAAAAAAATCAATTAATAGCTGAGATTGTGTTGAATTAAAATACAAATTAAATGCAATAACTCGCTCAGTTCCCGCAATTCAATGCCAATTTAAGCACTTTAAATTCTATTAAAGTCATAAATCAAAATAGACTTCAAAATATGATTAAATGTAAGTGATCTGAATAGCAGAACGATTTTTCCTAGTGTGTAATATTCTATACACTGTTCTTTTTTTTCTTTGGAAACACATTAATGTTCGGTCCACGTTTATTCCATAATATCAATAATATTCCATTTAATCTGCAGTGACTACTATGCATACGATTTGTTTTATTGATGTATACTATTATTGAGAAAAAAAACTAAATATTTAGAACATTAAAAAAAAATAGAGGTTACAATGGACTAAACATATATTTTTTAAGTGTCCGTACAAGAATCAATCAAGAATGGAATGAAAATACCTCAAAGCTAGTTATTTAATCTAAGTAAGTACCACCTGTAAACTTTAACAACTCTCTCTTAATCAGCTGTACAATTCAACACGTTTGGAAAAGTAGGATGCAGGTATTTTAAAGTAGTTTGATTGATATCTTAGATAAAAAACAGCGCCCCCTAACACAATTATTATTATTTTCCCCTTTTTTTTCAGAAGTTATGGCCAAAACCGATATTTTATTTCTTAAATGAGCTAATACAGACATTGTTTAATATGTACCTGCACCATATGAGGATTTGACAAATATTTTATTAGGTAGGCCTAAATAGGTTAAATTAATAACTGCAATTCACAGCATCTGATATTTGGTGTATATTTAAATACAGTATTTTTTAAATGTGTATGTCTGAATGCAATCGATCAAGGCCAAAGTAAAGCCGCTGACAACAATCACTGGTTGTTTCAAAAGGATTTAAACATTCAGACTTAGCCGACCGAGGATTTGGTAAGTTCAGTGGCCATACAGTTAAAGAACGATAAAAGTGCACCTTTGGAATAGTTAGCATATTATATCTAAAATAAACTTACTATACATCGGTTTAAGTATGTGATAGAGATATTATAGCGATATTAATAATATTCTTTATGTGTTTTTTAAACTAAAAAAGAACAGTTAATGTACCATTAATCCAACAAATATACAAAACGGATCTGAATGTGAGGGCCTATTTGACTGTGGTTTTATCGCAACACGTTCAAAATAAAGCCCTCTGTACTGTGATCTGAAGACTGCATTGTATCATCCCTCGTCTTCATTTTGGAATATAATTATTATCTCTAGATTACCCCTCACCCGGGTAAACAATTACCGTATATATCGACATAATGGAACAAAATTGAAAAGGTTATAAACAAATTGTCATTGAATTATAAATTAATTCCATAACTTCTACACTTCTACTAACAACATTCATCTCATTAGTCCCTTACAACAACTAATTAACAACATATCTCTTTCGTTTCTAACAGCATTTAATCAATTAATGCCCTTTCGAAGCATTGTTAAGCTTATTACTCTTCTAAACAATGTGTTAACAGGCAACCAACGTAACATCTTAACAACATTTAATAAAATATTCTCATCAAGAACGTGTTATCTCACAGTCATAATGTTAAATAATTGTATTATATATTCATAAAATATTGTTATACAATATTCAACAACCTATTTTTTTTTTCATTTTATGTCCATCCTGCCCGAGAATCAAATCTATATTAATGTGTTAATTGTTCATTGTTTCGTCTTGCGAAGAGATGAAATGAAAACATGAATTTTGTCGCGACGGAACTGAAACTCAATTTTTAACTGAACACAAACTAAATTCGATCAATGATTGGTATAATAATTCAATAAATCGGCGACAAAATCAATAACGAAATAAATTTAAAGTAACAGGATCTTCATTTCGTTTATATATTTGTTTATGAGTTCGTTCTTTTCTTCGTACACGTATGTTCTTCATTAAATGCTTATATTGTTATTTCTATTGAATACATTTCATTATTATTTCCTATATGTTGTTTAGTACATCGACCCACTTATTCATTAACTAATGTATTACTGCTTTCACCTATCACTAGAATATTCGCAACTTATCACATTACCCTTCGATTAGCATACATGCACAAGTCAGTCACTAAACTAGTACTGAAGAAATTATAACAACTTTGATATTATTAAAACTAGTCATCATGCTTAATATACGCAGAAACGTGCGCTGAAAAATTGGGTGAACGTTATCGTATGACCCGAAGTTAATGTATGTACACAGGGAAAAGTGCTCTTACCTGATATACCGTAACTATTGTATTTTATCTATTAATGTGATACGATAAAAGTAATAATATTGATAATACGTTATTAGTATTATTAATTTTAAGAATAATCGATTTCTCACTATTATCAACAAACCAACGGCATTTCTTTTAAAACTAACAAACTGGTTGAATGCGTATTATAATACTCATTAGTTTTACGGTACTTAAATAAATTGAGACAGATGGACATATGAAGTAAATGATGACAAATACGAAAGTAATGTGACAATAATTAAGTGAATAACGGAGACTGTTTAAAGAAGGCATATTTATTTTTCCATCCATCATTTTCTACCAACCACATAGCGATTTCTTTTTCCTGTTACATACATCGGTCATTAGTCCGTACTGTAAAGATAAGCTAAGAAATAAAAATGAAAAACGAGTGACAGAGCTCAATCAATGTATTGACAGTAAAACGACAAGCATAATTCAATGCTCTTGTCAAAAAGGCCTCTATCAAAGTAATACGTACGTACTCAAGATAGTATATATGTTAGTCTTTTCTAAACTTCCTGCATCGTGACTGAATTTCAAAACAGAATTTGCAGAACAAACATTGTCACTTTAGTACACTTGCATGTGTGTGCTCTCATTATATCGTTATATTTAATAAAACATTAAAAACTATAATTATTTTAGATTAATATTATTATCTATTTTAATACCTCTATTAATTTTAGTTTAAAGATTGCAGAAAGTCATATACCATCTCCTGCACTAATGAATACAACTTTTAATATGACCTGAACACAGAATATACAAATCCAAAAAGTTGGTCTTAATGTAATACTTAATGTATAATATAAAATACTTTCTTCGTTGTTCCTATACGGTTTTGTTAGTTGTGTTTGTTATTGTTGTTCGTACATACAGTATCTTACACATATGGCTAACCTAACAAATGTCACGTACAATTGGTAAAACCCATAGGCTATAATTGTTTTATTGCTACTCTCTAAAACTGCGTTTATGACCAATATTCATTTTGTCAATACTAATAAAATAAAAGATCTCATTAAAATGATCTTGTAATGAATTTTACAGATACCATCAAATTGTCTTGCTAAAGTTTTTACAATATTGTAATGATTATGTGTTTGAAAAAAAAATATAATAAAGTACAACACGACTTTGAAAAAAAAAACAGTTTGCGCTTTTAATAAATTGAAAACAAATAAAAATCATGTATTGTATGGCAATTATATTTAGAAACCATGACGAGTAATATTAATTAGAACAACTAAAGCAGATTACGTGTTGTTTTTTTGTACAGTGCCCATGGATCGTATTTTAATCAGGCATTGAAGAGTCTTACTTCAAATTGATGCATAAATAAACTATACGTAAAATATTTTAGGGAATTTACTGTATACTGAAACCATAATATAATGAATATTAATTAAAATAAGTAAAATTATAAACGACCATTTTTATTTTAGGCATAAAATTAAATTGAAAATAAAAGCATAAAATTACATTGAAACCATACGGTAACGATTATTATTAATGAGTTATAGCATTAAACGATTTTACTATTACATAAATGTCTTCGTCTTTATATCCATTATGCTAGAGGCCTACTGTCACGCCTATACATTTTTAATATTGATAATAGATACTAAATGATATGTAGGACCCGAACAGTCTGAAATAAAACCTATAAATATTTATATTTATTTACATAATGCCAAAAGCATTGTTTAGCAATTATAGAATTGCTACAAGTAAGATTGTGCGTGTTCTTATAATGGATGTTCATTCACAACATTTCCATCAATCATCCTTTTGTTGAAACGTACTTTTAATAATATAACTTATACTGATCAAGTAATTAAAGAGTTTTATAAAGTTAGTATAGCAGTATGATATCAGTACGTGAACAATACTTATTTTTAACTTATTTAGATAATTTATAAACAAAAGAAAACTTGAATGCACGATAGTAATATATTTTACAATATGAAAGGTGCCGGATGCATTATTTTTTTTCTATTAGGTTAAGGCAGAAACTATAGAGGGCGTATCGGATACCATTGTTTGTTGACCGAAATAATTGATACATAATTATGTTTCTTTATTATTAACAAAAATGATTAAGTCAGTAACCGGTTGAATTTATATTTAAGTAAAAATTAAAACATTTAAATATTTCAAACATATTCAGGGCAAATAAAAAAAAACAAACGCTGCAGCAGATGCAGTAGTTGATAATTATTATGGAAAAAATGAAAGTATATAATTACCATTTTTGCCTTTAATTCTATGTACTATTGATCCGCTTACATTAAATAAGTGCCCTAAAGCATTTTAAGTTTATCGACATCGTACACGAATATGTTTTTTTTATTGCTGCACTGAATAATTTCATAATTCGTATATACACAATTATTGTTGTTTTATTATTTTAATTAGCCGATAACCACGGCGTTGGTTATCGTTGTAATACAAAGCGTATGGTTATTATCATTTTTTACGATGCGTTACGTGTTAGTGATGGTTGGTTACAACAATAACGTGTTTTTATCGTTCGTTGGTAAAATAATGGTAATACATGTAGTTGGTTATAATGTATTAGTGAGTTACAAAACTCATTGGTTACAATACATAACTCATTGATTACAATACATAACGCGTTGGTTACAATTCATAACGTGTTGGTTATCGTTGTTAGAATTGGTGACCGGTGGTTACAATGTATTGGCGATCGTTCATGGTTACAATTTTAAACGCGATGGTTACAGTACATATGTGTTGGTTATCATTGTCAACATAAAATGTTGTTGATCGGTGGTTACAGATTCACAATGCGTTGGAAATACATATACACGGCGTCCGATTTACTTAGTAATACGCACGTAGTAATAACATTATTTTAATGTTACGTTATAACAAAACATTATATGACTTTAATTAATGTGGCATAAAAATAGGAAATCAAACCATGGGGAAATATAATGTTATTATTATAACACTACAACCACCACAATGCAAAGAAAACCCATATTATATACACGGGGTTTACTTTAAATAAAACATAGATCATCATTTGAATTTTAATGGAATTTCAATGTATCACTGTATTTTCTGTCAGGGGGTTTTCTATCTCTTTATTCTATTATATAATAATGATAATTTATTCGGAAAACGCTTTCAAAACAGCGGCACACATAGTAATGGTACATCCACACGTGGCTTGCCAGCAGTATAACATATCAATGCAATAGAATTATGAATGACAATTCACAAATATACAACAGAAACATGTATGTACAGATGGTGGTAAATAAATATTAGTACTGTTCATAATAATAATAATATTGTGTTTCTCCATAAGCGGCCGGTTCTGCTAAAGTTATTTACTGAAACTACTATAATGAGAGGAAGGTAAATATAACGCGAAGAAAATTTGCATTTGAATTTAGAATAATCTCTTATTTAACAGAGTGTGTTGAAATTATTCGTCTTGGTTGAGTGTTTCTAAACTGATCAACTCAACAGCTCATACGTTTGGCCATTAAAAATTCATTTTCTATTTCAATTTTAACACCCTGAATCTGAAACTGAAATGCATTCCTGTATTGCTCCACATTGAATGCCCTTTACGCTTCACAGAAAATATCCACGTAAGGCTGGATTGCTGAAGTTGATAACATTTAGTCGTTGAATATGTATGTCAACGCTACCGGTGCATTACAATTTACATAATTCGAATAATAAACGCAGTAGAGGTCTATCGTAAAATAAAAATAATATGATGAATTGGTCGTCGGTAGAATTTATGACTTCAACATAACAATGACTGTATACACGTTAAAACGGCTCTTTCTGTTCTTAGAATAACGTCAAAATGGAATAAATCAGTTAACACGGTGGTTTCCCGGAGAAAATCAATTAACTTGTTTTAAATACAAGAAACGTTAATTCGGACAGAATCTTGGCTAACAGAAGTCACTCTGAATAAAAAAAAGTAATGACTTGCGTTGTGAAAAGAGTACATCTTTGGATTGAGGTGATGCTGCGGCTAACATCGGTGGTTACAGTTATCTTTGAAACCAAAGAAATGATTGTAAGGATGATGGATAACTGCAGACATAGTTGAAGTTCGGCTAACATATTATACAGATAGGAAAGAATTGTTGTGACGACAATAAAACAAAATAGGCTGTTCTTCGTTAGAACGTTCTTTTTCAAAAGAAGAAAGATTAAACATTTAATCATGAAGGATAGTGTGGGATGGAAGAAAACTAGAGAGTAAGCTTGGAAACCAGGATGAAGAAGAAGTGAGCTCATTACACCAAAAACGTTCCAAACCAGGAAAAAATAAGATCAATGAAAATGAAAACTTATGAAAGAGGTTATTACAAACAAGGGAGGAGTAAAAATAAGTCAGGGAACATGGGTCACACACCAGCAAAAGAAGGATTACACGACAGAGAAGATGGTTATATTCACACCTAAGTGAGATATTTCCCTTAATTTTAAGTATTTTCCTTAAATTTCATTCACTTAGGTAGGAGATTTTTTCTTAATTTTAAGAAAAAATGTTTCTCTTACTCTAAAGTGTGATTGGTAAATACGGCCACAGGGCTTTAGCCAATACCAGTTTGTGATAGTGACTTTTAACTTTTTTTTAAAGTATTGAATTTCATCAAAACTGATAAGAAGTTATCTTACATACATGATTGTTTAAAAAAAAGTACCGACCGTGCCATAATTAGTAGCTTTCTAAAATCGCATAAATTGTTCAATATTATCTATGTAAATTACTCATATATATCCTTATTAACCATAATGTTGGTTTTGTATGTGGTAGATAAATATATCATAGAAGAACTTTAATCTTTATTATTAATGCATGCACAGTGCACATTACCTACTGCAAAATTAAATTGTAACTTATGTCTAACATTAATGTTTTAGCAAAAAGAAGAAAGAAATTACGCTTAGTTAATAAATGAATAATTTCCTAACAATTTGATTTTATTAACATTATGAACAATTATGTTTAAATTACTTGTTAACGATCGATTTTTAATTGTAAAAAAGGTTTATTAGTTGTCAATAATAGTATGTGATTGCTAATAAGTCTGGATAATCGTTTTGTAATGTCTTTGTACGGTTTAAAGAATCACAAAATGAATATCTATAAATAATAATTTTACATCTTTAAGTGGACACTTTCCAGTAAAACGAACAAGGAGAATATGCATTTTAACACTTAGAAAACTACAGAAAACCTTTATTCAGTGTATACCACCTATACTATAGAGATATTTTACTGTGAAATAAATAAGAAGAAATACATTATTTTAACACTACGGACAACCCTTATTTTGTGAAAAACTCTCTCTGGTTCCGAAGGCCTTCCTTTATTACTGTATAGCAAAATCAAGATACCGCAGTCATACCAAATATCTACATTCAAACATTCAGTTCTCTCAGTTGTACACACGACTAGGCCTACAAAATAAATCTTACTTAAAGACACCTTCCCTACAATTTGTGAAGTTTTGTAAAATAATACATATATATTACTTTTATAGATAAAACATTAAACCAGGTCATTCCTTGTCTTAAATGTACGTTTTATGGTAAATTATGATAAAAAAGTGATAAACAATGCACTACCTAAGTAGCTCGCGGCAACTGACCTCTCGTGGACGGTCTTTAGGCCTAGCCTAGCTAGGCTTAGTTTTGTAGGCCTAGCTGGTAAACATCGGTAACGTACGAACATCGTACACGAGCTATATATCTAGCCTGACGTTGTATAGTTACTGCATTAATTGTCTTTCTATTTTTGCCAGACTCCTTTGATACAAATTGGGGAAAACCCGGTATTTTCTCTGAAAAGTTAGGAGTCTTCCATTTGATTTGGCCTCACGACCGATCGAAAAGTGGGTGAATTACAGAAGAAAAATATCAATGCGCGCGCAATGCATTTTGGGATTTATAGCGGGCCGCTATAATTATTATAATCAACTTATTTTTTACATTTTTAACCATTTAAAGACGAAAAAGTTATCGCAATAGGACCATATAGTATTATTTTTAGATTAAATATAGTTTGTGATCTTAAATTAGATCTAAACGGTGTCTTTAAATACATATTTATAAAAACATTGTTCGTGTTCATTGGTTTATATTTCTTGCTCCAACAGCGTACCCGCCCTTTACCGTTATGTTTACAGAACGATGATAAAAATATATTAATCGAGTAAAAATCGATTTCTAGAAAATGTATTTAAATGCTGAATACCCGGGGCGGAGCCCAGGGGTATCATCTATAGTGAACGAGACGAACACGTACTAGATTTCAGCGCGTTTTCTAATTGCGCATAATGTACTCGGCTTGCGGTTTATGTAATATGTGAAAGTTAATTCACTTGCAATGTCCTGAAGCAGTGGCAACAGATCATTACGGATTACGTGTAAACGTACAGTAGCTTTTTGAGTAACAAGTTGCGTAATACAAATCCCATCAAGGCCTCGCATAATAATATATTAGAATTTTGAATGTGATGTAGATCATGATAGTATATTGGATGAACGATTTATTGTGTTAGTATGTGCGTTTCTTTTTACTTATTGACTGTTGGAATATACAAAAAAAAAACAACTAACATATTGAAATAAAGAGTTAAACATCACACATACATCAACTACAAAACAAAGAAGCAACAATAATAACATAAATTTGGAATTTAGAAAATTACAATTCATTTATGTACCTACAGTTTACCGATTACAAACTACAAACTATTATACCTGTACTATAAAATCGTATAATAAAGTAATTTAATGTATAAAATATGAACAAAATATAAAAAAAGTTACCAAACATTTAATCATATTAAAAATTCCTGACCAACAAATACAGATTTACAACATTATTAAATCAACACAAAAAAAGAGAGCTTATTTGTTTTTTAATTCATTTTCTAAGAAAAGGAAAGGAAAAAAATGAAGACGATTCAAACTGTAATAAACTCAAAGTAAAGTAACAGTGAAATCACGTAGAAGATTATGTAACACAATCATAAGTGTTGACACCCTTTTCCACTTTTGCGCCCACCGCACATGTGAAATGTGTGGCTACAGACACTTGTCCAGACACTAATGCTCGCCTCAGTAAGATTTTCTTTAATAGTTATTCCATAATTATGTTTTTCAACCAATTTAACCCATGCATCAGATACTTTCCTCGTAACGTCCATCCATCTAATTAGGTACAACATTCAACACAGCAAATAAAAAATAGGAACACAAGTTGCCAGAGGGAATTTACGTGTATTATAATATTCATAATTATGATTTTAAAACTTCTTTAAAAAAAAACTCTTTTCTCAATGGACCACATCATCTTGGAAACTTAATTAAGGTTGGATGGATGTGTAATGTAAGGGTCTTACACAACATATTCTCAGTGCAAGTTCCTTTTATTTATATTATTCAAACATGCATGTTGAAAGTTTAATCAATGTGAATTGATCTAATATAAAATAATCAATTTCAATATTTCAAATACTATATATGCATACATTTATTATTTTACATACGACTAGTTTGGCTACCAATCCAAGGGCATTGGCTTCAATTGTCTGCTAATATCGCAATTTTTCTCACATGGCGCGACGCATAATTCATCACACCTCCAAGACGCATAAGAAAAATTTGTAAAGCATATTGTGTAGATGTTGGTTCTAAATAAAAATAATAGCATAGCATAGTGAAAAACAACAAGGCCATATACATGGCTGCAGTCGCGTGCTTAAGTTAGTGTTTACCGACCGACCGACCAACCGACTGATATAGTGAGTGTAAAAATATCGGGTAACTTCCATATACAACAACATTAATAAGCAAAAGTAGTATAAGAGTTCGGCAACATTTCGTTTTAGTCGTTGTTTTTGCTTTGTTTATACTCCGACAGACACGCGTTCAAAATACAATGGGAAACAATTCGATTCCCACAGTTTCTTGTATGTTAAATGTTAAAGTTTAGAAATAAAATCTATACACTTATGTGTTACGAAAAATGAAATAACATACATTTTAACTTTAATGGTCGTCCGGTACCGTATATTCCCATAGTGCCACTATTATAATTCCTTATATAATTATACTAATCTCACTCTCTCATTGAAATTATTTGCCGCTTATAATAGTGATATTATAATTTATACATTTCAATTAAAACATTTGTTTGCCGTCTTTATAGTATTAGTTACACTACGAAAGTAAATTTTACAATAATGGAAATCATAATAAATTGCTACTTAGATAAGCTTCATTTTTATCCAAGTTCCAATCCATTACGATAAAATTGTCTGCATTCCAAATAAAAAATTAACGATGACAAACACTTTTTGTAACTGTCAATAGCTGTTGGAATAAAATGATATTTTCCAATTCATCGATGACCTCGGATTGAACACGATCGCGGTTTTTCAATTTGATTTACCAGGCAAGAGTAAGAGAATGCTGTTTAAGATGATATGATACGATATCTAGGCATATTAGTCCAATTTGTTAAACAAATGAATATTGATTGGCATTGTAAAACGGTTTAAAACCGGTCAAACCATTCGAATATAAAAATAAATAAAAATTAAAAACACTATTGCATTATGAACATTATGGGAATACTAATGTTATGACGTATTATGCCATTGTAACCCAATTGTACCCTCTGTGGCATTTCTGACACTGGGTTACTTACTGGTCTGAATCTCTTTTGAATGTTTTTCATTTTAAGCAAGCTTTTTATCCTTTATAGGTATCGGAAAATACTTGGGGGTTAAAACCACGTCGATGTGTTTTTTAAGCTTGGTTCCCACTAGAACGTAACGCAAGGACGTAAACGCAACGCAAGCGTTTTAACCAATGACAAGCGAAGTTATAGACAGTTAGCAATCTCAAGCGAATAAGCCATCGTTTGTGATTGGTCAATTCACTTGCGTTGCGTTACGTCCTTGTGTTGCGTCGCTAGTGGGAACCACGTTTAAGTGCGTAAGGAGATTATTTATGGGAGGTAAGTTAGGAGTTACGGTACGGTTGCTTGCCATGAAACAGCCACGCAGTTTATTGTTATTAGACATGACACAGTAAGAAAATAGAGTTGTACAATAATATTTTACAACTCCCTGGTAAGAATTGGCTTCTATATGACATACATAATATTTCCTCTTGTATTGTTTATTTAATTGGTGACGTTTCAATAATTAAAATTTTATCATACAATAATAATGCGTCGATCTTATATAGCGCTTACTGTACAAAGTCTCCATAGTGCTTCGCATTACTACCCCATTCATTCAGTAATTTTTTTGGATCAAAACACGAATGGAAAAATAATCCCATAATGCAGCTAATAATCAGCGCAGTCGTATTTTGGTATATGTCAGGTACCCATTTGTATAACTGGGTGGAGAGAGGGAAATGAATGAATTCAAATGTGTTGAATTAACGTTCCGAGGTAAAAAAGCGTCAGAGGACATGTTTTGCATGAGTATGTTACATTCGTTTCGATAAAATATTATACCCAAACAGTATCGATTCCCTGAATCGGCGGAGTTCATCGACCGTCCGTTTTCATGACATACGAAATGGTTGGGTCGAACAGCCTTATTAATTTATACTTTCGAAAACCATGGTAAGAGAAGAATGATCAAATAGCTAGCTGCGTAGTGATCAACTTACACTATAGCTACTTGTTAAAGTAACTGGTGCGTTTTTGTTTTGCGTATTATTTCTCCTGTTTACCATCTTGACCAGAATGTCAGAATTTAACTTTTATACAATCAGAATTTTTAACTTTTATACATTTATAATTTTTAACTTTTATACAATCAGAATTTTTAACTTTTATACAATCAGAATTTTTAACTTTTACACAATCAGATTGTTAGATAGCAATTGCATTTTTATAACACTTTTGTTGACATTTTATTATACCATATTTTTCTATGTATTTTTCTAAATTTGTTAAATGTCGGTTTTATTGTATCGTTCAAGTTGACAGGGGCTGGTCAAGCACATCACAAGATGACAGTTTTATACTTTTGCTTTTCCGCTACTCCCCCCTGTTATACTTATATGTTTGTTTTTTTGCTATGTAGAAAGATTGAAAATAAAAAAAATAAAATAAATCTTCACTGCCATTTGAAAGAACATTTTCGTCTCATCAGGATTCACTTCCACCTGATCCCATTTATTTATTCGATACAAGCGGTAAAGGGGTTCCGACAACAATACGTGTCATTCGTAAGTGTCCGCAACCATATTAAGTAATATCAAATATTGTTGTTCAATATAAACTAAACAAAGGTTATTATTCAGACAAAAAAAATATCATTCTTCATATTTTAAGTTGAATGAACAGTAACATATTTTGGCTACATTAAAAAACATATCTCAAATACTTATTTATAATTTATTATAACTTAGGTTATTGATGAATACGAACACTAACGTAGTTTATTATAATATAATAAAATTAATTTTCTTGGAGGATTATACACTATTAATCATTATAGTCGCTTGTGTGGAATACTGTAGATACAATTAATAGAACATTAATTTGATAAAGTCACACTGACTGATATTATTAAATTACTGGGTGTCAATAAGGATAATTGTAAATAATTGTTATTAATATCTATTATATTATTAGTCCAAAGGCAAATTACTGAAAAAAATGACAATGCTGTGGGTATCAGTGGCTGGATCTCAATGGAGATACAAAAATAAAAAGCAAAAAGCTAAATCAACACGATAAAGTAAACAGCCAGAAAAGTTAGCAGAGCTTTCGGGCAACACTAGCCCTTCATCAGTGCAAGTGATTATATTATTAGTCTATAGATAACTCGACATCTGACAGTGTCAATGGAATAATTAATATGTGCAATTAAACAATAATCTTAGTGTATTCAATTCTTTATTTTGCTTATAATAACCAAACCCAAATTGATACTTGGTAGTTATGCCCGCTTGTCCAGAGACGACCGGGCGCTCAACGTATATTTGGCAATGATAACAATAGATACAGGACTAAATTCTATGTTGCAGAAGAATTGCTTTGCAACATATGTTCACATTTAATTTTCTTATAATTACATTGAACGGACTAGCCCATTTTACGTGGATATGAAGAAGGTGTTTGTTGGAGATTTAAAGGGTAGCTCTAACAACATTGATAATTACTCTACTTATTTTTCGTCAGCAGTAAAAGAGAACGAGCATCGTAAAATAAAAGTGGTGCTTTATAACTACTTATCTTATATCTTTCGAAAAACAGTGGGGTAATTATCAGTGTTTGTTGGCAAGGTTTAAAATGATTAAACACATTCATACCCGGAGCTACCCTTTAAGTGAAAAAAGTAAATGATTTACTTACCATCTCTACGATTTGGTAGATAGACAGGTCCATAGAAACAGTGATTGGGTGTGATGAGTTCCAGACTGGCCTAACTTTTTTGTTGTAATCCCGGAACAGATCATCGTACAGTTTCTGTTCATTCCCGCCATACATTGCTGAAGACAAAAAGAAAGACATTCGGTAAAATGATGATTCTTTTTTCTTATTATTATTTGTTTATATTAAACAAAAATAAACAAGATATTACACATAATGTAAGTGCTTAACTGTAATTATTAATTTGTGTTAAAGTTATTTCAACTGGTAATGTTATTATTATTCTAAAATTCTGAATTATTGCTAAAAAATTATTCCCTCTCCTTCTCAACAAGTTGTTCACGTGAAAAACAAGTAGGCATATGATTTCTTTTTCATTGATCATTATTATATTTGAATATTAAACAAATATTATTAGAAAATAAACATAGTGTGTGCTGAACTGTACTTATTAATTTGTGGTAAAGTTAGTTTAACTGGTAATGTTATTATTTTTCTAAAATTCTGAATTATATTGCACAAAATATTCCCTTTCCTTCTCAACAAGTTGGCATCGGGCCCTGTTCACGTGAAAAACATAATTTTCTACACAAACAAGCCTGAGCTAAATCGCATAGGATAGGACGATAGTACCCTGTCATCTAAAAAATCAAGTTATGCATTCAATATAGCATTCAAGCGATGCTTTAAACTAAGTTACTGACTCTACAAGATCGAGTGACATTTCTTTTTATTTTTTTTATCTCTGTGTTTTGCTATCATTTATTGGCATTTTAATTATAACCTTTTTTAAAACAGCTGTCTGAAATTCAGAAGATACAATATAATTGAAAGTAAAATGTATCTCGATAAATTCGTTTTGTGAAATCACTTTATAGAAATTGAATTATCGCTAGGTATTATCCGGTGGTCTAGATTTTTGCTTGACAGAAATAATTTTCTTGAAAGAAAAATTCTTGAAATGATAAATGATGTCATAATTCGGAAGAACTGACGATAAACGATAAATTATATATCATACATAAGCATTTTCTACCTTTCTCTTTTGATACAAAACTTAGAAGTTAGAAATATTTTCTAGACTTTCTTTTGACAACTTAATTCCTAAAAATAAAAGATCACGTGGTTAAAGTTACTGAATCTTTTCTGTACAGTACATATGCATTATCAAGATTATGAATCTTATTAAACTGTAAAAAAAAAAATTAAATTTACTTATTCTGTCAATATATAATATTTTGTAATAATTTAAACGATGATTGGTCAATAGAAAAAGACATCTTTGAACCAAATATTCCACATTCTGACGTTTTAATATTTAACAAAATATTTGTAAAAAAAAAGAAAAACACTACAAAGTATACAATATTACCAGGGAGAGGTAAAATTACACACAAAAAAAAGTTTTTTTTTCTTGATATAGCCTAAAGTACAGTAATTATAGTTGTTAACAGCAAAATACAACGTAGTGGGTTGACATTTTATTGTACTGTCAATCCTTCCACTCTTACATGTTTCTTTTCTTTTCCTTTCGAAATTAGTAATTGTGATACGAAGTGAGAAAGTCATTCAGTACTGCTTATGCAGGGATTTTAGATACTGATCAGTTATTCTGATTGATTTTTGTTTTTGATGCTGTTAATTGATTGTACTTGCCATGTTATTTCATTTTTTCTGAATAAATTAACACTATAGTAATTTTCAAACGGGATTAAACTTTAAGTTTGCGGTAAACCGTCAAAAACAGAAATGTTTTCTCTTTTGTAAGGATTTCCCCCAGTTTTATTTTTTTGATAAATACTTATATCCCTTTTTATCATACTTAATAACAGTTTAACTAGAATATATCTTCCATGTCTTATACTTTCTTTTTGACATTCCTTTGCCATTATACATATTTATACAATAGTTAAAACTGACATCTAACAGAAGTCATTCTGAATAAACGGGATCAGAATACGCACTCATTGGTGTTAAGATCTGTCTACACTATCAAACTAGTTTGATAAAAAAGTATGATGTACCCAAACAAGGCCATATACATGGTTGCAGTCGCGTGCACAAATTTAACATAGTGTTTACTGACCGACTAACGGACTGACCGACTAACCGACTGACCGACAACCGACCGACATAGTGAGCTGTAGAGTCGCGTTTACACGCGACTAATAATGGTAAGGATATGCCAAAATATGGTAGTTATATGATGACATCACCATGTTCATATATGGGCACATCACATTTTTTTTTTTGTCACATAAAGTTTGATAGTGTATTTAGCTTTAACACTGTATATACTATGTGAGAGTGTTGTGTTATACCGTTCTAAACAAGTAACTATTCGATAGAAGCCATTGCCATAGCTGGTGATTTAGAACCACAGGAAAGTCCAATTGTCGCATAAGCATCACGTCTACGTACATACTTTGTTCAATGTTAACATTACCCAGGAGAACATAAGTGTGCATCAGGGAGGTTTCAAATGAAAATGCATTGATTACTATCTATGCAAAATTATTTTGTATCTCTTTGCTGCAGCACATGTGTTCGTATTTATGTGTGTGCGTAATTCACTAAACTTTAGACACAGTACTAAACGTTTTTATTTTGCATAAACTTTCTTTTTCATCAAAAGCATGCTTTAATCTGGTACACAATTCCATAACAAATATCAGACATATTACTAAACATAATTAAGATGGCATTCTGTATTATATTACTATTAATCAAATTAAATATTACTTTGTTTACAAGTTTTAATCAAGAAAACAATCTGGTATTACGGGAAACTTTCACCTAAAATTAACAAAACAAAAAGAAGGTGGAAAGAAATCTGAAAATTGTCTCCGTGTGCATGTATCATACATTTCGATTTAATTTCGTGTTTCAAATCTAATTCTCAAAATGAATGCTCATATCACTTTCTGACCTTTTGCATGGGACAGATAAGTAGCCCATGTAAACATAATACAACAGCGCTATCCAACATTTACTTCGATACACATTACACAGACAGTATGATTCCTCTGAACGCTCTGTGAACATAGGCCTACATAGTGTATTACATTCCTTATGAAACCCTATAATTTTAAGCTCTAGAAGCGTCTGTGTACTTATCTTTACTTTTAATTACTTGTATAATGATGTCAACAAGTATTTGATGCGTGATGTACACTGTGTTATATAATAGAATAAATCTATAACACTAACAATTCCCTCTGCGCCACAATAATTTAAACATAAATATTATTCACGGGACAGAACTGCCGCAATGATTAAAATGGGAACGATTGTTATTTTGTAGGTCACTGTCCAATGTATAATGGAATGTTGTTATATTCTACTAAACAACATGTGTTGTTTTGTTTTGTTGTTAAAGAAATACATAACAGTGAGAAATGTTATTATAAAAATCTTACTTTGAATTGCAATTTTCTAGTTTTTATAAAGTTGAACTTAATCAAAAACAATTAAAAAAAATGTCCAGTCCAGTGGGACAATATATCAGATACGTTAAAATTCCCCGAGAACAATGATGTACTCAGGTGGTAATTAAATTGTTTATTGCAGATTTTGTTTTGTCTTAACGCTGCGTAGGTTCTTATTTTGGTATACTAAGAAATAAAAAAATAAAAAAAGTGAGAATGGTTAGGTATATACAGAATTATATATTATTTAAAATGTTCGGGTGGCTTCCATGCATGCGGCTTTTGGCCTTAATGGAAGTCTCCCTGATCCTTTTGTATATTTTTTGCTTTGTATTTTTGTTTTTTTATGGATCAAAATAAACTGATTTGTGATTTGTGTGTGACTTGTGTGTGTAACATTTTTTTATAGAAAACATTATTATCCAATTTGTTCCTGATATTTTATGTGAGCTATATAAACCATGGGTTAATGAATAGATTTATTCATTAACCCATGTATAAACGTAATCATATTTTCTCCCGTTCACGTTGACAATATTCCGGTGACACACATTAATGGGCCTAAACGAAGAAGACATTATATTCTTGTATTCTGTGTTCGAAGATTGATGTTTGTATGAGGTTGATTTTTTGCAAAAGGCATCCGTCACTGGGTCTACTCTTTAATACCTTACCGTACAAATATAAATTAAATGCATTTAACGTAACGTTATAAGAAACTATACGCCTAGAATTAAACAGAATAAAATAAACTAGACGAAACTGTCTTGATACACGTACGTTTTACACTGGATTATAATGTATGAATTCTTGTTATTGTATTACATAAAACCAAGTATCAATAGCAATATACAAAATCATAGTAATAATCATATAACAAATATCATTATATAAAATAAGCTTTCATATTAATAGTCATAAACTTATCATACTACTAATGAGGTATCTTGCAAGAATAAATATTACCATCAATGACTAAACATCAACGTTACTATGGTAACTATTCAAATTCAATTTTGAACTCAATTGTATTTTTTTAATTTGAATTTAATGTTCAAATCGTCAATAATATCTAGGAAAATAACAAAGGCATAAATATAATAGCTTACACACGTATGTCGGTTATAATAGTGGTGTGTTCACAGGGTATACAACTTGCGTAAGCATACATTATTCACGTCTACACGATGTAATACGTAAACGTGCTAGCCATGCACTAATGCATTTAGAGCATAGAACGCGTAATGTGTGAACGTGTTATTACGTCCAACTTTAAACGAGTTTATTTCTAGTTCGCAACATCCTTGCTTCTTCATTAAATCATAAGTATGGCCATATCAAGCGCCTAATTTTCAATATTTTGAATTATTACATAAGCTGTGGTAATATTACACACAAATATCAATGCAAATTGAACATTTAAAATATTATCTAGGCCTAATAGTTCGATAGATACATTTTTTACTAAACATATCGAGTGACTTACGGCACTATCTTGAAAGAATACTTTTGCAAAGTAATTATTCGACGTGGAAACTTATAAATAAAAAATACTAACCAAATTCATTGGATTCGTTTAACGAAGATACTTGGCCGAGTATCACAAAGACAAGTGTAAAAACACCCACGTTCCGTACCGACACGGGAGCCATATCTTCGGCCTTTGCAACTACGGACCACCAGTTGGCAACAGCTTATTATTGTAACAACAATAGAAAGTCGTAGTAGATATGATAGTCATAAGCCTCAATGTGTTGGTTTATACCGGCCTGGCATATACCATGAAACTCAGTGATTGAGTGATGCACACGAACGAAAGATAAAATATTTGTAAACACATAGAGAGCGCCGCTACTACAAAAAAATCATGAACATAGGGAATCCTTCACCAGACGGAGCGCGACGAATAAGCATAGACCACGTGCTATACAAAACTAATATTGATTTAAGAAGTTTGCATCAAAATAGAAGAGTCACGTGTTGTCAATTCATTACAATTGGACGACGTTTCCTAATTGGGGAAAACGTATTAGCTAGGAATACTATTAAAGATTCATTTATTGAAAACTATCTGTTCCAATTAATGAAAAGTACTTTGATATTGACCTTTTATTGTTCTCATTGCATCAATATGGAATTCATTATTATTTTATAAAATTGTAATTTACGGTATCTATAGTAATAATTTCACCTGGGAATGGGAGAATGTCAATGCATCTAAACATAACAAGTGGTGTTAACTGTAGGCTCAAAGAAATATAATCATCATGGATGGATCAAAATAGTGTACGGCATGTGATACGTAATCAACCCACAGACTAGGTGTGTTATTAAATAATATTGTTTATTAATATGACATTATAGGTTATTGATATTAAAAAGTGGTGTTTTGTTCATGGTAAAAAAGAACCCGCAATTCTGACATCTAGTTCTACAGCGATTTGTTGACAAATCATCGTCGATAAACACGTAATTAATATCTATTTCGACAGTTCTATGATTAATTTACAGCTAACAGGGAAAAACACTCGACAAACGATTTAATTTAGCAATAATAATTTCCTCTAGAAATGATAACCTTAATTTATAGTCACACCTTGGGCAAATATAATTAAATTGGTAGCCTAACTGTAATTAATTGTGTATAGCTAAAGGGACACATTTGATGCTCAGTACATCTATTGATTGGACTACATCAATTATTTCAAAAGTTTCGTATTTTTTAAATCCGTAGAAAAAGTTTACGACGACCAGGACATTCATTGACGCCATGTATAGACACTTGGCACACATGATGAATTTAGGATTACACACTAAATTTAGCAACCAAGTATCGATCTCATACCACCATAAAGATACTGCTTTGTTATCATAAACATATATGTCTATATCAACTACACTCTCTCCATCAACTGATCTGTCTCCGACATTATCTTTCTCCATTAACTGCTATATCTCCATCAACCACTATTTCTCCATCAACTGCTCTGTCTACATCTACTCTTTCTTAGTCAACTGCTCTGTTTCAATCGACTGCTCTCTCTCTCTCCCTCTTTCTCCATTAACTGATCTTTCTACATCAACCGCTATTTCTTCATCAACTGCTCTGTCTACATCTATTCTTTCTCAGTCAATTTCTCTGCTCTATTTCTCTCTTTTTCTATCAACTGTGGTCTGACTCCATCAACTACATTTTCTCCATGACTGATCTTTCTCAACTTCTCTTTCTTCATCACGTTCCGTGACTCCGTCAACTGCAGTTTCTCATCATCCACGGCTCTGTATGCATACTACTGTATTCGTTCTCAATTAATTGATCTGTTTCTATCAATTTCTCTTCTCCACCAACTGCCCTGACTCCACCAACTAAAATGTCAAGTTTCTCCATTAAGAGCTCTGTCTCTATCAAGTGCTCTTCGTTACATCTGTTCTTCGTCTATCAACTGATCTGTCTCCATTACCTGTTTTGTTTCCACCAACTACTCTTCCTTTCTCACTGCTCAGCTCTTTGAACAAACTTTATTTTAAATTTGAAATATATTTACTCCACTACAACTGTATTGCAAGTTCATAAACGGGTCTTTACTTCAAAATATCACATGCATAAATATACGTTTACATTAAAATAAAATATTATGAGAATGTTAAAAATAATTGGAGTAGAATGAAAAGTAGTGAATCTGCGTAACAAATCAACGATCCCAATATCAATAAAACAAATCTGAACGTCACAGAAATATAAGACATCTAGAATAATATTTTGAAGGACCATTAAAACATCTTGCTTATGTTTCTAATACCACTATGATAATAATTGAATTGGTTATTACCAAAAATACCATGTATATTAGGAGAGTTTTAGTTAAAGAGATTCTTCGTTTCATTATGTAAGATAGCCACACTTACTATTACTATTCGTAGTGCATACACTATTGACAACCATTATTATTCATTTTGATTAATGATCAGCGTGAAGAATTAAATTTAATACAATGAAATGAATTTCAATTTATAAAGAAATTAGAAAATAATTTATCATTTAGACTGTTTGCATTTACTACCATACGTTTTTTTTTTCTGATAATGGTATACGTATTATCTCATAGAAGGTAACATCAACAATTACTATGTTAAAAACGTGCAGAATAGTTTAAATTATATACAATATTATCAACAGGCAGAACTAGAACAACTCAAAGTTAAATGCATAATTATTTATCAGAGTAATGATTTGAATATGACATGCTTTCTTCATTTTAATGGACTATGGTATGGGACCAAGAAGAGTTGTTGTTGTATTAAAATGATATAAACATTAGGTGCACATGTATTTATATGGTAAAGTAAGTATGTCAATAGACTTCATACTATTCGGTTTTTTTCTATATCCATACAAATATAAAACTAGATAACTGATGGGATTCGATAATCCGCAGTTAAAACAACTGAATACGGTCGTATAATACGTTCATTTACGTAGGTTTATCCGATAGCTGATGTGATGATAAGCCACGATTGAATGTATATCAGAAATTATGCTGGAAACTAGTTTATAAATCTACTGACTGTAAACGTTTTATGTTAGGTTCTCGTAGCGGTAATATTTGTTAGGTTACTGACATAAGGATTTGTTGGAAGACGACCATGATAACGTTGACAATAGGTTACGTTCCAAATACTGCCAAAATGTGTTAGTTGTTACAGTAGGTATGGGTCAGAGTGTTAGGAAATGGTACTCACTTGATAGTTTATTCTTATTTGTACAAAAACTAAATGCTTTTATTGTTGGAAACCCTTTTGGCAAATTGATAATGTAAAAAAAAATAGTAAAGTAAAATATAATCAAATAGAATAAATAGAAAGTAATGAAACCAAACCACTCTAGCGATTTACAAAGATAATTTATATTATTTATTAGTTAACTATCACAGAGTTTTCTCATTTTTATTAGAAATAATAAAGAAGAAGAAACGCATTCAGAAACAAGAAAGATGTCATTAAATACAACATTGTTGGTAATGATTTTTTAAATAATAACGGAAGGGAACATGGTTAAATAATATCTCCTGTCAAGATTTATATTCTTATACATTTTAGTAGATGTAGATCCGGTAGAGTGGAAGGACATTTATCACAGTCTTAAACCTCTGTATGATATTCCAATATATTAATACTGTGTACAAAGAAACTCACGTGATGTTGGAATGATTTCCGGATTAAATATAGACACCGAATGGAAAAGCGTACAAAGGAAAATAGGTTTATCTGGGTTGAAAGTCTTGAGAAGTGTGGATCATTGATTATAGTGAGAATATGCTCCGACCAAAGAGGTAATATTTAGCCTACATTTCTGCTTAAACTATGGAGGAAATACTTATTTCCTCAATTCTTAAACTGACAATCCCGAAACAACACAATGAATTGTTGTTTCAGGACAAACTATAACCGTCGAAATGTGTGCACTTCTCAATTGCTGTTAGGTCGATCCTAGACCAATATTTATTTTACCTAGTGTTTTATCCGAATGTTATTCAATGCTTTCAAAAAAACTTAAAAAACAAACGATTATTGACAAAAAAAAACTTTCGATAAATAACCATCACATCAAAAATATAAAGTAAAAAAACTACATATCAATCAGACTCGACAGCAAAAGAGGAACTTGACACATTTCCATGTTAAATGATTGAACGCCTCGCATTAGAGATAGTCGTTATTGATTACAAGATACGAATTAAGGAATGTTGAAGATATATATCCAGACAAATTTAAAGAAAAGGAAAAGTATTATCGTTGAGGGATACATACAGTAATGTGGGGTTTTTATTCTAAATACATAAACATAAGGCAACGATACCCGTGGGTATTAATTCAAATAGGTCGTCAACGAATTAATAAACTCAATATAAACTCAAACATATTTGTTATTCAGTAAGCGAGATAACATAACCCAAAATTCATATAATATACGGTACATTTCTATAATATATGAATACTATTTTCATACCGTGCAAGCTTAAATATATACTTGTCCTGTGTGAACAAAAACATTTAAACAATTTTTTGTTGAATATGCCATTTAATCACATACTCATTCTGACCAAAATTGGATAGAAAAAAAAAGAATTACTGTATTTCTAAAAAAAAATCTGTAATATTGAAGCAAAAAAATAGTAAATTGTCTGTCAGACAATGAGGTTTTGTTTGAATTTAAAAGTTTATTATTATGTATTTTTAGTGTTGCTTTTTTCGCTTTAAACCATACCGAATACGGTCGTGTAACGCGTTAGGTTACGCGGGTTTATCCGATGGCTGCTGTGAAGATAAACTACGATTGAATCAGAAACGATGTTGGAAATTAGTTTATAATTTTACTAACGTTTTATGTGAGGTTCTCGTGTGGGTAATATTTTTGTGAGGTTACTGATATAAGGATGTTTTTAAGACGACCATGATACGATGTTGGCAATGTGTGACAGTTCCAAAGTACTGCCTAATGTTTTTGTTGTTAAAGATATATTAGGTAGGGTTGTTATTCGCAGCCAAACTAAATGGGAATGCCTTTTGGAAAACCATGTTGGAAAACCCTTTTTTTTCTACGGAAGTGAATAACTTTATTTAAACCACAAAATGGCCTATTCATGTTTCATGTGATATATCTATCAATGTTACAAGTATACTAAGCCTCACACTAATGACCCTTCTCAGTCAGTCAAGTGCAAACTTAAACACACGCAAAACACGCTCTTAACGCCATTATATGAAAGTGTGCTAATAGTTTATAAATATAATGTAGTCATCTATCTTTCTATCTATCAGCACATTACATCATAGACACATATATTACTAAATGATAATGTATCTATTGAGTCAAGATTTAAGCAACATACATTTGTATCTTTTTAGATACAAGTTACAGATAAAAGCTATTTTATTATTTCTATTTCTTCAAACAGTTTGTTTGTATATGAAAAAAAATGTTTTGATAGCAGCAGCGCAGATCAGTTTTACTGGTATCAAAAAACATTCTGAAATTGCAATAATATCAATCTAAAATAAAAATGTTTTTCATTGAGTTGAGTTTATTTTAACTTTCAATCTAAGTCTGTATTAATGTTTACGATGCAGAAAGTGTTATTATGCGATTAATTAAACTTATTTCAACCAATGGAATTCATCGATATAAGTGAAATGCCATATATATAAAAGTTAAGATGACATCAACTTTTTTTTCAAATTTATTTAAGAGATATAAGCTTATGCACATTAATTAAACTGGTTTCTACCAATGGGATTAGTTGATAAAGGTAAACATTAAACGAAATTGTATCACACCATTTTTGCATTACATTTAAATACCCATCTAAATATTAATAACCAATTTAATAACCCAGTTCTAAATGTATATGACTGATTGAAATATTTATAACCACGTATAAGACATTTATTGTGCGGTTAATGAACATAAAGCATTTGTTCATGATGTATTATTTATACAGATAGTGCAAACTCATTTCTGAGTTTAATGTCATTTTTTTTTTCCAAAACAGCGTAATTGAAGTGTCAGATGTTTCTTAATGATATGTATAAGAAGGCTCAATAAGACAGTGTAATTAAACGGTGGAGTTTCGAATTATGTTGTTCATCTACCGGAACACATCACATGGGTGCATGTTATCAATAGTTTATGTTTATGTTCGTAAATAATACCTTTCTTTGCAAGTTTACTAGTGTAGAAACTCTTTTTTTCATGGGACACCCTTATTAAGCTTGGTTCCCACTAGGATGCAAGCGACACGCGGGACACCCTTATTAAGCTTGGTTCCCACTAGGATGCAAGCGACACGCGGGACACCCTTATTAAGCTTGGTTCCCACTAGGATGCAAGCGACACGCGGGACACCCTTATTAAGCTTGGTTCCCACTAGGATGCAAGCGACACGCAAGTACACCCTTATTAAGCTTGGTTCCCACTAGGATGCAAGCGACACGCAAGTACTTTGACGTAGACCACACCATGCATCCACCGCGTCGTGATTGGTCAAATTATTTGCGTGTCTTTGTGAGTACCTCCTAGTTGGATCTTTAACGGTAATATTTTCTCGTAAGACGAACGAAGGGATATTATACAAGTTCTAAGAGTATTGAAAACCAGAAGGTTCCAGAAATGTTCCCTTAATATGGGCTTTAGATATAAACAATAATATATCAATCGACGTGATGTACTAATTTCGATGATTCTTGATTAAAATATGTATGCATTGTAATATTATGATTGAGTTTGTTTATTGTTTAATTTAATCAATTAACACAAATCCCATCCCTTCCATCTTCATTGAATATCAACGCTCATTCACTCACACTCTCTGATCGTTGATTAGTACCATTGTATATCTCTTTTACAATTGAATGAAACGACACCAAACATTAAATTATAGTAATCAATTGACTAGGTATGTTGGTTTTCAGTGTCTCATTCTTTAAACAGAAATCTAGCCGTTGATTAAAACCATTATCACCTTAACAGTTGAATGTAGTAAAAAATCAACCAATCAATTGACCTCAGATATACCTAGGCGTGTCATAATATTTAGTGTACATTTAATAAAAACTGTTTATCTTTGCGGTATAAGAAATCATCATTATACACCAGCAGAAAAAAAAACAAAATCATGTTGTATGTAAGCTGAATAAAAACAGAAACTAATTTATACTAGTGCTTCAAACACAGGCCGATGTGATTATACTGCCTGATCTCGTACTTATGAGTGACTTGCATTACGTGCACACATGTATGCGCATAAATTGGAATTCATGAATTCAGAAAGTATATTGAGGTCCCTATGTTTTTATCTCGTAAGTTCTTGAATATACAAATGTCAACAGTAGCGATACCTGTAAGGCATTCTGTGGAACGAGGAATAAAGCTGTCGATGTCTGATGAGCGTCGTCCTTCTGGTGGAATTCTGTATACGCACGTCGTCAGCTTTGGATGTGGTACGGTCGGACCTAGTTTACTTCACTATAATGTAAAGGACAGCTTTATAACTCAACTTTATAATTTGACAGGGCAACTTCTGACATGACTTTTTAAAATCGTATTCAAATACCGTGTATCTCAATAACATTCCACATCATTTTTTTTACTTAGCTTTACTTCGTTACTAAAATGTAATATGTTCATAAATGATTTCTTTAATATAAATAGACAGACTATCTTCAACTCTACTTAAAGATAACTACATAGTTATTTAACTCAATTTAAAGGAATATGCCTACAGTACAATATTTAAAACATTTTTTTTTTTAGTAAGATTCACAAACTCTTCATGCATATCTAATTGCGATAAAAATGGTAAATAACCCCCTGAATTACGTAAATTAACCATATTCGGATACACCTTTTCATGTGTAACCTTATTAGTAACTGTACTAGCTTCAACTCATCACGTGTTGCCATTAATATTACATAGTATTAGTATTATACATTTTATCAAATGTTAGTTTGATTACAAGAAGGCATATTGCAAAAGTGTTTTATAACGTTTATATAAATATATTTTCACAACATGCTTTTAGACACGACATTATAGATATATCAATATATTCAAATTGAGTTGAAGTGGAAAGGCATTGAATCGAATCAAATCCGTAGAGAAATAATATGCTGTAATTTGAAAGTGATGTGGGGGTTTTGACGTCTTCCGTAGCGTACGCAGACACACGGCAAAATTATACTATATCAGATATGAACACTGGTTTTCTATTAACACAAACGTATTGCAGAAATCTCTAGTGAAATTATTCATCATCATTGTCACCATAAACCAAAGTTAATTTTGTCATGAAGAAAATGTTGCATTCAGATATTTTGAATGAGGTTTTTTACTTATGCTCTGTCTACACTATTAAACTGTATGTGAAAACAAAATGATGATCTCATATCACTACTATATTTGGGTATACCACTACCGTATTTGGGCACATCACACCTTTTTTGTCAAACTTGTTTGATAATGTAGACAGAGCTTTATAAAGGCTAGCCAAAAGTCATAATGTTTGTAAAAATAACCATAGCCAAATTTAGCTACGTGCTGACTGGCACCGTTAATTATTAATTTGTTAACTATTGCTTTCAACAAATGGAAATATTATTGTCTTTTCAACTAGTACAAAAACACATTAATTATATATCTCTCCGTAATTTTGTATTAATTTATTTCAATCTTTAGGCCTAATCAATAAGAAAGTCTATGTGAGCTATTAAGACAGGCATCTTTTAAATTTTGGCCACGGACCGGAATAGAATTGATATTTGAGCGTTGCACACTTTTTTGTCGTGTTAACCTAACCAATTGTAATTGACATTTGTTTTTATAGTTTATTTGTATTTTTGAAGGGTTTAGACAGTCATTTTCTAGCTGTATTGGCCTCCTTTATACCGAAAACTATAATACCTTGAGAGGCCACTCCAACTTTATACAAATCAATGGCGGTGAAGTATTTCTGAATAACCGTCAGCTTAAAAAAATCCAATTGAGTATGTTAAAATTCTCCACTCAATGTCATTAGCATTAGTATACGACATTATGGTCTGTTAATTACTAAGCGTTCTTTGTAATCTGCGCGTCATTAATGCTCATTGAGATTACGTTTTTGAAGAGTATATGTTATTAATCCATAAAAAATTAAATGTTAAACGTACGTATAATATAATTTAATAATAATTCTGTGTGGTATCATGTCTAGCGACAATACACAGTGTGTAGTATCTTGTACGCTGACGGCATGTAACAGGCGTACCATGTCACATACAGGTAACTCCTGAATAAACTTTTCATTCATTCAAATTAACTCAAATTCTGTAAAGCCCTCTCTACACTATCAAACTTCATGTGACAAAAAAGTGTGATGTGCCCAAATATGGTAGTGATATGCTTAGATATGGTTGTGATATGATATGTCCATATATGGCCACATAACATTTTTGTCACATAACGTTTGATAGTGTAGACAGAATTTGAGAAACGACCATGCCGATGTCCAAACCATGGTATACCGTTTGGAAAGTCAAAGCACAAACTAATCCTGTAGATTGTCTCAGTACCTGATGCCGATTATGTACGTTACGTACAAAAAAAAAACAAGTAGGCCTACGTATACTCTTTCAGAAACCTTAAATCATACATTCATCTCACGCAACTAAAGTTTCTTTATAGCACTCCAGTATTTTTGAAAAAAAGCAATTAAATATCAGTCAATCGGCATCTTAATCACAGACACCTAAAGCTATGCAATCATGTTTAACATTTAATTTCAAATATCAATGACCTTTAAGAAACTATCGGTACTTTTAATTGCGCGTAGACTACACAGAAACAAAATAACCTTAATTGCCTTTTTTACTGTCGGCTTCAACAGACACACAGTTTAAATTAAATTATTCATATCTCATTTTAAGTAATTTATAATTATATAATATAACTGCTGTAAGCGTATCATTAAGTCACGTAATTCGCCTCATTAAATTCGTCTTTCTAAACAATATTACAATCGTTTTATATACATTGTTAGCATACAAAATGAATATTTGAGTTGACTAGGGCTAATATTTTCACGAGTTTAAGGATTGGCTATTATGTTTAAGAAATACAACACATGTATGCTTTGTTTTAGAACACATGACTATTCCACTAAGTGACCGTATGCTATTCAAAAGGGCAGCGCTATGATTTTGATCTCGGAGTAGAACGAAGAATTATAGCCGGTACACAGGTCGATTTTCAAACGGTCAACAATCTTGCTAGTTTTGCACACAATTTCAGAAAGATGCCGTGTAATAGAACCACCGTACAATAGAAATTATATTGAACGGCACGTGGTACAAAATAGAGAAAATTGCACCTGAAAAATCATCATTTTATAATAGAAATAGAACATGCTTTTAGTTCAGTTTAAGTTGTTTAAGTGCTCAATCTTTCGTATGGCCACTCGGAAGAACAGTGGTATAACAAAAGGAGAACGAAATTAATAAATACTAACTGGACAGAATAAAAAGTTAAACATAGTATTGTTCTATTAAAAAATTATCTTAAACTAAATTAAAGTTAAACTATGATATCAAACCAATGCAGATATGTTAAAGTACGTTGCAGCACGTACATTGACTGAATTTAAACTACGTATTCTGGCGTTGATGTAGCCTTTCCAGCTACATATGCAAAATGTCAGTTTCAATTTAACAACCCCTTCAAGCTGTAGTGTATAATTAGGTAAAGGTGATAAAGTGGTGCTTCTTTTAAAAGGTCTTGGAGTTTTTTCTTTTTAGATAGCAAATACCCGGCAACCAAGAGCCAGTCTATGGAAAACATTTTTTTTTTAGTTGAGTGTAGGCCTAGTTCGATTAATTATTACGTCACACGATCGACATGTATATTCATAAAGCTATAAAATGGAAGAGTAAATAATGAATAATTCATCGCCTTCCTACATAAAATTAAGTGTATTCACAACCCATTGTATGTTCACATTAAAGTTACAATACTTAATAAAAGTAGTAGGCCAGTGCTTAATGTATTATGATACATAATACTCTAGAAATGTAACCTTAAAATAAGAAAGTGAAAAGTTGCAGTTTGATTGAAAATAATAGGCATGGGTAACACAAAAGCAGGAAGATTACATTTTGACAGGGAATACTTTACATGTATGATATCACCGATTTAATTGACAACTTATTGATTATTGATTTACAAGACAAGATGTTACAAACTTTGTATTTATTTTGAAATACTACTATCATAACCGTGTTAGGTGTTTAAGACATCTTGGTTATGGGTCCATATCTCATCGTTATTAATCATATTTAATTTTATATATAGACTTGTTAAACACGACGTCTGTTACAAAGTAGATTACATAAAGAAAGAAATCATATTTATTTGATTTTGTTGAAGTCATAGTCAAAGTAAATATACATCAACCAGATGGGAATGTAGTTATCATTCTGATAGTGTTGTTGTTTATCGTACGGTACCGATTATGAAACACATGACTGGATAGGAAAACAAAATCATAATGAGATGATTGTTCATATTGTACTACGATGACAGATTCGTAATGACGAAATTCGAAGTAAAATACAACATTTTGTGAAATGGTAAATCTGCGTTTCTGTTTCAAGCAAGATTAACTAGGTCACATAAGGTCTGAGTTGCCATAAACCTTATAGCTGTTTTTATAAAATGAAAATATGTGCTATCATGGAAGAGTACAACACTCTTCCCTGTTGCTTATGAAACACAGACCAAGCAGGGAGCTGTACTCTCTGGACCAATGATTCAAGTACACATTGTTATTCGTGAGAGGGCGCGCCTCCTGTACACATTACAATACGCAGATTTCGTTGACCCGTCACGCTTAAAATAATCACAGTATTGTTAACAGAACCGTACTGACTGTTTTTATTTGAGGAACTCATAACTTTTAAATTCATGTTATATTTGCTCTAAAAAACGGTAAATAATGTACTTTACCTTACGGAGGCCTATACATGTCAAAACACATCATTACGGAAATCGAATAGCATAATATGGCATATTGGGTGCACATACACTTACGAAAGCAGCCTCCGATTAGTATTGGTAAACGTATAATAAACACATCTTTAATATTTACGATTAAAATCACTTATCTTATGTTTTAAATCTAAGTTTCTTTTCACAAAATATGCCTTTATAATAATACAAAACAGTAAAAAGTGTTTCAGAGTAATAATTTATGTTTATGATTATATTATTGATGCAACATACTTTCATTTTATTATAAAACAATAAATACTCAAGAAATGTTTCACGAGTGACGAGAAATGGTAATGCGTTTTAGTCTTGTGGGAGATGCTCATTCTGGTAACTATCTGTTGTTAAAATCAATATCCAGTACACTGAGTGATACAAGTGTCTTGACAAGAATGCTTCAAATATAGAGGGCGTAAGACACGAAAGCTTACTATTTTGTTGTTTGTTGTTTGTGCGTTCAGCGTATTTATTTAGCTAAAGAGTAACATGAATTCATTGACCGACATATTTTTTTTTATACATCACAATTGAGAAGCATGAGCGCGATGATTTGTCTTTGAAGACATTACAATAAATTCGTTTAACGCTACATGATATTCTTCGAGATGTCGAGACAAAAGTTTACCCGCGCACCTTAAATAACTGCGCATTCTTCTTCTTGAAACGAAATATCGCAATATCAATACATCAATCAAACATTTTTACATGGATTAAACTTTTTTTCTCAAAAAGTCTTGTTTTCTACTCTAAACATTGATCAAATCTCGTAAAAAATTATTCAGACATATACTTTCGTTATTTTGCATAGTATTTTTTTTTGTATTGCCTTAAAAATGCTGTCTTTTTCATAAAACCTTTTTTTTTCGGCAGTTTGAAAGTAGAAGTAAAATTGTTATGATGCGTTACCGTTATTGTATAGGTTAACTGATTTAAATTATTGTACATTTATTTATTTTTGTAAGTATTTTTCACTTTCCCTCGTTTATAATCTGTCTGATTATTTTGATTGAGCCCAACATTAAAGCTACACAGGTGCCTGCAACGGGTTACTTTTTCTTTATTTATTTATTTTTTATTTATAAGTCTGTTTAAAGAACGAGGCCATATACATGGCTGCAGTCGCGTGCGCACAATTGAGTTAGGGTTTACCAACCGACCGACATAGTGAGCTGTAGAAAAAACGACACTGTAGATACCATTATGCCATATAAAAAGTCTTGTTCATTATAGTAAGACTCAGAACATGTTGCTCCATTGGCTAAATGACGAACTTAGTTAACTTATAGACATAATGATGACAGTCCATTTAATAAACATTATTTAGTTTAATTACGTCATTAACTATTACAATCCATTTCCAATGTTAAGAAACTTCGTACTTTAGTAATATCAACCACATCAAGCCTACATATTGCCGTATACAAAAACTATAATTAAATCTACTTTACTGCGTATTGTTAACAAATTAACAAGTAACAAGGCCATATACATGGAGTTGAGTTAGTGTTTACCATACCGACCGAGCGACCGACCAACCGACCGACATGGCGAGCTGTAGAGTCACGTAGCACGCGACTAAAAATCCCTGTTTTATTAAAATTATCCAAACATACAGTGCAATACCATAACCGTCAATTACAACAATTTACTCGTTGGCACACGGCCCGGGAAGCGTGAGAAATCACTGTCCTGTTTGCATGTTAAAGAAACACAACATTTTCTAAAAAAATCGTACACACGTCTTTTGAATGGTGTTGAACACAACACCGTGACATAATTTGAACCCAGGTCTCAACTCCACTTGAAGTATGTTTATTCAGAATCGTGGACATTTTCAACATGTTAAAATGTCATCAAACGTTTAAAACGCATTAAAGGCAGTTGGAAAAATTCTAATCCTGCCTCAAGAACCAATAAGTTTTTTACTGATTCTTTAATGTCATGTCTGTTTCACTTTGTGTATACATTACAGCATAAGGCGTTCATTACCATTGCTCATATCCGTTACTTTGACGAACGATGAATATAAACCGTTTCGTCATGAATTTTCGCCAGAAGTTAGTATACAAAAAGAAGGGTGTTTTAATTAAACATGAAAAGTCATCAAATTTCATAATTACTGGTAAGGTTAATATATAATAATCTTAATGACAAACCATACCCTATAAGTTAGATAGGTTAACTTAAATGTAAATTTGAATATCGAACATTGGCATATTACGAAATTAGAAAAAAATATACTAAATAATTAAATTACTACCGGTACAAATTAAAATTAATTGCGTTTGGAATAATAGTTATTTTGATAAGCCGATTTATTATTTATAAAATAATGGTTTTTTTCTTCGATTTGTTTTTTCATAATTTTAGGCCTAAAACAATAGTTTTTAAGTTTCTTTAATTTCAAGGTTTTCATAATAAATACATATCATATATACGGATTTGTTAGGATTTATTTTCTTTTCTAAATGAATTGGTAATGAATGGTAATATGTTTTCAACTTTCAAAACGAGGTAGTGTATTACTTAATAATATATACAATATCACCGCAATGCTCTCCTTTAGCATTCCAGTTCAACTAAAAGCAATAAATGAAATGTTCGTATGTAACATACTTTATTTCGATTAATAACAGCCAAGAAGGCTGTTCACCGTTCCATTACTTTATCATTACTGTTAAACATCAGTTTACCCAAACGCAATAATCACATGTTGATGTTTGTTACAGAACAATTTTGCCAATAAACACTATTATTAGATTGTATCATACGATTTATAAAATAATAATATTGCAGTCACAAAGAGTCACACTTCTTTCTTGAAAATAAAAACTGTAAACCGTTGCCAAATAAAGGATCTTTTTTTTAATATTTCTGAATTAATTCAAATTACATTCTTAAGCTTTTAATATTATTTTAACTCTAATTTATTTATTTGTTGGGGTATAACATACTAAAATTACAAGAATTAGCCGTACGGCTAAACACGTTGTACTCGCAAAAAAAAAGAGAACAAGGTACGATAGATATTAAATACAACATAAGCAGTTAAGTAAAAATGTAATGATTTTGCCCATACATAATTTAAATCATCTACCGTTATCGTTTTCGTACCGTGTGCGTACTGATACTTCACATATCAAAGTATATCAAAGACCATAACCTCTAAGACCTAACCATGATACATGCAACATGTCATATACATTACATTCTGTATATATATATTTTTTCATTATTATTTGTTTTCAACCAAAAACAACAGCAGAAACACATCTGCCACTTACAGCATGGTTAACAGAAACAAAGGCAAATGCAATAACTCAGAAACACTTAAATTACGAGGAATAATTTAAAATGATAACCATAATAGGTCAAATATACTGGGTAAATATTGTCGTCTTATGGAGATACAGCTTTTCACTAAAACAAATACAATATGTTTAACCTTTTCTACACCGAACTCAGCAGAATTAAAAGCTAAAAAACTGTGAAATATCTCATTCTCGTATACAGCATCGAGGTGGACGCTTCTTTTCTTTTGCTGCATCTTCCATTGAGGTGGACGCTTCTTTTCTTTGCTGCATCTTCCATCGAGGTGGACGCTTCTTTTCTTTGCTGCATCTTCCATCGAGGTGGACGCTTCTTTTCTTTGCTGCATCTTCCATCGAGGTGGACGCTTCTATTCTTTGCTGCATCTTCCATCGAGGTGGACGCTTCTTTTCTTTGCTGCATCTTCCATCGAGGTGGACGCTTCTTTTCTTTGCTGCATCTTCTATTTGGTACGAACTTCAACCTTTTGTAAAACTTTCACCCACTTTTTACTCATTTAACATTCATTTAAAAACTCATTCATTTTGTTAGCAAATTTCAGGATACAATGGGTCTTTGATCATCTTTTTGGAATTTGCGCTATATTTTTTATTTTTTTTCTTAAAGACGTCCACCTCCCCGGATGCGTTGGAATAATAATTCAACAATCTATCTTTTTCTCTATGAAAATGTGATATCAAGCTCCAAATTCCAAATGTATATGATAACGTAGCTTGAACATTCAGCACATTACAAATATCATTTTATGGTTAATTATTTTCCCTTGAGGTAAACTGATTCTCTTTAAAGAAATACATCTGAATTTCAACATAATTTTAGACGTAATAATACTTATCAATTGACATTTGCAATACTTAATTGAAGTTAATAGTCTTTAGTTAGCGAATTATATTAGTACAATTATAATCTAAAAGCGACCGACATTTGCAAATTTTAATTTTATTAAGGAGATTACACAGTTGTATCAACTGGTTGTATGTATCATTTGGTTGATTTTTGTTTTTGTTGTTGTTTTTGTTTCTTTTTTAATGAAATCGATAGAAGATTTTCGGACATGGCAATGAGCCAGACAAGTGTTGCTAATTTCAATAATTTGCTTTAATAGGAATCACGAGTCATTAGTCAAATAATATAAAAAGGTATTAAGAAATTGGGGTAGACCGAGAAGTTACAATTCGATGTACCCACATATGGTAGTAATGACATCCTCATGTCCATGGGCACATCAGATTTGTCACATAAAGTTAGATCGTTTAGAAATAGATTAAGCATACACATTGCTTCAAATTGTAGTCGCTAGTCTTTGGTTCTATCTGAAGCAATACGTGTAGGCCTAAATTTTCAGTCCGCAATAATGATATTATATAATACGTCTGCACAGTTTTCGATACTACTTCCATTTTCAATTAGCCAATTGACATGAAGTACATGAATTTTTTTCATTATTTAATTAGTTTTTTATTTACTTGATCATCAATAAAATACTAAGTTTTATTCAGTACGGTTATGAATTCTGCAAAACAAACTAATCATGGACCTATAAATTAGGGGTCCGTGCACTAATATTAAAAAATAGTAGTTTTGTTTTTCCTTTTTTAAAGTTATGATAATTTAACAAGACGTTTTATTACAGTGTGCTAATTTATGTAAATAAATTGCTAAGTTCTGGTTTTAATTTATCCAATTAGTTTGTATTAATTAATTAAACCTCATTCAATGTGGTTTATTTTAATTAAACAAAAATAGGTTTATTTGGAACTAATGGTTCTATAAAATCACCTTATTAACAGGAAGATAGTTTAGTTTGACAGGCGTAAACTTTAACGAAAAGAAAATATATTCAATGTGAAAAAGACATGACATGATTGATGTAATTAAATGCCAGGCGTTACACTCGGACATATTCTTGAAATTTAAAGACATAATATTACCATAAATGTCAAAAGTTTTGGCAATGTGGACATATAACTGATATACGTCAATATCTAAACCAATCACATATACTTCACAATATACATCGATGAAATAAAAAAAAATATTAGGAAAATGGCAATACCCTAACTTGACCAAACACATGCATTTGTCCTATATCCAAGGTTTCAAAGGGTCATAGTAAATTTCAGGTAAGATTTGTTGGTAATCTAGATAGACTTGTGTAATAATAAAAAACATACACGTACAACTTAGATATTTTATGTTACGTTATGTACGTGATGTGAGAGCAAAATGGACAGAAATTTGAAGTCACTGTCGATTGAGGGCGTCATCAAGAAAAACATTATGACCATCGCGCGTGCAGGTGATATTGGTGAGTAATTATTAGAGGGCGCTATGGAAAGTTTATAAACAATATAGAAAACATACATTAGCATTGTTATAATAACGTTACATGTCTTTTACTTTTTCAAACTTTTGATCAATGATTTTATTGGCGAAATGACTGACAAAAACAATTTACAACATGTACTAATACTTAATCGTAGAAAATAAAAATTCAGGGATATGATAATTCATTCCATTTTTAACGTGAGATTTAGATATGTTTCTTTCTAATCTCCTAAATTCCGAACGATAAATTGGATTGTTTGCCAGTAAATGTGAAGTAATCCTGTTATTATTAACTTAATTAATGAACGTGTAATTTTGGAAGGTATATCGATCCCCATAGGAATATATCATAAGTGAAATGCTTTTCCATGTTTTCAACTCATGCACCGCCAACGGTTCGATATGAATTTCTTTTCTAGGGATGACACGAAATTAGAAATATTTCAAGATGCTGTGCGTACATAAGGGTTGCTACAACACATTTCAATCATGTTTACGACCGCACAAACATAGGCACATCTAACAATACTAAGCTTGGTCTCCGCGCAACGCAACGACGTAGGCGCAACGCAAGTAAAGCTTGGTTCCCACTAGAACGTACCGCAAGGACGTAAACGCAACGTAAACGTTTTAACCAATGACAAGCGAAGTTATAGACAGTTAGCAATCACAAGCGAATAAGCCATCGCTTGTGATTGGTCAATTCACTTGCGTTGCGTTACGTCCTTGTGTTGCGTCGCTAGTGGGAACCACGCTTAAGTTAAAACTATTCACAAGCGACAGTTTGGATGATTCGTCGTGTCGTGATTGATCAAATTGCTTACTTTGCGCTTACATCATTACATTGCTCCCAAATGGGAACCAACTTAAATCCATCAATCCATAATAGGCCTACACACACCGACGTATCTTAAGCGGCGATGTGGAGGCATGTCGGAGTTCTTACTGCGAGGGGGACACAAAAGTTCAATAAAATTGTAATTAAAAAGATACACATACCGAAGTTGTGAATCTATTTGTATAATAAGTAATGAAATATTTACGTTACGTAAATAATCATTAAGTGTAAACTTCTGTTTAAACTTTGTCGGATTTCATTTCAATTATATGTATCTTAATAAAATTTATTCTATACGGATCAAGTGAAATTACGATACACTAGATAGATGCTTTCACTTTCAAGCATTGTCAATATAATTGCATGTATCGGGTTACATGCCTATTTGCACGGCAAGCATTTGAGTCAATTTAAGTTCCTTACGGGTGTATAGTGTATCAGGTAAGTATCGATTATCTCTGGTAGGATGAGTGTTTATTTCTCTTGATAAACGTATTTGTAAGTCGTTCGCCTATCGTATTACAGTACAGAATTAATTTGTATGAATTTTCTCAATTGCCAGTCTACACTTAGCATATAAGCATTTTGCTGTAGTTCGATTGTATGGAGTTGTGAAAACATTGATAAATTACAACAACTGAACTGAAACAACGTAATGTAAGCAGAAACCTTTCGCATATTTATCATAAAATGTGTCATTTGGACGAATATATAGCAATATAATAGAAAGATCCCCAACGGAATAAAATGCAAAAAGCAGAAGCAGGCAATATAAATACTGAATTGCAGGAACCGGCTAAAAACATTGATAGCATAACTTGTCATTCGAAAACGTATTAAATTGTAATATCGCCCTCAACATTCCAAATAATCCAAGTGAAAATTTATACTTAGAAATGTTTCTTGATAACACGATGCGTTAATATAAGTCTGTATATTTGAGCTCCTTTTTTACCGTTTGGATTATTTTTATTGATAATAAAGGCACTCGCTTTGACGCTTGTCTGAAACTATTGGAACTAAAGAATATTTACATCACACGCATACATTTAAATTATATTTCTAAATGTAACATGAAAAAAATTCATATGATTTGAAATACCTGATGCATTAATCTTATTATAAATCTTATTACTACAGTAAAAAGGGAACTTACAAAACGAAATTGTGATTTCGTTTTGCGAGATATGATTATCTGTTTTGCCTTTGATTCTGAACCTAACCATTTGTTTATCGTCTACTTAAAGGAAAACTTTACCGAGAACCATATTATTTTAATAACGTATTAGGGATGTACAAATGATTTCAGAACAATTGCGAGATTTGCGATATCGCCGAACGCGCTTGCCGTAAAGCCGTCGCCGTAAATTGATGTGACCTCACAAGTGCATGGCAAAATCTACCTCATGAGTTTTCACTGTTGTTAACATACAAGAGGTAGGTACTGTCACTTCAATTGCTAATTTGACTTGTATTAGGCCTAAATATTTCAAAATGTATTTTGAAAAACACTTCAATATCCAGAAAGGCAAAAGAAACAATTATATTGTTAACGATTTATTTAAAAAGTGTGTTTACTAGAAATTCGTAAATCTCGTGTGTCCTTTAACGCACGGGCAAACATTTTTGAAAACTTGATTGTTCCTAGTAATCGAGTAATCACACTGCCTTAGTTATGGACGGTGGACGTACGTTTGTATAGCCTAATACAAATGAGTACATGGGTTCATCGCGTGTAACTTCACGGCGCGCCCGCTTGGTACCGTTGAGGGCTGAATTACTGAGGTCATGTAATGTCCTTGCTATATCATACGTTATCATGGCATATCATAACATAAACGTTCTATCAATATTTACATAACTAAGAAGCAACAGAACCCAGCAGCAAAATATAGAAAGTACTGGCATAATGGCGTTAAATGTGGTATTTAAAGTACGATGTATATATTACGTCCAATTGTTAACAACAATCAACGTAACATATCTGCTTAAATAATGAATTATATTAACGAGTATTCATGTAAATGAAGTTACTTATAGTTAATAAACAATAATGCACAAGTAAAGATGATCTTTGTGAATGTATTATTCTATTTAAAAGAAACTTTCAATCCAACATACATTAAAGGTGAATTTAAATAATAGCCTCGCGCCATATGTAATTGAAGAATCACTTATAGTTTGAATATTTGGATCGATATAGTGGAATAATGAAGTTTGTAGCTTAATAACACCTTTGGGTTAGATTCGTACCGAAAAAAAGAGCATGCTTTCTTAATTAATTTACAGTTAAAGGAATAGATATAGAAACGGCGAACATTATGTCTATGTGGGGAGTATAGAATCCTAATTAAACGTTGGGGGCGCTTATTTTTGTAATGTCTATACAGCGGAAACTATATCACAAAGCAAATCATTCCTGATATTTTTATTTTAAAGGCAAATTAAATTTTCGAAAAGTTTTGTTAAATATTTCGCAATTATTCTTGACATATTTTCGATTATCGTAGATTTGGAGAGAAGTGGAGAATTTAAAACAGTTTGTGCAAGATGTTGGCTTTCTCTCCACCTGCACGGTGTTACTTTAATACACACATGTTCTCTTCATTTAAGTTCAGTTTTTAATTGAAATAAAATGTGTTCATATGTACAATACTTTATGGGGATTGTAAGTTTTTTACACGGGTTTGTAACTGTATTGCATATTAAAACAAGGGGCAATGAAATGAAAAGTTTACAATTTAGAGACGACGTCGCGGTTAATTATTTGCCTCGTATAGAGGGCGGTTTAGTTAAACAATGGAGGTAAAAATAAACAATTATGTTATTATAGAAATTATAATTTCAATTAAGGTTTCCCATTATCACTGTTTACCAGTAACTTTTTTTGTTAAACTAAAGTTAATAATTTTGTTTGTGTGAATTGTTAATTTTGCCAATTGCTTTTCCCTTCTTAAATCGTTACATTTAACATTTTACACAGTTTTCTTTCTGTTCCAGGAAACATTTTTATGTTATTATGATTGATCCACTATATTAGGCTTTCCTTGTCGTTTAGAGTAACGAATGTTATTCTAAAGAATTAACAGCACACTTTCATTTGTTAATGGAAGTTTACATTGAAGAGATGTAGGACACGCCGTAACATCATGAAACGCCAACGTGGACATAATCATTATATTTCCAATGACGGAACAAATACATAGATAACTTCTGGCGGTATTAATGTCCGTCGGAGCGTGTCATACATCAATACAATTAACCAGAGACACAGTGAGATAATTGCGTTAACGAGTGCCAGGGGAACATGTATACAGTAAAGTGTGAAGATGGTAGTTGACTCTGACACGTTTCACAGCCTGTCTACAGTGTGTAGACGCTTATTATCGACATTATCATTAAGTCTATTTTACCATCTTTCAATAGACAATTACTGTTTAAAACTCAGCAGCAATTACATAAATTTACAATCCTCAACTAGTTTATTTCCTGTGGTTAACAATCATTTACGTATAATAGCTGTATTTATTCCAAATAAAGCAGATTACATTAAAATAGGTATTTTCCTAACTTTCTCTCAGTTGGTATTATATTTACAGATCATTATATATACCTATTGATAACTGCTATCTGCGCATATTACACACAAAACGCGCGCGTATTTTTTAATATGCAAATCAAAATGTAGGCTAAATCTATTTTTTATAAACATTTATTTACGTTAATTAGTGACTCGATAACTTTCAATTCCCAAGAAGGCAAATGACTGTATATAAATCGATTAGTCGAAATACGATGGGATGTTTTTAATCAAATATAATGAATAAAATTTTAAATGGAATATAAATAGTATGTTTAAAAAAAAAAATTAATGAATTAATTAATTAATGTCCATATTAGACACGATATGAAAACCATTGTATATTTAACCTATCTTTTTAAAGATAATTTTTAATTGATATTGTTTAAAAAAAATAAAAGAAAAAAGGGGTGGGTTATTCCCGTAAGATAAAACACTCATTTCCGACAAATGAGACTAACAATATTACGATACTTTATATTATCAGAGAAGAGTTAACTTATTACTAGGCCTATTGTGTAAAATAATAACAAATCATGCCCTATTCCAGTACGTTAGTACTTGATGACGCTAACCATAAATCAAAATAAATTAAGTATAATAAAAATGATGTTATAAAAGGCAATATAATTTAATAAAACCTGTTTTTTATCTATAAATATTATTTAATTCATTTAATATACGTTAATGTTCACTATACCATAATTCGCAATACGATAGTTTGACGCTTTTTAAAAGTTAATGATGTATTATTGACAAAGAAGACAAGTCATTCTTGCACTGTGATCACACAGTTGCATTAAAGGTCTAAAAATATCCATACATGACATAATAGTTTCAACAGAGAATCTAAATAGGCCTACACATCACATTAATGACACAACGGCTCACCAATAGAAATCGAATTTAGTCACAAGTGAAGTTCAATGTTAATCATTCCAAAAATCGTCATTTTCAGTTTTTTTTTATTAAAAGACGTCACTGATGACATAAGATAAATGTATTGATTATACCTATTTCCTAAAATAAACAACAATTTCACCTAATTCATAATGAGTAATTGGATAGCAGAGAGGTGTATTATTATGTAAAGTTGAGACGTAAACAATTCTACCAGTTTTCGCGCTTATTATGTCATAAGTTCATGGATTTTACCAAATTCAATCAATGATACCTTTAAGTACGGGGCGCCGTTTGCACATGTATAATTATGTTACAATCGAGTTGTTGTGTATACACAAGTTTTACTTTGCAGAAATTCTGTAGTTTGAGAAGCAATTATGTTATGAAATAATTATAATAGACAGAATGTTTACTTTTAAATAGTTCTGTAAGCATAGACAATTATTTACAAGATACAATTCTATAGGCAAACATCCAACATAAATTATACATTTCTCAAAACGGCGCCCCGTACGTAAGAAAACAAAATGTTTCTATCGTCGACACACGATTTTCTGGCAACAGCTGCCTCACAACCTTCCGACAACATAATAATTATGAGCCAATAACTTTTTGAGTTTTAGTGTTCTTGTTTCAACCACATAATCATATCATAAATGTACTAAGAACAAACTGTATAGTCTATAATCATGTCCTCTTCTTTGGTATATCTTCATTGAACAATATTTGGATAAGTATCGATTTATTAAGTGAGAATTAAGTGAGATAGTATGAACGTGTGCTAAAATATCTACCATTTAAGTCTTTTAAGTTTGCATCTACAGTATAGAGGGGGTAAACTGATCAATTACCATTTTCTCTGAAAACTTCCATTCAAACACCATTATTGTTCACATTATCCTATACATATAATTAATTACATATTAACTTATAGAAATCACTGTTCATATTAACAGTTCGACCATTTCTAAATTAACTTGATAAACTAATGGGTTTGTTCTGTAAAATGTTAATTTTACAACTTGCATCGCCAACGTCGCTAACATAACATACTACGACAAACACGTCGTGCGTACACACATCACGTAGCACCAAATGGCAGTAACACACTACACATGTATTCATTCGTTATTTCATACGAACAGTTGAGCATATCAATTTTGAATTAATGCGAGTTCAAAGGTTAATATAAAAAACAAGTCAACTGACGACTCGCTTCATAAAACGGTTACTCTTTAAAATAATGAATTGCATGTGAAATAAATCATAATAGAGTTAGAGAGTATATGAAATTCCTGTATCAGGCATGTTAATCAATGATTTAGCATTTCAGCAGATATGCTAATGCGTTTATGCGAATTACTTACCAGAGGCCAGGTACAAACTGTGGTTTTCATTATATTATTAACTATTTTGGGCGTATTTTGTTTGATATGAACCAAAGTAAACAGTGTTTTAAGCTCAGCTTTAACACATAATATCCTTACGTGGAATTTAACACCGCATGTATCAAATTCTATACGCAGATACAAATATCGATATAATGTGTATAATAACGTGATACTATATTGAAAATAAAAAACAAGATATTATGCAATAAAGTTTACAACTACAACAGCAGAGTTTTAACAGATTTTGTTTTGTATTTTTCCAGGTTTTAGGTAACATAACAATGGTGGCGCTATCATGCCAACTTGTAATGGATTTACGAATACATGAACTGTATCCAAAGATTTAATAAAATACAAATAATGAATGCCTATGAGTGTAATGGTACAAATAATGAATGCCTATGAGTGTAATGGTACAAATAATGAATGCCTATGAGTGTAATGGTACAATAATGGCATGAGGTGAATGACGAATGGTTACAAATAATGAATACCTATGAGTGTAATGGTACAATAATGGCATGAGGTGAATGACGAATGGTTACAAATAATGAATGCCTATGAGTGTAATGGTACAATAATGGCATGAGGTGTATGATGAATGGTTACAAATAATGAATGCCTATGAATGCAATGGTACAATAATGGCATGAGGTGAATGATGAATGGTTACAAATAATGAATGCCTATGAGTGTAATGGTACAATAATGGCATGAGGTGAATGACGAATGGTATACAAATAATGAATGTTTATGAGTGCAATGGTACAAATAATGGCACGAGGTGAATGATGAAAGGTTATATCAACGAGGCAAAGCCGAGTTGATATAACCTTTCATCATTCACCAAGTGCCATTATTTGTACCATTACACGAATACAAAACATTCATTATTTGTTTTATATAACATCTAAATAACAAACAAAAATGTTTCAAAAAGTACTATTTAACGATCGTTGAATAGTGCGTACTATTGCACGCCATGTGACCCACATTCGTCCAATCAAATGACAGGAATTTATATAGGTGTTATATAATTACAAATAATGAATGCCTATGAATGCAATGGTACAATAATGGCATGCGGTGAATGATGAATGGTTACAAATAATGAATGCCTATGAATGCAATGGTACAATAATGGCATGAGGTGAATGACGAATGGTTACAAATAATGAATGCCTATGAGCGTAATGGTACAATAATGGCATGAGGTGAATGCTGAATGGTTACAAATAATGAATGCCTATGAATGCAATGGTACAATAATGGCATGAGGTGAATGATGAATGGTTACAAATAATGAATGCCTATGAGTGTAATGGTACAATAATGGCATGAGGTGAATGACGAATGGTTACTAATAATGAATGCCTATGAGTGTAATGGTACAATAATGGCATGAGGTGAATGATGAATGGTTACAAATAATGAATGCCTATGAATGCAATGGTACAATAATGGCATGAGGTGAATGATGAATGGTTACAAATAATGAATGCCTATGAATGCAATGGTACAATAATGGCATGAGGTGAATGATGAATGGTTACAAATAATGAATGCCTATGAGTGTAATGGTACAATAATGGCATGAGGTGAATGATGAATGGTTACAAATAATGAATGCCTATGAGTGTAATGGTACAATAATGGCATGAGGTGAATGATGAATGGTTACAAATAATGCATGCCTATGAATGCAATGGTACAATAATGGCATGAGGTGAATGATGAATGGTTACAAATAATGAATGCCTATGAGTGTAATGGTACAATAATGGCATGAGGTGAATGATGAATGGTTTCAAATAATGAATGCCTATGAGTGTAATGGTACAATAATGGCATGAGGTGAATGATGAATGGTTACAAATAATGAATGCCTATGAGTGCAATGGTACAATAATGGCATGAGGTGAATGATGAATGGTTACAAATAATGGATGCCTATGAGTGTAATGGTACAATAATGGTGGTGAATGATGAATGGTTACAAATAATGAATGCCTATGAATGCAATGGTACAATAATGGCATGAGGTGAATGATGAATGGTTACAAATAATGAATACCTATGAATGTAATGGTACAATAATGGCATGAGGTGAATGATGCTAGCAAGGATAAAACGTCTAGGCCTAGCCTAATATTAACAGACCCATGCCTAGGAATACTAGCTAGGCTGAAATGCAGCAGAAACTTCGACAGGCAACTGGAACTCATCTAGGCTAATTTTGTTTTTTTCGATTCCACGTCTTGTAGAGATCAAAATCCTACAAACGATCTAAAGCTAATTAAAATGCCTTTTTAATCTAAATTAGTTCATATATCTCTCCAAAAATGTACTTCCATCGCGATACCAGTCATTTTACGGCAAAAGTTCAAAATAGGTGGCGCTATTTTATTTCAAAAGCAATAGTATAAACAAATATATTCTAAACGCGAAAAAATTGTTTTTGTACACGAAAGAAGTTACTATTAAATATCGTTTAATAGTGCGCAATGTACTATTGCACGTCATGTAACCCGCAATCGTGCAATCAAATGACAGGAATTTATTTAGGTGTTATATAAATGTGGTTAATGATGACTGGATAATCGCGGTTCATACAAGGAGGAAACACAGGTGTCTGCACCTAACCACCTACTGTACATATGCGTGGTGATGGTATTGAAGCATATTTTTAGCCTAGGTGATTGTCTTTCATTTATCACCAACACTACAACTTAAACATGCTGTGCAAACGATATTGAATAATGGTGAAAAGACGTCTACAATAAGTATAAAGTCATAATAAACCATTGAGAGCGCTAAATTTCCTACGTTAATACCAGGGAATACTTATTGTTAAGAGGAAAACATTATGGTATCAGAAAAAGACACATTAAACGGGAAACAATGGTGGTAAGGATATTGCCCAAATATGGAAAAATATTTTAATGTTCTGTTATTATTAACATAGCAATTTTTTTTGTTTACTACTGGAATAAAATTGAAGATGAAAATATAAAAAACTGTTGTTGTTAAAAGAATAACAATACTAGAATTAACCCAGCGCCTGGCATATTATTCATTTGAATTGTCTAAGATAAACATAAACCTGTTTACGATGGGGGTTGTAACTTAACTCTCAAGTTATGTAAATTCTATCTATCGCATCGTCAGTGTTCTTTCAACTGCATCAAATAGGAGATATTGAATCCGTTCATTATTATTAAGAAATATCAAGTGGTGAGTCGTATAATATAATATCACACCGTCATGCTTTGTTCCAGCAACGATAAATAGTATGGTTCGAGTAAAGCTCTGTCTACACTATCAAACTGTATGTGACAAAGAAATGTGATGTGCCCATATATGGACAACATGATGATGGCATATCACTGCCGTATTTTGGAATATCACTACCATATTTGGACACATCACAGTTTTGATGTCAAACTAGTTTGATCGTGTATACAGAGCTTAAGACACTGTCTACACTATCAAGCATGTGATGTGCCCACATATGGACATGACGATGTCATATCACTACCATATGTGGGCATATCATCTACCGTATTTGGACACATCACATTTTTTGTCAATCTAGTTTGATAGTGTAGACAGGGCTTAAGGCAAGTTATTGGTTTGAAACGAGCAAACTGTCTCATGTGCTTGTAACTTCAGTTGACAAAAAAAAAATACAAGTTTACAGCCTTAATGTAATAATAACTATGAAAATACAAGAACGTACATGCGCGTTAGGCCATTTTTTAGAATCGAAAAGCACAAGCTTCTTATTAATCTGAAAGCACTGTAAACCCTAACGGGTGATACCTTGAATCAAATTTCCTACAAAAAATCATTAGGCCTACTACTGAGCATTAATAGTAAGTATTTAATTTGTTAAAGTGTCTTTTTAATCACTGATGTTGTTTCACGATTCGCGTCGTCATCCGGACGTCTACCGTTTCAAACGATAATTACCGATTTGTTTTCAACGTTCTGTTCATATAGCCGAACCGATATACAGCAATAACGAGAATCTATCAAGACATGTATCACGTGTATAGACGCTATACTCGTGCTTCAATAGATTAATAATCACGTGACTAAATTATTATTGGCATGTTGATTATCCAGTAATGCAGAACATTATAGTATTGCAGTGTTTCCATTGGTTAGAAGTTATTGATGTGGGAGTTGCTAAAAAAGTTCTATTTAAATTCAAATTAAATATACTTAGTCGTCAATGTTTAAATAACAAGCAAATTAAATTGAAATGAAAAATTGAGTTTTATTTTCTAAATCTACTCATAATAATGATGTCTGAACTCACCCGATTCTTGCATTTCTCGTCAGAAATAAGAAAGTATTTTACTGCAGAAGAGGGGATAACGTGCATAGACCTCGTTTTAGAATTAAATTTAAAATTATCATTTTATAGCACACATTTCTATATAAAGGTTAGCAGTGTTTTACATAACATTGCTTATTATAAATGTCTCCACTACACCTACAGAAGAATAATACATTAAGTCGACATTAATTGTATGAAAAGGTAATCTCGTTATCCATTTTAGGCAACATACTGCATAAACACAGTTACCGTAAATATGTAAGCACCAGGGAAGTTGCTTGCAGAGTGAGTTTAAATACTAATAAAAACAAAACATAATGATCGTTTTATGACCCATTGACTTGCTGTCCAGCAGAGAAATCCTCCGAAATCTTCAGCTTTTTTGCTTAATATTCATTGATGAGTTTTTTTTTATCGCAAGTATTTTGGACATTATTTATGCCTAATTTAAACTGCTACCGTGCTATATCGCTACATTGATTTAGTGCAGTAAAAAATAGAGACTTATTTCCAAATCGTATGGTGTGTCTACCTCACAAGTCGCCATCTTGATTTCTCCATTACTATGATTTAAACTTTGAGAACCTATTTTAGCTAGTGGGAATACGAAGCGCTTGTTTAAGAGAACATAGTGTTTTATTTAGTAGGTTAATAATATGAATACTTCTACTATATAGTAGTTTTATAGGACATAGTGTATTCGTATTTTACAGTCTGTTCTATCATATGTCAATCTTCTGTCTGCATTTTACTGTAGAAAGAATATGTTCTTTTTAGAAAGAATTCTTAAAAAATTGTCATACTGCTGATTATATGTATCACATCCATTATGATATTACCCTACTCTACAATTATACATTTTTTGCTCATTTCTGTGGGTGATTATCGATATGGTACAACTTTTTAGAATATAAATAAAGACATCTTCCATTGCACCAGTAGGCCTATTGCATAAGCATGCAAACTGTGCTTGTTTCATAATACCAATGTCAATGTGACGCTGTTAACTACAATAAATAATTCCATAGTAGGCCAAGGAATACATGGAACTTTTTGGTCAAACAATTTCGTATTTTAGATGCAGTACAGAGAAACGGATAGTATTATTACTGCTAATACTCTTCAAAAGAAAACGACTCAGAATCCCTTATAATATTTCTGTCGTTACTGGTTTTCCTTTTCATTTCATTTATGTTATAGGCTTATTAACAGAAAATGATAACTGGAACTTTATCATCGTCCACGAGTGGTGAATTGATAGATAGAATGATAATCTGGTTCAAACATTCATGACCGGAGCAATTTTCAGATATCCTCTTTCAGAAACAGCTTTTAAACAACTCGATTATGAGCATTTAAAGGAATGCCGATTACCCAGTGATTGTTACGTCCACGAGTTGCCAGCGTACAAAGTAATCTAATAGTCAAAATTGAAACATGATTCAAGCACTTTACTTTTCAAAAGTAGTATTTGCATGTTTTGTTGCATAATCCAATGAGGACGGGAATAACACTAGCAGGTAGGCGCTTCATCAACTCTGATTTCATTTATTTTATATTAATATCATGTAATAAGTCGTGTTATAATTAATAACTTGCACGGTATAATCTAGACTTGCCCATAAGTCTGTAATTATTATCTATGTTTATGCAGGGAGATGTTATGCTGGTTTATGTTAGTCCACCAGTCGGCTTTTCGATTTTAATCTGAACACACCCTGTGTAGAACCTAGACTAGGAAGAATCAACTGATTGGTAATGACAAATAATACCAAAGTAGCCATCTGCGCACATGCGCATAGAACAACAGAAGGAAATTTGTCACAATGACGTCACAAACAATGATCGAGCTGGGTAGTGATGGAGTTAATAAGTATGTAGTACTTAATTTAACTTAATTAAATCAAAAAACGGCGTTTTTTTTTAGCCTTAAGTATGGGCCTAGCGAGTACACATACTGTCCACACTGTGTGGACATGAGGTTAAACTATAATCATTCAGAAGGCACTGTGTATAACACACATAAATTAGCGCCCCCAAGCTGTTTGTTATGGTTCTATACCCATTTATGTTCGCCTGTTCTTTGCAATTACCTAATAATGTTGATTATAAAGTTTTGTGTATGTACCCGATTCTGCTATTGCTGTCTCTAAGTAGTTGTAACTGACTATTGACAGTCATCTAGATAAAAGTCTGGTGTATTATTAGTTACTTTGTATGCATGTTATTGGTAACGGTTCGTGTAGAGTGTTTAGATGTACAGAGGTGGTGGTGATGGTCATATAATGAAAATAGTCATAATGCTATGATTACTAGTGGTAGTATACTATGGTAGATGAGCTTTATTTCGTTTCTCCTAAAATTTAAACAATGCGCATTCAGCAACATGCAAGAGTGGCATATCAACAAAGTTGGTATTCAGTTGCCTATTAACACATTTGCTCACTATAACAGTTGTAAAATCTGTGCAAATTGGATATCAAGACCAATTATCATACACACTATGATGGAAGAATATGGCCTATATAACATAGGTCTTCTTAATGTCAGAGCAATTATAAAGATGATGAATCGGATAGAATTATAATAATGCAATTAGATATAGTTTAACGAATAAACATGGAAAGTGTCAGAGAACCTCTGAGGCACTTAATAAACAGCATGCTATAGGGTATTTAGTACTACCGCTACAAAGTCAGCACTCCTGATTATTACGTTGATCTCTCGTTGAATGCAAGTGGTGAGAAAGTGACAAGGCACACTCTGATTATGTAGGCCTACCTTAAAATATTAAACGTGTTTGAATTTCCTTACGCGAGTTCCACGATTTTAAAACTTGTAAGAACCACTTACAAGTTTGTGTGCCATATAATGTTGTTTGCTTTAAACACAGAGGGCTTTATTAATTGTAATTCATAATTTATTTGTAATTATTATTTCATAACGTATTTTTTAATACAATATTTTTGTATTGAAAGCTATTTACTCGAACTAGGTTTTACCCCTGGAATGACAGCTAACGTTATTAAAATAATTAAATATGACACATTATTATAATAATTGTGGTCAGGCTGTCTATAATGTTGGTAAGGTCGAGCACCGTCTAGGTTCTGTTAACTTCATTTCTGTTAAGTTCATTAGGAGCCGCCTCTGGACTATCGCTAAATCCGTTTAAATTTCTCCACGAGTTGTAGATGACTTGGAGCGATTGAATATGCTTAAACTTAATTACTGTACTAGGTTATTAGTTGTTAGGAGTGGCAACCTGTCTGACGGACAATTATTAATACACAATTTGACGCAACGCAAAGACGTGAGCGCACCAAACAGTCGCTTGCGATCGATAAACTCACTTGAGTTGCGTCGTTGTGTTGCGTACGTCCAAATGGGAAGCACGCTTAAAGCTTGGTTTCTACTGGGACTCAACTCAACGACGTAAAGGCCAATTCACACTAGGACGATAACGATCGAATATAAATAGATAAACATACATTGTTCTTACATGAAACAAAATAAATTGGAAAAGTTTTCGTTTTAGAACTACATGAAAATCATTTATGCTGCCATTGATAAAAATAATATTTTTTTAAATCCAATCAAATGACGTCATGATCTATAAAAACAATAACATCGTTGTATTGCCACGATAGTATTGCTCTTACTGATCATGACGTCATTTTATTATACAGCATAGGCTATTATGGTTCTCCAATAGTTCTAGATTTCATTTGTTTTATGTATGAAAAATGTATATCTATCTATTTATCGTCGATCGTTAGCGTCCTAGTGTAAATTGGCCTTTAAAGCGCAACGCAAGTGTTTGCTGTGTAAGATTATTTTACCTGCTTATTCCTCTTTCATTAAATCATTTCTTAAAGAATCGCGTAGGTAGCCTATAGCCTATATTGTGATAGATTTCCTCATCGTTTATAAATTAATTAATGTCCAGTATATCATATAGTTCCTTATGCCTGTCCAAATATATATTTCTTTCAATAGAAGTATTAATATGTTTTATACTGTTGGAAATACCGGTACAGCTTGTGTATCTGTTTATATAGCTGCACAAGTCCTTTTGTTAGATACAATTTTACATGCATAAGTTTTCAGGTAAAAATAAATTGAAATTTAAGTTGAAACTGATCTATTCAAATTAAAACGAAGTTACATGTATGCGTTACCGCAATGATGTTTCATGAAACGAGCAGAAGCAGCCTGTAGCTAGCCGGGATAACCCACTTAGCTTGCACCTGTGAATCTCTATCAACCCCACCTGAAATTTAGCGTTGGGGGAGGGATATGTCATTGATTCTAATCACTGCGATGTTTAATTACTATATAATAGCATGTAGCTCTATTATGATTACCAGCACATACTGATATTTATATTCATTCGCTATGGATGTAGGGAGTAAAGACCGGTTTGAGATTCATCAATAATTAATGAAACCACGGGATAAACTGAACCTACCGTGTAGTTTGGAGGACACAAATGATAGGACTAACTAAACAGTATGGAGAAGCTTACATGATGACAAACCACACTTGATGGATACACGTGTCATTTTACCTGAAAAAGTGACCAGACTTTAAAACGGTATTGACCACTGAGAATTCTTCAGCATTCTATAGAATTCTAAATAATTTTTATATAATCTATCGAATATTTTGATAATGGTATATTATAAGATAGACATTCAGTTGCCAAGTCATTATTTTATCAACTATTGCCTACGACTATTCTCATAGGCTACTTGTACTTAACGACAACCAACAATAACAATGATATAATTACGGTACAAGTGTAAAATAAACTGAAACTATTTCTTCGTTCTATCGGTCCAAGCATATAGTAGTCTAGGACAATTACCAATTTCTTATTCATTTTAAATGTTATTAATTTAAAGAAACAATAAATAGTAAGAATTCTGAATATGCTTGCCAAATTATTTGTTTGTTGTGAGGAATCGTAGACCTGATAGAAGTGGATTTTGTTTTCCAATAAGAAAGAGAAGTTGGCAACACAAGTTTGTAACCAGAATATTAACAGTCAAACCAATTATAAACACAAGGCCAAGCAAAATTCAAGCTGTTTTATAATTAAAGTCAAGTGAATGGTCAGGTTGCATACTATCTTCCAAATTAGTATAATCCGCTAGAGTTATATCAATTGAATGTGATAAGCAAATTGTAAATTGGTCGGTAAATACTCGAAATAAATCGAAACAAGGAGCATTTGAGAATGTTAGTATAGAATGACAAGCAGATTAAAGGTGTAAGGTGTCGAGTGGGTTCGTGGGATTAAAGAAGAAAATGGGCTTAGCCTAATCAATTCAAAAATTGTCATTTCATTGTTCATGTTGAATCTCGAAACATAGAGAAACGGATAATATATTATTATTATTATTGCTAAACAGATGGAATCGGAAAATATAAGAATAATGTTTATTAGTGCAAATGGTAGGCTACAAATAATGTCATGGATGGAATTAAGTAAAATGTAAACCATAGACACGACTGACGTAGTGACGACCTCGCAAGACATTGCTATTCTTAAGTGCGAAAAGGATCAATATCATACACCATTGATTCAGTGAAGCTTGGAAATTAAAAGCATACTCGTTGATCGTCTTCTATTAAGCTATCATCAATGATACTGTACACTGTGGACACGACGGCTTAAGAGCCTTGTTTCACATCACGTTTTTACCGCCTATTGACTTTTGACGTATTAATCAACGCTGTAAATATGACGAATTAGGAGCGATATTTCATTTAGTAGAATAATGTGTAGTTTGAAACTTAATACTAAATGTAATCAAGACGTAACAGTAATTCATTTCAATAATTACAAAACTTACTTTAATATTTATAAAACTTCAATTTCTAATTGAAATTGTCGGTTATAATACACAGTAATAATTCTATTCACTTTCTGAGTACGACTTAAGTATTACTTATAAAACTCGAGTTTTATCAATAAAGCGCCCTCTATCGAAAATGAATTTTGTAACAACAAAATATACTTTTAAAAAAAATGATGATCGTGATATAAATAAAGTATTAAATAAAATAGATAAAAAAAATATATACCATGTATAAACTGTGTGCGGAAATAATATTGAATTTAATATTAAAATATGATAAAGGCCTATTCACATAATTATTATGATACACATTTTTCCCGACAACGTGTGAAATTCCCTATCTGACAATAAACACGATAGTAAAGTACATTAGCTCTACCTAACAACCAATTTACACTTATGCAAATGCCTTTAGGCGAAACTCATTACATTAATATTCATCCGCGATCATGATATAATAGCGTGGGTTCTGCTGAAATATTGAAATTATGAATGATGGAAGCAAAATATATATGATTATGATGTTGGGGTTTTTGAGAAAAATTTGTATTTTGTTTTGCAATGAAAGTACAGTACGCCTTAAGTGTATATAATTAGTATAGAAAACGATGGCGCATGTATGTTGCTTACCCAGAAGGAATGCTTTTTCTGTGGTGACTGAATTAATATAATTTCTAAAATCGTTGTTAAATACCGCTCTATTTGATTTTGGGCAGTTTGTACTATTCAATGTCTGTTAGAACGACAACATAGTGTTTTCTAATTTCCAATTCCGTCGCGTACACTAATCGCTCCATGGAAGAATTAATCGCTAAAAGTACCGTTATTCTGTTCATAATCACTTCCGGATTCGCCGTCGTCACTTCCGGATTTGAGCCTTCTCGCGGCAACCCAAGTAATATAATTTTAAAATATTAAACGTACTTCGTATGTATTTTTATACTATCAATTAACGTTGCGTTTAGAGTGGTTCAATTTTATTGTATTGATTATACAGGTGGTTATTTGAAATTCACTTGTATTCCCGAGGTTAAGTTAACTCGAGACAATATTACAATTATGTGCACACTTAAACGAACGAAGCGAGTGTGCCCTCTTGTTTAAGTAATAAGAAAAACACGTTAAACTATATTTTGGCAAGCTTCTCGTTCAGTTTAAGTTATTTCTTAAAGGAGATGATGTGGATTAAACTAGGTCAGTTTAAAAAATGACATCGACTCCTTCGACGCCTTGACTTGGATGAGCAAACTAATAATAAATGATTGGTATTATATTAGAATGTGATAAATGTTGTCATGCGTTCATTCGAATTTGCCATAACGGCTATAATTTTAATCATTGGCTACGGTATCAAATAGGTGTTAAACGTATACTTATAGTAACTTTATAATACTGTGTGAATATTTAAAGAAATATACCACGTGGTCATAACATTCACCTGTGGCAATTAAATCCAACACTGACATTTTCTAGGTGAGGGTAGATCTTGGTTTCATCTTTGAGGCAACGCAACGACGTGACGCCACGCAATGTCGCAATTCTGATGTCAATTGCATCCTTTTTTATATTATAATTACCATTGGTTTTATTCTTTTACACACATTGGAATATTGAGAATATGTAAATATCTTTGTAATTCAGCTAAGGCTGCGATGACGATATTAAAATAAATGAAAATGAAAAAATGTCAAGCGAAAGTTCAGATTCATCTAGTCGTTATTGGTCAAATCACTTACTCATTGAATGATGTTGAAAAAAGCTCATTATCACCAAAAGATGTCTATTACAATGTACATGTTATGAAAATGGCAATTCTTTATAATAGGCTTATTAATGTGACTAACACATTCCATGGTGTGCTGAAGACGTTTACTTTAAGGAAAAGGTTCAACGCCAGTAGAGGCCTAACCAATTATATTATAATTACTGTAAACGGCCAATGACTGAGACAAATATTAAACCACACTACTTTACATTTTGTAAATTAGACTTCAAAATGTCTATTGCAATGTAATAATGACCTCATTTCTGTAATGATGACGCCAGGATACTAGCTAAGTAGTAAATAAACGGTAAGCGTACACAATATTACTATGGAAACTGTACAGCCGACGCTAATGTATAATATACTGTACAAAAACGATGACACTCGTCAACTTTTGAACTTATTGCTATTGGTAACAATCGCACATACAATAATTATGCGCGCGTCATGATTGTATCTGTCCAACGCATTAAGGTCGTTTATAACGCGATTTATGTATGTGGATTTAAAATGCCGGATGCACTAATCAATAGAAACAATGTAAGTTTGTTGTTTATTATGTTGGCACTATTACATTTTCTCAATATGTAATAAAACACCCGCTTTTGGAACATATAATTAATATACTTTCCTTGGAAAATATAAGAATAATGTCTGTTAGTGCAAATTGTAGGCTACAAATAATTTCATGAGGTGTGAAAGATAAAAGGTTATATTTATATATTTTATTGGCACAAAAATTGACTAATTTGCCAAGATTATATCCAACTTGGTAAAGAAACTCCTAATCTGCAAACGCCCCCTCAGAAAAACACACCAAATCGTAGAGTACAAGGACCTTGATCTTAAAAATAAACGTTGAATCATCCAAAGACGTTGGTGGTTGGCGAATATAGTCTAACGTAATGTGGATTGTTACTATTATAATCAATGAAGAATAAACTGGCATTAAGGTATAGTTGTATAACAATCATGCCTAATGAATCACTACACTAAGTAAAATAGTGGCAACTAGATATTTCTGTCACGTTTGAAACTGGCTTATTGCGATTTGTATACAACGGCATGGGGTGCTTAAGACACGGTGAATAGTGATTGAATTGTGGGTAAAAATGAAACAATCTAGAGTACAGACGATTGTTTTAAGGATAATCACCAATAACAGTCAGAAGCAACGTTATTTTATTATGGATTATAAAATACACCATACAGAAATGTATGGTCTACTTACGAGCCCGACAAGACAGGTGAATGAAACGTCACAACATAAACATGAATATTCATTAGTCATATTCATAGGGTGTGACGTAAGAACTGACACGGACCCAAAGTATGTGTACTAATAATAGCTCTGGTGTTAGTGTAATGTCTTTCGCTAAGCCTACTTTCGCGGAATAGTGTCCCCTCAATATAGATGTGTCACCTGAACATGGGTATCTAACAGGAGGGGTTTACTCTATGTTTAAATATAGCCATTGTAATGAGTACACCAAAGTATAATAATAAAATGTTCAATTTTGTCTGATCGGCTATTTGAAGTATTTTCTTTAGTTTTTAATCAAATAGTTGATCTAAAACTTCATAGAATTAAAAAAAAATGTTTATGAATGATATAATAGAAATGATATACTGTATCGATTCGATTTTCACAATATACAGTGTGCTAGCTATTAAAACGAAAAATACTATTCCATAATTTATACAGTAACATAGATAGGCCTACATCGTCGTGTCCCATATTTCGTATCCATAGGGGATATACATTGATAGAGAGAATATTGGCGACAGTTAATATACAATAATATATATGGCATCAAAATTGATACGGTTGGAGAGAAATGGGAGTAGATATAAAGTCGGGTTAATCGGTGCTCATGACAGGAAACAAGAAAAATGAGAGAATTTCAGCTACAGTACTGCAGGGTATCTGGGTTACTCGATCGGTGGAAGCTAGAGGCGCTGTTCCTAAAAAAATACCACTTTATCATTTTAAGCATCCCATTTAGAGTAATCTGCTTATTGCAATTCACCAAAGAAGCTTAGAGAACAAAACTGGAATACGTTAATACATGTGATTGTATTTGTTACAGAAAAGACGTAAACAAAATGCACCCTGTGTGTACAGGATGATTTTAAAAAGTAAACATGAGATGATGTAAACAATCTAGATTAGTTTATGATCAGTAATAGAAAAACATCCAAGTTTAAGTGTAGTTATTACAATGTTAGTCTATGATCTAGACGGCGATTCCACATAATATTTTTTTTTAAATAAAAAAATTGGCACACATGGCATTTCATACGTATAATACTTGAGCTGGAATCTAGTTTAAATAACAGAGACTATACAGTATTTGTAAAATATCAAGTCTGAAATAATCTTAAGTTCTGTCTCCTCTATCAAAATAGTTTGAAAAAAAAGTGCGATGTGCCCAAATGCGGAAGTGATATGACGTCATCGTGTCCATATATGGTCACATCACATTTTGTTGTCACATAAAAATCATAGCAGCCAATATTCTGTACAGAATCTACAATTTGTCTAGTACGGTATCACATTTCACGATACAGCATCACATGTCCATCACATATGATGGACCAGTATCCAAAGCCTTAATTTATCTTAACATTAATCCCATATAAAACTGAATCTTTATGACACCGTTGCATGAGACACATGTTTTGCCGTATCACATAATTTGACTATGATACTGAACATAATAATGTCATTTTCTATATACTGCCTCAGGTCTCAAATAGCTTACTATTTACTTACAGTATTGCTTCAATATGATTTAATAGCAATAACATAATATGCATAGGCATTATTGTATTCTAAATTATGTTTTTTTAAACTACAACATTGTAGCCTATACTTGATTTACTGCAATAACTTTAATCAACATCTTATAGCATGAACATGCTTAATGTCAGTGAGCTTGTAGGTATATGTTAATCTAAACATTTATCATTATTTAACTTTCTATTATGAATCGATGAAATTACAACGTTCATCAGGTAGGCCTACATCTGGATTTATCACATAGTTTATGTGATAGTAAAGTGGAGCTACACTCAGACTTTCTCAGCTTATATTATGTTTAAGTATATTTAATTGAAAGTGATTACATTAAAAAACAGGGAAAATACGGAAATATTTTCCAAAAATTCATTTCTAAAAAATCGGTCAGAAAATAGTGTTTTTTAATACATTACACTTTTTCAGTAACTTAGGGGTTATTAGTTTACAATACGTCGCAAAACGCGTTACACTTAGCAACTGACGCGTTTTAGTCACCGTTGAACGCATGGGTGAAATGTCTCCCCTTTGGTAAATTATGTGTCGAAAAATGGGGAATAAATTTTATACACACACTTAATACGATTTGTTTAGGCCTAAGTAATATTTGCGATAAAAATGTATATGTATAATTTACATGTATTGTAACCTCATGATCCCAACAACAGCATAATAATCTTATCAGATTGCTTATTTATTAACTTTAAGCTAGGCCTAGGCCTAGCTAAGCCGTCTGCTCAGCCTAGCTAGCCTTGAATTTTTGTCTAGGCCTATATGCATTCATGGGTTTGAAAATTCTTGGTCGTTTCGCCCCATTTATCATTCCTGGGTTTTCTCGCACATTAAGAATTGTGAAACACAAAATCATATACAGAACAAGAGTAGTAAAGTGTAGTAAAGCGATGTGGAAGCTTAGGCCTGACTGAAAAGCAACTTTTCAGGCACCCTATCATGACCCATGGGTAGGCCGAGGTTGGGTGCCAGCAGAACAAACTTCACTGCTGAATGTCAGCCTAGCTAGAAGCCAAGCAGCATCGGTACATACCTACACTCTAGTAGGCCTAGGCCTAGCTTTATTGAATATATAGCCACATCTTTCTCAAATCTCGTTAAATTTGACATTTTAGTAATAGTCTCATAATCACATTATTACACTGTGAAACATGATAGGGTCACATTCAGAATGTTTTAATATACTTTTTGCCCGTCAAAAATAACATCGCGACAAAATAACAGATCGCCAGCTGCAGTAGTGTGATTGTGAAAAATGTCACGTGATCATACTCCCTAGCAAAATAAAAAACCCAATTGGACCCGAACGGGGGAAAGTGTCTATTTACGCAAAATTGCGCAATGTATACGCGATAACAATACCAGAAATAGAAAGATCTGGAAAAATTACATAAAACTACATTTTAAATTTTTTTTTTAGTGAAGAAATTAATTTTTTTTTATTATTTTAATATACCCCCCTTTTGCATGTAAAAGAATAGGAAATTACAAGGTATCCCCCCAAAACGCAAAAAGGCGTGATTTTCAAGAAACTCGTACTCATTGAAAAAAATTTCAAAAAAATATGAAGTATGGGGGATGATATTTTTAAATAATAGTTGAAATGTATGAGAAATAGTAATTTTCTGGGTGGAGCTCTATATACATAGGTATATTCCAAAGTAATTGTATTGTGTTACAACCAAACCTTTTCTCTATTTAGCAATAAATCCAATCTCTGGTTCAATATCTTAATATTGTATATCCAACATATAAACCAGATGATTTTTTTACAAAATCGTGTCTTAGTAATTTCCTTATGAAATATTTAATTTAAAAAATGAAATAATTAATTAAAAACAGTTTTGTCTGTTGGTATAATCATAATATACTGTAGATAACTTAACATTGTAGTGAATTGTAATGATTACAACCAAATCATAAACATTTTTTATTATGCAATTTATAAAACCATGCATTCTGTAATATTATTATGAAACATTGTAATATGCCATTCAAACCCTTTGTCTGTAGTATCATTAAAACCATACGTTGATTAATTTTTTTCTTCAAAATCAATAATATCTAAAAACATAAAATAGGTCATATTATTTATTAAACCATGCATTGAATTTCTAAAACATTGTATTATTTTTACTTAACGATTTTGTCTGTATATTACACAAATAAGTTAAGGTACATCCATTGATATTTGTCTCGAGATGTTCGTCTTTCTGTCAGGGAGACTTCATGAAGAAGTGACCTCATCTGTGTGTGAAGCCAGAGGTTTGATGTTTTATTTGTCCAGTATAACTCTCAGTTTCGACCATGTCGCGGCAGTGCGCGGATTCCAGCCGTAGCATGCAACTTATTTACCGTTTCGCATTACGTAACTGTTTTTAAAATATTTGAATCATGAATAACAAAGAATTGCACAGAAGCCCATATTATGTCACCTCTATTCATTTATATTTTAGTCTTGTCTAAATAACAAATATTACCTCAAAATTAAATATTTGTATAGGCCTACAACTGAATCAAATGTTTTCACGACTTTTTATCAATACATCTATAATATCAAGAACTATTTTAATGAAAAACATAACAAAATCAAAGTTCGTTCCATCGTTGATTGTGAACGTTCAGTGGAACAAAAAGTATTATGTGTCTATATTAAGGATGTTTAAGGGTATTGAGATGAGAAACTGATTGGATACATCGACGAAGCCGAGTGAAAAAAAAATTCAGAATCGACGATGGAACGAAATTTGTCAGATACAAATACAAAAATTGTCGGATACAATATTTAAGTAGTTATCCTTGCATGTATTTTTATAAATTTGTCTCGATAACTAATTTCAAAATATTATATCAAAATATGCCCAATGTAGCAAGTTTAAATAATGTGAATACAATTTATTTGTAGGCCTATATGATCGGTTAGATATAATCCATTTGTATAGGATCGGTTAGACCTAATCCATTTGTATAGGATCGGTTATACCGAATCCATTTGTATAGAATCGGATAGACCTAATCAATTTTGTACAAATTGTCATTTACGTTATATGTTATTTATTTCAGGAAGTTCTTTACTGCAGATTCAAGTTCTTTGAATCATGCAAACAGCCTTGCTCTCGTTTAGCATCGGCTTTAATGCCAAACGCCAAACAAGGCATAATAACAGAAACAATCTAGGTAAATGTGCGCGTATGTGACGTCATGATCTCAGAAGTCTAAAGAGCTGTTCATATTATCTTATAAGCAAATGACTTTCCAAAATATATGTATACTGAGTTCATTAACATGACGTCATGTTAATGCAGACACAGGCAACATACTACTAACCGTCTACTACTGATCTGAATTGCATGTAACGTTTTTTTTTAAATGTTACAAATTTAGATAAATAGTAGATTACATAAGAATACACATTTTATTCTTATATAATCTATATGATCTTATTTCCATAGTTGTTGATCAATTGACAATTGTGTTTCTTCGAGTTTAATTACTGAATACAATTAGTACTTGTGTACTATTTTTAGTCATGAATATTATCTTCTCTATGTGATATTACTTTCTTGTGCCAATTATTACCTTAATGATGGAATTGACTGACTGCAGTGACATCATACTATTGATTTTTAGCAATTGGCATCCGGAGTCTTTTCGATTTCAACTTAACTATATAAGCTACTCAACTCGGTTCAATGTGTTACATGTGGTGTCATATATAAGCGGATTACTATTTTCAATTACTTAATTAAACTGTGTTTCATAGTTTTCATCTTTCAATCAAACCAAATCAATCTTAATTGAAATAGTGTTACTGTTCCTACATGTTTTTAAACACAAGTTTAAACGCACATACACCATGTAATAGTAATTCAATAGAACCATGATGTATGCCGAGGTTCCCAAAAACACTGCCCAACTAACTAATGAATTACTTTAGAAGACTGAATTTCAAATTTTTTGAAAAACCTGTCTCTACTATTATAAGTTTAATTGTTATGCCTATTGTATGGTGAAGATTTTCAACATTTATTTTTGTATAATTTTAGTTTCATTAAAATTAACTATTTTCTCCTCTTTTATCGTAACTTTATTACATATATTATGTTGCTTGGACAGCATAATGAATGCTTTGCATACAGTTAGAGCAGCGTTTCCCTCAAGAATATAACTGGAAATGTTTTCTTCAATGCACTCGACATTTCGTTCTTTAGTTTATTTATTATATTGTTTACAAAGGCGCTATATAGTATTTTTGTAAAGAAAATAATAAGGATGCAACCATAGTTAGTATGCACAAAATTAAGTTAGAAAACAAACAAAAAATAGACAAAAACTAGGAAAAAATCTATATTGACAACAATACTTACTTTTTACTTATTTTATATCCGGTTAAAGAAAGAACGTTTTAATTTATGCATTCTATAGTATACATCAAAACATAAAAATAACTTGGAATTGATTGATAGTTTGATAAATGAATTGTAATTTCTTGAAAATGTACCGTACATATAGTTCAATTTCCATGTCGTTTAAAAGATGTATGATACACAATTGACATCTATTGTTTTCAAACCACTTTGATGATAATACTTTCATATTAGAACATACGAATACGTCATGAAAAAAGAACTAGTGATATTCTTCTTTATTGTATCAAACAAAACAATTTCAATACAAAAGGTAGCCAAGGTATAGCCGAAGCTAATCAAGCTTGGTACCTTTTATCTTAACTAACTTAAGCTACGAAATTAACAAATAAATAACAGAACTTTAAAAAAATAAAAATTTGATAACGTCAAAAACAAAACAAAAAATGTTGAATAATAAATAAATAACATAACATAACATAAAGTGCTGTATGTACTATACTATAGTTTTCTTTTTAATAAAAGTAGTATCATTCCAATAAATGCTCTTTTAATGTAATATTAGGGATAAATAAATAATCAATAATGTAGGCCTATTGTTATGTTGTCAACAAGTTTGATTTTTTGTAGAAGAGGAATCATAAATGTACTGTACTTTTGTACTTCTCTAGGCTTACTTATGTCATATGAATGGCGGTTGATGACACATTGAATACATATTACATGGAGTGAATGTTGTTGAACTGGAGGATGTTAATTATGACTTACATTGGTAACATACTCGTTAAAGTACGGTGAATTGTTTCAAAGAAGAAAGTCTAGTGAAATAAACTAGCATGATTTTGTTTTAGTGAAGAAATGTTCATTTTTTAAAATTTCCCTAATTATGCCTTTACAACCAAATATTGCTATATTATTGCCACCTTTGGTTAAAACAAATCCTTAACTATATTTATCTGGGGGTCGGAGAGGGAGAATTAACTTAGTAATTCAATTGATGTCTAAAAATAAATTATGATAATATTTTTATACGTTTTTGAACTGATTGACTGATTTCTGAGATACACAATTACAACTTTTGTAATTCATTATACATTTTTTATTACGTGGTTTCGTAGAAATAATACAAACATTAAGCTACATTGGGATTGGATGGTTACACTAAATTGGTAAATTAAATATTTACAAGAACGTCTAATGCCATGCCATTACTATTTGTCATATTTCTCAAAGGCCCACTTTCATCAAGTCATTAGTTAACAAAATTTAAAACGATTAAGATGTTTTGAACGTCAAATTGATGTTAACAATTGTAAATTTAGCATATTAGATTGTAAGCTTCAGTGGCAATTGATGCCAGTTCTACACCTTTTTAGTATTGCTTTTACCTGATCTGTGAAGCGTAAGGTGGCAGGTTCTACACGTTTATATCATTTTGTCAAGAAACAAATTACACTAATATTCTTGTCGTCTCGTGGGATGATGTAAAATACTCGATTGCCTGTGCTTCATTTGTCTTAGCGGGCAATTGTATGTTATTTTTTTGTCTGTGTTATAAGATAGGAGACCAATTTCAGAAATACGCACAATGACCATCTCATTGGTCAATGATTCGTAATCCTAACACTTTGAAATGTTTGAAACAAAAACTAAAGAATATATTTATACTTTGCCTTTTAAGTTCGTTTTTTGTTTTTCATGCTTTATTATTTTAAAGGAAAACTAAAAATATATAGAAGGATAAGTAGCATATTTGCACAATGGTTAATGATGTCTTATTTCAAAATTATAAATGATTTCATAGTAACAATGGCTTTCTGTTGTTTGTCAAAGCATGTGGTTATAAAACTGATGGTAATTTTGGGAGACAAAAAGAAAATGTGGCAATGTATAGGAAACACATAATAACACGCTTCTCCTTTGCTTGGAAATTCAGTTAATACGTTAATACTAGTAGTGTTGACTTTACAAATAATATAGAGTGACTTTACGCCGTAAAGCACAAGTGATTATTTTTAACCGCGTTATATTGAACTCTAATACTGGGAGAATACCCGGATAATTTATAGTTTTAATTAAACGTATACATTTATTTGACATTGAATTATTGTATGCTTGTCAGTTCACTGTGATGTATCTGTCCAATGCATAGAAGTAATGAGTAATTTAGACAAGAATTTGACACTAATGGATTTGTTGTTTATATATTAAGGCAATCATTGATTGAATGGCGCCCTCATTTTGCTGTGGGTTCTTCGATCGGGATTTCCTAAACCAAGTGGGACTTTTCTTTCAATGACTCTGGGGGTTCTCCGGGTTATTATCACACTGCTTTTATTCGTCAACTAATGAATATTCAAATTAACACCTGAAGGCTGTTCTATTATTAAGTTTTCAAAAGAAATTAAACGTACATTGGTTGTTGTAAAATTCTATTAATGTTGTGTAATGACGACGAATGAAACAACGACCAAAATACAGTCCTCTGGGATTACGCATGCGCAGATTAATATTTTGCATAAAATAGTCTACGTTATTCTTCAGTTTGTCGTTCCGAAAAGAAACCTCCATATTTAGGGTTGTATGTAACCAGTATATAAATGTTTCTTTCTTTCACAAACTTACCAAGACTTTCAACTAATTCAATTTGTAATAATACTAAAATACAGTTTTTATATCCTGATGTTTGATTCATGTGAAAAATATGAAGCGTATTTTGTTCGGATTGTCGGTTTTTTTTTACTCAATAAATGTTAGCTAGCTACAAGGCTAAAAGTTTCTAACACCCACAAAGAATGTCCTCAGCAGCTGTCATTATGTTTTACATTTACATTAGTCTTCCGTGTGCATAATTGATTACCTTGATAGAATAACCGATCAATATCAAACAATAAACCGGTGATAACTGGTGTGCGCCATGTCCCGATAATGCAGTCCAAAATAAGTATTTTGTTAGTGTAATTAAAACTATGACGTAATAATTTGTGCTAATTAGAGGCCAATTCCCGCGCTTTTACTACAACGCAACTTATGTCATTTGAAATTCCTATTTTCTATGTTTAAAAATCATAAGCCTACAAATTTACTTTGATTTTAGGTTAGGGTTGGGCTAGGCCCATGAAGTTTTTGAGAAGGAAAGCGTTGGGTGTTATACAACGCGTGTACGACTTTCTACATGCACATGAACATGTAATTATCGCGTGTCATTACGAGTATTATGATAGGCCTAGACGTTTGTTACACTAAATATTTTGTTCAATTCAAATTAATTACTGCTACTCATGTTTGGGTTCTTTTTATTCAATTCATGATATAGCTTCCGAGTAAATGCCACATATGCCATTAAATGCCTTCAATCTATTCACATTTCACGTTTATTCTATGTCATTTCGATCATTAAGGCTACCCTATTAGAATCAATATATTCTGTGACAACGCAAATAGTTAGTTCGATTACACTACGAATTTTCACACAATTCCTTTAAAAAGATTGGTTACATATACATACAGTTCGTGCAACAACCTCACCACCGTAGACAATGTAACCAATCTCCACATTTACCGGTGTTTTAAATGCTATTTTAAGTTTAAAAAATCAGAATGTCCATCCATTCATTATAACATTTTTTCAGGTTTAATGGAATGTTTTTAGACACAATTGTCCTGAAAGATACTGTAGTATGTAGTTGCCTATATCATGACATTTTGTATGATACGCAAACATCATCTTTCTTCTACACCGTCAACGTTGTGCCACGTATCTACAAACCGATCATATCAATGTATGTCATACAGTCAAATTAGCATAAAAAATATATTCAAGTATATAACATACGGAATTATTTAGTCGAATAGAGAAAGGGAATTAACATACAGAATTATTTAGTCGAATACATAAATGGCATTACTGAATTACAAAATTCCTAAATTAGAATTGATCTTTTTATATTACGGTCATAATTTGTTAGTAATGAATGATCTCAATATATACTATTGGTATTAAATGCATATTTGCCAAAGTATGATTAACTGTTCATACCATTTACATACCAATTCCATCAAGTGCAGCTAATTTCAAAACCATTAGCCGATATTAATGCTAACGATGTATTCACATTGGTGTACTTCCTAGTGTTAAAAGGAAAACGTTACTATGTTAAGGGTGTCAATTCTATCCCAAATGTGTAGTTGTCCGTATATATTAACATACAAATAGTATAATGCCGATGAACTGTTATAATGCAACATACTGTTTGTCACACACTTTATTTTCTATTGACTCCTTCAGGAGAACGGATCGATGTCGCTGTGTACACTGGTAATTGCACAAGGCCAGAAATGAAACTTATACGTAGAGTATATTGAAATAAACAAAGGAAACAAACACACATATCAATCAAGAACAGTCTAAACTAATGAATAAATAATAAGAATGTTGATTGACGTAACACAAGATTGGCGACACAAATCTCCAAAATAATCTCTACGCACTACAATGGAAGAGGCTTAAATGGAATGACTAAGTATCGAGATGTAGGCCTACTTCTTTTTTAAATTGCTTCAGTAATTTTGTTAGCATCTTTGGTATCGAAATGTTTACTTTAAAACAAGCCATTATAGTGATTAAACTCCTATTCAGGATTCAAAATTATGTATATCCTCAGTTATATTTATTTATGATTCATATATTTTATGAATCCTTTATAATGATTTAAATGATTTTGCAAATCTTAGAACATGATGTATAATTAAATTTTAAATTTCACATAAGAAATCAGATCAATCCTATGGAAATTTGCAAGATATTTTGTATTCACTTAATATAGTAATCCAACATCTAAAGAAATAATATATATATATAATAGATCCAAAGTTGGATATTATATTTTTACAATCATTTTAATTGGTAGATTTTTATTTTAAATGTTATGCAATGTTTGTTCTAAAATGTGTTTGTATCTACTGTAGGAACCATTGGAAACAGTTTGTTACGGAATAGTGTGGTGTTTGCTGGTGTTTTTAAAATATGTTTGCCAAAATGTTAGAAAAGAAACAAACATACAAATAAGAAGACCCGTTGTTGGTGCCGGATATTGATGTAAGCACAGCAAAAGATTCTATTTATATGATTTAAGAGGTTCCTAAGCATAATATTATTGTGAATTACAGTATTAATATAATTAATTAGAGTACTGACCTATTTAAATAACGATTATTGTAACGAAGCGGTCTTCCATATAAGGAATACTGGTGGAAAATACAAATCTGAAGTTATTTTTATACACCGGACAGCTATTATCCAGTTTTAAGTGCTTACAAATATTAACACGTGTACAGAGAAAGTAGACATAGACAACAACATTGGCGCGATTATTCAGGCAATTGACCTGATTGCTATACTTTTAGATTGCTTTATTAATAGTGATTACTTTAGATATCCAATCGTTTACGTAAACATTCAAACCAATTTGAAAGAAAACATTAGTGGAAACGACCTATAGCCACTACACCTTCATAGCTTCAACAATACCCTAGCTGTTATTATTATTCAGTTACATACTGTAAACAAATAATCTAACTTTAATAATGCTAACATCTTATCTGATGTCTGTAATTGGCCCAAGTTTGTTTTGTGAACGAAGACCGACGACCAAACAACGTCATGTTAGTTCATTGTGCGCATTCGGGAATATTAGGACGTGCGTCTTCAGTCCTTACTCACATCGACACGACACACGTTTTTGATAGTTTCTAAGAACCTTAATTGTTGTGGTGCTATAAGACAATAATACAATCATTGTTCGATTTGCGACGACCGAGGAATGACGACCCGCCTAGGTCAGGTCAATTGATGTGTCGTCGCAAATCTAAAGTTCCTTATTTTCTTTTTCCTGTTAGTATTCTTTCACACGAAAGCCACACATGGATCATCCATTTTTATGACTGTACATTATAATTATCAGTTATTTTCTATGACAGTAAAAAATCAAGTTCATGTAGATGAACTGTTTATTGCATACATCATACGAAACATAATAAATACTCGAGAGGGCGTGAAACTGGAAGTAAATTCGAGCAAATCGATACCGGAAATGAATGTTTAACTTTAAGCGCTAAAGACAATCGACAACCCTTAATTTTGTTGGTGCTTATGTGACAAAAATACAATCATGGCTCGATTATACTGTTAATCAACACTATTGTTTCGAGAGATATGTTGTTATCCAAGACAGTTATTTCCACAAGTGTTTATGTCCGCCTGAATTAAGAATAATCTATTAATATATAGATATACCACTAAAAAATAATTCTTATTCAATCCATCCGTTTTTGCCGAAATCATCTCTAGAAACAATCAAACTTTAAGGATTATTTTTTTGGCCAAACTGGGTTGTTTTAATAATGCTTTAGCGCTAAATATATGCTTGGCGCGCATTTATTAGAGCAATACGTGTTTAAACGAAATATATAGATCTAAAAATAGGCTAGTAATAATGATTACGTAAGTGGGCCACAAAGCCACTTTAACGTGAATCAGAAATGAACATTCCCGTCGGAGAAATACAGTAAATTGGAGAGATCCAAATTACCGTACATGACAGTAGAAATAAATGATTGAAATGCAAAGGCACGTTCTGGATGAAATGCGTTCAAGACATGGTGTTAGGACCTTACTGTTTAAAATACTGACCAGCATATGCTTTGAATTTTAAGTATCATTTTAAATTGTGCAGTCGGATGTAGACAGTGTACACACAATACAACGCCAAGCATTACATATTAATGCTGCAAAAAAACAATAGAAACAAGTTTTAGCTTGGATGCCTGTTATATTCATTCATTCATTCATCTTTTATTTCGGAAAAAAAAAATTCTCCATAGCTCAAGAACAAATTAGTGTCTACATTATTATAAATATAAAGGAAACAACCCCATGATGTATTTAATGACATAAACATAAATGTGGGTATTCTGCATAATTTGAAACTAAACTGAAGTTTCAATGTCTACCGTTTATTGAGATGAATCCCATTTAAAAGTCCTACTTCCTATAATTTTATACGAAAAACTTTCATTAGAGGGTATACAAACATACATATTCTGAGTACTTCAATACACAAATTGTATTTATACGACCCCTGGTTCTTGAGAATTGCAAAAAAAGGTTAATTTGTTAAATACACATGGCCGTCAAAACAACCCCATGGGACACGATTTGAAAATGTTATATAAAAAAAAAAAACTTAAAAAAATATACCTCAGGGGTGCATTGGAAGTCTCATTTCCTATTCTACTATTAGTAGTGATGATGTAAATCTTCCCCTCTAGGAAGTGTAGACGATGGTTCTCGGAATGATAATGACCCGGGTAAAAAGTACGTTCTCCTTGTACGTTTTCTGTCGGTTACCATTATTGAAAGTTGTTGACATTCGTAAAACTTAACCTACTCTGTTTCAAATAACATTTTAAAGTAGGCCTATAGTGTGTATATTGTTTGATAGGGTCCTTGGGCTGAGGTTGGGAGGTGGAGTTCATTTGAGGGAGGTGCTTATTCAAGGGATATGTTTAATTTTTTAGTTTTAATAATATGGTAACATTTATAATCAAATAAAATCCTCTAATAGATATATGAAAAGTGGTAAAAAAGAATAACAAATTCTTGGTAAATTGTAAATAACCGTGCGATGAATTCGACTACAAATAGTATCATTGTGTTACTATAAATATATTTAGAATACAATTGTGTGTGTATAAATGTGGATGGCCGTTTATTAGATAGTTGGGTTTTGGGGGTGGGGAAATTATTATTCAAAGTGATGTTTTATTTGGGAGGCGTTTACTAAAATAAATGTCAAAAATGCTTGGTAAATTGTAGATAACAGTGCGATGAATTCTACTACAAATAGTATGATTGTGTTACTATAAATATATAATACAATATTGTGTGTATAATTGTGGATGGGCGTTTAGTAGATAGATTATTATTTAAAGTAATGTTTTATTGGGGAGGCGTTTATTAAAATACATGTTATCCTAATAATGAATACATTATTTAATTTAAACATCTTTTGAAACTAACTTCCGCGGCAAGAAGACGTTTTAGACTGCTTGCAACATAGGCAGACATCCCGGTCCTAGCGGGACACGGACAGCCTACAGTTATTCCTGCCAGCTTACTCAATAAAACTCGGCTATCGGGATTTCACTCCATTTTAAACAAAATGTCTTATCATCAAATCTCCCTATGTCAATTTATAATACTATTCCCCACAATATATTCTGATGCTGTATTGCGTATATTTAATTTGATCTTTATTAATCTGCAGTGTATTTTTTATGTTTTAAATACCGAACCTCCACACGCGCGGTCCGATCCGAAAATAAACACAAAACTAAAATGGCTATAGCCACTAACGGCCAACTTAGTTGAAACCAGGAAGTTGCAAGGTGAACATGTGAACTTATCACGAACCCGGAAATTACTTCGACCCGCGTACAATTGAAATTGAATTGAAAATATACTGATGAAATAAAAAATGTTGTTATAAAACCATTTATAATATCTTCCTAAGATAGAAATATGAAACAATAGCGTAGTACTGAAAACTAATCTTATCAAATCTACGTTTCGCGGTACATCTAAGATAGATCAGGTATAGGTATCCAAGGCCGAGATTTTTACCGAAGTTTTTCAATTGTGCTTGTCTATGTCAGAATTAACCATAATTTATATATAGATACATGAGTATAATAATAATGATGATATTGTGAAGAACTACATATCAATGATGATATTAACGGCAAAATAACGGTGGTGATAACTTGGAAATCATAATCGTTTTCGTGATGATATCTATCAATAAAGTATCTGATTCAACGCGTTAAATAATATAATGTATTGATATACAAAACATGCAATAGCGGCCATCATTCAACCAGTCAAAACTGACAACATAATTATAAAATATTTGAAATTAAACACGGACATAATTTCTTGTCGATTATGCTACTGGACATGCATTTATACATCGATTATGTTTATTTATCATCACAAGAGCGAATACCGACATGAATGCACATGCGCATAACATATGAAAAGGTGGTTGACATTTTGATGTCTTGGTGAATGTATAAAGTAATAAAATATGATTATTATATTTCATGTAGGCTTGAACGTAATGCTATGTGTAATTGAGTTGATTTCAGACATTTGGTTTAACAGCACTATATGAAGCATCACTCCTCGTACCACGTGTATAGTAATAACAAAAAACTATCGTACATAAATAGTACGCCGCCTACGTGACGTCACGGCTCAGTGATCTTACACATCATTTATATAGTCAGCTGCTTAAAGAAATGTCATCAATCTATTTTTTTGCTGAAAAAAATAATAACACTATTTACTCTGGAGACAAAAATTGCTACAGTTGGTGGGCGCATTAATTTTTCAGAGATTTGGAATCTTGTTCTGCTTGTTTGAGTTACACAATGTACATACTGCAGTATCCCGTATTCATTACATACGTACGGAAGCTTATTCGTGACACTAACATTATTATCAAATTACTATAATATAATTTCGACAAATTACTTCAGTAAGTTAAAATTTTGAATTGAATTTATAATTTCGAAGTATAGACTTAGTAAGACAAAATTCCAACATGTTGTGTCGACATTTCGACATAGTAAATCGACATTTTGCTATAACACGCAAGTGTCCGTATTAGGCTTCCGTCCACAGCCAAGATCACGTTACATTAGATAGAGTGTGTCTATAAGAAAACTACGCCTAAAATGAACATTTTTGTGTAACTTGTGTTGTTGTGCGCATGATTGATGGAACGGGATAGTTAGATATACATACTATATTGTGACACGTTGCGACGTTCGTTTTAATCGTAGGACTTGATTGTGTTAAGAAGATGATGGAGAAATATAACCTTACATTAACATCCTATAGAATTGTGAAACAGTAGAATGTCTTATATATTCTGCTATAATTTTTAATTAACCCTTACATTATTGAGTATTGAGTCTGTATTAAGGCTCAGCTACAAACATGAATTTGAATAGAACATTTGGAATACATTTTTAAAATGTGTAACAAAAATCACGATGAAAAAAACATGATGAAAAAAGATCAAAATCAGAATTTAGCAAATTCCTGCTATATAAACTTGTGATGAAAATATTTTTACTATAATCAGCTAATGTTTGATATAGCGAAAAATAGATATCTATAATTTAATAAAAACACAAACATCCAAATTATATTACCTATAATGTCATCTGATTTACCATATTATTAATTTAATACCTCAATCATTACAGTATTTATGTAAAAAGGAATATGATAATTACTGGAGAATTTTCCCATCCCATTACATATATGAATGAATTAAAAAATAAAGCTATCGATTGATATTAATTTATTTGAATGTGTGATCAATAGAAAATTGCTGGTTGCACCTGGCGATACAATCGGTTATGTTTGCGAGCAGCATTAAATTACGTTTCAATTTTAACTTTCGACGTCATATGATGAGTAAATGGTTATTATATATCTAATGCCATATTTTATGTATCATCATAATGTAATGTCATAATACGTTCCAATAAATGTTTTAATATTATACTTTTCCGCAATATAAATCCATCAGTAACAATAATTTAATTATTTTTAAAGTTGAGTGTTATTCTATATAAGCCTATATAATTCATACAATTGCTAAATGGTAATTCATTGGTAATTAACTAAAGCTTGGTTCCCACTAGAACGTAACGCAAGGACGTAACCGCAGCGCAAGCGTTTTAACCAATGACAAGCGAAGTTATAGACAGTTAGCAATCACAAGCGAATAAGCCATCGCTTGTGATTGGTCAAATCACTTGCGTTGCGTTACGTCCTTTGCCTTGCGTCGCTAGTGGGAACCACGCTTTAGCATGTATCATACGTAAAGAAGGGGCTATAGACGGAGGCTAGGTTGGTTTAGGAACACTAGAATATATTAGAATCGTGACCGTATTTTCTAACTTCGGAGAGAAGATTTAACAACAAATTGTGTTCCTACTCCTCAACAGATATAGGTTAACAACCCTAACAAGCTCAATCATAAAATACATGCACCATTCATTTTGCAAATTATAATTCTGTTTCGGAATGCAATCCGACATTTCGCCAATTTACGACGTAACTATTGAGACTAAAGGTCAATCTAAATACGCTCGTGAACATTATGGTCATACAACGATTGACAGTTAGACTCAATAGCTGGCACGTAAGTGAAAACTAAATGTCACTAATAAGACGTTAAACATGTTTTTCTTTAGATACACTAAACACATTAAAAAAGAATATAGAAAGTCTTTATTAAAAGGTCATCTTTCCAACATCGACATACTACCCACTACAGCATTAAAAACTAAAAGGTCTATCAATACTAACACATAAATGTAACATTCCCTGGTTGTTTGAATTACGTTTTGACGTAGCGTGAATACGCACTGAACAGGGTGTCAAGTGAAGTAACGTGGCTGCGTGGCATGAATATATACGGATTGCATATCACTTATTATAGCATGCAATATTCAATTTTGTGTCGTTGTTAGTGTCAGTAACAGCATTTTAAATTGTAATGCTAGAACACAACGGAAATTAGACTTTTATATATGTTTATATTATACAAATCTTATAAATTACTCTTATACGAATATGTTACTTGTAGAAATGAAAACAGTCAAACATGACGGTTTTGATTAAATTTGATACGTTTAATATGTTGTAGTACTCATTTATGAATAAAACAAGAGATAGCACGTACACATATTGAATATACAAATTAACATCATGTATAGAAATTGTTCAATATATAGATGTAACCAGCGTCGTCTAAAATAGTACATCTATTTTTTACCTCATAAGCAGGCGCCATCTTGTAACAGAACATCTTGTAACACTATCAATATTTATAGTGTGCAAAAAACCTGTTCACCACTGAATTATACCGAAATGACGTCAGTAAACTTTGTTCAATAGTATTTTCTAAAACCGATGTGTGTTTTATAAGCTGAACTTAACATTTTTGCTCGTATACGTTATACCATGGAGAAATGAAGCTAGCTAACTTATTTCTTCATGTTTAAACTTAACGTTTTTTACGTATTTCATTTGATGATAACAGATAACGCGCAAACAAAAGCTAGGCCTACATCTCCTATCGCTGACTTTGTAAGTCAGACCGTAATGGTTAACCAAGTTTTCCAAACTATTTTTGCTGTACACGATTCTGGCTAACTTAATTTTCAATACTAATTTAGAACACGCGTATTCGACTGTAAAAGTTACATGCGGTTTCATTTTACACGTCATGCTGTATTGTACACCAAGACACAAATTTAGAAATCACACGAAATGAGTTGATGAAATATATATTGATGTGATGTTACCTTATCATACTATTATATATGCGTCGTCAATAAAACTTGATAGCTTTATTAACGCATATTGTATCAGCGTAGCGATACAATATAATGGTATTTTACAACAGTGATACTGTACTATACTCTAGGCTCAATGAATCTAATTACGCATAGTACAATACCATGTAAGATAGTTAGGATGGTGCACGTTAGACCTTAGCATTTTCTTTAATCAGCAGATCTACCCTATATATCAATGTCGATACTTTCAGAATATTGACAATTAAAGTTAATCAGTTAATTAAAGCTGGTCGTATAAAGCCTATTTTCCAGTAGACGTTATTCGACAGTATCGTTAAGCCTGTTTTCCTGTCGACGTTAGTCGACCCTATCATCGTTAATCGTTAAAAGTTCAATGACGATCGTTTGAAAACGATCAAGTTGAAATGTTAACGATAGCGCGAACATTTGATTTCTAGCGTTGAACGTTAGAGTTGAAACTCCTGTCTTCTTTCTCGACGTCGTCGTAACGCGCAAAAATGAATAGAGGACTCCCTTGCCTCTAGCAGTAGGCTCACAGTGTAGGACGTGGGCCTAGGCATACTAATATCTCTATACTGATAGTTCTTCGTTTCCAGTAGGCCTATCCTAGTCCAAATAGCATTTTGGACTAGGCTGAAGACTTTGACCTACCTAATATCCTCGCGCCTACTTTCCGGAACATCATTTTATAGTAACTTTGGTAAGGCTAGGCCTAGCTTTGACCGCGCCACGATGCAACAAAAATAAATGTAGTCAGCAGAATTTTCCATCAATTATGTGACGTCATGTGCTGTATCGCCATGATGATTGGTCAGTTCTTACGTTTTAGCGTTGCGATATCGCTAGATAGATAGAACTGGATTCAACTCTTGCGATTGTCAACGATCGCGACTTGTAGCGTCGATTACCGTCGATTATTACACCTTTTCCTGTAAATCGCCGACATTTTGTATCGTCATCGTTAGTTAAAAAAGTCCCTTTTCCTGTAAATCGTTAAAATTTCTATGTTTACGTTGAAGATCGCCGATTTTTGTTAACGATAGCGTCGAATAACGTCGACAGGAAAACAGGCTTAACAATCATCGGCGATCTTCTACGTGAACATGTAACGATTTACTGCGGGAAAAGTTACTTTTTTAACTAACGACGACGACAAAAAACTATAGCAATTTACAGAAAAATGTGTAACAATCGACGGTAATCGATGATAGAAGTAGCGATCGTTGACAATGGCAAGAGTTGAGTCTAGTTCAACTCTAGCGATATCGCAACGTTAAAACGTGAGAACTGACCAATCATCTTGGCGATACAGTACATGACGTCACATAATTGATGGAAATATCCTGATGGCTACATTTATTTGTGCTGCATCGCAACGCTATCAAGTCTAGGCTTAAGCCCAGACAGAGACTATACAATGATGTTCCGGAAAGTAGATGTGGTATTAGGTAAGCCTAAGTCTTCAGCTTAGTCAGTCCAAAATTCTATTAGGACTAGGCTATAGGCTTCCTAAGAACAAAGAATCATTAGTATGGAGATCAGTGTAGGGCTAGGCTACGTATCCTACACTTATGTGAGCCCTAGGCAGGGATTCATTATCTATTAGCTAAGGTCTACATAAGGAAAATGTTTATGTTTATTTATGATGCTGGTACTTGAATTTGTAGGAAATTGGTATCTTCTTCTGAGATTCAATAAAAAAAGTTATTTTGTCTTTTTCATTTTTTGCTTTACGAATATATGTCAAGGAAGGATACAGGAGTTTCAACTCTACTGTTCAAAGCTAGACATGCTCGCACTATCGTAAAGTCTGTTTTCCTGTCGACGTTATTCGACGCTATAGTTAACAATAATCGGCGATCTTCTACGTAAACATCGCTATCGTTATCATTTCAACTTGATCGTTTTCAAACGATCGTCGTTGAACTTTCAACGATCAACGACGATAACGTCGAATAACGTCAACAGGAAAACATGCTTAATGTACAGATCGTAATTATAAACACAATCAGCACTCATTTTACAAACGGCCAGCCAAAATACAAACTTTCCGCTCTCCATGTTCTGTGCGTCCGCTGATTTATCGATTAAAATTATAAAAAAAACTTTCATATTAAAAGTGATTTTCTTTTGCCTTGGTTTATTTAATCTGAACATCAATTTAATCAACGGAAGTCTTTAAGTTTTCTTGATAGACATTTTAATAGATATTGATAGAAGATTACTTTATATGTCAGACATGACAATCTCGTCAGATGGATACTGTTGAACTAATGCAAATCACGAAATGTTTTTATGTTTTATACATGATGCAAGCGTCCATGTATTTAAATTATTGAATAAAGTTCAGACTGCTTGAAATCTATAGAAATGACAATGCAGTGTTTTAGTGAATTTGAAAGGTGAACTCGTGTGATTATCTGAGCAGTGTAATTTTCTTAATCGATAAAATGTGATATATAAGTATCAATTTAGTTATCAAATATCTGAAAATCCTCAATTGAATTACAGTACCTGTCACAACTCCACATTCTACCAGTTTTTTCTTTTTCTTTTGAGATCACCGTGAGATTTTTTATAGTAATTTACTTGATGTTGAAAAGAGTGAAATTACAAAGTTATCTTCCTGTGATTCTAAAGTCAGACTTTATTCTAAACTTCTTTTGATTGCAATCAATAACCTACAAAAATACATTTGTTTTAACAGATTATTTTACAGCATCTCACTAAAGAGGACATAGTAACGAATACTTTTTAGACCGATACTAAACCAAATAACATAATTAAGATGCTGTTTGGCTATAGAGTCGTAATTTCTATTTTTAGTCGCGTGGACGCTTTCTGACCTTATCTTGATATCAGTTTAATCTAGCTAAGTCATTTTTTCACAGTATATTCCTTATGGCCAGGAATCGATGTGGTTATGTTTTCACGGTGCGCAATACAAAATTACGCGGTCTACGCACGATTTAACGAAATCACGTTTGTAATCATATCTTCACAACCATGAATCACAATTAAATAAAATTTGGTACTCACAAATTTCAGGGCATAAATCATCATATGGCAATACAATTACGTGCGTAGCGCATGTAACGCATGTATACGCGCGCTTAAAATTTATTTTCGATGAAATAAGAGTACGTTTCAGGCAATTTTAAGCGTTTACAAAATTGCCATGAGTGCGCAGATTTTTGCGCGCGCACTGCGCGTTAAATGTTGTTTCGCACTCTTTTTGTCCGATTTCTGTTTTCTTGACTTACTTTTCAACTCAAAATTACGTTATACGAGCACGTCAAAAGTGACAGGCTACGCACGTGTAAATTAAAAAAATATAAATGTTTTTAAACATTTCAACATTTTTAAACATGTTCAGTAATTTCGGTCAGTTGGTAGGTCGGTCGGTAAACACTAATGAGCACACGACTGCAGCCATCTATATGGCCTTGTTTTAAATGGATTTAAATTTTATTTAAATATGTGCGGGTTTACTTGCGGAAACAATGCATTACGGTATATATATTCTATTGTAGTAGCAGTTTATATCCATAGACCTACATCTATGTTTATAAAAACAATAGTGGACAGCTGACAGGCAGATAAGTACTCTTTTGAATCGGCACATTCGTCTTAGAACATATAAATAATCTGGTCGATGTTACTAAAATATATATAACCATAACATGCAAAATCTTCTTTTATCAGAAATTTTGTTTTTTTAATCTAAAATATAAATAAAATATGAACAGATCAGGTTTTGAATTCACAGCTATTTGGTTTTTTTTTTTTATTTGTTGGTTAGGATTAATAAGAACAAATCGGGATTGTTCTCTCTGTATTCATTAAATAAACCAAATGCTAGGTACATGCTATTGAATGTATAATTACGTTAAGTAAAACTGTGCAATGAGTATAATTAATAATCGACGTCAAATTTAATCACTTATAAGCGAAGTCAAAACCAAACGACATCCACAAATCTAGGCTAATCTGGACTATATTGTCAATCATTTTAACAACCAAACCAAAACTGACAAATCTGAAAACGTAAAACATAACGGAAATATTCAGACAAGATCTGCTACAATAAATTGTCAAAGCCATCGAGAACAAGTAATTTCAATCGACATAAAGTTGCCAATCTTGCAGATGTAATATACGTATTACAGATTTATTATCAGACGATCTGGGGTTTCGCGGGGTGTGACAACAACCTTCAAATGTGATTTTTTTTTACAGAATTCCTAGTTTTAAAACAGTACAATTGATGTTTATCTATGGGATTTCAGCTTCACTCTAATTTTAACGGACTGTCACAATCAATGTATTAAGTAAAAGAAAGATTAGTACTGCTGATAATGGTAATGCACACCAAGTGATTGTAATGATTAAAAAGACAGAAACACATGCTAACATGTACAAATTGACAAATTCATGCATATGAAAATCACTTATCAGAAATAATGATTTATTGGACGAGGCGAGGCAATACTGTATCACTGTAAATTCAACATCTCATATTATTTCAATAGTAATAGAATCTTCATTATTAATGTTTTACAATATTTTTTTTGAAATCAACATAATTTTATTATAATTTCTTATGATTTGTCTAAAACCTGAACATAGACTCAAAAATATTATTAAAATTATATTAATTAATTGTCAATTATTATATTAATTAATTGTTAATTATTATATCAATTAATTGTAGAATTAAACATAAACAAAAATAATCAATACTGGAAATTAGGCTTATACATTTTTGATAATGGTAAATTATTATGAAAATGGAGAAAAAAAAAGATGAACAAATGATATAAAAACTTACGGTGAATAATAATTTGTGTTTAAACTCATTTATTTATTTCTTTAATTTCGGATAGTAGGCCTACATCAAATAACGAAACATACAAAACAAAGAAAAAATCAACCAGAAAATGAGCAAGAACATCTTCCACATTCACAACCAATAGAATAATTTGCACCAATGCTGTCATCAGGTTAAGATTGTGGAGGAAGACAAAAATGTAACAATTTTAAAGAAATACTCAGAATACACAATACAGAGTAGATAATAATCGTTCACATTTAAGGCATATCGTAATAGAACACGTGACGATATCAAGTTCTGAAATAACTACAATAGCAAATTGACATTTGATTTTAGTAATATTGTTAATAATTAATATTCATATTTTTAGGGATTTAACGTCTTCAGTTTTTAAGTAAAGCACTTTGTGTGTTTATATAAGTACAGTTAACATTAAAATAAAAGTAAATGCTTGTTTTTGGTTTTATGTTTTGTTTAAATCACACTAAAGGTCCGATCATCTTGTGTTCAATATTTCAGTTTAATTTGATGAAAGATAGAAAACAAAAACAGAGCTAATTATTCAAGAGAGTGCAACAACTTTCATGAAAATCATTATGAATGCAAATCCTAGAAATGATCTTTTGGCGTTTTGTGTTTGGTTTGACATAAATTAAGCACAGGTCTTCCTCTGTACTGTATCATTATCCTAAACTAATTATGTTTTGTTTTGTGGGTTTATAAAAAAAATGGTATTGATTAAAGATGCTTTGTCTCCCAAAAAAACATGAAAATGAAGATAAATAAAATACTTCAGACTTTGAATAGGTCATTGTGTAATTTTAATCAAGTTATTCACTTTTGTAGAACAACAAACATAATGCTTTCACTTAAAAACAAACACATATAACTGTTTTAACCAAAAAGCCATTGCCTGATAAAGAATTTGACTATCTTTTGCTTTAGCCTAAATTACATTTTTTCAGGTATAATTTGTTTTGATAAATATCAACAAACAATAAAAATATGGGTTTTTCAGACCTTTAAGGCCAAACCTTCATTTTAGTACAGTTCAATTTGAACATGTAATAATGACACATTTTTAAAACGTTCGGATAGATTTGAGATTTCCAGCTTTTAGAAGTAAATAATGAAATGTTTGATTTAACAATGAATCATGTTAGGAACAGAGAGGAACGAGATGTTTGCAACAAATATGACAGTTAGTCTCACGGGATTATTTCAAACTTGTCAGGTAATTGTATAATAAATTATAACAAGATTGTGAAGTACATGGATTTTAATTAATTTCACGGTAATAGTAGATTTGTTTTTTTACCAAGCTATTTAAGAGATGTTTATAAGTTGAATACTGGACATGTACGGAATTGTCAGTGGTAGAGTTAGCTAGTTTACCCCGCATATCAGCCTTTTTATAGACACCTTTATGTCTCTTCATTATCTTGAATCAAACGGTGATGTTTTTTTGTACAAGTCAATGTACATGGATTGTTATGGCTAAATGTTGTAAAATAAACTTGGTTGTTAAAGAATAACACTATTTCTAAGATCTAGTGTCATTTAATAATAATGTACGTAATCTGCTTATAATTATTTAAAATACCTTGAAATAGTATAAAAAATTACCTTCATTCTAAAAAGTATTACAAGAATAACTTAAATAAATAAAGATATCAAAGTCTTAAAACTACGGAATCAAACTTTAGGACATAGAATGTAGAATATCATATGTAGCAATGCATATAACTAGAAATCTTCTTTAAAAATCAGAATACCATTCTGTGTTGTTTACATTATATGGTTGTGTTCTCCATTTCTGACGTCCTTTCATTTTCTTTAGCTGTGGAAATTCAACTGAACGGACAGAAATCCCTTAATTCAATTGATTAATTAGTGCATTGGTCGCTGGCAATTCTAATCAGTGAAATCCGTTTGTAAATCAATACTGTTTGGATTCAGAGTTGCGTATCTAGAACTCCAAGAAAAGTAGGCCTAATGCTAAAGACAGGACATTATTCTACTACAATTTTAACATTTTTCAATACTTTTAATTTTTTTTTAGTGTAGAACTGCAACAAACAACATGCTTACCCAGCGTGCTAAGAAGTGTGTACATAAATATAGTTACTGCAGTAACTGCAGTAGATTAAAGTTGGCATACTACATACTATTAGTCCAGTCGTTTTAGCCTAAAATGTTGCTAAACTTGGAACTAATTGCAACAGAAATTTTTCGATGCAATGCATTTCTTTGTCCTCAGAAAACTATACTGAAAGTCCCAACAATATAATAATATACTTGCAGGCCTATCTACTCTTTCAGAAAACGCGATTGCTGTGAAACTAATTTGACACGGTAACAACAAACATGAATAATAATACAAAGAATAATGTATCGGTAATAACATTTCTATTTCAACGGAAACTCACAAAATATGCTGCAGCTAGTACAACATAATTATTATAGTAATAAAATATATATGATTTTCTCATTATTATTTATTAAAAGAAAGCCGGCACCGAGTGAATAATATCAATATAGTATAACGTAACAAGTGTTGGCTGGATTGTATATATATCTATCTAACACTGAAAAAAAATAATGATAAAAAATAACGAATTGAACAAAAAAATAATAAATGTAATGATACTGTCAAACAATCGTAAGCTATCAAGTTTCATTAATTTGAAAAGAAATAATTTTGTTTTTGCTGATCGTTAAAATATTCTTGAATTTAAATTGAAAAAAAAATAATATTGCATTCGTTAGAATGCCGATAAATGTTAATCTTTTAATTTACTTTACTTTTGAATTGAAATAATTTGATATATTACATAGGCCTATTGAGACATGAAAACTATACTTTTAAAACTATGAAGTAAAACCATGTAGATAGTGAAAACTGTTTAGTTCAATATTTATTTCCAATTGTGATTCCATTTCAACATTATTATTATTATTATTATTATTATAAAGATATAAAAATTACAATTATATAAATATCGTTAAGAAAAATTTTGGGAAAATTGAAAACTTCCAAAACGTTTTTAACACAAATAGTTATATACTATTTTTGTATTATACGCTGTTATCCTAATTGTTTGGTTGTATACAAGATTTGGATCCAAAAACATCTACTAATAATTATGTCTATTACAACTGGATTAACTTAATTTTATTATTATAGTAAGAATAGCAAAATTACTGCCGCTACAGATAATTACTTTTGAATGACGCTGCAAACGCACGACTAATTTGGAATAAATGAAATTAACTATAAGAATTCCTCGTACTTCAGAAACACTCTATTAAACACTATTAAAACGACTGACAATAAAATAAGACACATAAATCATACATGCTAGAATATGACAATGCAGATAGAAATGACGAACTATGAAGAAGGAAGACAAGTATTCATAAAACAATTAATGCAACACATTTCAAACTAAAACATGTCAAAACTGAAGTTATAATTTATAGCTTTAGCCCAGATTTTAAATGTCGCACATAATCATGGAAATACTGTTATTTTCTATCCAAAAAAGTATTGTAAAAGCATCGGTGCAACGGAATAGGTAGTAAATATAAACAACTGACAGTTCCCGTCCTGTATACGGCCACCATAGCGATTTTTAAATCACTATGGTGGCCGTATTAAAATAATAAACTCTCTGTGATTGTTTAGGCCTATGTTAAAAAAATGTTCGCAAACAATTGCAGTGCTAACATATATAACCGAATGGGGGATTTAAGAGGTGGCCCGTCTCAAACGGTGGAAGTGTTGGTCAAGGGGAGATAGCTAAACACATTTCGGGTAAGTGATATAACACCGATCATAATAAGTGGGGAATCAAGTAGGCCTATTTTGTTTAATTAAATCGTACTCAACGAATCCAATATAAGCAACTAAATATAGTGTTCCAATTAGATAAAAAAATAAATTCAAATAAGTGTAGATTTTGCATAAGCTTATGGGCCTGTTGACGACATGGAGACGGAATACCGCAAGATATTTTTGATAATGATACCTTATGAGGAGTTGTACAATTAGTAGCCAAATAATTGAATACGAAGCTATGGTAACCATAATATACTTCCGTTTAAACACGCAATTGCTTGGGCATGTTTACCGAATCAACCAACAACTATTTTATAAAGAAACGATCGATAAATTATCTCTACAAATCAGGTATTTAATTTGTGGTCATTGATCACTAATTAGTAATAGGACTTACACTCAATGCAATTACCATGACAACAGTTTAGTATAACCAATTAGTTACCATGACAACACGACTAACAGTTTACGACGAGTCCATCATGCCGGATCGTAAGTATCTTTGCAGTGGCTTAACCCAAGTAAAACGAATGACACAATCAGAACACACTATAAATCAATATAAAGTAAATTCAATCAGAATTTTTTTTTTCATATGGCAAATCATTTTATATCTACTGAATGTTTTTTTTTCTATTACTGTAATTTGTATTTGGGTAAAACTAATTAAGGAGAGATGGTACTTTAAAACTTGATGCAACGTAAGGAAGTTGACCAATGGCAAGCGACAGTTCGGATAATTCATCGCTTGTGATTGGTGAAATTACTTGCGTTACGTTCTTTAATGTGGAAACCACGCATAATACTCATATATCGTTATTTTAATTGATTGAGATGAAATATAGGTCTAATCAATTTCATAGCTATTGTAATACCAGGGAATATTCCATGATGACACTATACATACATACATCTTAAAAATCGTATAAAAAATGTGTAGGCCACCGAGGAAAGCTACCCACATTGCATTTTGAATAATAGGTGAGAAGCATCTCTACATACATAGGCCTATACAGTATATCTACATTTAGGTTAACCAACAAAGAAAACTATTATCAGTTACGGTATGTCCAGGGCGTATCAGATACTGATGCCGTCCTGGATAAGTCGTGAAAGTCTAGTTGAACAGATTTAATTGAATAGCTTAAACATATATCCATTTCTTATGTTATTATAATATTTATTGGGGATAAGATGCACTTTTAACTAAATGCAATGCAATTATGAGCAAATCACATGGATTTTTTGGGTTACAATAGAAACGTCATAATGGTGCATAATGCCACACCTTCATAAATAGCTTGCTAACAGAAACGTAACAGGTCAATACTGCAGGAATTAAATTGGATAATAAAAACACCTCTTCTTCCCATTTGATTAGTTTCGTTCTATTTAATGGGCAAGTGATATCCAATGATTTTGAACATTTGAGAATGCAGCGACTGGACATCCATGACTTGTTCTACTGTACCAGCTACTAAACTCGAAGCCGGTGAGAATTATTGTATACGACGGAGGTTGTATTCCTGGTACAGTAAAACGGTTTAACCATGCGTTGTCAACATGACAGGCGAGTTACTTGGTAAACATACGCTGCATGAGTACAAGTAGGTGGTCCATAATGTTATGGTTTGTTCGCCTACGATACTACAGTGGGGTTGATATGATTTTGATCAGCACCTAGGCCTAGAATATTACATCTAGTTGACTTGTGTTATATATAATAATTGAACATAAATTGGATGTCAGAGTATGCCTCTGACAATCTGATTTACAGTTAAAATAAAATGTCTACAATATCCATGGTGAGATCGATCGAATCGATCATTCATTCATTTGAAAATTCGCTTACATAAAAATCATATACCATGTAGTACGGTATGCGATTAATATAATATGGCGCCTATTTTAAGATGAATACAAACATTCCACCAGTTCAAATGCAGGCCATATGGGTGTCATCAGTGTACTCGTCCACAACATTTTATTTAAAAAAAATTAAATTACTATCAATGTCATAATGCACATGATCAAGTCATGCGCATTTAAACTTTGTATTTATTCAGTATTTTATTTTTAAAATCACTGTAAATACACGTCATGACGGTTACAATTATAATACCAATACCAAAAATGTACGATTGATTGAATAAAGTTCACATATACAGAAGTCATCGTCGCTTTGCGCAAACGAGAAACTAAAAGACATATTTTAAGTTGTAGAGCCATATTGAATAAGATAATTATGCTGTATGTCCACGACTGTGCTATCGAACGTCTAGATTAAAAACTAGTTATTATAAAGTGTAATCGATAATTATATATGTTTTATCAACTCGTGTGCTCTTAATTATTTATAATGTAGCTGCAAGGTAGATTTGAATTCAAAATCATGACCATTGAATACGAGTTGTGTAATAGGATTGTATTGTACTCGTGGGATTTCATCACTACGTTATGACATTCAGATATTAATCAATAATATACAAATGCGTATTGATGGCAATTAGTATAAGTCAGCTATTAAGACATTAAGAAAGTAACAATGTTATCGTATATCGGGAAATACACTGAAACTGGGTGAGTCTGCGTGACCACACCCTTTCCGTTACGTCAATACTTTATTTACTAAAACCAATTCTAATAGATCATAGGTTTTAATTTTAGAATGATATTTTCAATCAATTTTTTTTATAAATTCGATTTTTACACACTCCAACATGTATTCTAATCTTCTTTTTTTAAATTTATTTTTATCTAGACCTACATACGGTAAAAGTAAGTTATATTTTAATAATGATTGTTAGGGCCTGTCCTATAACTAACGATTTATTTCACATTTCTCTGTTGCTGGTCTTTTAGGATAGGACTAGGATACGTACAAAATCATTTAAACTGTGCCTTGCTATTTCGGATTTAGTCAACATTTAATGTGTTTTAATCCCAGTATTACCCTTATTGAGGGACACGTTCAGTGTCCTCTCAGAATATCTTGTTAACATTATAAATACTCACACAACACCCCACGTCCATTGCACAGCAACATCATCCGTAGTTGGAGTGTCCCGAAGGAGAGGTTTATATTCACAGATTATTCTGTGTCACTCACTGTTCATTTGTATTCTTTCCTTATTTTAAATAAACTGTGAGGGGATCGGTCAACGTCAAGGTCATTTATTGTGTCTACATCCGCGTTTTACTAATTACTATCTTAATATCGTGATAATGTAGGTTTATGCAGGGAGTTGTTACTCCCTGGTTTATGCATCTAAACCTGAAACATTATTACAGACCATCTGACCTCTGACCACTCATGATACGCTATATAGAGATATACAATATGTATAATCGCACGTTCTTCGCTTTACCCGGATTAGTTTGACAATGATGAATGTGAACTAAACGTGGATATATACTTTATCGATGTTGGAAAATACAAGAAAATGAATATTATGCTATGCGTGTCGTATATGAAATACGTGTCTAAAATATCATCATAGACGTTTATAATCAGTGTAAAATGACTTAAATTAAGTCAAAGACCGATAAAATGTGATATTTTAAATCGGTAACGAATGAATAATGGTAAACATTGAGTCAAAAAATGCATTTATAATGTAGGCCTATGGATTTCTAAAGGGACAACTGTATATTTTGACACGTGTGAACACAGATGTAATACAATGCATACTTTACGATATTCTAGCATCGATTTAACGTTAAAATGCATCGAAACTAATAATAACAGTTCTATGCAATATGCAATATCAAGTTGACCTATATATTACATTGTTTTACCAAAGCAGAACAATAGCTCTTTAGTATAGTATAAAACATCAGCGAAGTATCATTAACGTACATGATATAATAATGATAATTTATTTTTAAATATACATACGTTTTACATTTATTTCGGCCTCAGTATGTAAAACAGTGGGGGAAATGACATAAGTATGGGTCAATTAAAAGGCCTCCATGGGGAATAATCCGATTTTGACGAGCGGATAACTATAGGTCTGAACGTGACAAATAAAGAATGGTCAGGTTTATTTAATTAACAATCAGCCCTCATTACAAGTTATTTTACAACACCTTCATTCATACAGTAACAAACGGTACTGTACATCTTCCAAAGATCGATTAAGTTCTTAATTTTTGCAGTTTCGTGTGCAATAAACATTCTAATCTCAATTTGATCTTTTCCTTTGCCATTTCTACGACTTATCCCAAGTATAATTGGACATTTTGTCATGGTTACATCATCAATGCTGATTGTATCTATGTACACAAACCGCCATAAAAAATAGTTATTAATAGCATGTTTCCAATTAATTCTCTGCACACAAAAAATGAACCAATATATGAATATTACTCGTTTGGGCTGAGAATTAAAACACACAAGGATAAACCAAATCTTATATATAATATAACCATACATTAATATATTAAATTCATCAATTGACAAGAACTATTATTTTGAATTACTACATGTATATATTTCATATTAATTTAGATACGTTAAAGCTTCATAACAAAAGACTATTCCAGAACTGTATAATCGTTGATCCGTTTTTTATCTCTGCTAGGAAGCAATATATGTTATACAGGCTGAGCTTATTTGCTTTCGGGGACAATCGTTTACGAACTGATGGCGCCTCATTGCATAATTGCTAACAAAACTTTACCGCCAATGAAAAATACAAACTTAAAAAACATGAACATAATACATGCATAGAAGGAATGTATATGTTTACCGTTAATACTCGAGTCCTATACAGTTAAGATAATATCTTATATGGAAAAAAACAATCGTAAAATGTTCATTACTTTACTATACTAGGCTACTTGGCTTGCACTTAGGTTCGGTATTCAAAATAATCTGATACGTTTACTTACACATTAAACTAAGATATGCTTTGTTCCGTTGATATCCAATAATAAACTACACTTTATTTAAAGCTAATCTTAAAAGAACGCGTGCAATGTGTAAACTTACAGTATGCAAAGTGCGCAAGTTACGTAACGTGGGTATAATGTATTAGGCTAATAAGTGCAGTATGCGCGCGGTTACATAGGTAAGACATAATATAGGCGAGTATTTCAATTTTATTAAAAAGTTGTAACGGTATTTCATTAGGCCCGTACAGGCTTAGTTATTTACGCGGGTAAATTGGTTTCAGCACCACAGCTATCACTAACTTTGGTGACTTAATAACTAAGCCTCAGTTGAGAATGTTCTACTTACCAAAACTATTGCATTTTTCACAGGCAGCTTCATCCGGGTGCTCCACACAGATGTTACAATCAACACAAGCACGAATATTACTATCGTAAACTTCATTATCGCCACATACGTGCTGCTTTTTAGCAGAGTAACCACTAAACAAGCACAGAGTAAGTATAAAAACCACAGCGCACATCCGACGATAGACATACATTTTAAATTCCATGTGCTACTTTAAAAGCGCTAATAATTCCAGGTTCAGGAAAATACTGTCCAAATCCGGCATGTGTACGTAAAGGTAACTAAAACCACAGACACGTCTTGTAATTGTGCTTCATAAAAATACGTTTATTCACGAAATAACTAACTATCCAGTAAACAACGTCAAATGTCAAATAAACCGGCGCTTAAGATTTATCATCGTAAAGAACAAAACCAACTTTGTTTTCGAAAATATACCCAGTCGCTTTTGGTGAATTAACACCTACACTGATAAACTTGTAATTCGGTGCTAAGGATCGACGTCGGAGTGCCCGTTAGGTTGTTATGCAAATGGCAGGTCTTCCAGATCGATCGATTTAAACACACATTTATAAAGAACGCTCTCTCATTCTTATCCATTCTAAGCCCCTCGTAGTGGACTAAGATCGAGTCCTGCTTGTGTTTCACTATCAGCTGTCTCGCAGTTTAAAACAACCTCATTATCTTTTGCCAGTGTCGTCTGCTATGGCAAAACTAACAATAGAGGGCGCTCATTAGTTTGAAAGATAAAATAATTACTTTAATTGCAAATCATGCTTGAAGGCAAACACCCTCTTCAAGGTTTTAATGCCAAATATTGAATACCGTTAGTTGATTTTTTAAGTATATCATTTAATAGGTAATGATTTGACAAGAAGTTTAAAATTAGCATGCGATTTGTGTGGATAATGTTAGGAGTGATTATAGGTTCGTTTGCAAACTTATCAGTAGACACTTAGCTAGTTGTGATATCAAGGGCCGATTTGGCGCAAAATGCCATTAGATGTTGAGCAGGTGAGTGCCGTGACGTATGATGCCAAAACAAATTGCTCTCTTTGCTTTCACTGGATCTAACCTGAGCAATGGGAATGGACATGAATATCAAAACCGAAACAGCTAAAAGTCTACCTACGCATATTATATTATCATGTATGAATGTATAACACGAGAGAGTGTATCGTTTATATCGAAATGAAATACAAAAAAAAACACACATTACATTAATGTTTTTTTTTTCTTCAATTTATACTTCTAATTTAATTGATACAATATGTAATCATAATACACAAAGATAATTTGTTTAATGTATTAATACGATTCGTTTAGGTATAAATTTCAATTCATCATCAAACAAATGCTATCTTAACCTATGCATATTTTAACTTACAGAAGCCCGTAGGCCTGCTTACATAATAGTTTAACAAATTGTAATCTTTGTCATATTATTTTCTTAGAATTACTCGAAACAGATCGCATCGTATGTATTTATATCGTATAAACTTCAATTTATCAAATCATTAAGAGTGTTGCGGCGAAATAAACGGGTCACACGTCGCGCGGGATTTTTGAACGATGATTTTGATAGCCAACGTATATCTTTGTTTTAATTTTTAATTAATTACATTTGCCTTGTACCCTATTTTCTTCTGCTATTTTGTGGTTTTTACATATTTTTATAAACTTGTTTTAACTCCACCACATACAAAAAAAAACATGAGCTCTGCTTTTTAACAATCTATACCCAAATCGACGGTTCACCTTTTCCTTCTATTTAAACTATTGTTAAGCTTTCTTTCAACCAGACTTTTCATTTGTTTATATATCTATTTGTATCGCTTTTTTTTTTCTTTTGAAATTACATTGGTTGAGAGATAGCAGGACACAGATTATCTAGACAATACCGTCGGTGCGTATTCTGAAGTTAATTTATCTTTTCTTCTTATATTGTTGGTACTGAACAGTACGAAAATTCAACAAAGGCGAACAAAAAAATGTACTCGAACCAATGTTGTTGTTGACCCCAAATTGACCCATGTTGTTTATATATAAATACACAATTTCAAAACTTTGCAATCATATCTACCCAATAAAGTTATTTTAAATGTTAAAAACATAAAATTGTCTTACAGTAAAAGCTTGAAAAATAATATAAATGTTAAAAGGTAGGTGATATGCAACCGCGAAACGAAGTCACCCCAACCGGGATTCAAATGCTGGTCATCTAATAACGACATAATGAAATTCATCGTAGAATTATATTCCCTGTTTACCAACAACAACTGTGCAAATGAATATCGTTAACTTCTTGTCACTGATTCTGTTATTTATTATAATTTTTATGTAATCTTTTGTATCCATTTATCTATTTCCTTGAGTGCAGTAAGTCATAGGAATGAAACATTAACGAGAATTACTAAGAGAACAGTTGACATTAAAATGGACTATTTTTTGTACAGCTTGGACAGTTAGTAATAAATGATATTTAGTTTTTATGCGCTGTGTCACTTTATGCTTTAATAGTTTTACTTGAAAATTGGTTGCCTTGGAAATCATGTGATACAATAATATGTAAGGGCTTTTCAAGTTGATGATTTTACCCAGACCCTAATCGACATACATAAAAAAAAAACATTTTTAGTGTGTTAGAAATCCCATAGATCATGAGTAGATCTGGATATGGATTCAAACTATGATCTAGTCGATTGTACTGTCAGATATGTGATCAATGTTGGAGAATTTTTTATTTTAAAATGACTGACAATGCCTATGGGAAAACTAACCGACGCTGACAAAACTATAATTTTTTTTTCTCAAAGAGGTCAACTTTTTCAGTCAGTATTTGTGGGACACACATATTCTATTAAGTTAAACCAATTCAATTCAAAATATATTTAATTCTCAAAACAAAAACAGTGAAATTGTCTTCAATAATAATAACAATTACTAAAATCTTGATTTTTTAATTCGGATTGGCGACGTCGATTAAGGCTCAACGTTTTTAACATGGAAGGAAAATCACAGTATGTCGTATCTTTAAGGAATGTGTACTCTGCAGTCGGAATATTTGAACATTAGTTTAAATTGAATCTAACAGACTTAACCGAATAACGCCGTGATATGTAAGCATCCTAAGTAGTCCTCGTTTAAACTAATCAACAATCAGAGACGCGTACAAAAGCGAAGAAAATAATCAAGTAATGTAAAGTTTCCACATTGTGACGTCAACGACAACACACAAGAGGATTCGGTTAGAGCGCCATTTTAAAGCAATGTCTACACTTCAGTTGGATGGCACTATGGATTGACATTCCAGTTTCTGTTTAGGCCAAAACTAAATAGTATACCTACTTTCTATTGTTAGATATAACAAGATAAAGAAGAGAAAAAGATGAAGAAAAGAACAGGATGAAGAAAAGAACAAGATGAAGAAAAGAACAAGATGAAGAAAAGAACAAGATGAAGAAGAGAACAAGATTAAGAAAAAAAAGTGAAAAAAAATGAGGTACCGAACTACTGAGTTCAATAATAAGGTATAATGGTTCGATGTCACATATTATGTAAATTTAAATTATCGTTCATGTCGATTATCTTTAGTACTGTAGTAGTGTTATTGGTTATTGTTTTTATACAAATGCAAATACTGGGAACTCAATGGTTGTTCTGTAATTCAGGATATTTTTAAAAACGCGTCACTATAGCAGCACTGTTATACGGTATCTAACTATAAAAAGAACTGCGACTTGAGTGACCATCATGATGATATTACTCTGTCCGTTTCAATACACATTCCGGTGATTGTATCGAATCAATAACGACAAGAGATAACATATTTTAGAGCGACAACCACCAGTATAAATACATAGACATAAGCATCCCATGGGTCACTCTAAACAACATGTATCCTCCTGTAGATAGAATGATACGCGGTGACGTCAGACGCGTGTCGAGTTTTATAGGAATTATTTGATATTTCTTCAGCAATAAACACAAACTTGTCGATTTTTCATGGATAAAGTAATAAAAACAGGCAGTATTCATGTATAAACATATTATTTTGAAAAATAAAAATGATAATTGTACTCACAGACGTAAACAAATGTTTCTGAATGCTGTAAAAACATCGATACATCCTCGTTGCATGCTTCTACTTTTGCAATGTTAGTGAAAACACTGGGACTTCCATGTCAGTATTATTTTACAAGTTTAAGATTAATTTAAACAGAAAGAAAGCAAAATACATGTATCTTCATATTTGTATTGTTTATCTCATAGCCGTTAATGTTTGTTTCTTTCTATTCATTAAAAACAATTACCAATTTGGTAATTGTTACAAACAATTACCAATTGTTTTTAATGAATAGTTATTTATTTATGAGTTTGTAATGTACATTATTTTGTATACCGTATGTTTTTACGTATGTTTGTTTGTTTTTTATCTTTATACTGGGTGACCTCTTCAGTCAAAGACTGATCTCCCAGAGGGCCCAGTTGGTGATCAGTGGCAGTGATGTACTAATACACCGGGGTAATAACCCCCTACTCGTCTCGAAAGATGTACTAGGTTCTTTAAAGTGCACACGAGCAAGTTGTGTACACTGGACCTACGGTTTATAGTCCTTATCCGAGAAGACTCGTTCTACCACCAGAACCATGGAGTGAGTGAGCCTCGAACCCCTGCCGATGTTATGGCTACGTGATTACGGTTCCACTGTCTTAACCGCTCGGCCACTCACTCACATGTGAAAATTGTTTGTATTTTTATGTATTAATTATATTTTGTTCTGTTTACATTACTTAAATAAATACATTCTAACTCAATTTGTTATATAAATCCTATAACGAGAGAAATGTCAGTGAACTGAAATATAGTTAATATTATTTTACTTTTCTACTACAGAGAATATTATTTTTATCTCGATCGTTAAATAATAATAAAATAAGTAGGTCTATATAAAATAAAAACATATTTGGAAAATATTGCATGAAAGAATTACTTTACTTAACTTGCAATGTTATTACTTGGATTGGCATCATGTATGGAGTAAAACACGTTTATTGTGAACTGGTTAAGAAAAAGTGGTGTTATTTCATGATCGCGTGTATTAGGATATCGTAGAAGATGAATAAATAAAATATCAACTAGCAAAGAGTGAATAAAGAAGATTGCAAGATTCACATGATCAATTTAAAGACTCAATCCTCGTTCATTTTGCTGTTATGTCCATTCTAATAAATTACTCTCGCGTTTGATCATCGGCGGAGTTAATATTAGAAATCATAAATAAATCATCACCTTCGACTATATTTGCTAACGCTTTAAGAGTATCTCTAATACATGCAATGCCTTTGATTAGAAAAAAAATGCTGGCATTTTTAAATGTCGCTGGTTTAATAAGACGTGGAAAACTAATATAATATATGTTTATAAAGTATCACAATGCTTTGCAATTTATTAATCAAAGTCTAAAGTAGCTTTTAAAGGCTCCAAGTACGTCAACATCTATATAAACTATTGATTTTTCACATAAATTAGATAATTATGTTGTATCGGCGGAAACTTGGAGTGTATCAAAATAATTAATATATTATAATTATTAATTGTGTGTTTTAAAAGTGGATTTTGGTACAAATTAAATGTATCTCTTTTTTTTAATCAGAATTTGACCGAAATATCAATTTTTTATTTTTTTATTTTTTTTTTTTTCCTGGTAGCGCAAAATTTGATCCGGTTTCCGTCAGAGTGGGTCATGTATAACATAATTATTGCATTGTTCTACTTTGTAAACACCGATTTTAAACAAAGTCACTTGACAGCAACAATTTTGTGATTTCAATTATCTGCATACGGTCGGTGATGGAGTGCTTTTTGACTTTAACACATTATATGCCTCTAGGACTTCCTTGGTATGTAGGCCTAGGCTTATAACTTTTTTTTACAATTATGACCAACGTATATCCATCCATCTTCTGAAACTAATTGTAGGCCTAACTCTGATGCTGATATATGTTCAGCAACTCCTAATTATACAATAGAAAAACAAAAAGGCCGTTACCAGTATAATTATTTTAGTGTCTACTCATGTTGATGGTGATAAAATCCAGGGAAAAACAGAATGAAAACAGGAGAACTGCATTACGTGAATAACATATAATTATCACAAAAACGAAGTCACCTTGCTATCGATAATAACTAATGGTAATGTAATAAGAAAATGACTATTAATTTCAAATGCTTTCCACTTAATTTGTAATACTTACCTAGGTTTTAGATATTAAAGAATGTCGGGACACTGCTCAAATAACAACTACATCATTTACTCTCAACTCACGTGTTAAATTGATTTTCATTTTATATTTATGGCGGTAATATCTATGTACGATGTTCAAAATACCATTAATATTGAGTCTGCTGAAACTTCTAATCGAAGTAACATGATAACATATTGATTTTGTCACATCTCAAGAATTTTTCGACAAGGTGTTTTTTAAATATCATATAACGTAAAAAAGACATCATTTCACATGTGAAAAAAAATGACTATCAGACAGGCCTAACGTGTATTGAGTGACCGTCCTAAATGTTTCCTATATTTATACAAGTTTGTGTCTATAACATTAATAAATATATGAATATGTACAGAAAATGTTTCCTGTTAAGACTGTCTTATTGATAGAAGAAGATGTATTAGTTATTTTGAGGACGGTGTCGGTCAGAAGTAAAAACCATGACTTTAGACGTCTGCAGGAAGTGGTAAAAGGAGACATAAATGACCTTTACAGATGTCAATAAATGGAAGACTATTCGTATAATCAATCGATCTGGAGGGTGACTCTGACATAACGCTTTGGACAGATAGTCATACACAGTTGGTTGTCTCGGAATTTGAAGAAAAGAGTCACAGAAAAGACTGCCAAGTTTACAATAGCCTCATCCGTTTACAGACAACATTACAACATTTGCCCCATAATCACAGATCGACGAATATAATTCTTCCGTTTCTTTCAAGGCATTGTTGATTGACAAACGACGGATTATAGAAGAAATGGAAATAACTAAAAAAAATGTTAATTTTGATTTGGAAAATATTTTTTAATTTCCTCTTTACATTGCATTTATTTGTTATTTACCTTTTTTAATGTTAATTGTACCATAGAATTTAATATATAGAAGCTATATAAAATCCTAAAAAAAACAACTAATTAATATAGTTGTGAAAAAGTATAATTTGTATGTATCTTATTATAATAGTAACTCTGCAGGTCATAATGCATCTAAACTTAATTTGAATTTTTATTAGTTTAGTAGAAACAGAAATAAAGAGTAAAGTCGTACAACTCCACCGTAGCTGACGTGGAGACTGTTTGAACGTCAATTCCTCATGAGCTTGTCAGCGGAAAGCGTACCTCGGGCAAACGTGGACCTATAGCTACTGGAATAATGTTCAAATCCAACGTATTAACGAGCATTCTGTGGGTAATCACACGACTTGCCCGTTCAAGGTTACTTTGATGATATCTGTAGATAAACACAACGTTAGCTATAATTTACTCTTGTTTGAAATGATAAATCTACCGTTAAATGCCAAAAGCTAAGTTTCAGCAGCGATTTAAAAGAACCGCCTTTCGTATATGACTTTACTGCGCTTCTAAATAATACATAACATTTACAATTGGTATCGAAATTGCCTCAAAGCACAAACATAAATGACTCAATGACAACCGTTACCTTAAATCATTTGCTGATTCTTAAATCATTCATTCAACAGTAAAGAAGGAATCTATATTTGATTTTTCTACTTCGCTCAATGATTAAAACTGCTTGATTTTTGATGTTCAGATAAAATGATGGTGTAAAAAAGAAGGCCTAGTATTATGCCTAATGTTATCAACATTATGCAAAATATCATAATTTAAACAAATTTTTAGCTGTAGCGTAGTACAAAATATGATGATTGCATTTTTTCTAACCTATATGTAAGATATGCTTATTTAGGCCTTTGCTATATATACAGTGTGGAGTTGTGGCTTGGTGGTTATGATGCTTGGCTACCAATACAGGGTTCCTGGAGACACTAAGTCCTATCATGTCAGGATTTGACAAATTACAATTTCACTCCTTGTAATAAGACTTTGTTTATGTAGAGCGAGATCTTGTGAACAGGATTTCCTATTTTTTTTAGCAAGGATAGTGAATGAATTTGCTTATGGAAAATTTCCTAAATATATAAATTAAGGGACATGGTGAATCTAAAATCGAGTTGGTTATTAAATCATAATAAACCGTTAGGGGGCGCTAATTTTCATATGCTTCTTAAACCGTAGCAACAGGTCCATTTGCATAATTATTTGTTATTAATTTCAAAGTGTTACATTTCCTCAAATTATTGCAGATTATATTTAGAAAAAAGTAAACAATTACGGAAAATCGGTGGATACAAGATCTCGATATTAGATTTTGCACACGGTAGAAAATCTAGTCTGGGTCTGACACCTTCCGCGATATAGACCTAGTAGATAAAAGAAGACGCTATGATCAGTGTCGGCAAACCAAGCTGACACCACTACCTTGAGAAAGTGCGATGCTAACGCACGAAACGTTGGTAAGTTTCAACGTTTATTTTTCACCTTCATGAAAAACGAAAATTTGATTTAAAAAAAAAGAAGACGCTCTTTTTACGTTTTCAGTACAAACATATTTTAGATACTACATTATAATTTCGAGGCGTTGTAAACATTGTCTTATTTGATGAAGTTTGTACATATTTTTACATACATTTCGACTTTACCCTCATATAAAACATAGGGAGATCTGCTCTTATTTAGAATCTATGCACAATTTGATTTTTACTTTCACTGTCTACTTCTTTCTTATCACAGACATCTGTAAATCGGAAGATTAACAGATACATAACTTACATCGGTATATTATCATAGAAGCTTCTAAAACAATTCTAAAAATCAAAGTGTTTTTTAAACCGTATTTTTGTTCTATAATTAGAGTTAAATGGGGCATGCATCTCAACAGATTAGAATCCAATTTAAGGAGAAAAAAAAAACACATCGGGACGGATTTATGTTGATATAATCCCGATGATCTATAATATAATTGATTCCATTGAGTATACAAGATTTCACGTCAATATTTGGACACTGAAACAATACACTTTATAACCAGCACGATTTATTTACGTTATAAAATGTCGATATTCACACTCATGTATGCACTTCTAGATGATTTTAATTTTCATAATTTGTAAATTTCTTTTGAATCCCTCGAGAAGTATATTCATCAAAAGTGATGACAGTCGTCTCATAAGGTTACTGACAATTTCTTCCTTTCTCTAACCAAAATAAAACAAAAATGTCATACTGATATTCTGCCATATAACTATTATTTATATTTACGCTCATTGTCACGAAGATATGAAACAGCAAGCCAATTAATATAAAAGTCCCCTGGGTGCAACAACCTATCATTCTAGGATATGAGGTAGTATTTTCGACTGGATAAAGTTGATTAACCGCCGGTGAGGCATTGTACAGGTTAAGAAGACAACTTAGCAACACAAGTAACAACACAACACTAAACGCCATAGTGCGTCGCTATGTAAACGTCTTGATGCCCATATTCCGGAATCTATCGAATTTTTTTTTTAATTGCTTAATAAAAAGTAGATCATTATGTCAATTTAATTATGATATTGATTTTAACGGCTTCTTTAACAATTCTGGAATTTAACTGACGAAACAACATTTGTTTTTTTCTATATGTGGAATAATAAGCCTGATGCAACATATAATTACCAACGCCATAAATACACTGATTATAAAACGTAAAAAACGTATCGAAAAATAGCCCAAATGAATTACATTGTCATTAATATGCCTACTATGAACTGTTAGGTGCTAAGAAATGATAAACGAGGAGTTATGTGATTTTATATTATTCTTTCTTAAATATAAGACGTCGTAGTAGCTTAATCAAAGGTAATACTGCTTAGCTAACTATCGTTCTGCGCATGCGCAAATGTTTTGTGAATAATGAGTTATAGATAGCCATGGGGTGGTTGGTTGTAGTAGTGATCCGCTAAGAAATCATTAAAATCATAAAGTGGGGAGTAATGGCAAATTAATTGAAAATTATATTCTAGTCATTAGACTTGTCACCATGCTTAAAATGTGCCCAAAAGGCTATTTTTTTTATTCTGTAGGCCTACCGGTACTTCTGTTTTTAACGATAACAACAATTATTCTATTTGAATTGGAATAAATATTTCAATAACTCCGGAATTTTCAATTAAGTGGCCAAGCGATTGAAATGTCCATGTATAGGCAGAGAAAGCTAATATTTCTGTGATTTATGATATAATGAAGATTATGTCATTTTCATGTCACAATTTTTATTTTACTAAGCTTTGAAACAAATTAAATTCAATACCACAAGTCTCCCTCCTGGCAATTAAATTCCCATTTGAAGCAGTAGTTTACTTTGCAATTTCAATCGATAATCAAAAACATACATTAACAATGCCGTTAAATTGCCTTAGGTAGACAGAAATGATTAGAAAATGATATTTAAACAAAAGTTTTGGTAAAGTTTGTATAAAATAAGTAGAAAAAAAAATGCAATATAATTGTCCAAAACTACATTATCTTCTTGACTTTGGTAACCTCTTTGATACAATTACTAAATTGTTCTAGTACATGACTCTTTGGCTTGTTAAACTTATTTGATGGAACCTTTAAAAAGGTACCAATACATGGATGCAATGGCTAACTAAACATGAACGATGACATTGACAACATGGTTACAATGTATAATTTGGCTCATTGGCTTGCTGAACTTCTTTGATAAAACTTTCAAAATGGTCCAAATAAATAGATGCATCGGCTTACTAAACATGAACGGTGAATCTGACAACATTGTTACAAAGTATATTTTGGCTTGCTGAACTTCTTTGATAGAACTTTCAAAATGGTCGCAATACATGGATTCATTGGCTTACTAAACATAAACGATAACACGGACAAAATGGTTACAAAGTATTCATTGGCTTGCTGAATTTCATTGCTGGTGCAACTTTCATAAACGTTGACACTAGGGTTTGCTAACCCGCAGTAATAATTTGTAAAATCTTCCATATATATGGACTCTTCGACTTGCTAGACCTCGGTCAAATGGTCACAAAGTACACTGGCTCCGCGTTGGCTCGCTGGACGCATGCTGATGAAACTTTCAAAATGGTCTAAAAAAGTCTTCGGCTTGCTAAACATCGGTGATGAAACTGTCAGCCGCAGTCTCCCTTATTATGGACTAAACACCTCGACTTGTTTGATGTATCTAGTTTCATTTTAAGTTCTATAACATTTATTTACAGACAAAACTAATAATATACAATGCAATTGAATTATTGAAATCGCGCCCATCGGGTTGCGAAAATGCATGTATCTTATTTATAGAAGACAGTCTATATTGTAATACTTCCATTGTATGCAGTCAGAGGGTAACTTGGCATGATGTAGTCACGTGATCGTTAAATGGATTTAAATACAATATAATGTGATAAGACAAAATAAACATAAATGAAAACCACCTGAGTTAATAACTTTATGAGACAATCTTCTACTGTAATGTAAACTAAAAACATATTCATGGGCTCATTGAATACACACATCGTAATTATAGAACCAGCATTGAACATAACAACTAAACATTAAATTGGCGCCAGAGCGACATAATAATATTCGTCTGTCACACTAAAACGCCAAAAACATGTTATGTATGTGTATTTCTATAGAAACGAATAACAATCAATGATATTATTGTTCTCTTTTTTTGGTATGAAATGTTTTGCCAGATGTTATACATTTTTATTTATTGCAACATTACTCATGTTCACAGCAGGAATGCCAATCTATAATATAATTTTTCTATTTTTTAGTTTAATCTCGAAATATTTTAAACAATTAACTATTGAGTTGATTCATGTAATTATGCATCGTATTATTGTTGTGGGATATTAAAATGCTTAGAATAAATTGTTGAATATCTCTAGTTATCAGTGCTACGTGTGATAATGTGTCTAAGATACAGAAGTCACATGTTATACATATTTAATGTTCATGGTTTATAGATACAAGATAAGACAAAGAAGAGAGAATCGGCTGGCATATAAGATGATCAAACTTGTTGATAAAGTTCCACTTTTCCATTTGTCCATACGCTTATATCCATATTGATCAACCATGACATTGTATAATAGCATTCGTCAGTGCTATTTCAATACAAATATTGTTTCGTAAAAACAGATTTTTATGTATTTCTGCATACTTGTTTTGTAGGGGCCCTCATGAGACAAGCTTCTTCTAGTGCGGGCCTCATAGTTGTTGTTGTCAGTTTAATAATAACTGAATAAATGTATATGAACTATGAACTAAACAGATAACCTGTAAAAACCGGGATGGTTATATGACAGTGTTTCGCTATTGTGATTTCCAATTCCGTCTCATGACAAATACTAATTTCTGGTGGCTTTCAATCTGTCCGTTTGTATTATAAAGATTTTAAACAAAGTGACAAAATAAATGAAAAAGGATGATCGATACACTTCTTGAACTAAGAGGATAACCATACAATACGGAACTTCAATCCATTTTACATCTACACAGATTTTACTGATAATTACTTCAAAGAAAATTATTCTGATTGAACACACGATCATATGTATGTTTTTCTGAAATGTTTGGCGCTTATTCCATCCAATCTTCTGTATTGTATCTCCACATTAGCAATATGTACAGCATCATACATTTTCAGATTCCAGTGGCTGTATTGTGTTAAGGTTATGGTTGTTTAGGCTTACTGTGTGACCTGGGACACATATGTGACACTGTATCACAGAATGTGCCAATTACTTGTACCGAGAACCTGCTTGGACAAAACAAGACAAGTGCGCACAACGCAAGTAATCTAGCAAATAGCAAGTGACAGTTAAGATGCTCGCATCGCATGTGATTGGTCAAATCACTTGCGGTCCTGTCACTTTACTGGACAATAAGCGACAAGTGGCCTTAGGTTTGTTTCCCCCAGAAGCTTTAATGACCCATCATGCCCGTGGAACATATAAACAGTTATATTAATACTACATAATGTGTAGCTTGCTCATTTGAGTACAGCGACACTGCCAAGCATTTTCATATGTTGTACTGTATGTATTGTGATTATGGTGTTCTGGTCGATATACGATATAAATAATAAACGAAACAAAACATTATTACATACAACGATAGTTCACTGTTGTGATGATCACTTGTTTAAAAGGTAACAAATGTATCTATACCGCATTTAAAAAAATGACGTGATGTTAAAAGCAGTGTTTGCTTGAGTATACTATATGATTTGCTACTACTTAATGTATGTAGTAACAATTTTGAAAATGGCATCCTTTAAATGATTCATTTTTTTACTTTTTATAAGTTTTTTTTATAGTAGTATTTTATTTATTTCTTCAAAGTATGAAATTGAGCATAATATAACGACCAGCCGTAGGGATTGATGTTCAAGATAAATTTAGATACAACATGATCAAAGACATCGTTCTCGTGGGGCTCCGTCGTTATCGTTCACGTTTATAACTTAGTTAGTTTTTGTAATCATCGTAATTATTAGTAGAGCAACTTCTGTTTATCAACTATGTATTTAAATATTATTTTTAGTATTGTATAGTTTATGAATGTAGTTACAATGGCTTCAATAATACCTAATTAATACCATGGAAAGAGACTCTAACACTTAACTATTGAACACTATGATTGATTAAGTATCTTGGCTTTAAACTATTATTTTGAAAATGTATTTTATCTTGAATTGTATGTTTTTATTGTGATATTATTGTTTATTGTTCCTTTTGGGCTTTAATTTATACAAAAAAGAAAATTACTAAAGCTTGGTTCATACTAGGATGCGTAAACGCAAACAAGACAATTACTAAAGCTTGGTTCATACTAGGATGCGTAAACGCAAACAAGACAATTACTAAAGCTTGGTTCATACTAGGATGCGTAAACGCAAACAAGACAATTACTAAAGCTTGGTTCATACTAGGATGCGTAAACGCAAACAAGACAATTACTAAAGCTTGGTTCATACTAGGATGCGTAAACGCAAACAAGACAATTACTAAAGCTTGGTTGATACTAGGATGCGTAAACGCAAACAAGACAATTACTAAAGCTTGGTTGATACTAGGATGCGTAAACGCAAACAAGACAATTACTAAAGCTTGGTTCATACTAGGATGCGTAAACGCAAACAAGACAATTACTAAAGCTTGGTTGATACTAGGATGCGTAAACGCAAACAAGACAATTACTAAAGCTTGGTTCATACTAGGATGCGTAAACGCAAACAAGACAATTACTAAAGCTTGGTTCATACTAGGATGCGTAAACGCAAACAAGACAATTACTAAAGCTTGGTTGATACTAGGATGCGTAAACGCAAACAAGACAATTACTAAAGCTTGGTTCATACTAGGATGCGTAAACGCAAACAAGACAATTACTAAAGCTTGGTTGATACTAGGATGCGTAAACGCAAACAAGACAATTACTAAAGCTTGGTTCATACTAGGATGCGTAAACGCAAACAAGACAATTACTAAAGCTTGGTTCATACTAGGATGCGTAAACGCAAACAAGACAATTACTAAAGCTTGGTTCATACTAGGATGCGTAAACGCAAACAAGACAATTACTAAAGCTTGGTTCATACTAGGATGCGTAAACGCAAACAAGACAATTACTAAAGCTTGGTTCATACTAGGATGCGTAAACGCAAACAAGACATTCGTTTCCAGTTGTTTATGCTTATGTTTTTTTGATTTGTCAAGCTACACAATTACTAAAGCTTGGCTCATACAAGGATACATAAACGCAATCAAATAAGCGCAAAGTAAATCATTTGACCAATCGCTTGTTATTTATAAAACAAGAAAATTACTAAAGCTTGGTTGATACTAGGATGCGTAAACGCAAACAAGACATTCGTTTCCAGTTGTTTATGCTTATGTTTTTTTGATTTGTCAAGCTACACAATTACTAAAGCTTGGTTCATACAAGGATACATAAACGCAATGAAATAAGCGCAAAGTAAATCATTTGACCAATCGCTTGTTATTTATAAAACAAGAAAATTACTAAAGCTTGGTTGATACTAGGATGCGTAAACGCAAACAAGACATTCGTTTCCAGTTGTTTATGCTTATGTTTTTTTGATTTGTCAAGCTACACAATTACTAAAGCTTGGTTCATACAAGGATACATAAACGCAATGAAATAAGCGCAAAGTAAATCATTTGACCAATCGCTTGTTATTTATAAAACAAGAAAATTACTAAAGCTTGGTTGATACTAGGATGCGTAAACGCAAACAAGACATTCGTTTCCAGTTGTTTATGCTTATGTTTTTTTGATTTGTCAAGCTACACAATTACTAAAGCTTGGTTCATACTAGGATGCGTAAACGCAATTAAATAAGCGCAAAGTAAATCATTTGACCAATCGCTTGTTATTTATAAAACAAGACAATTACTAAAGCTTGGTTCATACTAGGATGCGTAAACGCAAACAAGACATTCGTTTCCAGTTGTTTATGCTTATGTTTTTTTGATTTGTCAAGCTACACAATTACTAAAGCTTGGTTCATACAAGGATACATAAACGCAATGAAATAAGCGCAAAGTAAATCATTTGACCAATCGCTTGTTATTTATAAAACAAGAAAATTACTAAAGCTTGGTTGATACTAGGATGCGTAAACGCAAACAAGACATTCGTTTCCAGTTGTTTATGCTTATGTTTTTTTGATTTGTCAAGCTACACAATTACTAAAGCTTGGTTCATACAAGGATACATAAACGCAATGAAATAAGCGCAAAGTAAATCATTTGACCAATCGCTTGTTATTTATAAAACAAGAAAATTACTAAAGCTTGGTTGATACTAGGATGCGTAAACGCAAACAAGACATTCGTTTCCAGTTGTTTATGCTTATGTTTTTTTGATTTGTCAAGCTACACAATTACTAAAGCTTGGTTCATACTAGGATGCGTAAACGCAATTAAATAAGCGCAAAGTAAATCATTTGACCAATCGCTTGTTATTTATAAAACAAGACAATTACTAAAGCTTGGTTCATACTAGGATGCGTAAACGCAAACAAGACATTCGTTTCCAGTTGTTTATGCTTATGTTTTTTTGATTTGTCAAGCTACACAATTACTAAAGCTTGGTTCATACAAGGATACATAAACGCAATGAAATAAGCGCAAAGTAAATCATTTGACCAATCGCTTGTTATTTATAAAACAAGAAAATTACTAAAGCTTGGTTGATACTAGGATGCGTAAACGCAAACAAGACATTCGTTTCCAGTTGTTTATGCTTATGTTTTTTTGATTTGTCAAGCTACACAATTACTAAAGCTTGGTTCATACAAGGATACATAAACGCAATGAAATAAGCGCAAAGTAAATCATTTGACCAATCGCTTGTTATTTATAAAACAAGAAAATTACTAAAGCTTGGTTGATACTAGGATGCGTAAACGCAAACAAGACATTCGTTTCCAGTTGTTTATGCTTATGTTTTTTTGATTTGTCAAGCTACACAATTACTAAAGCTTGGTTCATACTAGGATGCGTAAACGCAATTAAATAAGCGCAAAGTAAATCATTTGACCAATCGCTTGTTATTTATAAAACAAGACAATTACTAAAGCTTGGTTCATACTAGGATGCGTAAACGCAAACAAGACATTCGTTTCCAGTTGTTTATGCTTATGTTTTTTTGATTTGTCAAGCTACACAATTACTAAAGCTTGGTTCATACAAGGATACATAAACGCAATGAAATAAGCGCAAAGTAAATCATTTGACCAATCGCTTGTTATTTATAAAACAAGAAAATTACTAAAGCTTGGTTGATACTAGGATGCGTAAACGCAAACAAGACATTCGTTTCCAGTTGTTTATGCTTATGTTTTTTTGATTTGTCAAGCTACACAATTACTAAAGCTTGGTTCATACAAGGATACATAAACGCAATGAAATAAGCGCAAAGTAAATCATTTGACCAATCGCTTGTTATTTATAAAACAAGAAAATTACTAAAGCTTGGTTGATACTAGGATGCGTAAACGCAAACAAGACATTCGTTTCCAGTTGTTTATGCTTATGTTTTTTTGATTTGTCAAGCTACACAATTACTAAAGCTTGGTTCATACAAGGATACATAAACGCAATTAAATAAGCGCAAAGTAAATCATTTGACCAATCGCTTGTTATTTATAAAACAAGACAATTACTAAAGCTTGGTTCATACCAGGATACATAAACGCAATTAAATAAGCGCTAAGTAAATCATTTGACCAATCGCTTGTTATTTATAAAACAAGACAATTACTAAAGCTTGGTTCATACTAGGATACATAAACGCAATGAAATAAGCGCAAAGTAAATCATTTGACCAATCGCTTGTTATTTATAAAACAAGACAATTACTAAAGCTTGGTTCATACCAGGATACATAAACGCAATTAAATAAGCGCAAAGTAAATCATTTGACCAATCGCTTGTTATTTATAAAACAAGACAATTACTAAAGCTTGGTTCATACCAGGATACATAAACGCAATTAAATAAGCGCAAAGTAAATCATTTGACCAATCGCTTGTTGTTTATAAAACAAGACAATTACTAAAGCTTGGTTCATACTAGGATACAAAAACGCAATGAAAGAAGCGCAAAGTAAATCATTTGACCAATCGCTTGTTATTTATAAAACAAGACAATTACTAAAGCTTGGTTCATACTAGGATACATAAACGCAATGAAATAAGCGCAAAGTAAATCATTTGACCAATCGCTTGTTATTTATAAAACAAGACAATTACTAAAGCTTGGTTCATACCAGGATACATAAACGCAATTAAATAAGCGCAAAGTAAATCATTTGACCAATCGCTTGTTATTTATAAAACAAGACAATTACTAAAGCTTGGTTCATACCAGGATACATAAACGCAATTAAATAAGCGCAAAGTAAATCATTTGACCAATCGCTTGTTGTTTATAAAACAAGACAATTACTAAAGCTTGGTTCATACTAGGATACAAAAACGCAATGAAAGAAGCGCAAAGTAAATCATTTGACCAATCGCTTGTTATTTATAAAACAAGACAATTACTAAAGCTTGATTCATACTAGGATGCATAAACGCAATAAAGTACGCGCCAAGCAAGTCATTTGACCAATTATTTGTGATTTGTCAAGGTACATAATTACTAAAGCTTGGTTCATACTAGGGTGCATGAACACAATGAAGAACGCGCAAAGCAAGTCATTGTGTTCAATCTCTTTTTTTTGTCAAGCTACAGAATTTCTAAAGCTATGTACGCGCAAAGCAAGTCATTTATGTCCAATCGATTTTTGTAAAGCTGCACAATTTCTAAAGCTTGGTTCATACTAGGATGCATGAACGCTATGAAGTGCGCGAAAAGCAAGTCATTTGTGTCCAATCTCTTGTGAAATAGAAACTCGAGTGGTGCAGATTTCATAAACTAAACAGTAACATTATGAATTGATTTACATCATTTCTACGTTTATATCACAATGAAATATATACACATTGACCTACACAGATAGTCATTAAATATGATAAAAATAGAAATTAGGTCGAGTACATAATTTTTGTGCATTACTAGTATGATTACCGTGTAATAATAAAGCATCATAACTGTATGAAACGTATATAAGCTAATTTCCTTGCGAACTGTATTTGTAGTTAGCTGTTTTACGATCGTTGGAAAGTCTGGCATAGGTATGTATCTGTGACAATGTAATGGATATTGTATCTTTTGAATAAAACAAAGTTACTTTAGGGATCTAGTTTAATAACTGATAGAAATGCGTTCTGAGAAAATTATTATTCAGCGTCATCAGTGTGTGTAATTTTAAGATTCGTAATCAATCGCGAGAAAGAGTAGCGATTTTTATTATCTGTAAAGGTGGACACGAATGCACTAAGGCCTAGATTTACTGACAAATGACATGTTGTCATCATCAATTGAACACTCACTGATCGGTATATTATCATCATTTTTAATTTAACGATCGTCACACATGAAAACACAAACAATGTAAGCAATTTAATAACAAGCAAACGTGACATTTTATATCATACGAAAACTAATGGTCGAAAAATAAGCGCCGCGTCGATGATTTAGTTCGACGCATACTAAACTCTATTTATTTGTTCTATTTGAATTAAGTTACATCGATCTAATCTAGATTTAGGATGTACTTAAAAGATGGGCATTTCATTAAAGAAGTGAAGAAGAAGAAAAGAATTGTAGCCTATAACATTCACCTAAATGTGATTACTAAACTCTATCCATTTGTTGAACTTAGTTAGTGGTAATTCCCATGATAAGCTCATGTGAATTAAATTATATCTACCTAATCTATAGCTTTATGGTTTACTTAAAAGATAGTCATTTCCTAGTTACAGAAGTGAAAATTAGAATTGCAGCCTATAACATTCACCTAACTTTGGTTACTAACACTTTATCCATTTGTTGAACTAGTATTTTAGTGGTAATGCCCATAATAAGTGTCATTTGGATTAAGGTATACCGACCTAATCTAACTTTCGTTAATGTAGTAATTTATTTACATTTCTCATTGACCTACTCTTTTCCTGTGATTGAGGGCGATTTAAACACCAAATGAAAGTATTTCATGCCAAAATGTTCAATTGTCATTAGCAATGTTACACAGAGTTCATCGCATGAGTCAATAAACCCATATACATTCCCACCGATTGGCAAGTCTTTATTGATAGGTCTATGTCAAACATTAACTACTGAATATTATGATGATACATAGGTTAATTATACAGGATGCAGTCTTCACTTAAATGCATCAAATGTAAACATGTACTGGATTTTGCGTATTGTATTAAGGCGATTATTATGTAAATGGAATGTCTCTCTAGTTACACGAACTACTTCTAAACAAAATGTATATTTTATGGCGATAGTAAATAGTGAACCTTATCGTTGTTGAAAGCCTTTGGGTGTTTTTATTAGGCCAATAAATGAGCGCTGTGTGTTATTAATTAGTTACACCAAAGGCTTCACTACTAGATAGTTCAAAGTTAGAGAAACAAGATAATCCATTTCATCCTATTCTTGTCACAAATTTATTTTAAATTTTGTGCAAAGATTAAAATCCCAAGAGGGCGCTACATAATTATTTTTATCGCATTTATTTTAACTAAATTGTTGTTAATGATTTAGTGGAATCGTTAATACTTTGTGTTTCTAATTTACAGTAATTAATAAACATTCTGTTTATGAGTGTAGTAGGTCTGGCACAAAATACATCATTTATGTAGATTCGAAAAAAAGGATTTTCGACAATCCTACTAGATGCTAAAACATGTTAATTATGTAAATGTTTAGCATAGATATGACGTGTATTTTTAGATGCAATATGTGTGAGTTTGTTTGAAGTAAGTTCTGATTCAAGCAGGACCAGGTCATTGCGCGTACATGTAGATCTAACAATAAAGAAAAACAATCTGTACAATGGAGCCTAACTTGTATGCACGTTGTCACGTGTACATAATGGTGGCTCTTGTCGGTCGTTAAATAATAATAATAATAATTATTATTAATAATATATTATTAATAATAATTAGATATATATATATATATATATATATATATATATATATATAAATGTTCGGTTCAATGTAACCGTCTAAAAAGTGCTCAATACGGTAAAGTAGAGCTAAAATATACGTTAAGTCTGGAAAAGAAGTAAAAACTAGTTTGGTCTCTACAGGCTTGTTTCGTGAGTCGTGAAACTCACTCATCAGGAGACTATAATGAGAAGAATCAATTACAACGTTGCTTATAAGCACATTTACTTGTAGAATTAGCATTTACAGGTGATATGTTTTGGAATGTCAGCTGTTATGTAACAATGCTTTCTTTCTGTGCCGGCAGGCGGACACAAGTTCGTTACGTTTGTTTAATGTCGATAATTCAGGGTGGCGGATGATAAATAATTTCTCTTTGAGGCAGAGGTTGCATTTTTTGTTTGCGCTACTATATGCTTTAGTAGATGCCAAGATGCGCCATGAGATTGAATAGTCTGTGTTGTTGTCCTTGAGTGTCCAAATATGTTTACTGAGTTCGGTTGAGTTTCTAGAACGTGTATTACGGAATGATGAGGTGTGATTTCTGTATCGTGTTTTAAAATCATTTTCAGTGAGTCCGATATAAGTTTCCGAGGTGGATTTGTCTTTGCGTGTAACTGTGGCTTGGTATATTACAGATGATTGTAAGCAATTTCCGTTTAGCGGGCATGTGTTTTTCTGTCGGCAGTTGCATGTTTTGTTTTCTTGCGTGTTTTCCACGGATGTTGTTTCGGGCTGGTTGAGTATTCTCTTGTTGTGACTGTCTATTATCTATTTCATATTGTTCATACAACTGTAGCTAATCTTGATAGTGTTTCGGTTGAAGATATTTCTTAGTTTGTTATCTTTTGGAAAATGTTTGTCTACTAGGGATAGGAATTTCTGTCCAATGTTTGTGCCGACGTTTTTGCTGAACGGTGGGTTGTACCACAGAATGTCGTTTCGTTGTCTGTTTTTTCGTCTTGTCTGGGTTACCGGCTCGTATTTTAGTGTGTACTTGTATCCACTGTCGTTGAGAGTTTTTTGGTATACAGGGGCGGCTTGGTTGAATGAATTCTTGTCGGATGACAAGGACGAGAGTCGTTTGTTTATTCCGGCGGGTATATTCTTTAGGATGGTCGGTGGGTGGTTACTTTGTTGATGGATATACTTTAACGTGGCGTTTGGTTTGGTGTAGGGCTGGTATGTGTTCTTCGCTAGGTTGAGTGTGACGTCTAAGAAGTTGATGACTTGTTTGTTTGCTTCTATGGTAATGCGTAGGCCGTTGTCTTTGAATATTTGGCATATGTCTTTTTTAATATTGTCTGTGCTTTTAGGTGTGGTGTCTGTGACTGCAAGGCCGTCATCTCTGTAAAGTCCTATGTTGATTCCTAGTTTCTGTTGTAATTGGTGTAACAGGAAGTTTCCAACAAGTTCACATGTTTCTGCGCCATCATAACTACCCATAGTCACATCGAATGCTGTGAGGCCTTTCTTTTGCCATGGTTGCTGTTTGTGTGATAGTACTGATTTTTTAGTATGTACGATGATGTCTCTTTCGTCGTTGGTAATATCATCGTATCTATTAGCGAAGTCTAGTGCTTTATTCAGCAGGTCATTGCGATGACCGATGAGGTATTTTTCCATTGATTGGTGCGCAGTTTTGATGTAATTTTGCTGTTAATACGATCGAGTATAGTTTTGCTTATCTTGCTTATATATATATATATATATATATATATATATATATATATATATATATATATATATATATATATATATATATATATATATATAATACATTATTGAGAATGTGAATGACTTCACCAATGGCCACGTTATGTTATAATAGTATTGATCTTTTGAAACCAATAGGCCTATCTGTCAGCAATATATTTGACAATTAAATTGATAGTATGCATGGAATATTATAGCTATAAACACTGTAATTTCTTACAGCATTTCTCTAACACATTTATCGTAAAAAATATAATATGGAATAATCATACATCAATATTATTTACGATAAAGACATGGTGCTGTATTTCAGTGTCTATTCATACTAATCTGATTATTATAGATATTAACAGATATAAAAGATATTGATATAACATAATACTAGGTAAGCTATTTATACATTAGTAATAGGTTTTGTAGCGCCCTCTATGTATTCCTGACCTACGCGCGCGCATGCGGAGAACATTATTATTCACAGTTACTCCCTAACGTCACAATATAAATAATACTGGCCCTTTATATTTAATGGAAACTGGAAACGACATCTTTCCGAGTGAAATGTGGTCTCTCAGGTAAAAGAAATCGATAGTATAACGTACAAGTTTAAAAAAAAACGATTGATGGATGTAGGCCTACAACTGAATAGTTGTGAATATGTAAAAATATATAATAATTCAAACACTGCATTTTCTCGTCCTACTTTTAATTTCAGACTTTTATCTACTAAAACGAATGAAGATTCACACAAGATCAGAGCCAATGTTTTGCAGCGTTTATGCCGCTGCGGTAAGCTTAAATTGCTCGGTTTAATTTTGATAAAAAAAATTATTCAGATTTTTTTCGTTTTTATTTTAAAGCGATTTTAGTCTCTGTTAGTGTTACTGCCTTGTGAGAATGTATACAACGGGTTAATGGAGTAATAAAGAAACGGTATATAAGCAATCCACGACACCACGTTATTGCAATATACGTGCTATCTGAATACGAGTTAATTACTCAAGCAATTTAGGCGCATTCTTTATGGGATTTTCGTTTTAATCAACGCAATATATTTTATGTCTACCGGAGTCATTGTTATACTTTCGGTAACAAAAAAGAAAATATACGTTCACCTTGTATTAGATTGTAGGTCAATCACAACAACAAACTTTATTGTACAATATGTATAATATTTGTATTCGTTAGTTAGTTTTCCATTACAATTCGGTTCAGGACATCGTAACCATAATAACTGGCACATGCGCATTTATAACAATTGTTTGTAGATAGAGAATAGTTTTGTTGAAGTAGTCTGTTTGCATAATGAGATATTGAGAAGGTTTTTATTTAAACACGGATAATATGAATTTTACCAATAGAAAATCAATAAAAAATAACTCCACACGAAAAAAATGTCAACTGTTTAATTGATATCATAAAGTCAATAATTGACAATAATTGAAAATAGAATGTTGATAATCTATAGAAGTTAAAGTTTGTAGTGAGTGGGCAAAATTCACAGTTTAGTACGCGTTAACGTTTCAAATATACTATTAATAAAATTCATTATCAGTGGTTTTAAAATGATACTCTTATAAATCAATAATTCATTTATATATAGATGTCAGCGAAATGACACGATATCTTAATGTCGACCATAAAACTGAATTATAAAATGAATTGCCGCGTCTATCGATATGATTTTAATTTCATGATTGTGAAATGTATGTCTGTCAGTAGAAACAGAAAGATGTTCAATGAACTTATTTACTGATAATGTGCAACTATAAAACTATAATAATAATAACATACTCGGTTTTGCACTTTTGAAAATTTGTACCAGTTACATATTATGAAACACTAGAAATGTTCCTAATCTTAGACCGAGAGCTCGGAGAGTGAATCAGTGTTTGCCACTAGACAAGACGGTAACATACTGTAGGCCTAAAACTAGTACCCCTTTCACACCAAAACTCCGTATTGATCTCCGGAGACACCCCGGATGATCATTCACATGTCGAGAAACTCTGGAGAGACCGCATTCACACCAACCTAGCAACACGGTTGTTTTTTTTAAATAAAATTTTAAATACCGCCCTCTGTTTGTTTGCATAGCGACGATCATTAGAATCATTTTAATTGATAATATTTCTAATGTAATAATTATTTTCAAGAGTGTCAGTCATATATAGTATTTATTTGTAGACCCGCTATATATTTAGTAATAATTTTTTTAATTAAATGATTGATCATGTGAGGATGACCTGTTGACTTCTTAAAAAATCCGGTGTTTGATGTTGGTACCTTTCACCCCAACCGTTTCGATGTGAACATTCACCTGTTTAACACCGGTGTTTTGAACTAACTCCGGAGTTTACCTTTCAAGGTGGTCGTAAGCGCGGCGCAAGTAATTTGACCAAAAAGTGTGCAATATAGTATAGTTAAGATGTAGGAACATTTTGACTAAATCTCTGTAGGAATTAGATTTATAATATCATCACATCGTTGGTGTATACTGTACACATACTTAATAATAATAATAATGTTCAATTTACTATAGTGCAAAATGCAGGACGCCTCTAAGCGCTGAACAATCAACAGAAAAAATAAGAGCAAAAACTAAATCAAATGCAAATTAAAAAGGTGGGTCAGGGGTTGTTTGAGTGTGGTGAGTGATTCCTGATATAATTTTGAAGGGCGTTCCAGAGAACAGCAGCTGACAACGAAAAGGCACGTTGTCCATACAGTTTTGTTGAAGGCCGTGTAGGTATAGGCCTGATTAAAACCTCAGATGATGACCTGACAGTTCGTTTTGGCTTGTATGGAGAAATGATATCAGATAGAAAAGTTGGAGCCATGTTATAAAGTGATTTCAAAGTAATGAGAAGAATTTTAAACAGTATTCTCTTCTCAACTGGCAACCAATGTAGATGTTCCAATAATGTTGTTGTGTTTTGACATGTTGGGATGCGAAGAACCAGACGGGCAGCAATGTTTTAGCTGGAAGCCCGCAAAGAAGACAAACGTGCTTCAATCTGTGAACTTTGATGTCAATTACCGGTATTAAGTATGACTTATTATATTTAGCTTAAGCAAATTAATCACACAACCAAACAAATCATGTAACTAATTTCGCAGTCATTCAAAACGACCAATCAATCAGTCAATTACATTACAGATACTTGGAAAGCTCTAGAATGTGATGTGTTCAACGGCGCCGAGTAATAATTTTACCGTTGACCGTTATTACCAAGGTTTACAGTTTTGCACAAACCGACGCGTAATTTACTAACAAATCAGCGTAATAGCTCTATTTTAAGTGTTGGCAGTAATATACTTCACGCTCCGTTGTCTATTGGAGTAAAATACAGTGTTTTACTTTTCGCGTTCACACGCATATGACGTCACATCGGATATCTAATCGGCGTAAACGACAACGAACGCCGTGGTAAGAAAGCTAACCGAACACACGTGTAATTAGGGCGTGTTTTGTATACGTTGAATTTAACTCGAATATGATTTGTATCAATTTCAATCTTTTTTTTTTAACGCTTGACTATTATAGGGCGTATGAACACAGCAGTAACATCAAACGCGTTTTCGTCCTAGCTATGATAACACCTAAATAAATTCCTGTCATTTGATTGGACGAATGTGGGTCACATAGCGTGCAATAGTACGCACTATTAAACGATCGTTTAATAGTACTTTTTTGTGTACGAAAATCTTTTCGCGTTTGGAAAATATTTTGTTTTATACTATTGCTTTTGAAATACAACAGCACCACCTATGTTGTACTTTCGCCGCGATTTAAATGATATGACTGGTTTAGCGATGAGGTACATTTTACTGTATTACCCTGACTTATAAATTTACGGTAATTTTACGGTAATTTTACGGTAATTCATGATTGAAATGTAATAGTCCGATGTGACGAACAATGTCCGGCAGTTCAACCAACCAATGTTGACGTTTTTATTCACAAGAAAACAGGACGCGAGAAAACGACAGCACCATGTGCGATATTCATAAAGACGCAAAAAGAATGTATTTTTATCGAACATTATACGAATTCATGATACTAATGTATCTTAGACAGACATCTGACAGTACCAAACGTATATAAATAAATAAAAACATTAGTTCTTACAAAATGTGTACGTATGGATTACCATATATTCCACACGCTTGTCAGATGCGTTTTAGTATCGGAGCTAATTCATCACTCAGTGTCAAACTACAATGTAGGACTAGCTACATTGTCAAATATGTGAAAAAATAAATACAAAAAACGCCGCACGACATTTTAACGTAACAGCTTTAATATTTGTTCTTTCTTCATTAAATAATGTATTTTTTTTAAATATTTGGCCTATATTCTTAATAATTTAAGAAATTATAATTTAATATAAATTATTTTTTATTAACAATCAGTACTGTAGTAAAAATGTTGTGCGATATAATAGTCTGTACATATTATGGGGTAGGGGCGTTATTCATTATGATCGTGTGGCCCACATACACTATCATCAGCAGCATCACGGTATTAAATATATTTATGTCGCATTAAATACACACACACCAACAGTGGTGTTGGTATTTACTTAGATAAACTAACTTTATGAGGTCTAAAGCCTATTCTCGAAGATCGGGATTTTTAAACACGAAAATCCATTAAACGTCCTCTCCACATGAGTGGAGCATCCCTACAATAATCTTTATCCGGATAAGCTAGGCACAAATAGAATACGATCTCTTTTGGGAGTGGGGGGGGGGGAGAGAGAATTGAAAACGAAAAATATAGTAAAACAAATCATGAGGATTTATAATTTAATAACAGTTGGAATGTTAAAGCAACGATGTGATTTGTTTTAAATTCCCAAAAATATATAAGGAGTAAAAATACAGTCCTAATATCATCTAGCCATGTTTATGTTGGTTTGTTTAGGGTTGTTAGCCTTGCAAATGTGAACCTGTAATTTATTTTGTTTATTTTATTTGTTTAAGATAATCGATTAAGAAATTGTCAGAGGCCTGGAATCGAAACATAAGGCAATACGGATAATTTAGAAAAATAAAACAAGATTGAAATAATAAGATTCGATTTGAATATGATTAGCTAGGTCATGCTTTTCTTGCGATACTAAAAGCTACCGACATTAATTTAAACATGATTTAGATTCTACATGCTTACAAGATATCAATTTACTTAGTCAAATCACTTAATAAATGCTATATGAAACGCATTAAGCCTTGTATATATTTTGATCTTGAAGGAATATTAAGATATCGTCCATTGAACTCGTAATAAGTCGGTGAGGTAAAGCCATAATGACAAGTAGGCTTGTTCGGATCGTTTAGCATTAAAGTGTCCCACTTTGCCGATTTATGTACACGACGATGTTAAGGTATTTACTGTATGCACAGATAATGTTTTATGCTACTCTTAGAGAAACTACAAGTAAGCTAGTAATAGTATTAGCGAACGTGTTTGGTTAGTTTGAGACACTGTAAAACCTGTGGCTACAAAATTAATTAAATAAGTGTTTTATGAATGTTAATATATATACAATTTCGACAATTTAGTAAAACCTTTTTTACAATTATATTTATATACATGGTACAATCAGATAAAGGTTAATTTTAAAAATGAATTTTTTGTGTCAAGAAAAATATATATGTTTGCATTGTATTTTACACGTGTAATAAAAATACGGTAGTTTTGTATAGCTTCTTTGCTGCTACGCTGGCGCGCGAAATTATTCTCAGCATTAATTTTCTCCTCAAAAGGCGTTATAATGATTCAGACACACAACATCTATTTATTTCCTATCTTATCTATTAACCTATTTATTAATTAATAACTAGTTTATTTATTTATTAATGTGTGATTACTAGACCCATAACCAACTGCCTCCGTACAAGGTCCGTTCTTAGAAATACTAAAATGGTATTAAAAATAGGCCTATTGATTATATGACGTGTTAATATACAGACAATAATAAGCAAACATGATATTTCAAGCTATCGTGTATCTCTGAAAGCTCATTTTTGAGAGCCGTGAATTACCGTAAGTCTAACGCCGAATTGTACCGTTTAATATTGGTGGCGGTATAACCATAAAACCGTAAGCCAGATTTCTAAAATTAGCTATTATTTCATTATACACGTCATTGTCAAGTTTTTGTCATGTTAATACAACGTTAATATTTTTTCATAAGATTGTCATGGCAACCAAACACAATAATACAAAAATAAACTAACAAGGCACAGTTAAGGCCAAATAAAACAATGTGACGTCATCAAATGTTAGAGGCACTCGTGACTTTTTAAAATAGATTTGCTATTTAACGTTTTTGGTAGTGGTTAATGTTAGAATTCAGTATTTGGCCTTAGGCCTACTAGCTTAACTTGGTAAATAAGAAACTAATTTGCATAGTTCACCCATCCTCTATTCCATCCACCCATATGATCCGTAGGCCTACCTAAGTAGGCATAATCATTTAATTTTCCCATTTTACGCACAGCCTATGTTACGTGTCACCTATGTATATTGTTCTTTTCTCATGAATTATGTGTCTTCCCTTAATAATACGAATGCTTCAAAATTGTAAAGTAAGAAAAGGCAACAAGCTGTGCTCTCCGGGCTCATGAGTTTTACTTTCACATTGAACCGAATGAGGGCGCAGATTGCGAACTAAGAAACGGACTAACAGAATATTCTTACTATTTAAAACTGCCCCCTCTATCGATGGAAAACTTTTCTAAAAAAATGTTGCTCTTTCACGACGGCGTATTTTAAGACAATTAGGATCTGACAAGTGTATTCTCCTATTATAAGATACACATTTTGGGAAACTGCAAGTAAGGTAGAGAATTTTAATTAATTGTTAGTGTGAATAAGTCTTAAGTGGACATAGTATCAAGTTGCTATTGTCAAGACACTTTACTTTAGTACAAAATTAACTGTAAACGTATACGAACAACCTTTGACATTCCTGAGTATGACAGCTGAAATAATTCTAACTATCTTTACCCAAATCCCCTAACATGATTGCGACTAATCGGCTCAGTAGAAAAACGTTGATTGGTTCAATGCTCATACTGTAAATGTTTAGGTATATAATGTTTTTTTTTTTTAATATGGACAATTTTGTGAAAATAGAAAAAAAGAGATAGACCAACGTCTACATTTAATAGTTAATATTGTTCTTCTGGGTATATACAGAGATATACCGTACTACTACATATGTTTATCCGCCCATTCCATTATAAAATAGAATAAATATTCCATCATCAAATCAATAAACAAATTTAATTTTACAATAATATGTAATCTAGTCTTACTGATATTTAATAAAACCAAATAAAAACTTTAGACTCGATTTAATTGTGTATGTTATAGTGTGCGATAATTATTATTTTAACTCTAACTAAGTTCTCTTTATAAACCTACATACACTAATTTACACACTTCGATCAAACACATAATGCATGCACAGTATAATGTAATATAATTATACATATTGTCAGGCTGTACAACGCCTTGATTCGTCACTGAAATGTAATAGCTTAGGTTAATGTTATGTTTGTTTTGATATAGACCCTGGTTGATCGTCAGTGTCGACACCAGTCGCTCTTGTTCACAGTTTAGATTGTTTAAAAAATAACTATGCTAATGGAATAGGTTCACATGTGATGTTACTTTTTTTTTAAACATAGAATACACGTTTTAAACGAAGATGTCAGTATTCGCTTTAAGTATTAATTCCCGTGAGAGCTATCAGAAAAACTGTAGTCATGATCGTGATGAGAGGTAGGCATAACAATATGTTATGAAAGGTGTCTTGTATAATAAACGGATGTGCCAACATCAACATAATAGAATTTAAAGATTGGTTATCGTACTAATAACATATGTCATTAAATTAATGTGATCGTCATGAGGGAGTTATAGAATGCTAACCCTTTAAATATTGAAGTGACAGTGTAATTATGATATGAAACACCATGTAATAAGCGAGCGTGTTGGATGTGCAGTGTCAGTGTGGTACGGTAATCGACTACATAATACATACACGGGGTTTAATCACACCACAGATAAATGCTAAAACAACATTATTATGATGAGCTATTTAAGAAAGTCAAACATCAAGCAGCGAATGAAACACCTTATATTTCATTTCGTATTTCAATCCATGGTATATTACCATCATGACGTCACCAAATGAATGTCGGGAACATTATATGTGTACTTTTCAATTGAACGTGATTAGACTGTTGTATATAACGGTATTATATCAACTGAAGGTAAAATAGCAACATATCAAGTGTCTTCCAAATCATATTAAATTTATAAGAAACAGATTATGTAATTTTAGGTATCAACATAATCATTATCAAATATAACAGACAAGAGATGAACGTGAAAATTATATTAAAACATTCGGCAAACGCGTTTTGGAGATTATAATATGCAAGTAAAACGCGTTGGACTATGCGAATAAAACGCGTTGGAATATGCAAGTTAAAACGCGTAGTTTTGACTGTACTTTTGTGTTGACGTACTGCAGTGTAACTGTATTGTAATTAACAAATAGATCTATCAATATAAATGCAATGAATTGAACCACAATCTAATAAATTGGCCTACCTGTAACTAATAAGGAGACGTGGTTGTTTGAGAGATTAAAAAACAATGTATTGAGCTACATCAAGCTAATTCTTTTATAACATGACGCTTCAATTTATAATCAATAGTATTTTATGTGTTTTAACATATTCTGACGGTGAGATGAATGATACTCACCATCCATAAAATCATAAAGAATCTTTTCTCCTACGCCTACTTTATATATACCGGGTCAAGGTACTATACTCGAGGAACATAATCATATGTCCTACGTTTTTCAAACGCAAACAAGCACGTTTTGTCTAAAATACACGTTGATGAAAAATTGTTAAAAACGCGTTGTTGGGACCGAGTAAAACACCGTTGTGGAAACTATAGTATGCGAGTAAAACGCGTTGGACTATGCGAGTAAAACGCGTTGTTTGTTAAGACTATGCAAGTAAAACGCGTTGAACTATGTAAGTAAAACGCGTTTTTTGTTGAGACTATATGCGAGAAAAACGCGTTGTTTGTTGAGACTATGCGAGTACAACGATTAACTTTACCAAGCCCAAAATATGAATAATCATATCATTTGAGAAAATAGAAACAATAGTAACTTACCAGTTGATGATACTAAAACGAAACATAGTATGGACAGTATTTCCAAAATCCACGACTCCATCTTGGCTTGGCTTTCTCGTGTACTTTGTTCCTTTAATAAATCGCGTTTTGTTCTTCGTCAAAGACTTTCCATTTATAAACTTTTGATTATAAATTCCTCAATAAAATCAAATCTGCTGTGCGAAAGTATAGCTATAGGTTGCAGATGTTCGAGACTGTTATGTTACAACACGTGTCCAACATATATATATATCTCTTATGGATTAATAATAAAAAATCAGAATACGATTAATACATGGGTTAAATACGCGTCACAATACGCATTTACGCATATATATCCGACATCATAGCAATTGGCGCAAAAGTATGACAGTATCCGTACGCACCATAGTAAAGTAGTTCAGTTATATGACTGCTAATCTCTGGTTATTATGACTTATTCTGCCTCTGGGTTATAGAATAATTCATCACACATGTGTATACGTATACTTAGGTGCCAACATTGTTTATCTCCAGTTGATCATTGTCCATTAGAATAAACTTATCGTGTGCATCAGAATCAATAAATGACAATTAATTTATCATTTTTCAGAAATAACAGGAATTGCGTACTACTTTGGATTTTCTTGTTTTAAACGCTATTATTTAAAATTTAAATTTCATCTGCATCTGCTCTATACTTCTTAAATGTGTTCCTACGGCTGAAAAAAAAACATATATATAAACATGACATAACAATTGATTGACAGTGAAAAGAAATATTGATAATAGGATCAAATGAAATTATTTATATATGCATGCATATTATTAAATATTTTATATGATGCTCATAAAAAGATCTAATTCTGGTTTACAGTGGGGGAAATATAATTTTGAATATTTTCAATGGAAACAGTAGCTTAAAAATGTGGTTATCTGGTGTGATAATATTAATTGGAATTGAAATATAAAACAGGAAGAAAATGAAGGAGTAAAGCCGATTTTCCACTAGGCGAATTTGTTCGCGCGAATCGAACGCGCCAGCTTGTACGCATGTGTATTCATGTTTACGTCTTCCAAATCCTTCTCTACGCATGCGTATTAGCTGACGCCTTCGATTCGCGCGAACAAACTCAGGAAACCAGGATTTTTGTATGATAGAGATCCCAGATAATAATATTGGTCTTGGAGGGTTTCGTAGTTTGTATGTTTGTTTCCTTTGAGTGAGAGGAAAGGCCTATTTCGGTTTTCCAAGTATCAACTAGTTATCCTTTAAACAACTCGGTAGGTGTAATATTTAATGTAAACAATGGTACAGTTATAATACTTATATTGATTATTCTAATTAAAACATTATCAGTAGCACGGAGTTTCTCCAATATCTCATAAAAGTTCATACCATATTAAGTGCATATTTACCATTGTTTAGATTTTATTTGGATATAGGCCCGCAGCTAAAAAAAAGTAAACATTTACACGATCACAAGGCAAGCCAGAACATTTACGTAACGTTAGGTCCAATAGGATAGTCATGTATCTAAATAATTGCAAGGTTTCGACATAGTAAAAGAACGTTACATTACGTTATTGAAGGTATATCCAATGCGTTACTAAACGTACGGAAATCAGGAAAACTAGAAAGTTTACATTAGCACAATACGATAGCTTACGTTGTGCTAAGGCGCATGCGCATTCACGGTTGTTAAACCTAATCTACACTGGCAAACTGTTGAAAACTCCAGAAAACCCCGGGTTTGTCAAGGGAAGTTTTCCAAGGTTTACTGACAAACTTCGGCAAACTGCAGAAAACAAGTTTGCTGAAAAAAAGGCAATAGCATGAGAAGAAATACATGGTATGGAACTGAGGTACATAGTTAGATAATATGTTAGGTAATACAACCCCGAATAGAAAAACATAACGATGAATGAATTGTTACGGTATAGTTTAAGTAACGTCTGATAAATCAGTCATCGATTCATGTTTTAAGATTTATTCTGTTGTTTATTATACAGATTGAAGACCTTTTTTCAATTGCTAAACTTCATTATGGGCGAAGACACGTCATCAGTCAATGTATTGTCTCAATAAAGATAGGTGAAAGTAACTCTTGATTCAGAACAGAATAAAACAGCAGGTGAAAGTGTCAAACCCTAAAATGTTTACCCAAACATTATTGATCAGATTGTCAGGTTACCAAACAATGCATCTTTGAAATCACAGTTCAGGCTAATAATTCACAGATGCTTTCTGATGTCATTCTCGACTATAAATAATATCAATACTATAGCGCGACACACTAATATAGTTGTTATGCTATATAGTATATCATTGAATGTAACATAAAAACGACGTATTTTAGTCATGATGTTATTTAGAGCTAAAATTCCAAAAATCGATAAAAAGACTCTGTCTAGGCCTACTTTATAAATCCACAACTAAAAGCTATGTGTGCATTGCATATGTTGTATAACGTAATAATACAAATGAACTACGGTATGTACCAATCAATTTATGATTGGTACATATTGATTGATTGATTGATTATCAATGATTTAATGTTGATATGCTATGTAAAAGTTAATGTTAACCAATTGACGAAACATAGAGCAACTTGTTAACAGAATGGAATCGCCGAATGTTTTGTTTGAATGCATTGTGCGTTCGAGTTGAATCGTGAATGAATTTGCTCCAAGATAAAACTATAGACAATTATTTGTACCGTGCGCTAAAATATCCCTTTGGCGGTTTTAGAGAGTCAATCTATCTAAAATCAGGGCTTTGCACTAACTAAAATTTAGTACGGTATTGGATCTACGTGTTTGTAAGATTTCTGTATCACCAAAGGCTACCATTGTACTGTTAAATTTACTAGTGAAAGAAGATGTATCATGATTATTCTTAATTTCCATGCAAGATTCAATGTATTCAAACCGTTCAAACATTGCTACTGTTGCAGATGCAACGTTGCGAGAATGAAAATACTATTCTCAGTAAGTATATATTCGTGTAAGTTGGATATTTTCCCCAGGAAATACGCTTGGTATCCGCAGTACATTAAAAACAAAATAACCAACACCAACTTGTTTTAATGTGCGGGTCAGAGTAATCATAGGTCTAGGCCTATAGGTCTTATAAATAGATATAACTGTAAAAATCTCATACATCTACAAAAGATAAATAATACAAAATGTAGGCCTACATAATAGTATGCCTAAAGAGATGCTAAAGTTCAGTGAGAACACATATGTTAATTAAATTTCTTAGAATAGGAGAACATTGAATAGACAGAGAGTAGGTTACGATTATATGAACGATCTCCCAGAATTGCTTTTGTTTAACATTTTGAAAAAAATTAGATCACTTTAAGACGTTGATGTAGGCCTACTCTAAGTCATGACGCTTGAAACTGACACCGTAGTAGACGTACGTAGGCCTACACATCTAAAGCGTGGTTCCCACTAGCGACGCAACGCAAGGACGTAAACGCAACGCAAGTGAATTGACCAATCACAAGCGATGTCTTATTCGCTTGATTTGATTGGTTAAAACGCTTGCGTTGCGTTTACGTCCTTGCGTAACGTTCTAGTGGGAACCAAGCTTAAGAATCCATGATTTAAGATACGTGTTAATTGAAATTAAGTTGGAAGAATGCTCAAACAAAGGAATGTGATTTAAGGTGTAGCCTTTGCTTACACCGTACCTGTATGTTTGTTAATGAATAGACTTACTCATCAGCCGCTTCTGGCATCTTGATATATACGTATAGTACATAACTAAAGTAGGCCTACATCATTTTGTAATTTCAAACCTACAACGTAACCTTCCGTCGTCTCAACAACAGTTACATTAATTGATACTACTATACCATAACTCTACACATAATCATGATTTTGACGTTGCAGACGACAACTAGAACATTGTTGATGTCACTTTATCACAACTGACGTGAAAACGACGACACATTTGAATTTGTAACCGTGTTTATCATGCGCCGCCAACGTATATCGTTAAATGACGTAAAGTTATAGATTGGCGGCGTATCTTGACGTAACGCAATATAATATTAATAGAGAAAATATACTACGTGTATTACTTTCAGTGAGGTTGAACATTGTTAAATGCATAATGTTGTGTTCAGTGAGTCTGTTCCATTCCATGCCTATACGTTTACTAATATACTGTATATATAGATATAATAACTATATTATATAATAGTGTTAAATTTGTTCTATATTTTGTGTATAATTAAAAAATAAAGTAAAATATTCAATCCATTTGGTAATCCGCGGTTAAATTGAATTAAACCTGGCTAAAGAATGAACTTGTGTACTTGACTTTATGAGACAGGCACACTAACCATCAAACCACAGGGTTGATAAAACCAATTAAATAGAGGTATAATACATCCATCTTGTTTTGCTGAGAGCAGACACGTGGCCAATCGAAAAATCATATAGATAAACATATCGCATTAATGCTATCAGTAAAGCCATCAAAACAATAACATTAACGTGGTCAGTTCAATTATCATTATTGGCGCCCATCTATTAATCACAATTGGTTACTAATCGTTCGCATAATAATGTTGAGTTCACTAGTTTAATTTCACCAACTAATGTACGCAGATCATCGCTTCCCAATGCAAGTTTGCAATACATCAGATTATATAACTGTATCTATGTAATGTTAAGAGCCTTATAGAATATAATAATATTATCTATATTATTATCATCTATATTATTTGTAATAATTAGTCACTGGTTGGAGGTACACACCGAATTGGTGACAGTGACTTAGGCTGCGTTTGTGCTTTCCTGGCAGCTAGTGACTATGATTTTATTTTTTCTTCTTGCGTCGTGTTTGTTTAATTTGCTGATTTGTATTATATTTTGTAAAATGTATCTTTTGCCTGAATAAATAATTCTCCATGGTATCACAAAATAATAATAATAAATATTTTAACACAGTATTTAAACAGGCTGATCATTAGGGACCCTCATAAATCGCATCGATACGAATTGAATCCGGTATGACTTGGTGGCTCTAATGACATAATGAAAAAAAAATAGATGTATTATAAGTTATACCCTCCATTCTCACAAACATAAACATTAGAATTGCATGGGAGTTAATTCAATTAATTCGTCCCTATTACACAATTTAATGTATTGTTTGTATTATTTAAATGTACTATTTATCTTATAAAATTGTATATATTCGTACTAAAATATTTTTCTTGTAGGCTTACACATTTCATGTCTGTTATTAAAAGATGCGGATTTTTTTATAAAAAAAGAAACAATGAATATTTAAAATTAGAGAGTCAAGAATTTGAGACAATCTACTCGGAGACTTCGAATTTAGCTATTTCATTCGAGTTTAAAAACACAATATGATTAATTTAATGATATTATAAGCCTTGTTCTTAATGTTACCATAGATGAATCTCCTACGACGGTCTTATTGGCTTATATTGCACTAAGCAATAACCAATCAATTGCAAACATTAACATCATTAATATTATCACAAAAGAATATCATCCATGGCCATTCTGAAAAACAAATTCCATTAACAAAGAATGATTCGTTAAAGTATGATCTATAGCATTAAGATGAAATAAGAATTCAATGCATTAAACCAAGGTATCCTGTCCACTTTGTTTCATTGACGCCTAAAGGCCAATTTACGCAGACGAGCGGTATGGGTAAAAACGGTAAAAGCTAAGCGGAAAACAAAATATAATACACACATACATATATAATTATTTTTTATGAACATTTACACAAAATGAGGAGCGGACGTGGGTTGAGCGGAAAAAATTGCTTAGGCCTAAGTTGATACATATTTTACGTCGGACAAGTAAGCGCTCGTCTGTGTAAATTTGCGCCTAATGAAGTGAAAATAATAAAACTGGAATTTAAAAGCTGTAAGACCAAGTGTTTCCCTAATACGAGGTTTTCCTCTGAATATGGCTGTATATAGTGTAAAAACAAAGGAACTCTTCCCTAAAAAAAACATATTCTCCACTTTTTTTCGTGTAAGTGTCCTTAAATACATGTGTCCCAAAAGAAGGGGTTCTACCAAAGCAATCCAACATCAGGATGAGATCAAAGGGTTTATCTGTGGCTGCGACACGATCAGTTCCATCACCCTGCAGACACCGCGCACCGAGGAGAATATTAGTACAGTACTGTCTGTATTTGTCGCAGCCAGACATAAGATCAAATGACTGTTACGAGTTCATATCTTGGCAATGTGAGCTCAGTGTCCTGTTGTTAGATGCTCTGCTGCATATTGAGCAGGCCTAACCCATAATGAAAGCAGCAATATACATTAACAAAGGACATGGATTATTTTCGACGAGTATGAGTGTGCCCTCCATATCGACTTCTATTTTGTGTTATTTAATCTACTTTTACAACAATTTACTTAGGAATTATTGATAAAAGCCAGCGGGCACGTCAAATTAAATTGTGATTAAGTAGATTTAATTGAATGCTAATTATTAAGGTCAGTTATATATATCGTTCTATTTTGATTCAGAATATGATTTGATCAAACTATTGCCAGTTACATAATGTGTTATTTCAAGCAATTGCCGTATTTGTTTATATATAAAGCAGATCATTGTTTTGTTTAGTGTATCAATATTACTTCTATAGAAATCATAATCTAATCGTTTTTTAACAACAGTATATAAAGCCTTGTCTATACGAATTAGCAAGTATTATTTTCGACAAACATTGTAAAATTTTTCTGACCATGGCTTGGAACACACGAAATGATATATATAATACAATTCCTTCTCAAACTTAATTTATTCATTTTCTTAGTATTTAATCTGTCTCAGTTTTCTTAAATTTTTTATTTTTTTATTATTTTGTTCTTATGTCTAATTTCTTGTTTTGTATTTATATTTAAGTGTGTATGTATTATTTTTCACTGTAAACTTGTTGCACATCTCATTGAGACTGTGCCTCTGATTTAAAAGAGATACAATACAAGTTCAGTTCAGTTCAGTACACTATCAAACTTTATGTGACAAACAATTGTAATGTGCCTATCGAAATGATGATGTCATATCACTACCATATTTGGTCATACCACTGCCATATTTGGGCATATCAGTATAGTTTGACAGAGCTTAAGATTAACGTATAGGTAATAACAACAAAGCATGTCAATGAATGTGTTGTTATTTTTTTTGTTGCATATGTGATAATTAAATACAGTAATAATTATCTTTAATAATTAATTTTCTTCATACAATTTAATATTAAAATATTACATTTTTCAATTGTATTGTTATAGGCTCATGTAGCCATAGAAGAATATACACCAGATATCACTGCTAAATAAAATAAATTACGTTAATTCATGCGAACCAAACAACAAAAACGGATAGTCACCTCTGGGATTAATTCTGAGATCTATATACTATTCGTTAAAATGTGTATATTTCAGCAGCTATGTATAGTTAGCACGGTGTTATAATTAATATAAGCGACAATAGTTTCTGTCATAAGTTAATCGAATTGGTGTGAAATATGGGTGATTATATGGAAATAAGTTTTCACTCGTTAAATATAAATGACCTTTTCGGATGCAATGTTTAGCACATTGTACTAGCCGTCAAATAATGAAGATGAACATCCATATGTTTATCCAAAGTTCACAATACGTAAGTGTAATATTCGTTTTGTTACACACCGATGAATTTTCGATTAATATCACTATCAGTTTACATTGTAAATATCAATAATACTTGATATGAAGTATCAATTTCAGATTGTGTACGATTTCTCCCCAAAATACGTCCCAGATGACCCGGGTAAATGTAATAAACAAGATTAAACCTTCTTAATAAGTAATTTAATGACTTAAATTCATTTGATTTACGAACGATTTGTAATTTGGAATAACATGATAATTGTCTAATGTAACATTCAACAACAAGAAAACGTGAACTTAATAATAAACTGTAAAAGTTCAGATCTAACGACGTACTTGACACGAAATTTAATATTTATTTTGACATATGTAAAGTCCGAGACTTTTAAAACCAATGCCACTCAATACTGAACTATTGTCGTACTTCAATGCCTTCAAATTAATTCATAATCATTTATTATTATTTACATGTCGATTCGGTTAAGGCAGGGGCGCCGCAAACTGGCATGGACCAGAGGTACAGTGTACACATCTGGCTCAAGTGTGCACTTTAAACAACCCCTCTTTCGGAGAAGTAGTTGTACCCTGATATACCGGACGACCACCTAAACCCTGGTATTGTCGGAATACGAATGAGCGCCGTTTGTTGTTAGCTGTACGACACAGTGGATTATTAGCAGAGAGAAGAAAGTTGTTGTGTTTTCACATGTCGCAGGTTATTCCCCTACCACTTCTATTTTATCAAGAACGCAGATTTGTACTATAATGACAAATGCAAGTGTTTTAATAGCTAGAAAAAAATGTACCTTCTTAACAGAGAATTTAGTTAATGTTTTTAAACACGGGTATTCTATTAAGAACTAATAATATATTAATACCGTTTCCTTTTGAAGAGAAAACAACTTAAGTTAAAAATGGAAGAGTAATTAGAATATATATATATATATATTTTTATAATCATTAAACTGTATTGTTTTTGTATATTTTCTGTTATTATAGCCTACAGTTTGAATGGGCAGTAAAACTTCACGATAAAAAGATCATAAATATTTATTTCAACTCAGACAAATTATTATGCAACGATTTTTTATTATTCAAGATTCTAATTACATGCTTTGAAGGCCAAAAAATAATTAAATAAACCAATCAAAAAACATACATTGCTGCCATAGTAACGCATTTGTTATGTATGGAACCTACACATAAGGAAGTTATTGGCCTAATTTAATGTGTTACCAATAATGTATACATAATTGAAATCTACATTAACTATTAAGAACAATTTACGCAAGTTACACCGCATGTTAATTCTCAACAATCTATATTCTGTATAATATTTGTTTCCAGGCCCAATTGGGTGTAAGGATATGCTTGTATTTGATGTTACCGTTTATAAAATGTTATATGCTATGTCTGTAATATGTACAGCACAGGCAAACTATGTAATACAGTGTCATTGGTATCACATGCAACACCTAGTATCATAGGATATAAAACAAACATTTAACTTAACACATGTGATACATAGAGGCCTATATGATTTGTATTATAACTCTTCTCTATGATATACTCCTAGACATAAAATATCATGATGTGGAAATGAAAGACCGACTGCAATGTACAATAGTTTAACCATTCCTCAGACAATTTTGTCTAAAAACGATAAAGTGGAGATAATGTATGACGATAAAACGGAGTATACCGTAAGCCATAACACGAGATTATATAGGCCTAGTGCTAGTTAAAATCGACTAGTTCTAAGAAAGATCAGCTGATATTGATACAGACAGATCATTTAGATCCTTCGAAAGTACGATGACATATATGAAGTATTTTTGTAATACGATTTTTCAGAATTTGAAATTATATATCGATATACTTAGAAACTGCGTCACTAGTGTTTAATGACGTAATTGAGTAAATAAAATAAATACAACTAAACGACGAGGTGATGGTACGAGAGAAGTTAATTGAGCAGATAAAAAGAAATAAAGTGTTAGTCAATTTTATCTATGTGTTTTAATAACTTTAACCATATCCAACGCATAATATTCAAATACATGTTTGAGTGGCAACGGATACGCGAACAACCTTTCGTTCGACAGTAAAAACTTTAAACGATATGTATCGCAGAATACGATAGACTGGATCTGCAGCTAAACAAACTCCTTCAACTATATTCGAGATTGCCATCATAGCTACTTCTTAACGGAGAAAATTACATCAACATATTGAAAAACAAACACAAAAAATACAGCGGCAACAAAGATCAACAAATATAGTGTAAGACTGTAATAATACTGTAATAAGAGTGTTTTTAACTAAACAGCAATGTATATTATGGTTTATGGAAACCGAAAGTTTGAACTGCTGACAGGCTACCACTTTTTGCAGCTGTTGGTAGATCGAGTCTAACTGACTATCGCAATTCATGTAGAAACAAATGTGGCTGTATTAAATATTATATGACTTGCGATAGTCAGTTAGACTCTATCTACTGACAAAAATGGAATATTTCCCAAAAATAATACCAGTATATTGTAAATACCGACACATAGACACAGAGTTCAAACAGAGCGTTCATCAATCGTTTTGGAAGTTCCAAAAAAAGAACCACCTCCACAAATATATGTTTTTACAATACAAGAGGTGGGCAATGATTTGAATTTCAAATCAAGTCTCAAAGAGAAAAAATGAAAGTATTCACAGCAGGCGAAAAACGGTATTCTATAGAAATCAATTCTCGTACGATGATAATCAATGATTTTTTTTGTGGAAAATCTAAATGAATTTGAAAAGCAACAAGATACATTCATAATGTTTATGACTACAATCCGCCAGACTGGTGTCAGTTTTCTTGTGTTTGTATTTTTTATTGTATTATATGTTTTGTATGTCTTCTGGAAAATAAATAAATTGAATTGAATTGAATTGAAATAACAGAATACTACAGCAGAAATAAATAATTCTACAAATCTGCAATTTCGTGACTTATTACCATTTATGTAATTAGAAAACGGACCATTTTTTTTCAAATTATCGATATTTATGAGATGCCGTTCCAAGTAATTTAACTAATGAAATCTTGCAGTATTATTAATAAACTAAATTAAGTTCCATCACTGAGGCTAAACCTGTAAATTTAATGGATTCTACTGGAATTAGCATTCAACAGTTTTAGTAAAAATCCAATGCCATCAACAAACACTTATAGTATTCTTAATAATCAGTTTATTAATCAAGCATCGATGTATTAAAAATAACGTCAAGAGAGCTAACCGATAATTACAAAATACTTTGATTTGGTTTTCCTTTATTCATTAATTTAAAGAAACAGAAATTACAGAAAAAAAAACACACACAAAAATAAACAATGTGCTGATTGACAAAAACAAAATCAAAAATTAATAAAATGACAAAGAAATTAAATATTAAACTATATATAATATTACAAAATTAATATTATTTTAACAAATTACAATGCATAGTGTCTGTGTTATGTTAAGATGATTGGTACATTATAAGTGAGCTGCATCATTTTTTAAAACACACATCAGAAAGAAATGCATTTATTACATTTTTGAATGCGATATATTATCAACATCTCTGAATCCTTGCAAACACTTTGTTAATAAGTGGTAATATCATACGCACGTGGATTATAAGGGTTCGCTAATGAAACGTAACAAATTAACCGATGGGCTACTGTTAATTAACCGTGAATGAAATAACAATAACTTATAAATTCACATATAAGCGATACGACGCCAACCTATCCTGTACATCGTATGGGCATTTCAATATACATAACTCAATTTACGTTTATTAAAATGCTGTCATGAGATATGCCGTTATGGTTGTGAATACCGTTGAAACGATTTGTATTATATTTCGTTTAAGAAAACGATCTTGTTTTGCGTGATCGCTCCACAGGGGTTTAATTGAGAAGCGTGATCCCCGTCAAATGACAACAATAGAAATTGTATTTTCAGGTGTGGACGACAAGTGTAAAACAGCTTGGAATCTGAGCATAGGTGAATACATAGCGAAATTATAATACTTTAGAGAGATGATAATGTTTTAAGGTGTCAACCGATATGCAAACGCATGGTTAACACAGCATAATACTTGGTTCCCACTAAAGAAGCAACGCAATTACGTAAGCACAACGTAATGCTTGGTTCCCACTAGAGAAGAAATACAATTTACGTAAGCGCAACGTAAGTGATTTGACGATGGATTATTCAAACTGCCGCTTGGAATTGGTCAACTCGCTTGCGTTGCGTCTATTAAAATGCTTTCCCGTTTGGGAAACAAAATGGTATACGTTAAAGACATCACGTTCTAACCTAACCTTCATTAATTTGTTTTTGTTTTTTTTTGCTTTAATATTTATAATCTAGGACGGAACGCAAGGACGTAAGCGCAACGTAATGCGTGCTTCCCACTAGAGACGCAACACAACGACGTAACGCAACGTAAGGAATTTGACCAATCACAAGTGATGGATTATTCGAACTATCGCTTGTCATTGGTCAACTCATTTGAGTTGGGTCTACGCCATTACGTTGCGTCCTAGTGGGAACCAAGCTTACGTAAATTGACCAATTACTACGTGATTGGTGATCATCCAATCTTTAGATATGTGGCCGACAGGGATTGTGCGCAAACTAACATGACGACGCCTCTAAAAATAAAATTACATTCCGTATCCGGACGTTAAGGCATGCTATGTTTCTGTGTCAGCAGAGTGACGCGATACTGCAGAATGTTTAACGTCGCTAGACGTGATACCGCACGATAATCGACTGAGTTTTCCGAGAGTTTGGTAAAGCAATTGATCTCCATTGTTTGACTGACAAAAACGCACGTGTGTAAGGTACGGTTACTATTGTGCTACAGTAAAACGTAATTCATTACGTCACTTTAAAAAAACAGTATTATTTCAGCCTATTCTATAAAATAAAAACTGTATTAAATTAAAATTCAGCTTAGTTAATAGATATTCATCACAATGGCATAATAATATTAATAATCTAGACGCCATAAAGAGTGGGCGTTTATATAAAGACTAGACGTAATTAAATTAAAAAATAAATTGAAGAATATCAAAATGAATTAACTATAAATTAAGGGACTGGAGACATTTCTTGAATAATAATAGTGAATATTATTAAGATTCATTATACAATGGCTCGGAGAAAGAGACTAAAAGATTTGGAAATATACAGATAATGTTCATCTTCATTTTCCAATAAAGAAATACTATTTCTCATTGTCATACATAAAAATACAAACATGCAATCTCTGATGTGAACTATATAAAAGACCAATGATCCGTGCGGATTGCGGATAGGCTATAAGGTATTTACATGTTTTATATTTGTCCTCAAGATTAACTGGAAACTGAGGAAATACGGATTAGGCCCTCCGCGGACCCACGGCAGCCAGCAGTGCAGCGCCTACCAGATCAGCACATCGGGAGACGTCCCATACTCTTTGCGAATAGTGTAACAAGTTCTTTAACGTGCACTATGTACACGGGACCAACGGCTTTACGTCCCATCCGAAGGACGAGGCAATGATAGTAAAGCATCTTGCCTAAGGATAAGTTAATATGGTACAGATAGGTTCGATCAAATGCTAGTCCGATATTATCATTACACATCACTCTCCGGTATATACAGCACCTGCCGCGATTCCAGACTTTCTCCTAACCAGAATGCAACCGGGTCCAGCATTGCTTAACTTCGATGATCTGACGAGAACCGGTGTTTCAACGCTGTATGTGCCGTCGATTGCATGAAACAACGCCGTACGAGAATCGGGTGCGTCCGCATGTAAAATATACCGTTATGTTGATAATTATGAAAAGCAGACGAATATTTATACAACTCATTAAAACTCTTTCTTAAATGTAAAGATAACACGAGCATAGAATCTCACAATGTAAATAGACTCAACACTCAACTTATTCAACAAAATTGCAAATCTTTTATTGATATCATATCAGTTGAATATTTCTTAAAGTCTATTCATGGTGGTAATTGGTAGTAACATGTTTACAGCTTAATCTTATTAAAGTATGACAAGAACACATTAACGAGACCACTAATTGATTCGTTTATTTTGATGAACATAATAGAATTACGGTAAATCATGGTTAATAGATAAATGTTTAAATGTTTTATCTGATCACCGCTAAACGTATCAATTACAGTAACGGCGATTACGAACATTCAATCTATAGTTTAAAATTGTTAATAATAGGCTGTGATGTTATTAGTTGAATGAGATGCCACAATGTCGGAGTAGGTGAATTGGGAATTAATTTCAGTTAACTATTTAAAATAATGTTTGTTTTTACAGTATCAATAACGCTAAACTCACTAAAACTATCATTTTAAATCAATAGTACATTTCTACCGAGTCAGCAGTTATTTTAAAATGATAAAGTATAAATACAATATGTTATGGCCTACTTAAATGTTGTAATATATGTTCTAGAAAACAATTTGTAGACCATCCTGGCATTAAATACATCATTTAAAAGGTTTGTAGAAAAAAATGGCATTAGAAAAACTACAGAACTGCTGATTTCAATGTGTAGGCCTACCACTATAGTTTCCATGATTTGACGCTTTTTAAGTATAAGGCCTAACCCCCGTAAACATATAATGACTAGTATAATTAACATTCCCTTACCATATAAACTAAAGTTTAATTATCTGTTTTTGTAGGGGGCTAGCTAGCATGCTGTTAGTAATTAATGTGAAGGGGCAGCTGCATGTGTGATAATCCAGACGATGAAAGGAGCCAACCGCTACAACTAGACTCACGGATTTCCACAAAACTAGACATTATAGAAAATCATCCCATTTTTTTCTATGGGGTTAAGGCAGAAATCATGAATAATTTATGATCTCTGCCTTAACCTCATAAGGGGAGGACTTTCTGTCATAACAATACACGCTCGATTGGTCATAATATCTCTATGACCATATCATGGATTAATGAATAATCCATGGTCATAGTTTAGGCCTAGTAAGTAGGCTACAACTTAACACTATAAAAGGTACCATGAAATATCGTTTGTTTTTTAATAGCTCATTCGTTTTAGGCGATATGCTATACAATTATAACACTTATACAGACGAAGATCAAAGTATTCAATTATAATATAATTAAAATTGCTATAATAATGGATCGAAATATTGAGAATTACTAATTAATTAATAACGAAAATTCAAGTTTTCATCAATAATGTTTACGAAGGATTCGGTGGCGAGGAGGAATATGGTGGCGAGAAGTAATTATCATCTGCGGGAAAAGACTTAGATGGAGCCAGTGGAAAGAGAGATGGAGACGGAAATATGGATGGTCACACACTGAGGAGAGACAAACCATGCATAGGCACGCCCCCTGGAGCTCACAAGAAAGATACAGAAGATGCCCAAGAAACACCTATAGATGCGAGAACTTGACAGGGAAGTGGAAATACTCGTTATATAACTGGACAGGGTTGGAAGGAATCACCCAGAACCGTGTGAGATGGAGACGTTACGAGTAGTTAATGGCCTGCTAGCTGTAACAATGCATTTTAGTCTGTATCGAATTGTGTTATTTTTTTCCTTTCTATTGAGTTATCAAATAAAGAACAATGGGACTCCTTTTTTCCTATAGGGCCTATGCTTGTATATATATAATGTACATTTTTCAAGATAATTAGTTAAGGTGATACGATACGTTTTTATATTGTGTTTTAAATTGTATTGTATCTATGTTTCTAAGGTCAGGAAAACAAACATCAAGGATCCCAATGGAAATAAGCTGATAAGCTTTTTGGGCTATCCTTGAAAATCTTTTATAAATGTATTATTTGTAATGTCCGTAATTTATGTTATCACTTTGTATGTATTTTTTATGATGATGATTTTATTATTTCCAAATAAATTCAATTCAATTCAATTCTATGTTACATTATGTGACAATAAATTGAATCTTGAATCTTTTGAATTTTGAAATAGATATAGTCATATTCACAATAATATGTTCGTCCAAAATTGCAGAAAATTAGGACGTCAAAAAATCCTCAATTACAATATTCTTATTGTTAAGTAATAAAATAATGTTTTCTATACTGCATAAATAATCAAGATAGAGTACACGGGGAGATTTTATTACTTTAAATCCTACTGTATGAGGTGTATTTGCAGTTTATACAGGGAATTGTCAACATTTACTTCTATACTCTTCTACATGGTTTAGCTTCTAATAACCGAAACGCCATGCCTAGAGTTAATCTTATAAAGTAGTATAAGGAATGTGCATATCACAGCTGATTAGATTGGATTGGATTGAACAGACAGGGAAACAATAAACTGGGGGTAATGAGTCTATGAAGCCCCTTAGGGTAATCTAACTATATACATTGATTTCAAACACACATACTGCGTTGATAACATTAATATTAATAAGAACGTTAATATAGATATACGTTTTAAATAATTATGATATGAATACAAAATAATATAATACGACGTCATCGCAGTGATATTCAATGGTGATTGTAACACTTTCTTGAGATCTTTCGTGGGAGACACAATTTAGCGTATTTAGTGTATTATTCTCCATTTTATTTAAATAACATACTTATTATAAAGAGATTTATTAAAGTTTTGCATCACATTAATGACCTTCTTAAACATTCGAAAATGGTTTCATAAAATCTATGCAATAACTAGTTACAGTTTTGGTAAAAAGGAAAATATAAATTATTGTGGTATACTTATTATGTAATTAATACATTCAACATAAATTACCACAAACTATACCATATTAAGGGGTAGTCGCATCTTTGCACCCAAAGGAAAATCAAAATGCCTATAATAAAATTTTATTAAAGTTATTGTATTGTATCTGGTTGCGTCATTCAAAGAATGTATTTATTTATATTAATCATATTCATAAGCATGATTTGTAAAAAAAAGTAGGTCACGTCTTCCTTCATATGTTTATATTGTACACATTGAAAATGCGGTAAAACGGTTATTTTTGTCTGGCGTATTTTCTAAGACATTTTTAGATGAATGAATGAACAAATCGATGCAATACGACCAAATCGGAGTAAACCTACACAGATACACAGATCAAAGCGGTTTTACGAAACTGAATTGACGATTTAGCAATGTCGCGCTGTACGAACGTGACCCTTTTAAAGATAGTAACATATAAATCTTCAGATATGTTTTAAATAGAACATTTCAATTAGTCTGTTTGTGGTTCCTTACAACTGGATGGAGTATTTTTCATATTTTGGTTACATTATGAATGTCGTTTAGATTACTTTAAAGGATTTATCTTTAACTGAGGTCACATGGCTTTATTATTAATTGCTATTAAATGTAATGTGAAATAGAACAGATAACGACGTAATAAATACAACGAGATGGTTGTGTTAAACATCAATACTAAACATGTTAATATCTACATAAAGCTCTACACTATCAAACTAGTTTGACAAAAAAAGTGTGATGTGCCCAAATATGGTAGTGACATGCCAAAATATAGTAGTGTGATATGACATCATCATGTCCATATATGGGCAAATCACATGATTTTGCACATGAAGTTTAATAGTGTAGACAGAGCTAATCCTAAATTCTGAAAAGGCTGCTGAAAAATATATTATACACATTGAGGCCTCCTACAACTAAAACTACAGTATTATTCCTAAACGATTAAAAGAGCATAATACATATTATTATAATCCATAGCCATAACATCGGCAAGGGTTCGAGGCTCACTCGCTCCATGGTTCTGGTGGTAGAACAATGTCTTCTCGGATAAGGACTATAAACCGTAGGTCCAGTGTACATCTGGCTCATGTGCACTTTAAAGAACCTAGTACATCTTTCGAGATGAGTAGGGGGTTACCCCGGTGTACTAGTTCATACATACACACTGTCGTGGACAGACGTGATGGCGCCGTAGTTGGCTGCCGATGACACGATGTGACCCTTAGGGGAGAAGAATGTTGTTGAAAAGATGTAACATCTAAGTCCACATCACCTTTGATCACTAATTGTTGCTGGAATTGACGCTTTACAAATTCGTTTATAGGCCTAATATATCCAAATCAAAGGAAGATGGTGATCACATAATTACATCAAAGATTGCAATTGTTCAGTAGTTTATGGTAAAAGTGGAAAGTGTGTTATATGAATCGAAATTCAGCTGCTCTTAGTAGGCCTAGTCCTACAAATTTAGGACTGTCTTATAAATCATTTCTAAATATACATCGACTAAACCTATCAATTATCAATATAGTGGTAAAACACGGTTCGAAATATGGCTGCTGCTATCCCGTAGTGGATTTGAAGAAACATTCTTAAATAACATGCTTGGTAATTTAAAAACTATACTAATAATAATGACTGTAAAGAGAAAACAATCTGAGCCTACCTTAAAACTGAATAAAGTAAAGGCATATTGTTGGTGTAAAAAAAAAACACGGTGAACATACGCAGGGTTTAATTATGGAAAAATGTTCACCTCAATACTGCAGTTGCTTTTCTCTGTATATTTGGCCTACTATTTGTATTAATTAATAATATGTAGGGGCCACGAACTCGGTGAAGTGTATTTTCTATTATGTAAACTTTCAAAGAAACTCCTAATACAAGGAGGATTTGGCACTACCTGCCTTAACGAGTCTATCCCAATGGACCACTGTGTCAATGACGCCTAAACGTTTTCTTTACAGCCAGAAGAAAGACTAACACAGTCTATTGAGACTGTAAGAAGGATGTTCACTTATAGCAACATACAAACAGAATAAGAATTGATAAGTTAGTAATCAAGAGAGTTTTATATAGGACTCCAGATAGAATGGTGAAGTAACATTGACAAAAATATATTCTTGCTCGCTATACAGTTTATTCTATATATTATAGGTATTCTATTTTTGACATTGTCGTTTGCGACAGACGTCTGCCATACTACTATATATTATTATTACCTCCGCCAAGGAGGTTATATTTTCACCCCTGTATGTTTGTGTGTGTGTGTCTGTGAAGAGCCTGGAGGCCACAGTTTTCATCCGATTCTCACCAAATTTGGCCACAATGATCTATGCCCCAAAAGCTTGGACGAGTTCGATTGTGAGGGGATAAGGTCATAGGTCAAGGTTACAACTAACAAAAAAACTATTTTACTGCCTAGAGACCACAGTTTTTATCAAATTTTCACCAAACTTAGTCACAATGATCAATGACTCATCATATAATTATGTTTAAATTTTGAAAGGTCAGGGTCAAAGATAAGGTCCACAAAAAAAAAAAAAAAAAAACTCAAAGGGACTTGAACCAGCGATCTCAACTGTGAGAGCCTGGATACATAACCATTACACCAAACTCTCATTCACAACTTCGTAGTGTGTAGTTGGCCTATTTACAGTTAGAACTAATAAAAAAAATGTTAAAAAATATATATATTTTCCGGGGACATTTTATGTAGGGGAATTTGACAGTAGGCGGAGGTTTGTACTCTCGGAGTACCCTCTAGTTATTATTATTACATTACGGTATTGATGACAATAAAATATAAAATTGCATTCTTCTTCAAAGAATACGCAATTTTCCTAACAATAAGGCCTATAATTCTTAATGAAAAGTATTCTAAGCCCCCAAAAGGTATAACCTAATAACTTTCCTTAACTATTTGTATAGACTGTAAAGCCCACAATTTTTTAGCGCCCTTTATTTTTCTATAAAATAAGAAAGGAAAGACGTTTACTGTAACTATAAAATAAAATGTAATGACAAATATCATGGAACCATTCTCAAGAACAAATTAATGAGCAAACTTAACAACTAACAATGATCTAAATGTCATCAAAACTAGACCGATACGTTGAAGACTTTTTGTCTAGATGGGTCACATTTAGTACAAAGATGTGTGGTTAATATTCAACCCATGCCTACTGAGTGCTAATTGATTTCTATTACGGAGACTAGCAACCCCTACCATTGTAACTCCAACTTGAAACGATACAGATTCGCCAATAACACGTTGTATAGATAGGCCTATACATGTGTGCAAAAACCACGAGTACAATTTGCATAGAAAGTAGGTCTTGTCCCAAGATGACGGCAGTTAAAAAAACCGCCGTAGGATGTACTTTACACATTCATGTTATCTAAATATCTATCTGATATAAAAGCGAACTTATGTCGATACTTTTGACCATCGGCAGTCCGTGGCGCAAACTCACAAATATGTTAATGGCATTCGGAACGTGTTCGTGCGCACACGGGGTATCATGTCAAGTGTCAAGATGAGAAGAAAGAGAGAGAGAGAGAGACAATACTATGACAGCAGTATACCGATAATATAATTAATCTAGTTAGTTATGAATATTTCAGTTATGAAATAATGGATAAAATGTATTTCTTAGGCTGCCTTCAAGCTTTGCTTTTTTGGAATGTTGCCCCTCTTATTTTAATCGTATTAAACTGTTAATTTTTATTTATTATGAAATTATAAGAAATACATGTTACTTTGATTGCTTGATTAAGTGATTAGGCTTATACAGAGGCCTAGTGCACATTATTATTCTGAAAACTACGTACAGATATTAACTAACAGACATGATTGGAGCCTACCTACAAGATAATATAATTAAAATGCAATGAAAGTATTGTTCAATATAAGATAACGAATTAATACCAACATATAATATCACGATTGATATCAGTACGTCTTACCAAATTTAAAATTGTACCAATCACAAGAAAGTATATGATAGATAAGAGTAAAAGGAGACATTTTAACTTACTAAATACGTTAAACTGCGTTGGTAATAACATACGATTCATGGACACTGAGCCAAAAGTGTAAAATAATACAAAAGAGGTTGTTGATGTATCGAAAAAGGGCGAGCGGGGGAACCATCAAATAAAATCGTTTTAAATTTGAATTTGAACCTGACACTGAATTACAATTATGATGTCGGATTTTTTGTATTGTCTTGTTGATGTGGTTGGTATATTCAACTATAAAAATACTGCCGCTTGGAAACATACCAGCATTAGGCCTAGTACAAAACGATGGAAGAGTGAATTCCACTCTTCCCTGGGTAGACTACTGTAAGCACTTTAAAATTACTGAACTCAATACGTAACGATATTATTTTAAAAAAGTATATTCCGTAACATTTTAACGGTTTAAGGTATATAAAAAGTTTGATCAATTTACAAAGATCAACACGATTCAACGTTACATCATACCCCAAACAAATTATTACAATCATCGTTAAATAACTCTGAACAATATAATTAGCTAGATCAATAGTTAATGTTGTAATGATCATCTATCTAACGTAATCAATAACGTCAGAATATGAATGGACCTGTAAGTGGGCTAGATACTCTATGGCCCAGAACACAGAATAATTAAGCTATTTATATTGAGTACATTTAAAAAGAAATAGTCTTTTCTAGACCTGCAACTGTTCATTGTCATGTTTTCTAACTATCGTTCATTTCGTCACCAGTTGTCACCAACGACGTCTTCATCAATATCGCTGATAGTATCCACACTTATAGACCTACATTTTAGTTCATTTAATAAACTGCATTCGCTCATAACTAGACAAAATTACAATATATAAAAGATAAGCGAATATGATAAACATGGTTCAATCAAGAAAATCTTACCGTTATTGTTCTTTATAATAATAATAATATATCCTGAAATCGACAGCAGTGTTAAACGTAAGCGGACGACGTATAAATTAACATGTGATAAAATCCATGGCAATCAGCACATTATCGTAATTATTTCAAAGACTGGATATTCCCACTTACTGATATTGATCAAGAAACGCAACCACGTTCATAGCCTTCAGGCTGATTCGTGTACTCGGACGCCGGGTCAAAATCGGACTAATTGACATTAGATTAAAAACAAATTCACCAGTTAGATAACATGTTTAAAACAATAAAAAACTTACATTGTAGTTCTTTAAAAACAAAAGCATTGACATATTTTATCAAGCATAACCAGGTAGTCAGGCTGTGGGACCTGCTATGACGTAAGACGTATAATAACACGTAGAGAACACATCTGTCCGAAAACGTCGAGTCGATGGCGCATCACGAAATGAATCCTGTATATACACCGTGTGTTGCCAAGCAGTAGTCGCAATTCCAGTCGTTTAATATGAAAGCAGACGGACTGTGAAAGTATCTACACCCTGTTGTTTTCATTACTAATTATCATTAGTACATAGATGACATATTTATTCACTCCTAGAGTAAACATTCAATTAGAGAAATTATTAAATTAAGTCATCTCGTTTCGCCCGATAACCCTATTACAGGCTTGCTGAACGCTTCTTGCAGAGCATCAGTAACTAAAATGCATCAAATTCATTATATGAAAAGACTATTATCCTACCAGTACCATCATAATCAAATTTATCACTAATGCTCAAATAAAATTTAAATGATAAACGTAAACATTACTTTCCGGATAGAGTATTTGACTGTTAAGCAAAGATACGTTTGTACCTTACACTGGGAATAATTAGGCCATATTATAAAATAGAACCTCTAATTTGGGACACCCATACTACTATCATTAAGTGTATATATTCTCAAAAAGATGGTATTTTTTAACCTATTTACGGCCAAGGGACACTCAATTAAGAAGACACTATACATTGCGTCAAGAAATTGTCCCCTTAAGCTTGGTTCCCACTAGAACGTAACGCAATGACGTAAACGCAACGCAAGCGTTTTAACCAATGAAAAGCGAATTTATAGACAGTTAGCAATCACAAGCGAATAAGCCATCGCTTGTGATTGGTCAATTCACTTGCGTTGCGTTACGTCCTTGTGTTGCGTCGCTAGTGGGAACCACGCTTCAATAGGAGTTCTACTGTTATGTTTGACACTGGGGATGAAATTCACATTTGTTGATTTGTATTTGTTTTTAATACACAACAATATAACCAGGTATCAATAAACAACTACGGGTATTACAAGGTTCATCATATATGTTACATTGAATCGAGCACCACTGATATTCATATGGGGTGGTTTGTGTGTGTGGGTTTTGGGTATTTAGGTTTCACTGTACGAATCGAATAGGCGTAGGTAACATTATAACACAATTATGCCATTAGAACAGTTTTAAAGATGAACCATAATGAAGCATCGACCCTGATTTTAATTCGGAAAAACATGATTTGACAGACCAACAAATTGATATATAAAATGCCACATTTGTGACATATAGCAATCATTAAACATGCATTATAAGTTAAAGGGATCACCGGTTATACATTACTAGGATTATAAGTGTCATCGAGTTCAGTAAAATATTACACCCGAGTCGTATGTATGTTAAATCAGTATGAAAACTGAAGTAATCTTCAAATATTTATTGATTATTTTTCTATCTTATGTGGGTTCGTCCCACTTTTTATTTTCATATTACATGTTCCTCATCTACATTATTTTTTTTTCTAAACTTATTTTCATTGTTATACTATACACAATATACATACTATTCGATTAGCTATGTTTGTTTATTATCTGTTTAGGCTTAAAATATAATTGTACAGTTGTAGACCTATTCATTTTCTTTTATAATAATAATAATAATTATCACATTTTCCATTACTATTGTTTTCCATATATATTATAAAATAAGTACCAATACAACAACACACAGGGATATAGGCCTATATATATATATAAAATACCAACTGTTAATTGCCAACTGTTTATTACAGACTAATACTATTGTTTGTATTAATTATGTTTTATTTATTTATTTATTTATTTGGAATTACACCTTTAGATCGGTGGCACACTTAGCACAAAGGTGCATCCTTCACAATATAAAATATAACAATATAACAATTAACAGAAAAAAAATATCCGTCGAGGTTCAAACCCCAGCCGATGTATTTTAATATTATGCCTAGTTCACTGGCCAGGCAGTAAATTCTATGACGCGCCACGTGTAAATGCATTTGCGAAAGTTGATCAAAAGTATAGCAAGTATACAGAGATTCAATGTGTTTACAGTCAATTTATTGTGGAGTTGATCTATATTATTATACTCTAGATTAAATTAAAAAACAATCTACATAACATTATCACTTCAACCGTCATCAACAACAAGCGTATTTACCAGCATGTTCAAAATTATAAACTCATGAATAACAAACATATCCGGTTATTACTTTCATAGTCGTATTATTTATTTTAACAACGGTTTCAATAGCGATCTCCGAAATCAAACAATTATTGATTATTGATTATTCTATCTAATAACAACATTCGCACAAAATATAAGCCACTTATGCACGTGTTTCAGAAATAAAAAAAAAAACAATCTCTTTGTGACCATTCAACTATAACAACACATACACTAAAATTATTCAGAAAGCAAAATCATTAACAAAATGTTAGATAATCCACCTGAATTAGGGAAAAAAATAAAATCAAATGGCAATGTATGATGGGCTAAACTACCTCCTATGACATCATCCCGGTCCAGAAAGGTAAGAAGGGTCGACGACGACGACGTAGTACACAGCGTCCTCATATCAAGAATACCACCGAGGTATACCAGACCAAAATGGAAGAATGGAACTAACATCACCATTCTAGTCTCTCCTTGAATATAATGTATAGTTTATTGTACTATTTTATCCTTTTCTTATCAACAGAAAATAACATCACATCAAATAAATAACCATAGATATAGACTGGTTTAAAGTGTAAAGATCAATAGGGGGCCTTAGCATCTCTACCTAGCCTAGACTGGGGCTATCTGCAAGTAGGCATGTACTCGCACATACAAAATCGTCAGCACAACCAAGGTACTGAATAGTTAAGGGAACTTTTAAGGGACCTCTGAGGTCCCTTAAAAGTTAAGGGGAAAATAGACCAAGTTAAGGGTTTCCCTTAACCTAAACCATTTGTGAATACCACTTAAGTGAAACCCTTAATATTTTCTTGATTTAAGGGAAATTCTTAAGATTTAAGGGAAATATCTCACTTAAGTGTGATTGGTGAATACGGCCACTGGGGTCAAAGTTATCAAACTTGCTAACCCCTAAAGAAATGGAATCTTCTTTAGTTTGTTTTAAGTCCGAATTCAAAAATAACGTAAGTATATATTATTTTCATAATTTTTCTTAAATCTTAGACAATTAGTACATTTCTTTAGATGTAACGAGCTTTACCAAGTTTGATAGACCTTTTTCACCTAAACACTGCTGAACTGTACTGACTTCTGCAAACATATTGATAAATGCCACAATAATGGTATTACATAAACCAAATGTTAATGTTAAGGGCATATGCTAGTTTTTAAAGCAATCCCTGTTATAATAAAATAATATTTACTAAAATAACATAATTGTTCGAAACACTGAACAAAGTTATTTGCTATGAAAGAAGCATCAACTCTAAACGTCACATTAAACATCGACAGTTAAATTGATGGTCCGTAAAACATATTAATGGTTTGAATTAAAAAAAAGTATTCATTATGTCCGTTGCTGTAAGGGACAATATGGCGGGATGGAAAGGGCATTAGGCGACAAACCTTGTCATTTTCAACGTTCATTCTTAATTTATTCATCTAAATGTGTTATTTATTGGTGCATTGAATCCCATATTCTTATCAGTATTTTGCTTATTAGAAGTAACGCTTGGTTCCAATTTGGCACCAGAAGTAAATTAACCAATCACGACGCGGTGGATCGTCAGAACTGTCGTTTGGGATTGGTCAACACACTTGTGTTGCCTACAAGTGGGAATCAAGCTTTGATTAAAAACAGTGTTGGTGAATTAAAAAGCAATCAACTATAAAGACATAACCTTTCTTTATATGTATTTAGAAATAAAAGGCATAAAAGCCACCGTAATCAACAACCAGAGCATGGGTTTAGGCATTGTGAATCTGCAGATATTAATCAGGAACTGTCCACGTAGCAGGTAAAGTTATACTTTGTCTTAATGGGAATGGAATCAACAACAAATCATCGATCAAACTATCAATTTTCTACTACTGTTGATACTATCGATAAAATCGTAGTTGAGACAATAAAACAATTATATGACCTGATCTAGTTTTAGATAAAAGGAAAGCGTACCGAAATGTATAACAGGAGATCTTATGTAATAAGCACGGGTGGATATTATATCTTTCAATAACAATTTATTTCCATCACCAGTGACCTAACGTGACATTCAATCGAATATTAAGAAATGGTTCCGACAAAAGAACGTTCTGCTTTTATACGATTTAATATATCATCTCCATATTTATGATGGCTTAATTGCAATATAATCAAACACTTTCAAACAACCCGATGGATAAAGACAAGATCTGGGTCTATTTTCCTGATATCTTTTGAGACAGCCTATATTCCGAGGACACCCTTTTAAGGGGACACTTTCCCGAAAAACGAATGAGGGAAAATAATGTTTTAACACTACGGCCAATATCTCATGGGAAACTCCGGGTAAGACTTCTGGATTTTCTACAGTTATATTTGACTAAATTGTTATTATTCGGTTTTTTAGTTTTTCTTATTTCTTATATCGTTGAGAAATAAAGTATACCGATCTGTAGGCCTACACAATATCCGTAATAACAAGGCGCCAAAACGGAACTGATTACACCGTCACACAATTTTATTGATTGTGATGATATGTCTCATGTTAGCGAAATGTGTGTGGCAAAGTATCACACTAAACACGTTAGCATTGTATTTACACTCTAGACTAACATTAATACACAACTATGCATTAAAAAAAAGTCATAATTTCCAACGCAATTAGGTATAAATAGATAAATCAATCTGTATAACTCATTTTGTGTTTTCCCACCAGACCGTGTATTAGATTTAAATCTCTTTTTACCGATTATTATAATTACGTTGAGCTAAATGCAAAGCAGCTTTAAAAAAAAATAGTATTTCTGTTTTTATAGGCCTAAATGACCATACTCGAATAATATCGATTTGTAGATTATAAAATGTGTTTTAAACATAACATGGGGTTTTCAGCTGTATTGAATCCTTTATATTTAGGCAGATGCTTACCATCTTTTTGGAAACAATCGTTCATATTATTATCAAGGAATGATTGAATTAATGAATCCATGTACTTATTAAATTTGTAAACGAAAAACGAATATGGACCTTGGAAAAATTATGTATGTGCATAATTAACGTGATTATTAATATAAAGTCCTTTATAGTACCGCAATTACGGTGATAACATTCATTTTACCGTGTTCCTTAGTAATTATTATCAACTCATTTTCAAAAATACAAAGTGTATCGTTTAATGATATTTTGATAATAATTACCGTATTAAAAGAGTAAGCCTTAAATATGTCGATCTTTATAAATGTAAAAAATGAAATATATACATGCGCTAATTTACAGCTATTACGTTGAATATCGTAGTGCGATTCTGTGTTGTTGTATCATGAATTGATAGCAAATGTTTTACTTAAACACATAGTATAATGAACTGTACGGTAATTATAGTGAATTATCAACATAAAAAGAAATTTAAATAGTTTTGTTGAAATATCCTATAGCGCATAAGAAAAAAAGGATAAAACGGTTATTAATGAACAGCACATAATCAGGTACTTAGGAAAATATCGAGTTAAATAATGTGTCTGCGAGTATAGTACATGAAATTGTTATATTAAACATAAAACTAATCTTTAATAAATAAACGTTACTTTTACATTTAATTATTGTATCAAAATATTTTTTTTTGTAACTTAGCAACTAACTATGCTAATTTTGCAAACGTGAATGTCACCAACGAATAGTAAATACTAATCATACATAAAATAGTAGGCCCATCGTAGCATGATATTATAAATCGTGGCCTAGGCCTACGTGGTAAAGTAAGAAAACAATAAGAAAGCCGGTCTTAGAAATTAATGTCCTACCTTATTGTAGTATATGACATAAATTGTATTACCATAGGCTGTGGAAAACGTTGACGAAATTTCAATAAATGGTGACACGATAACTTAGATACTTCAAATTGATGATCGATTTTACGTGCAAACAGGTATCGTTTATAATTATACGCAGAGGGCGCTTTAGAACACTCTATTGTCAATTAATCTTTTCCAAAAGAATTAAAAAAGTCGATGTTTATTTAAATAAATATAGAAATTAAAATAACTAATATAATATGCACATGTTCATCATACTTGGACAACTTACAAAATGGTTTAGATACTTCGACCAAAACAAACTTAGTTCATTCTATAAAATGTACAATCTGGAAAAAGAAGGCCATAATACATGGCTGCAGTCGCGTGCTCAAATTTGAGTTAGTGTTTACAGACCAATCGACCGACCAACCGACACAATGAGCTGTAGAGTCAAAATAGAGAACATATGCGCTGATGTTAACGAGTCAAAATGTTTGTGCTTGTGAATTACACAAATAAATAATCTTCTTAGATCTATCTTATATTGTTGTTCAGATACGTATTATTCTATACAATACATTTTACAACACAGCCAAAAAAACGTATAATAAAGCGTATACTTACAGTTAGCAAATCAAAAAACCATTTCAAAGAAAAAAAAATCTGCTGACGTGTTACCGTACAATCATGATAAGTCCAAAGTGATGTGAAAACTCAATGATGCAGAAATTTGTATTACGATGATTCTCGATGTGCTAAATTGATTGGACACTATATATTAAATATTACCGCAAGCATTTTTTTTTTACATAAAGACCGTCATTCCTCCTCCCTCGAAAGGTATGGGTTAAATTCTAAGCAAATATAAACACTCGTATGGAAAAGGTTAAGCATCTGACTTCACAAGCTAAAACAAAGCGTTAAAGGCCGATTTGTGTAGGGTGTGTTCATATAATGTCACATAATGAATCAAGAGTTGTATCATTATTGTTTTAAATAGCTTACCTCTACTGTGTGATGACATAAGAGATAATCAACAGAAGATCTTGTAATATTACCTTAAATTACCGTGCTGAGAAAGTCTTAGGGTGTACTGGACAGTTGTCAACTTACATAGCCGTATAGATACAGCTTAGAGATAAATTGAACAAAATATGACCACCTTGCTTGTATGAACATGAACAACAACTGTATATTGCTTTATACATTAAATTTCGCAGTGTGTGAACCCCACTTCAAACAATATTCTGCAATTCAACAATATTTGTTTTACAATACAATATTTACAATCTTTTGTGCAGACCTTCAAGATATATTTAACTTGGTTTTTTAAAGAAATTATTCTTTATCATCACTTTCAACATGAAAGTTATCCATGTCCATACAAGTAGCAACAATGGAACTTGAATTGAATGGACGGACTGGCGTAATATTGTATTTTGTCGATGAACAACAATTTGGTTTTTCACTAACATCCACTTAAAGGTGCAGTTATATATATTACCTGTCGTCAAGAGAACATGGAAGATCGATATGGTATGCTTTAGCAAACTTCTAAAACGTCAAAAACAAATTAATAATAGTTAATACTGGGAAAAAGAAGCCGATGATGGATGTCATATTTTCGTTACCTTATAACGTTTCAGGCTATCGTTTTAAAATCAATCTACATCCTGTCACTTGTGATATCCTAGATCATACGACAACGATAATCACCTAGTGGCGACAGTGACAAAGAATCAACAAACATTGAAGCAAAAGTTTTGATACAGTTTAACCCGATGCTAAATATACTATTTTACTATGCGTAAATATGAAATATATATATATTATTCAGATCGATGACCAGAGCACAGCAATCATCGACACCCTACAGTATACCCACTGTACCAGCCTGTTATACCATGGAGGTATGGTTATACTCAACTATTAATATAGAAGTTTACTTTACACCAATGTAGTAGTCAAGTCTGACATACCGACGTACCGTTTGGTCGATAGAAACTCCGAATGTGAATTGAATTTTGGTCCAAGAAAAGTCTGGTTTGGAGAGTTTCCCATTTTCATAGATTCCGTTTTTTTGTTTGTTTTTTTAGCATATATAAGGAGGTGATCCATCCAGCAATTATCCGAGTGGAGTGGAGGATTATAATTTATCCAGGGTGGTATCAAAATAGGTTATTATTTGTATACTTCCCTGATTAATCAAACTACAAAAAAATGGGTAGGCTATTTAGAAATAAGGATGGCCTGGGGCAAAAATGTCGACGATTAATGTAGTATTGACCACAATCAAGATTGATAGGACCATCATATTTTGAAATTATGATAGAATGTTAGAAAGATCACCAACGTCGGTATAAATCAGAACGTATGATTGTTACCTATAGAGACACGTGTTTCATGCAATATGATCTTTATATAATTGGATAAAAATTAGGCCTGCTGATTGAATTGCAAGATAATGCAAAACGTTTAATGAATCCAAATTACCATTCAACAATGCATACGAGACCCTAAAACAGTAAGCACATTAAGATATTAAATGTTAAATCGCTATGTTATAGGATCACAACTTCTATAACCCCTGCTTAATAATTAACAATTAACTATCGATGCAATAGACACTGATGTCAAGGTCGATACAGAGTTTATATTTAACTACAACTCCTCATCCTTTGAGGGACATCCGTCTATCTGATGCACATCCCTACAAGGGCACAATCCAAAAAATGTGTAGGCCAATTTTATCAAGGAAATAAACTTCCTCTTTTACCTGCTGCAGCTAGGCCACTGAGCTCCAAAGAATGGAATACATCTACGCTATTTTTAAATAGTTTAGAACCTTATCAATATTTAATATGGATCTAATGTATCATGCCTACAGTTTTTATTTACAAAATAATAAAATAAATGTTAATTAAAATTCTGCAATAAAATAACCATCCATTGCATATCACGGTCAGCCTAAACGTCCGCTAACCGTTACTGCTCTTGTGAAAATTGACCTTAAGGCCAAGTAGCCTACAACTTTATTATTCATCAATAATAAGCTTTTAGTATAAAAAAGTAGACTTACTTTTAGGCCTAAGACTAAGTTCCTAACAACCTAATAATCAGAAACGTATCTAATCCTAGAATAGCTAGGCCCCTCTATTCCGTTCTAGGTAGTTCTAGAGTAAGAAGACCGTCTACGACATTAAGCCACTACTTAGGGCTTAGGGCGCCTACTAGGCGACCAAATAAGTTCGAACCGCAGACGCAACATTCATTTCATGTCATTCTAGGCGGCTAGGCCTAGCTAGCCTTGTGTGAGGCACAATTACACATCCAAATACACACTACTTACCTCAAATAACGTAATCCTGTTACCGGTAGAAAGTTGTAGCAGACTATTCCTAGGCATGCATCAAGAAAATATATTATGAAATGAAACAGAAATCATTTCAGACCAATTTCAGTCCAGAGCGATAGCTTGTGATTATTCAGCAGCAGCGATCACTATGCATTCCATGACAGAAACATTCGAATATCACCACGGCAATCGTCTGTACGCGCAGCGCGCGCTTTCTCCCCGGTTGCTGAGTAGCCAATCAGATAACGTAAACTAGTCTTGGCAACTTCTAACCAATCAGAAAACCAACCAATATGAAAAGTATCACATTATTATTAAGGACTCATGGAAATGATGTATATTATCGCATTTCATATTTTTTTTATTGTTATACTTCATTATCTTATTTATTTATTATTATATTGAACATCAAGATAGGCCTACATTGTAATAATGATATAGAAGATTACAAATGTTTTACCGGTACTGTAAAAATAACATCCAGTAAAGAAATAACAAAAAACAATGCATAAGCCTCCCTAAATCTTTATTAAAATTCTCTTGCAAACACACAATTTTCAAGCTACTATTCTTTACATACTTCTTCATATTTTCTTGATTTCAAATACAGTACAATATATTATATACACCAGTCTGTTGTATAGTATATACAATTAAAAATACGTCCATTCTTCGCAATGTATAGTCTTAATTATTTTATAAATGTTCATCTATCTATAAAAACAACATTTAAATGGTTCACAGAGTCATTTCAGATACAAAAATATGAAATATTTATAGGATACCAAATACTTGTATAAGAGGTAAATAATAGTTTGGTATGATTTTATTTTCACTACATAAATTAAAGTAATTAAATTAAATTGATTATGAGTTATCTTTAAATTGAAAATATTAGATAACTACTCCAGAGTCATCAACTGAAGTTTAGCTATTACGATCATCAAACTTACAATAGTAGCCTAGCCTATAGCTATATTATATCTATTTAATTTTGTATATTTCCTATCAAACTTCACTCAATTCTCGATACTTTCTCCAGTATCATATGATAACTTTGTAATTAGAGCATCACATGTGTTTCACATATCAACTAGATGATGAATTACAGAATTTTCCTATGACACTGGGCAAATATTGCAATATGTGGAGGACACAACACTAAGAATTGGGTTCAAAAGTTTTATAAAGATAGCAACACAATGTATAAAAAGAAATTCTTATTACATTAATAAATTATACTGTATATCTAATGTAATTGAATATTAAATGTAAGTTATAAACTCACTGGCATATTATTATTGGATACAAAATTACTTTCTGACAATAACAAAGAAAACAATAAGTATTTTGTGGCAAGTTGATACTATGACATTTTAAAGAAAAAAAAGTCATTTTATTTTTCAAACAAAACCATCAAAATACAACTAAAATTGCACGGTGACATTATAGTACTTTGTAAGGGCAAAACGCAAGATCTATTGAATAAATTCATATACAACGCTATTAAAACAAAAATAAAAGAGTCACCACCTAGGTTAAACGCTATACGACTATTAAAATAACTTTGGAAAGACTATATTTCATGTGGAGGGCACATCTGAAACAACCGTGTTAGTTAGGCTTGAAAGCATATCAGTTTTATCAACATATACCGTACATTAGATTAATGTGCATTTGCCATAATGATACAAAATAATGTACTAAATAATTAGAACCACTTAAGCAGAAAAAGTATACTTGGTACTAAGTCAGCACTATCACTTAATAATCTTTAAAATTGAAAACAATCTCTCAATATGAACATGAAATAAAAGTCACATGAGTTGACGTTTAGATTCAATTAAAACCACATACAAATACCCACTGATACAATGTCTTAATTCCCATTCTAAAGAAGGCTGAAACATTTAGTATCTAGTTTTACTGCCATGTATCCAAATGTATGCATTCAAAAAACAAGAAAGGGATTTTCTTTATTTCTAAAATGTGATTGAATACGTTTATTAATAAGCCAATGGTTGTTATTAACCTTTGTTTGTATCCAATCACATTATTCATATTTACATGAACATGTGTTTAAATTAGAGTGTTTTATATCATAATTGGGTTATATATAATTATCTACACTTTACATGTTATAATATCACAAATATAAATATATTAATTACATTGCATTACTGTCTTATCAATTAGTTAGTTAGTGTTAATTTAATGTTTTGTGTTAAAAAAAAACATTGAATTTGACACCTAAGCAGGAACCTGTATATTTTGGAAAAGAAAGACCCAAAGGTGATACAGTATTCAATGTAATTGTGCACAAAAACACAAAATGTTTATACAGAAGGATTCTTATTAAAGGGACACAAGTATTAGGGGTTGCCTGCAGTGTTAAAACATTTCCCTCGTTTTCATAAGAATGTCTCCCCCGAGTGGTGTTGGCTGTAGTGTTAAAAGATATACTGTATCTCCCCTCTTTTCACAGTAATGTCTCCCCTGAGTGGGGTTGGCTGTAGTGTTAAAAGATATATCTCCTCTCGTTTCACAGTAATGTGTCCCTTGAATAAGGGTGTCCTGAATAAGGGTGTCCTAAAGAAGGGGTCTACTGTATACCAACATTTCAAAGAAACTATTTGACCTACTTAATCTATACACCTTTAACTTAATTTTTGTGCATAGAATAATTAAATGTTTAAAACGAAAATAAACATAATTGAACTTTCTAAAGTTATTATATTTTATTTAATCACCCAAATTTATTCTTAAACAACACTGTCCAACATAATTCACAAGTTTTAAATTAATAATTTTATCACACATAAAAATTAGCGCCCATTCTCACATTATAGCATTAGCCAAAAGTATATACAAGTGTCATTCAAACAATGTACAATAAATAAGGCCATGATTATTATTAAAATTTACATTTACACTCATAATAATTGGTCTCAAATTAAAACTCTTAAAATAGCTAAGCACACACTACGTAATATATATTATTTTTATATTTATGTTACCACCTATTATAGCTTGATATGTTGACGTGTTTTAAAGTAATAAACAAGTTGAAAAGTTACTAAGTCAGAAACTACACACGATTCTCAGGCTATATGGCATATATTTTACAGTATCATGGACAGAATCAGTGTGTCATGAGTTCTGTATGGAAATTAGTATAAATACAGGATCACATGTGATGAATACGCTATAGAGTATGTCCTTCAGCACCCAACAAATATGGGTGTCCCATGAAAAGGGGTTGGCCACACGGTTAAAACATACATTTCTCCTTGTTCGTCTCTCGGAAAAGTGACCAATTTATTATGGAATTTACTTATGCTATACTATCTTTCTCCTATACACAGTTGAAAGAATCCCAGAATGTGTAGATCATTTTTGCAAGCACAAGTTTAACAGAGGGCAATCAATATTTGATGCGGCGGAGTGCTCATCATTTTAACAATTTTTAAAATCAATAAAATCTATTGTTTTATACAAGCTTTGCTAGTTTAAAAAAAATAATTAATTTGTTTGTATTGCGCATGGCAGCGTAATGATATATCACATGTTAAACACTTTTCCTGGTAATATCTATCAGAATTTGACACAAAAATATTACTAAATAAAATTTAAAAAAACATAAACCAAAGCAATGATATTATATTTGGTTGAAACATATTTGGTACAAACTTCTATTGTTTTCTGGGTTATCACTGTTATTAATGCTTGATATGCATGCCTAAAGTTGTTATTTATGTAACGTTAACATGTATTAAATTTATGAAATTGTATTGATAGTATTAATAGAAAACTATGCTACTTGATATGTTCCTCATTTTATAATAATAATAATAATAATAATAATAATATTGAGGATGATATGTTAATGTTCGAGTCTATACTTTAATTAAAGTGATTTTATCCACATAAACATACATTATCTTATATCAATTATTTTTATTGCCTGCTGGTCACATAACAAATATTAATAATAAGTTTTTGATATCAAAGTGAATGGTAATATCAAACGAAATTGTGATATCCAACAGATTTTGTAAAATAAAAGATTGTGTTAAAATTCAGCTGCTTACACTTTTAAGAATACCACATCATTTACAATTTAGAAAAGAATAAATAGTAGATCATCTTTGGTCTGGAAGAGTGTCCTAAATTTGCTACGATACGGTCGAGTTGTTCAAGAGTTCGTGACTTCGAGATTTCTGAATTGGCTGTGAGAAGTTGCCCTGGTTCTGGTACTCCATTGCACTCTGACGAAATTTCCGGCCAAAAGCTCGTCCGACAGAACCCTGAAAAAATTGTATACAGTTAATTAGGGTTTGTAATTAATTTAAATAAAATGTATAATCTTAATCAATTAATAATGTAATAAGTAAACTCAAACTAAATTATTATAAAACATAAAATAACTACTGTAATGTTGTTGTTTATAATTCAGTTTTGGAATTTAGTGCACCTAAACAAAAATATAATACAGTACTTAAAAAAAAACAATGCTCTATATTTTGACAGAACATAAAACAATTGAAAGCCACAATTGTTAAATTTAAATTATTTAATTTAATTTTTTTTAAATAACTTTCTATCATGCATTTCTTGATATTTGATACTTTTTACTACAATTATCATTGCTTTGAAATAATAATACAGATCAAAGAAAACAAAAAGAACATTGAACAAAAATAATACATTAAAAGGGAGAAGAAGATTTTTTTATATATAGAAAAAGCTATAATTGATGCAATATTAGTATAAAAATCTAAACCAAAAAAATAGTACATTTGTTTTAGGATATTCTTTTTTTATTTAGATAGAGGAAGGGAGTAACAACATCAGAGAGTGAGTTAAACTCTGGTATATCTGGTAGATAGGACTCACACACCAGCTAAAAATGATGTCTCCAAACCGGTTCAGCCTCAGAATTCTCCTCTGTTCAAAGATTCAAGACTAACCCACTAGAATTTGATGCAAATAAAACAGAATCAGTATTTCCAATCAAGATCGCCAATTATTGGGATACAAACAAACATTACAAATAAATGCATCGCAATGGTATCTTATAGATGATGTTTTAACATAGCATTTTCTCAGTCAACTGAGGATGAACTGGCACTATGCAAATACTGACAGGCTATTAGAAGGTCAAAAGTTATCGTGAGTAGCAGGATCAGTGTGCTTTATTTTCCAAATTGAAAATGTGAAACTGATAAGTTATAGACTCCATATCATGCTGTCAGAAGTGAGATTTCTTTCACATCAGGTCTGAGATTGGTGATGAGAGTTAAATCTATGTGACACATGCGAGAAGCAACCAAGAATCCATGCAGGTCTTTTGACAACTCTGGTGTGATAGGATCTGTACTATGTGGTATGACCTTTACCTCTCTATGCATATATCTGATAATCTATCCTATAAGGGCCTATTTACCCTCCCAGCATTACCCTTCAAAACTAATATATCTCCATTAACCTGGGTAGGCTTAGCATGAGGATTGCCAAAACCTACATACTAACAGTAAACTATAGTGACTCACAATTCAAGTATCAATGACACTATAGGTAGCAAAGAATGATAAAATTAGTTTTCAAAACAACCTCCAACTGAAAAAATCACAATCTAGAACTATAAAGTACAACCTATGAAATAATCTAAAAAGTTCATATGACAATGTGTAACCATTCTTTACATCTAATCAGAAGACAGGAATATAATTTCAAAGAATAATTCCTAAATAGTTATCTACTTATTTAGCAACATTTTACAAGATTTTCACCAACGTCAATAATAATCACACCTGAAGTATGTTTGTGATTTTAAATAACAAACCTAGATTTTAGTAAAGGTACAGGAAAGATACAGGATATGATGAAACATTGACAGACATGTATTGGTACTTAAAGGTTCCATAAATGTTATCAAGGAAAACATTAAATTGAATACAAAATAACATATAAGATTAATTTCTATTTTAAGCAGCTATCTGTCTATGTATATTCTGAAAATGGCCTGCTACATATCTGCAGATGTATTTTCTACATTGAAATAAAAAATAATGTGTTTAATAACACCTAATATATAATGTTCTGAAGTGAACTTTTATTTAATTATTCCGTTGATGTCAGGATAGTGAATACGGTAGGTGTTTGGCTGCAGAGTACAACATAAATTGAAGGGATTAATAATACTACAGGTTATTTATTCAATATGCAACACACCACCCTCACACTGCACACAATTCTAAAAAATAGAATCATTTAGCATCAAATAGAACACTGGAACCCTGGTACAAAATTAAATGGCAAGTATACGCAAAAGAAATTTAATTGTAATTTTACTTATAATCTGTACAAAACAGTTACAGTAGTAGCGGAAAAAACAACCTAAAAAAATTAAATAAATAAATGTAAATGTTTTTCTTATTCTAATTCAATTTTCACTATTTTCATCATAAACAAATAAATCCATATTCCACAACAAATCGCAACAACATACAGAAAATAAAAACAAATTAAAAATTAGTAAAAGTTGAAATATATAATGGAATGACATTTCATTCAAAGCTATTAATTATGGCCATGCTCATTACAAAATTTAAATTATAATATAATAATTATATGTATAAATAATTAATAACATGCAAGTATATAAAATATGAATAATATACAAGATATTTAACAGACACAAAATTAAAACACATAAAAATATTATTTCATTGTTGTCATCTGAAATTAAAATGTTATAAGTTATAACATGTATTTATAAAATGATTTAAAAGATGTAACAGTACTATAAAAATGAAACAAAAATAACTGAAGTTGCGCAGTTTAAAATATATTGCAAATAACTTTTAAAGAGAAGCAAAAATTCTTTCTGTATTGCACTGGTTTCTATCCAATTAAAAAAATAATTTTTGGCAGTTCATTTTTTTTTTAAATAAGAATATTAAATATTACAAAAATGTTGGATGTGGCATTGTTAATTAATAAAGACTGCAAATATTTATTAGTACCAATAAGTGAAGTCAAGGCACTCTATAAGTTTTGGTAATAATTTACTTTGATTAACGACATATGCCATAAAAGAAGGTGATCTCTCGATACCTGTGTTAATATTCAATTAACAATGCAATATACCGAAGTTTTTAAATATGCAATTTATTTGTTTTTATTTTTAAGAAGGGTTACATCTTCAAACATTACATACTATATAATGTAGTATTTAGTATATAAAGCTATGTTACTGTTATACTGTAGTAATGGTCTATCTATGTTGTAATACTACCGTAATACGTTATTAGTTTTAACTTTTCGAAGCATTATTATCTGAGAATCTACACTGCAGAAAATCTAAAACTATAATGTTGATAATAATGTTATTATTTGGGGATTTTTTTTTCAGGCAATTGCAGGAATTGAATTCACCCAAAGGTTATAGTGTTATTGTTAACAGAAAAGAAAGAATTACTTTATTGCTTTACTCAATATTCAGAGGCTGTCTCTCTGAGAGTTTCGTAAAGAGGGACTTTGGTAAGGTCGGCGGCAGACTTTGAAATCCGTCTCATAATCTAGGGAGCAAGTAAGCAATCAATCAATCAACTTTATTTCGGTATTAAAAATGAAAAAAAAAATGTTTGAAAATCATTAATTAGAAGTGTCATTCAGTAAAGATGATGAAATACTTGAGATGCGACTTTCTTAACAGCTCATTTGACATTTCATCCATCATCATAAGTGTTTTTTTAAATCGTATTAATGATCAACTGACGCCAACAAATATTCCAATCAACTGATTGTGTTTGCAGATAATGTTGGAATGAAACAATATGAGTCACATTTGTATAATATAAAACTAATAATAATAATAAAAATAGACGTGGGGAGTTTATGAATCATCTTGCCGATATAAAAGATGCAAACAAACGTTAATTGTATAAAAAGCAAAATACAGACGCCTAGTATGTATTAGTTTAAATGTAAATAAATTTTTTGTATAAAATATTAAAATTTTGAACGTCATACTGTATTTTAATTAAGTAATTAAAGTCAAATGTATATAAAAGAGTAAGTAATAAGTTGATATTTAAACAATTATTACTTCGAAAATTATGTCTACAAAATTAAACATCAGTTTAAATTTAATATTTACATGTTTTATTTCCAACAAAAATATAGGGTCACATGTTAATAAATATAATAGGTCTAGCTTATTGTTGTAATAGTAAGATATCTTTAAAAAAATAAATAATTTTAATATAATAAAATACATATTTGACAAAATATTCACAAATCAAAGCCTGCTTATTCCTTACCCTAAACATTGGGCGCCTCCGACTCCCTCGAAGTTCATCGTCGTTGCCCACATAAGAACGGACAAATGACCGCTGCAAAGACGCCTGAACGTGCTTTGAGGATTTGGTGGTCAAATTTGGCAACGAAGTGTTATCAGAGTCTGATGATGACCTGAAAATATGACATGAAATGGAGAAGCTGTGAGCATGCATATATTTTCAAATAATTTTACAAATGTAAATTAAAAACAGTACAAAGTTTGGTCTACTAGCATCATCCATTTATAGATGATATAGTAATTGGTGATGACTATTTTAGGATAGATGCAGGAAATGAATGAACTTTAGAAGATAGTTTATTATAAACCGAATACAGCATTTATGATGACAGGGAATAATTTCGCCAGTGTAAGCTATACAAAACAACCTTATTGCTACACATTTCTAAAATTGTGTATCAAAAAATACAATACAACTATTTTTCTGATCTAAAAAATCAGTTTGATAAGCAATATTGCTGAACAATTTTAATATGAAGTTTTCCCTGGATGATATCTATATGGAAAATTATGATTCTAAATATTGATGATACATTATAGACATGGTTGCTACTATTTTATTATACTAAATAACATTTTTTTTAGTGCGGGGGAAGCAAATTTCTAGCCTTTAAATCAACTAATTGATATGCATTTATTTAAGTTTCCCAGCCTAACTAAATCGGTGAAGCTTGATTTCTAGTCCTAACATCAAGGGTTCATTCCAAGGGTTGTAATTGTAACTGTTTCTACTCCACTCTCAAAGCATGGAACAAGACTTTATTTACAAGCACAATATAATTATCCTTTAATTATTGGTGAGTAACCTGCTGTTGAAAATGTAGGATTTTTTTAAATTCTATATTTTGGTGATGCTATTATGACAGATGATCATGAAATGTTAAAATGTGAAAATAAAGATGAAAAAAAAAAGATGATATTGACCGCATCATGCAACTTAAATATACAAAAACAACACCAAATGTTATAGTTGTGACTACCATACCTTGCTGGTCTGATTAATGAGTTAAACTCTGATGTCAGATGTCGTCGAAGGATATTTTTGGTTGAAGATATTCCTAAAAATGTTCCAAGATGCTCAGGAGTAAACGAAGAGTCAAGAACCACAACGCCACCATGCACTCCAGTTTCAATTAAATTATTAGAATATTCCTGCAAAACATCAACAAATTAATAATCATTGCACCTCAATTCAACAAGAAATATATGCAAATTTGCACCGTCACATTATGTATTTTTCTTAAAGTCGGTCACCAGGTGCGGATACAAGGGGGCCCAGTCGGCCCGGCCCCCTAACTTTCTCCAATTGTAATGCAAAAGATAGGACATCAAATTAAGCTCAGCCCTTCATTTCACCATTTTTAGGCCCTGGATCCACCTATTTCAAAATATCTGCTACTGGTCACAGAGAGGCCTAGGCTAAAATTCTAGAACTTGATAGCTGTATCATGTTACCATAATGAAAGCTCTATCATTACAGTTCATGAACATACTAGTAGAATAACATTGTTTTGAAACTTTTAGATACAAAATACAATTCAATTTTTATCCAATAAAGGATTAAAACTGTTCCACATTATGTTCTTACATCTTATGATGAGTGGATTGAGGGAGAGATCAGATGCAAGATAGCAAACCAATTCAAACTTAAATAAAGCTGTCTACACTATCAAACTTTATGTGACAAAAAATGTGATGTGCCTATATATGGACATGATGATGTCATATCACTAATTGGGAATATCACTACCATATTTGGGCACATCAAACTAGTTTGATAGTTTAGACAGAGCTTTTGAAAACAGATGTAGGAATGCGTACATATAATAAAATCAACTTACCTTCAGATCTATTGTTTTTGTCCATTTAATAAATCGCTGATTTGTCCAAACTAACGGGTCTGTATCAAAACTTTCACAGTTATTTCTACGTTCCATCAATATCTGATAAAAGGTAAAACCATCTCCTAGTTTACAATGCATTTTTTCTAGTTCATTTAATTTTGTTTTTAAATATATGTAGACAGAAAAATCTTATTTCAAGGCAATATTTTATTGTATTTATTTCTTTTATGTCTTTAGGCACATGGCAAAGATTAATACCAACAGTAAATAAACCTTAACCGCTACTCATATTGAATGATGAACTGGGTTTTTTAAATTGCACACGGAAAAACTATGTACGCTGAACCTACGGTTTATAGTCCTTATCTGTGAAGACTCGAATTATGAGTCGGCTTCATATGCCGATATTGTTAAGTGTACATGGTGAAAATCGTATGATAAATGTGTATTGTTTTTTATCAACCCCTTTTAGCCATAAAATATATCATTATTTAACCAAATTCTGTCACACATACCTTCTTATCAAATTGCACTTTCTTAAGGACCTCAATACCATAGAGTATGCTGACTTGGTGAAAGCGTACAGTCATATGTAAATACTTCTCCAGGTCTTTCTTTGTCAGTGTGTTCAGCACTCTGCCATCAATCTTCTCCTGCTCAAATGTTGCTGCATATTGCGGTAGACCGATGTCGCTCAGCCATGTCCGGCAAACCCACCTATGATCCAACTCCCCTATTTTTGGATAAGGCCTATGAATAAAATATATCATATCACATCAGCTGAGTATAACCAGGAAAAAATAAGGAAAGTGCAATTTACCATTTATCAAAGTTTAACCTGGTTTTCTGAGACCTCCATTTCATCATTTTCTTGAAAACACTGTACATATATATTTTATTATGATTTTTGATCTGATGAATAAATGTATTTGTAAATTTTAAAAAGAAAGGAAGAACACAAACAATTTGTTATTACAATTTGTAGAAAATGCTGGCAATAAAACCCAAGCAAAAACTTGAAGTATTAAATTAACAATAAACTAAATTATTGAATAAATTAAAAGTATTGCCCTTATTATGAACTTATTTCTTTACAAATACGTATTTGTAGTTTAAAAATTGCTGATGCAATGGGAACTGTGAACTAAGAACTTTTAATTAACTGTGGCTAGAGCATGTCTTATGAGAAACATTATATTATGACATATACAAAATTAAAATTAAACAAAAGATGAAAAGGCACACAAGCAGTTAATAAGAGCCTCAATGAACAACAGCATAGAAAACATTAAATAAACAGAGAAAAAGGCGCACAGTAGTTAATAAGAGCTTCTATGACCCAAGAACTGCAGTGTACAAATAAAATATAATTCAATTGGTGTTCTTAGTGAGTGAGTGGCCGAGCGGTTAAGACAGTGGAACCGTAATTACGTAGCCATAACATCGGCAGGGGTTCGAGGCTCACTCCATGGTTCTGGTGGTAGAACGAGTCTTCTCGGATAAGGACTATAAACCGTAGGTCCAGTGTACACATCTAGCTCGTGTGCACTTTAAAGAACCTAGTACATCTTTCGAGACGAGTAGGGGGTTACCCCGGTGTATTAGTACATCATAGCCACTGATCACCAACTGGGCTCTCTGGGAGACCAGTCTTTGACTGAAGAGGTTACCCAGTATAAATATATATTTCAATCTTACACTTGGTTAGAATTTCTGCTTTCTTCTATTGCTAGCCGAATTTTCCTTTTGTGCAGCGTGTTTGTTACACCAAGTCCCACTTCTAACTCTGAATCAGATAAACCTAATAAAACCTGCAAAGTAAAAAACATGGCATTGGGTAAATCTTCAATGTCGCCCTCTAGAATATAGTGGGAATTGTAGAATGTAAAGAATTTTGCATAAAGCTTTTAATACTATTAATGTGAAAATAATAACCAAAGTTGAAGCAACCAACAGATGTCTGCTTCCTAGGACTTTGACCCACAAATGTATGAACTAAGAATATCTACAGTGTGCTATGTTTAACAAGCATCTTATACACTTCTTTGGGGGCGGATCCAGGATTTTTTATGCGGGCGAGCAATAACATTTTAGTGCTTAATCAATACAACTGACATTTAGGACAACAATTTATTAGCAAACAGCTATTTAAAGATTCTTAAGAAAAATAGATATTTGAATTTAAATGAGTTTTGTTATTGTTCTTCCATCCACTACGATTTTACTAGTACTATAAAATATTAATAGGCCAATATAGGCCTATGGTTAAATAAACTAAGCAATTATGTGATTGATTGGCCTTGTCTGTTTTAAAGGAAAGTATTCCCTTAAAAGTTACATTCTCTTAATTGTTTCCAACATATAAGGTTAAATTATATTTCAAAAGAGAACTAAATCTAACCTTTCCACTTTTAACATTCTCAGCACACTTCAGGGTATACTGTGGCAAGCACAAGACAAGTTCTAACCAAGCAAGGACAGTATTGGCTCTCCATTGTTGCATCGGTTGAACTTTGCAAAGTTCAGCCAATCGTAGCTTCTCTTGCTCGTCAAGACCAATTTCTACCATACTACTATGTTTTGAAGAGACGCTTAAATTATTTATTGATATTGATGAATCTAAAAAATAACAAAAAGAAGAACACAAGTTAGGATTGTTTTTAAATTACTTATGACACTGGTGTTATTTAAGAAAAAGGTAAAATTAACATTTCATTCATACACTGTGAATTAAGGAAAAGTAATGTTGTGTTTTATTTCAAATTTTTGATTACAAATGTATGATTCATGTCATTTATCCAATTGTGTTTGAACAATACCATGAAAGCCTCAGTGGTCTAATGGAAAGGACATTCTGCATATCAAGCAGAAGGTTCTGGGTTGCAATTTCGGTTGGGGCGACTTTTTCTCATTCTCACATATTTACTCATCTTATCGTTTCAAATTAATATCACTGGTCGTTTTACAATAATGTTGTTTGCATGTTGTTTTGATAATGTCAAACTGTGTGATACAACAGGAAACAGTGGTGTGTTAAGACTATTTATGAATCATTAATCTATTTAAAAATATTATATAAATATAATTCAACACATCAAAAGTCCAGTTAATTCAAAAATTAATCTCTTAAATAATTGATTAAATTATCAATAGACAGGAAGGGTGGCAAGCGTTTTTTGCACTTTTAGTTTCAAGTTGATGTCATTTAGCTTTTTACTTTTAATGTGAAATAGCATAGAGGCTTTATGCATTATGCGAGGCCAATTTTATTATTTAAAAAAATAATCTGTTGCTCTTATTTTTTCCAATTTTGATGAGAGATACAAATGTATTTCATTCTATAAAGCAAATCATTACATCATCAATTAATGAATATTATTAAATAGAATAATAAAAAGCAAAATTAATATTTATTTACCATCAAACGATAATTGATCTAAAGTTGATTTGTTCTTCTTTCCAAACATTTTTGACAATGAGTTGAACTTTCCTGATTTCTTTTTCTTTTTGTGATGATCATTTACTGTTCTGCTTGATGATGACAATTCTTCCGAAGAAACCGATATATGATCAGACGAAATTAGAAACACACGACTTTCATCGTCTTCTTGCGAATCTGAGGAAAATGATTTTATCAAATTAAAAAAAATGATATAATAAAACATTATAGATATTGTCTGTCATAAAGTCGCATTTTAATTTCCCACAAAACAACTTAATACTGTAATAGTAGTAATAATTCGCTGTGTATGATGTTCTTATATCAAGAGGTAACGTGGTCAATGACCTAGTTTCAAACAAAGTTCAATAATATTAATACACATTAATTAAGTATCATTAATACCTAAAAGCACACTGTCAATTCTAATATTTATTTGTAGGAATTGTATATGAATTTTATTTTAGTTTATTTAATTAGTTTTTTTTATAGTTATAACGACCTATTATTTTCAAATAAAAATTTTTGTTTTACCAATTATTGCCATATGTAAGTTAATTAAATTTTCCATTATCATTATTTTGCAGTATTTATTTTTTTTTATTTTATCAAACTTCTTTTATTGAGGGTGACTCAAAACTGCAAAAGCTGACAAACATGGGGCAACAACAATTCTAAAGTGCTTATACAAAACCGCTATGCAAAGATATTCCATTACTTTTTTACATACAGATCATTACCTCAGAGATCTCTCTCTTTTTTTTAAAGATTGTCATTTTAATTTCTATTCAATCTTGCATAACTGACTCATAACAAAACAAAACTAGGTCTAATGCACCTAGTCAGATCATTTGGTGTTTGACTTCAACATACAACACTCACCCAGGGGAATTTATATGCCTACAGACTTGACAAATCAATAGAAACATATGTGGAAGATACACAGAAAATGTAGGTCCAACTGTTTAGGAAGATTTAGTATTCTAACTTCTTCTCATGAGAGACAGTGGACTGAGCTTTCTCTATTTTCTAGTCCCTTGAGCCTAGAACCAAGTCTTTCTAGACATCCCAGGACAGGACTAGTCATTGACTGTCTCTGGTGTTGTATAAGTTTGGAAGTAAAGCCAATGAAACAAGAGTTTTAAAACTACTGACCAAAATTATTATATCTGGTTTATATATATATATATACATATATATATATATATATGTGTGTTACTTACATTATTGCAATTTGGTCTTATACTATTAGTATAGGCCTACCTAGCTGTATTTAAATGAGCACTGTAAACGTCTAAAAAATGTTAATTATATGGTATCAATAATTATCCTAACATATGGCAACATTAAATTATATAAAACTGCTTTTAAAATCAATTGTTAGTGTCTATGAAATAGTACATACTTTTAATTTTCCATCAATATTGACATTTTTGGCAGAGAAAATCAAAGAAAAGGAAAATGACAGATCTATTTTACACACACAATTACTGTCATACATGACATAGTATGAAATCAGGAAGAGTTTTAAGGGAAAATAATGTTACTTTAAACATAATAGGGATAGAGGCAAGGGGGAATTTTTCTTCAGGTTTATAATCCTTTACAAAACAGGTACATGTACTTTTTTGTGTACCTGGGCATCTTTCCCCATCTATGGGCATTAATTACCATTTTAAGATACCATTATCAAACTGATCAAGTCAACACGCATTTAATATAGTAAATGCTGAAACGAACGCCGAGTATATCATGGCTTATTTTTATGTTTATCACCATGCATCTAGCGAACCATTAGTAATAGTTTGAAGTTTTAGTGAAAGAGAAATTCATTATGAGTGGAAAAATGAAGTTGAAATGTTTTAACTGCAAATCAATTTTTTTTAAATGTATTTTAAACAATGTTGTCTGACATTGTTTCAAAGGTCTATACATATATCATTATTCAGTTTTCCTAGTATACGGTAGTAGTATATGAGATAATTCTAAAGCTCTGTCTACACTATCATATTCCCAAATATGGTAGTGATATCCCAAATATGGTAGTGATGACATCATCATGTCCATATATGGGCACATCACATTTTTTTTACACAAAATTTGATAGTTTAGACAGAGCTTTTCACAACTCAACAAAGTTAACAATTTATTTATATTAATTTATATTACTACATATTGGGTATTAATAGTGAATATGACAATGTTTCATGATAAATATGGTACCGTAATGACGATGGAAATGTGGAAGGATAAGTTTGATATGGGTGGTTACCGATAATAAGACAGACAGAAGGAAATTATAAACGAATTATAAATGTTGGAAAAAAAAAAAGAAAAATAAAATTTGTTAAACTTGAAGGGATTTCCTGTTATTTAAGCACGGGTTGATAAAAGTCAGGAAAATACACTTGTAACTGCTAATCACCTTAATTCTTATCTCAAAAACGTCTTTTTTGATTTATTTATCTAACTTTAATTTTAGGAGTTCTGGATTTTTCATCAGATTTAAGGCACGCCCAGAAACAATGGCTACAGTGGAATGACAGACACATTTATCATTCTTAGATTTTAACCAATAGATTTTATCAATTGTATTAAAATTCTTAAAAATCATTTGAATAAAAATAAAAGTTTTTAAGAATCAAAAGAAATTTAAATACAAATACAAGGATTATATTTTTAAGAAAATCATTTAATAAAAACATAAAAACATTTTTAAAAGGACCAAATGTTTTAGAGTTTTAAATAAATATTTAAAAAGAAATTTAAATGAAAATAGTTCAATGTTGTTGAACTATATTTTTTAAAAAATTATTAAATACAAAAAAAAAGGAGGGAAGGGAGATCATTTATAATTAGATTTTACTGGCTTTAGTTTAAAATCCTAGAGTGACACTGCCAGTCTTTGTGTAATCATGTCAACTAAAAAGAATCCATTCAAAAAAAAAATAGTAATTACACATTTTTTATTATATGTAGACTTGCAGGGTAGCTTGGGCAGATCCTTTGGGACCCACAAAATAATTTAATGTAAAATGTTATACATTAAAAAAAAAATTAAATTTACGGTGTCAGTGACAGAGTGGTTCATATGTATCACAAATAATCAAAAACTTAAAATCTGGTTACAAGTCAAGGCTCTTTGTGTTGAATCATTTTTTTCTTATTTTGTCTAATTTTGAATCACATTATCTGATAAGAGGTCACTATAAAGGTCAAACAATCCAATGCATTCAAAATTATGAGTCAGATATCTGCATTCTGTATTTATTATATCTTTTGATTGACCGATTGATTGATCTTTACTTCTCTTTCAATTCAGTCTTTCACTTTATAATATTAATTCAGTAGAGAAAACAGATTGGTAAAAATTAAGAAAAAAATAATAACTATGTTAATAATAATGATGATAAGCAAATTCTTTTACCTCCAAAAAAGAAAACCCAAGATTAATATATATATTTATATTAAAACTTTATTTAAAAAGTTAAATTAGATGAACAACCAAATGTAAATGAAGAAAGGAAATTGATACAAAATCAGTTTGAAACTTTATAGAAACTGAAGAGAAATGTTTCCATAATGATCATTTAGTGTACTTGCCTTCATTTTGAGTACATTTAAAAAAATTACCTAAGTTGAATAAAATGTAAAGAAAAAACCGATTCATTATGATTGAGTTAGTTAATAATTAAATGAAACTTTTTGGAAATGTGTTCATGTACTTAGAATTTTGAATTTAATATCATGGCTCTCATATGTCATTTAATATCATATTCGAAAAGTTATATTTTATTTTGTTACTAGTAATAAATATTTTTTTTTTAAATCTAAACGGTTGTATTATTTAAACAAATTTCTAAAAATTGTATATTGATTTAATAATGTGAACACCTGCGATTATATTTATACATGCAATTAACATACAGGTGTCCACAAAGTATATTGTCTTGAGAAAGAGTTCTACAGAGAATTATTAGCTTCTACGTATCTATGTTAATTACATTAATTATAATTAAAGGTAAAATACCATAAAAGGTAAAATTAAGTTATAAAACACACATAGTTAATTATTATTAATTAATTAATTAAAGCATGATTGGCAAGATTGCAGAGAGATAGTAAGCAGCTGATAGACAACATAAATGAAAATGTACACAAAAAGGGTAAAATGCAAAGAAACCCTAACTTACGAAGCATTGATTATAAATATTTGTTAATTGCCTACAAATTAGTTTATTCCAATTCTAATATTATAAAACCTGATTGTTAATATTGCTACTATAGCAGACAGTAGAAAATTCAAAGGTTTTATCTATTATATTCTTAAGTAAAATAAATGAACAATGTTTACTATTGTTCGAGATAATAAGCGACTTTGATAACTCCAGAGGACGCAATATTTACAACGTAAATCGGGACAAAAATTTCCATCTAGGCCATAGCGCGGTGATGTAAACTTACATCATCGCCTAGCCTAGGGCCTAGATGGACATGTTTGTCACGATTTACGTTGTAAATATGCCGCCCTCTGGAGTTATCAAAGTCACTTATACTCAAAGCAAACGCTAAAATTCAAACAAAAGCTACTGTACAGTAAAATGTGTGTATTTGGAATAATGTATGAAAATAATACACAGTGTGAATATGACTTTTTCATCCAAAAGGTAAAATTACATAGGCCTACAAAACAAAATACTGTACCGACGTAGTTTAATTTTACTACATTTTCGTGCACAAATTCGCAAACAAATTTAGATGAACTTTATAATATATACTGATTTGAACTGAACAATTTAGGATTTATCCAAAACGGAATGTTAACAACACAGTGAACGAATGTAATTTGTGAATGTGGTCTAAACTATTCATGCATGGAATGTGTACTTTAAACATGTAATTAAACTAGAAAAGAAATGTTATAATTTAAAATATGACACCAAAAAATAGATGCCAATTAAGAAAACAACTATTAAGGTATAAATGTATACATTCAAATTGCTTTATGAGTTTCAAAATTGTTTTTGTCAACTTCAACATTCAAAGATTATATAGTTCTATTTATTAGTCTAAAATTTTAAATACATTATTTAATTTTAAAATAGACTAGAGTAGAACCCTATTAAGGACACCTGCAGGACCCAACATACTTTATAGAGATTTATTAAGAATAGCGGTTGGCTGTTTATTAAAACATATATTTTCCCTTATTTTTTTCCACCTTATAAATTGTGTCCACTGAATAGTGGTGTCCACTGAATAGAGGTGTCCCCTGAATAGAGGTATCCCCTAAATAGGGTGTCTCCTGAATAGAGGTATCCCCTTAATAGAGGTACCCCCTGAATAGAGGTATCCCCTTAATAGAGGTATCCCCTGAATAGAGGTATCCCCTGAATAGAGGTATCCCCTGAATAGAGGTATCCCCTGAATAGAGGTATCCCCTTAATAGAGGTATCCCCTGAATAGAGGTATCCCCTTAATAGAGGTACCCCCTGAATAGAGGTATCCCCTTAATAGAGGTACCCCCTTAATAGAGGTATCCCCTGAATAGAGGTATCCCCTGAATAGGGGTGTCCCAAATAAGAGGTTCTACTGTAACAGAAAAAAAAGTTAAATTTTCACCAAACATTGATCAGATATAGAAATAATTTCCTTAAAAATATTAATTAAGCACTGATTACTGTATCCCTGATTTTAAAGAAATTTATGAATTTGCTAGGTTGTTAGAAAATCAGATACAAAGAGAGAATAACACAGGATGATGGTACAAAAGTGGATGATAAAGAAAGAAAGAGAGACAAACGTCTCTTAGAATAGATGAGTTAATGGGTAGCATGCTCGCTAGATGCATGGCGGACGCTAAATTCCGCTTCTCTACTCACAACTAAAACTTTTCGACATCTTCTCCATTTGACCTTTGACCGCTGAAAAAAAGGACGTTTCATCACACGAATGCAGGAATTTGGAAAGGAAGGTTTGTGGGTTCCCCTGTACAGGGGAAGGGAAAGATACAATACTAGGAAAGGGGAGGAATCCATTAAGGAGAAATTGGAAAACAATGGTATGAACAATTTTAACATATTCAAAAAATATAAATAAATATATAACAAATTTATGTCAAGATGCTATTAATATCACATGAAATGGTGTGAAATTAAGACAATTTTAAAGAGATCCAATATATTATTATTACTCCAGAGTCTACACACACCAGCATACCAGTATAGAGATGTGAAGGGTACAGTATTAGCTATACATAAAACATCATTATTAATGATGTTTTATGTATAGATAATGCATTGGAAATTAAGTCACTTATTATATTAATTTCACACCATTCCCAGTTTTATTAATTCAGTTACCACCACACCTCTCACATGTTTCTACTTTTCGAAAAAAACAAATAAAAAATACACAAAAAATATACAAATTTAAGAAAAAACAAAAGAAATGTTATTAGGTGTTAAATAAAAGACGATGATTGTAACAATGGATAAAAACGAAATTGTAAAAGTTGGTGAGTAATTATAGTTGTCAAAAAAAGTAAAAATGGTTGATGTTGAAAGAATGTCTGACAATTAACGTGAGTTGATAAATAAAATGTTTTCTAACAAGCCAATGAAATGTCAATAATGATTAGCAATATTTTTTTTAGATTAAAAAAAATAAAAATTAATCAAATGTTATAGTTTAAGTACAGTTTATTAATTGGTTCTATTTATAAACATATTCCTCTTTGTAATCTATTAGCATTAAAACTCTGGAACTATTTTTATCACATTCACTCTGCAAATGTTTTGTTCTTTTGATTATTTTGAATACATACATATTATACTTCGCGGAACAAACATATTACAGTACTGTATACTACTTGCTAAATCACAAACAATATGTTTCAATATGCTAATAGTTTGTTTAGAAAGTTTATTATTTGCATGCAATTGTTTATTAAAATAAATGTTTTTAATTTATTTTCTCTTTAAACCACTAGAAAATGTACTTAATTTGCTAGTTTGATTTAATATTGATTGCTTAATTAATTCTCACAATTACAATCTTTTGTGATTGGATGCTAAAACGACTATACAAACTGCTCATAAAACTATAAAGTTTATTGTGTGCAAACGAATTCTAAAAAAAGTCTTGTTAATCTACAAACTGCTCTTACAACTAAATATAGTTTATTGTGTGAATGGATGCTTAAAGAGATCTTGTTATACAAACTGTTCCTAAAATTATATAGTTTATTGTGTGAATGGATGTTAACCAACGAATCATCTTTGCATGGCCTAATTCTTGTTTGTGCAGACTGCTATATGAACTGCACAGAGATATGTTGTGTCAACTGTTTGACAATTGAGAATTGAAAGATGATGAAATCCGTATGTTACTTTACCCAAGATGCGCATATCGTATGGTTTCAATTTGAAATGTCAAAAGCTGTGATCATGTCAATCAATAAATAATAAACAAATAGTTTGAATGTGGCACATTTTAGTCTTGTTTTGATGATGTAAATATGGAAATTTCAAACAATTATACACATTTTTAAATTCAATTTTTAAAATCATTGATTTTATTTATTTTTTTGAACAAAGTTGTTTTGAAAATATATTTGTTTACCATTCTTACCTGCTATCATTGATTGCGTCTGTGACCTTTGACTTCTAGACATTGGTGGCGTGCTATTTTCACTTTGAATTAGAGAAGCCGTGTCATTGTCTGTGTCACCTTCCTGAGAACTCCTCCCGGGCGTTGACATGGGCGTGTCTATAGGTGTGTCATATGGAGTACTAGTTGTAATATGAATAGGGTATTTTATATCTACTGGCTGATGTGTCACTTCACTTAATTCTCTTCTTAACTATATAAAAAAAACAAACAAGTTGGCTCTTTAGATTTCTTATTTGATCACTTTTTGAAAGCAGAAACGGGTGCAAATTATGTTTTATTTGATTTATATGAAGATTGGTTAAATATGGTTTTTATAGAATTGTAAAGCTGTCTACACTATCAAACTTTATGTGACAACAAAATGTGATGTGCCCATATATAATGATGTCTATATCACTATCATATTTGGGCATATCACTAAAATATTTGGGCACATCACATATTTTTCGTCAAACTAGTTTGATATACAGAGCTTTAGAATAGCTTCATCTCGAATACTGTGGAAGCTTCATCTCAAATAATGTGGAACGCTACAAAAAATAATGGAACCTAGCTGAGGTGAAAAAAAAGGTCAGATATCGTTTTGCTTATACCTGATCTAAAGTATGAAGAAGAGTAGCAATTTGACGGTCCTTTTCCTCATTGCTATCCCTTAATACTATTGATCTTTCTGCAGCTTCCTTCGCTCTTCTTAGCACTTCCCATTTGTCCTTTTCAATTTCTTCTTTCTCATCTTGCATTCTGTGTAGTTCACCATCCTTTTCGTCCATCTGTTCTTCAAATTTATGAATGTAATTGCGAAGACTGCCCTCATTTGCTTCTAACGTTCGATAGAGTTGCTTCATTTGTTTTAAAAGATCAACTTTCTCGCCTTTTAATCGTTTCCTATCTGCCTTCATTGCTATCAAAGTTAAAGATATAACATATGTATTAATAATATTAAAATTGTATTACGTGCTAATCTAACCATGATTAATGGAGAAAAAAACAAGGGCAATTCCAAGTTGAAAAAACAATCTATGCAATTTTATCTAGATTAAATCAAGCATACAATAAATTATATTATATTAATAAAGAAGATAAAAATACACTGTCATTTTAGCTGTGTGTTAATTTTCCATTAACCGTATTTTACAAATCACCTTCGTAGTGAGTCATTAAATGCAATATTTTGCCCAAATAAGCAGATAGACCAAAATATTACCTACTAACCGTTAATAAAATTTCCTTTTAAAACCTACAATAGGAAATGATTAGGGTGATTAGCTGAACCCAAAAGTACTGTATACCACACACTGCTTAAAAAAAACTACTAAAGTGCAAAAAACTCAGAAGGAAACTTATAGTTTTCCTAAAAGTTTTACAGACATCATCAAAGTTCTTAATCTAAACATGAGGTGAGAGGTGTTCCATGTTCATTCTGAATGTAGGGGAATGAGCTGTTAGGAGCTAATTGTACTAAGCCTCAGCATTATGTGGTAGGGTGGCCAGTTTCTTTCCATGCTGCCTTATCCTAGTGTTTTCAACCAAGTACTCATTTACAGCTAAGTGGACTGGGAGTTGTCGGTAATTGAACACGGGTCTCTCTGTATGACAGTTTAAGTGTCCTAACCACTCAGCTACCCAACTCCCTAAATCTAAACATACAGTGTACATTAAAATGTATATCCAATAACATACTACTAACAGTAAAACATTTTCAGAACTTCAGAAAGTGTCCCCTAATAGGGGTGTCCCATGAATAGGTGTTCTATGTAATGTTAAGAATTATATTGATGTTCATTTTGCAGGAAATGTCTCCTTGATAGGAATGAGCCAAGGTAGGGGTTGCATTGTAAATATGAAACAGGTCAGCAGTGATTGATACACAATACCCTTGATCTACAATTACTTAACACAAAAAATAAATTATTTCCTTTCTTGTATATCATTAAGGCAATAAAATACAAGGCACCTTAATATCAGAAAGTGCTTTCAACACTTCATCTAATTTGAATTATGACATTGGCAATTTATGGTAATGTTTTATCTCCTCATAAAATTGAATTACAAAGCGGGGACATATGAAATTATGCCCATGGACAATTGGGATTGGTCAAAATTAAACAATTCGACAACAGGGAATGATATAACAATATTAAAACAGAAACAATCAGCTGATAACATGAACATAATTTGTTTCAAAAAAGTAAATAATATCTTAGAGTCACGATTTTGAAAGCAGACAAAAAAATTATAATACAAATGAAAAGCCACTTAGGAAGAATGGACGACAATTGACGCCAGCTATTTAGGAACTTGCTTGTAAAGTAAATAACAAATTGTAAACTGTATCCTGACAACAAAAACTGTTCAAACAACAGACAATCAAGCTAAACGCTTAAGTACCCAGTTTATAGAAATAAACACAACCATACTCTAATGTAATTCATTCAAGTCTGGTTAATTTGCATAAAAAATAGTTTATGTAAATCAATACACAGAGTATGTTGCCCTGACAATAAAATAGTGTTTCCATGTTTGGCATTTTTCTGGTTGTTTAACTTTATTGTTTTGATTTAACTTTGACTTTGTATCTTCATTGAGATCCAACCAATGTTTACCCAAATCATTGTCATTTTAAATTATATAAAATAATATATATAAATAAATTAAAATTTTCTTTGGATTTATACAACGATATTAGTTTTTTTGTACATTTAAATTCAATTTTATTATCAACAAATAATTTTTAGGACCAATTCCAAGTCCACACTTTCACTTATATCTATAAAATAATCAGATAATATCATTGAAAACTACTATGATACTTAGTCACCAATTAAAACACCAAAATAAAAAACAAAATAGTGTAAAATTGTCCTTGAATTAGAAGGGGTAAATCTTGGGTAGATCCTTTAATTTTGGTATTTAAATCCAGAGTGGGAGTTCAAGAATGAGTTTTCAAGGCTAGTTAGACATTGACCGTCACAGGGGAATATACTACTCATGGATATGCAATTTCACTTTATACTGGATTAATGAAGGGGCTTGGCTTGGAAAAGGGTGGATGGCTGAATTGATAGAAATGTTGAGATTGACGACAAGACCTCCTTAAGCCCATCTCCAGTAGCAGTTACAGACAATTTACCTACCCTGCCTAAGCGTTAAAAGGTCGGAATTTATACACCATTTTGGTAGCTATATTGGATCCAAAAAGGCACAAATGTTTCACATTTCATTTAAACCTTTCATAATGCTGCCCTATGTGTATGGATGTGTGAAGTTAGGGAAAGACTTGTACAGTATAACAATTATTGCATGAGCCAGGTTGTCTACACCACAGAAAAGGAACCAAAAAATGAAAGAGAAAAGTAGCATTACAGTATTAAACAACATTTGTTAATAAGTTTCCTATAGACACGCTTTATAAGCTAATTGTCTAATTCAAAAATGTAAACATAAAAAAAATTCCAGAACAAAGAAAATGATACAATTTCTATAACACAAACTGTCCTTTTTGTTCCCCTTTAGCTGCTTTATAAACTTAATCTGTTCCAGAAAATGATTTAGATTTTGATCTTACAAATCATGCAGATATCAGTCACAAATTATCGCAGACATAGAACACTGAATGATGGAATCAGGACGCTGGCTATAGGCCAACAACAAGAAAATGTGCTGTTTCAAATATTTTGCAAACTGTGCATTTTGTATAATATAATGTTGTCAGAACTTTGAATTTTATGAATGAATTCATCATTTAACCCTAATGTCATTGAGTCATTAGTATAAATATAAAAGTATATGTCATCTGTTTAATAACCACACAGTTTCCTATGTTAATGAATATTAAAAAACATCTTTCCATATAGTTTCCCTGTTTTGGGCGAGATTTACAGTATCTCTTGAAAATAACTTTAAAAAATGCTGGAATGAATACAAAGAAAAACTGTTTCAAATTAGGTTTCAAATTAGACGCTCCTGATACAGTCCACTAAAAGTCTGACCCAAATAGTGGTTTTTAATCGGATACTTGTATAGTCTATAGATCAATTTTATAAATCTAGCTATTCAAAAAAACTGTATTATCACAACATAGCTTTGGTATCCAAAATTCAACAATACATATTGTAGATTCTGGTCCACAAGTGTCTCCAGAATTAATAAGAAAGGTCTGAAATGTTAACACCTAAAGAATGATTCTTAAAACAGTCCATGATTTGAATGAGAAAAGCAATTCATCTATAAATTGTGGTAGTGTGAGTTCTAGAAGCCAGTTTCCTGAGGGAATTCCTCTGGCTATCCCACCAGCCCTATTGATTGTTAAGTGCTTTGGTATTGTCTCCTGTGTGGGGAATCTGTTGAAAGCTAGCTTGTCAATAGTGTAATGATTATGACCTTTTGTCAGTCAATTGTTTACTGATTGACATTTGGCTGTGACTATAACATGACTATGGAAAATAGTGCTATAAGCTATGTTGCATGCTTTAAGTTACAATATTGTTTAGCTTGTTCGTCGTTCAAATCAGAGTAAGTTACATGTATGTTTGGAACCTCCAAGAGTTGTCAGATGATTTCGCTCACTGTAAACAACACAAGTAAGTTTTAGTGATCACACAGCCCTTTATGTCTTAGGTGGTTTTAATGTAATCTACTGATGTATAAATATACATTTAAATTTAAAGATGTCTTTTACAGGACGTGATTGGACATTGTAACATTGGAGAAGGGTGCTAATATTTTGATATGGGTTAGAAAGGTAAAAGTTAACCTAAGTCAAAAAGATTCAACAAGTTAAACATTGCTGTACATGGAAGTAGTTTAGGTTACTCACAGGGTCAAAATCAATCCCAGATATCAAAATAAAAATATATCATTGGTGTTTAGGTAAACAAGATTGTTTAAACTGACCAGTCAAATAGTTCATAAATGTCAACTAGGTTTAAACTTGATCGTTAAACAATTGTGTAGATATTGGCAATCTGGCTTGACATTTTCAATATTATTTCTCAACTTTGACAATTTCAAAACTCAACATAGATATTTATGCTTTCAATGCTGAAGATTAGGTTCTTATCTATTCTCATGTCTATAGTTAACCACATGTGACACACATAGTCCAATCATAGCAAAACTTTAAAGACATTAATTAACACACATTAAAATAATTATGAGAAAGCAGAATTATTCACAGGATACGGTAGTAATATTTGAAATTATGCATCTATTAATATTTAATAGGTCAAATCCGATAATTAACATTCCCAGGTACAGTTTATTTGTATCCAGGGCCCGGTTGCTGATTCACATACTTCCCAGGGCAGCATGAATAAAACAATGTATTGAATACAGGAAACAAAGTCTGCAAATAATGTAGCATTGCTCATTTGACACTTGCATGGTACGCAGTTTACTAGATTGTCAAAACTATATTTAAAAGATATTAACTGAACGTTTTATATACTATGTAATATGTAAAACGAAGGTTACTCCTACAGTACAGTGCAAAATCTCAGTTTCAGTGGAATTGAAAGAAAAACCATAGCCAGGGAAATTCAAAAGTTCAAACGAACACCTTCTCTTTGCTGAAGAGCCTGTTTTAAACTACAGACCAGACAAGTTCATAACATTTTTTTGCCTCTTTTGTGGAAAAAAAATCCTGGACATGTATGGACTTATGGAAGTTGTCTGTTCATATGAGCCACTTAATGTCTTTACTTGTTTCTAAAAAAAGTATATTAACTTATTTGACAACTTAATACATAGCATTTATTGATGAGTATGGCAGTGGTAATTGCTAGAAAAATATTTTTGGAGAAATAAATGGTTTGCTGGATTGTTCTACCAGTTAAAGTCTACCATTTGATACCCGAGAATACCCACACTTTTGTTTTGTCATAAACCCTAGATTTTTCTAGCTACAGTCCTGAGTATCGTACCTGTAAGAGCTTCCTTAGCACGTGCTAAGTCGTGTTCTGTCCTTGTCAACTGTATTTGAAGCTCGCTAGCTTGTGGTATCTCAGACTGGTAACTACTAAGTACTCGTAAATCATCAAGCTGCCGTAATAAGTTCTTGTTCTCAGCTTCTAATTTACTATTTCTGTCTCTTAACTTCTGTAATTCTTTTTGGTGTTCATTCTCCTCTTGTTGTCTTTGCCATTCTGTGATTAAAATAAACATTACGTAAAACAAAAACATATCATTATCAATGCAAAACTGTGTTAGTCATTTACATTGGCCTGATTGTTTATACAGTATTTTTACATAGCCAGCCAACTTTCCATTTCAAATGAAAATTAACTGAAAGGCTTATATACACAAATGTACTATTTTATGTTAAACTTTTTTTTTTTTTAATGAAAATATTTTAGAAAGATAGTCACTATATTGAGAGGTTTGATGTGCAAGGTTTGAAAATTCTGCCCAGAGTAATAGAACCGTTAGCATGATCAATGTTAAATACATAATGTACATTTGTTAAAAAGTTTGCAATATTCCACAATGAAAATAAAGTAAAGTTGAGAATGTTACTTGATGTTACTCCAGAACATGGTTATAGCATCACAACTAAAAGCTATTCTCAACTTTACTTTATTTCCTTTTCACATGTATGTTGTAGCCTACCACAAACCCTATTTTACAACATACTATGACTATACCAGTGACATTGGTTCCACTAAAAATGACTCTCTGTAACTCACTATTTCCTTATTTTAAGCTACAGTTCATCAATCTATAAAATAATCTTGCATCAATCGTTTACTCATATCTACAACATCCATCAGTGCTTTATGTTGTCAATTTCAGGAAAGAACCTGTAAATATGACAGTCACTTGGAGATTGCGTTGACATCAATTTCCCCACAGTATGTGAATATCACCCAGGAGTTCCAATACACCTTGGTTTGATTATAAAACATGGGAGACTTGACACTGTCAAGTAAAGTCAATCTGTATGGTAGGTGTTTCTGCAACCGCAATCGGATACGATTGTAATTATATTAACATTTACGAACCTTTGTTATCTTGAATATTACCATGTTCGCCGATTTCCGTAAGTCGTCGATCTCTCTCTGCTAATTCTGATTTTAATGCATTGACTTCTTGGTTAGCACTCTATATAAAATAAAACAGAGAATATATTGAATAACTATGTAATGTGAAAGGCTGAAAAGTTATGGTAGTCAAGTGATGTCGACAATATCTTAAGCTCAAACTTTATCAAATTCTTGTTTTCCTCCTTTTTTTTTTAATAGTTTTATCAAGTTTGTCCTGCTGCACTAGCAAACATTTATTGACAAAATCGAAAAAGGTGTCCCCTTAATAGAGATTCTACAACACATGAAATTGTCATAGTTTACATATTTTTCATTCTGTTTACTGAAATTTGTGATTGGATTGAAAGAATGATTGAATGGTTTGATGAAATAATTTGGAGTTGAATGATTACGTTTTCTGGAGCAGTGATCATAAACATTATAGGATTAAGAGTATCTAATACAAGAGATTATGTAGTGCAATTATTGACGTAAACTTGTATGTAGACAGCGTTTGATGATTATGTTATTGGCAGCAATCCATGTGAAGGTGAAGATGAATGTTGTTTATGCTCAAACTTGACATTCGGATTGTTCTTTAAGAGACATTTGACCTAATCATTTTGTTTTAATGTTACACTGCTCAGACAAACTCACCGAAAATGGCATGCTTTCTCTGCATGTGCATTTAGTATGACAGGTTTGAGCTTATTTTTCAGGTTATAGGAAGTGCTATTTAATTTTATTTTGCTTGGTAATATAGACAAACTGTTTGATTATTTTTTACCTGGAAAAATTAAATTAAATAGCAGGCCCTATGTCGCTCAAAATTTTGCCAAGTATTCACTCAGTTCCTGAGCGATTGCTGATTAATTAAAATTGTGAGTGGTTTGTATATTGGTTTAAACATCATCTTAAGACAAATAAGTCATATTTTAATTGGTTTATTATTTATACTGAGCCTATTAATGGATATAGAGCACATTATAAATATTTATTATTAAAAATGCCATGGGATACAACTTTTCAATCACACAACTAGTTGAACTGCTAGCACTATATAATACAGTACAAAAAATCAGCTTATTCCATACATTTTAATGATGCTTTATTTAAATTATCCCATCCTGAAAATGTTGTTCAGCATTGAATGTCAGACATGGCCTGCAGACTTTTGTACAAATAGCAAACGAGGACTTCCTCAGTTAAAAATGTTATAGTTGTATTGTACCAGGCAGTTCATGAAGAAATCAACAACGCAACCAGTAATTAATGTTACCTAAAGGACAAAATGCAAAAACCGCAAACAGCTGAAAGTATTTATAATTTTAGAAGACAAAAAACACATTCATGTTGAATTACAAAATATTTAACTGAAATGGAATACAGTAAAACTGACCATACTTTGTAAAGAAAGAATTTAAAACTACAAAATTAGAATGATGTCCATTTGTACAGCGAAGGATTTAAAACTATAGATATCACAGTTAATAAAGAGGTAATTATGCAAGGAATAGTTGTCCGGACATGAAACAAACATGATTGATAAGAATCTACAGCAATAATTGATGAATAAAGAAATGCAATTAAATATTCTTTATACATTTTGTTCAATTAGTCTAACATATTTATAAATGTAGAAAACATTCAAAAACATGTTCAATTTCAGTCTTAGATAATTTTGTATAAATTATTAGTTAGTTAGCATTTATAGCAAAACATATGCATTTTTTGGAATACATTGTTTAAAGAGAGAATAAGATTTAGAATATTTACATTTATTTGCATAATAAGAGTAATGAAGAATTTGAACGAAAGTTGAAAAGAGCTATAAAATGTCATCAGAACAAACACTAATAGAAGAAATATTAAACACAGTCAAAGGTGTAGCTTGAAGAAGTACCACAACCATGATACTACTAATTACTGTACTATCACTGGAATTGATTTTTTTCTAGCAAATCTTCAGCCAGACAAGTGTCAGTGTTCTTATTATAGCCAGATATTTGTGAAAACATACTTATCCCAAGAAGTTAATTACAGAATCAATACCACATATATCTTAATTTGAGCAAATTATAGCTGGTCTACCAATTATATGCAGTTTTATCACAGGTGGTGATCTGGCAGATCTAAAAATAAAGAGTTCCATTTAAAGCCTGATACAGTTTGTATACCCTTTTCACACTGCATAAATTGGTACAAATTTTAACAAGTTGCAGCACATTTTCATATTTCAATTTATTACACGTTTCAAACACACTTTCAGGAACCTTGTAGAATTTTGGGAGAAAGTATACTTTGGGCGCTATTTGATTATTATGCATACACTGTGATTGGTCAGTTAAATATCAGGGCAATTACACATGCGCAGTTAACTACTCAAACAAAAACAGTCCTCTTGCTGGGAGGGGACGTCTGTAAAGTCTCAGAAGATTTTCCAAAAAATCGTCTTCACACTATGCAAACCTGATTTCAACTTGTTACAAGTTAATTTTTGCAGATCTGAAAAGACACTGGTATATTCATTTACAATATGTATTTATTCATACAATAGTTCATCTAAATTCAGTCAATCTTTATGCATCGATAGTTTTTAGAACTTGTGTACTTTTTTTAATCAGGTAAATTACAGTTTACCATAATAAAATAACAACAACGAATGCTTGGATGAACATGACACATCACACGTGTCAGTAATGCCTTAGGTAACACTCCTATCAATTGACTGTCCACGGAAGCGGGTGTATATCAAAGATATTTGTAAAGAATAGGAGGATGTTAAAGACTAATCAACTGTAAAATTACATGTCTCACTCTGAAGATCCTATTGTCAAATGTAAAAATACTACTGAATAGGTACAACAAAAAAACTACAATACAATACAAATTGAATTCAATTTATATTTTGTTATTTTCTTTTTGCAAGGTCACTTATGACATAAGCCTCTGTATCATGTTTCATTCTGTAATTTGCACTTTTTATTTAGATGAATAAAATGTGATTTTTTCTAAAAGCAAATATAGTACCTGAACAGAATCCAAAATATTGAAAACACTCTAGAAACTCTCTAGGGTTTACATACCTGGGTGTTAATACCACCAGTTAATATACAGATAAATGAGTACAATAAGATACGAATGATACACAATATGTTTTAACAATATCTGAATTCAGTTTCTGGAAAACACAAACATTAAAAATGGAGATTTTGTTGCTCAGATACAGAAATTAATTTCAGTAATTTATTCAGTAATATATAAAAAAACAAACATTTAAAAATGATAGGATTTTTATATCAAGGATTTGCAGAGTTTAGAATGAAAATCAACCGTCTGCTATCAATGAAAACATACGTTTTAAACTATGAAGAAGTAATAACTGTATGTTGTGGGTATTTACCAGAGCTAATTAGTTGCAAATTCCCACTAATTATTCAATTACTAATTTAGTACACATGCTTCAGTTTCATTATGAAAGTCAAAGAATGACAGTGAACAAATTTATGTCCCTCAGTTTCAAATGTGGTCCTAAAGTTCGGTGATAAACTTAATTTGGTTTATATGGTAATGTATCATAACATACACTGTTGTATTATTTAATTTAGGAAACAATTAAAAACCACAATATGTTATTCAAAGAATTAAACTGTGCAACAAGATCTTGAGATATCCTGCAATCTCAGCATCCAGGTTAAAATTCCAATATTCTGTTAATAATATTGAATAAAGATAGAATCAATGTTTTTTCTTAGAAGAAATATTTCAGGTAATTGTTGTACCATCTTTTGGATATACCACAACCACAAACAATACAGAAAAGACCAAACAGGAAATTATTGAATATTTTATGACAAAAAAACAAATTGAATACACAGAAATATAATATTTTATTACAAGTCAATTGTTGATATAATGATCTCACGTTCACAGATGATGATTCACAAGACCACTCTGGAACCCTTTTCCTTTAAAATAACATAAACTACTTCAATCTTCTGGCCTTTCCAATAAATATCTTAAGTGAAATAAAAAGCTACAGTATACAAATCGGTCACAAATGAAATATGTTTATTCTTAATAATTTTCAATTCAACATAAAGTAATATATCAATAAAGTCTAAAAGTACCAAGAGGTTCCAAAAGATAATATTTCATTATTTTTTTCACAACGTAAAAACTCTTTTTAAACTCTTCTTTTGACCGCTAAATAATCAATACATCTCCTCATTCTCAAAACAAAAATAATTTAAAGAAAGTTGTACTATATTTGTAATAAACATGAACTTTATTATGATATAATAATACGTAAGTAAGGTAGTAATTTGTTTGCTGATATCAAAACATTGTTACTGAAATGAAACATTATAAATAGGTGCAATTATGATTCTGTTATTACTCTCTTACTATCTTTTCAGAATGCTATAATGAATTGCCATGCACCTTCAAACGGGCCGAATACTACACATTTCAATTTAATTTCCTAATGCATGCTTTTAATACATACTGATACTACCTTTGCACAAAGTGAATGAATGCTAAAGATATAATAAAAATATCTATGATGGAAATACCAGTCACTTTGTCTAATGACAAAAAGAAATAAAATAACTTGTTCTATCCGCAGTTCATGAATATCAAGTTGATGTTTATTTATTATTATTTATGGAAAAAAATAAAAAAACAAAATATGGCCATGAGTATTGGAAGTAAAGATTTGTTAACTAAGAGTTTTTTTTATACACTATATACACACACTTTTAGAGAGTAAAACTGCAGTATAGGGAATTTGACTAAACGGTAAAACTTGTTCGACATTCAAACTCACAAAAAATCATCTGTTGATGATGATAGTGATAATGAAGATGAAGATGTATACAATTATGGTATTAATATTACATATTTACATTGTTTTATGTTTTAATGTATGCTTTGAGTGCTGGTGTGGCACGCCTTATGGCGACAGTGATCCTTCGCACACTCAAAGTTTATGTATTGTTTTAATGTTGCTAAAATTAATAAAATAAAATAAATAAGATAATGGAAATTGTTTGTGTATTCTACATTTTTTATGCTAATGAGGTCAAAGTTATACCAAACGCATCTCAGAGGTAATGTACACAGTTAACAACACAGTATTTTACTGCAGATGTAACATGGATATGATTAGGATCAACTAAACTATGCCTAGAACGGAGCTCACAGTGCGTACAGTATAAACACAGCTTAATGTATTGGTATATTGAACTGCAGTAGCTATCATCACTCTTTGTTGCGTTTTAACATCACACCTCCACAGTGTTAGTATCAATCACACATAAATACAAATTGGTACCAAAGATAAATGGAGGAAAAAACATTTGAACCCAATTTAGCTGTGCTGCCACAGAAACTGGGGGGATAAGCTCTGCTGTAGCCCTAAGGCATCACAGCTAAGACCAGGATTTACTTAAGGTCTCCACTATAAAGTAAATTGAACTAAATCAGGTTTATTGGATAGAAATTAAATAAGAGCTTCCACAAAATCCAGTTATATAATCATTCAATTAACAAGGTCTTTACTAATTTAATCTAATTATTCATAATTAGAGAATGAAAAATGTTCTGCATACAATTGTAAGTCAATGTTATCTTTAATAAAGCATGACTGGTTGAAAATACCATATCATAATATAAAAACAAAATATGGCTATTTGTTTTTTTCAGTTAAAAAAAAGTATGGAAAATAAATTTTTCAAATAACTAAATTGATAATAATTTGCTGATTTTTTTAAACAAGCAATTTCAAATATATTTCCTTAGTCCATGCATATATTTTTAATTTAAACTTTTAAATTTTAAAACAAATAAATATAAGTTTGAAGCAAAAAAACAACAAAATATTAAAAAAGATTAGATGACACTCATTATATATTACATTCTATAATTTTCATAGAATTCTGAACAATTATTTAGAGCTACAAATCTCAAAACAATATTTACGGTAGGTCAAAATTTGACAAAAATCAAAACATTTTTACAAAATAATCAGAAATATTTGAAAATGCTAAAAATCATGTTGATTATAAAAAGTAAAGACATTTTCGTATTGTAAATAAGTATAATATAAATACAGGTGTTTAACTCTTCTAAATATTGTAGTAACATGTTCCATGGTATTTAATGGACCCATATGACAATAGATAAAGTGGTAGAGAGCATGTTGGACGGAAGACCCTAGAAGTAGAAACGCACCTTCTGTTTTTCAGCGAAGACAAATGCTGCTTCCATTGATTCAGAGATTGTTGCTAACTTGCAAGTACTCCAGAAATCATGTTGAAACTTCCACTGTTCGTGCCGTTTCATTCGGGAACCCATTTTCCACTTCAGTTTATAAAATAATCCAAACTACTACAGGGAAGAACTGAATGCAATACAGGGCCTACATCGATTGTCGAGATCCACATGCACAAATGATCTGTTCCTAGACTACGCAGATCTTCTTTCTAATATGATAAAATCTGCATTTGTTCGTTCAGGGTTTACTTGGAATTTTGTCCAATCAAATTGCAGCCTGGCCTTGTATGAACATGCTGGATATACTTTTGATGAGTGTGTTTAACAGACTAAAACTAAAACTTGAAAAATAAAACCATATACATGGCCTCGAACTGAATATTGTTTCCTGTCAAATGATTTGCTATCGGAAAGGACACAAGAGGTAACAAACCAGGTTATTTGTTAGATACACGGTAAAAACTTTGGCCAATCAAGATGGATATTAGCAGTGATCAACAAGACACACATGTTAAATGTAAGGAAGTCCAAAACCTTGAATAGAGAACCCCTTATTAATGATGGACTTGCACAAGTGGTATCAATTTAAATCATGCTTAATGAATCATTGATATTTTTAACATTAATGTGATACAGTATATCTTTAACCCTGGAACAATCATATCATGTCAACAATATGAAACAATATACAATTAAATTAAGTGTTTGTAATACTGTTTTGAATAATAATGCACTTCATATAAGAAGAAAACAATTTTATTGCAAAACCATTTGTTTCCGGTAAAATACAAATTAGAAAATGAAAGTGGAATCATTTTTAGACTTTTTATATACATAATTTATCTTTATTTATAGCTATTATATCATTTGTATATACATATAAATGCATTTATAGATAAACTGGAACAAATAAATGAATGGAAAGCTGGAAGATGAAAATTTATAAGAAAAAAAAAGATGTGTTTCTTGTCGTCAATAAAGAAGAACGAAATTGTTGAACTCAAAAAATGTAATTGAAAAATGTACATAAAACAAGAAACAAAATATCAGCAGTTTTATACACTAGTACTAATAATAAAGCTTTATAACTGTTTACAAGGTCGGTCGGATTATTAAGTATTAAATAAGTTGACACAAGCAGGTTCGTCTGAAATTCATCATAACTCATCATCTGGTACAGTGTTGGAACACTATGCTAAATCTACTGACTGGCCAAATCCACATCAAATTTGACCCTACTCTAGTAAACTGTTCTGCAGATTGTTTCTAACATTAAAATGAGATCTGAATCATCATAAAGTTTTTAGGTTAGTAGCGATACAGTCCTAAACCTTTATAAAATAAAATACAACATAAAACATGATTGTGCAGTGATGTATGCACAAGAAATAAAGTGGTAGAAGTTCTAAGGAAGTAAAATTTTCGCAAGAACAGGGAAAAATCCTCTGTGCAGCCCACATGGTTGTCAAAGACCTCTGTGAGAAAGTGATCAGGTTGAAACCACACCAACCTACTGGTGGCTACGACCCTGTTGTACAGTACTGTAGTAGGCCTACTTGACTTAAGATTTGTACCACTACATAAACTCTAGGCTTATATGGTACTAATTTCCTTTGAGGATGTCCTGAAAGCCATCAGAGGTAAATGATGGGATGTTGCTGGGTAAAAGTCTTTCAAAGTGTATGCCGAGTGGAACTAAGCTTAGGTTTCTTGACCTCAACTCTGTCTACTACAATTATTTCATAAATATATGCATATAGAATAACACGATTCATTACAGCCAATTACTTACCGCAGACCCTGCTTATATTTATGTATCAAAACAAATTCATAGTTAAGCGATCATGACTTAAACTTTCTCCGAAACTAAATGGTAACAGCCATGGTACCAGTCAATTTGTAATGTGATTTAGGTTAATAAATAGAAAATATTGAAATTAAATATAGTTTGTAATTTTCTTTGGATTCCAAAACTATCTGTATTATGATTGATATAAAAAACACTAACCAACCACGCTGCAAGTTAAGTTCACTTAAACAAAGTTGAGATGTAAATTAGCATTAAGTTTAGCCTTATAGGAACTTGAATATATCCCTATTTATGGTGGGACGGAAGAGTAGTCCATTATGGTGAAGGAGTGTTTAAGGTCGACCCTTATTTTTTTATTTATTTACTTTAATTTTTCATTTACTCTCCCAGGGAAGGATCCAGGTAACCTACAGTAGGCATAAAATAGACAGAATCCCTCTAGGCAACTGGTAAGCAAAGGCTACCTCTTTTTAAGTCATCAGAAATAGAATTCCCATCCCAGCTTCCTAACCACATCACTACTCTACACTCTAAGCCAACTACTGTAGTCAATAGGTCAAACAAATAGCCAAATTAAATAATCACCACAACTTTGATTCGATTTCGATTTATATTAACAACATTTGAAACCTGAAACATTATGCACATATTTGACATATTAATGTATGATTATCTTTCTCCATATTAGGGCCTGTTTCTGCTGCAACTGCTCAAAATACGGTATTTTTTATACCATATTTTTTAGTACCCTGTTTCTGCTAACAATACTGTACTTCTTGGGTGGTCGTGTTAAATTTCATCCTTTTTACACACATTTGTCATTCATTTATTTGGTCGATAATTAAAAGTCGTAATAAAGGAAGTTTTACGTCTCACTTTCAACAGCCTAGCCCTAGTGAAGAGATGTTGTGAGAGCACAGAAAACATCGTAATGGGGACAAGTAATTCGTTCCCTCCCGAGTTATTGTCTTTTGCAATGTTGTACTGCTTCACATGCTCTTCAGCCTTGAATTTACTTGCTTGGAGACAAGTCTATTCCGTACTCCTGCTGCTTTATTTTTTTAGAAATGTCTTTATAAATGTGGTTGTCCCTTTTATTACCTTTTAGTTGGCCAGACATTTTAGCTTCCCCACACAGATTTATATAGTAAATACTGTGACGTCTTCGCTCCACATTTTCGCCAAATATATCTATACACGTGTGTAAAAAAGCTGACAGCGACAGAAAATAAAAACACGATGTTGACCTCATGTCACAGGTCAAAAAAAATACGGTATTTTTTAATTGGCAGCAGAAAAGGGTACAAAAAATACGGTATAAATTTGTAAATACCGTATTTTATCCACAAATTTTGTGGGGAAAATACGGTATACAAAATACGGTATTTTTTTTATGAGCGCTATTTCTGCTGCCAAAAAAATACGGTATATATACGGTATTCAAAAAATACCGTATAAAATACGGTATTTTCTTGGCAGCAGAAACAGTGCCTTATACTGTCTGAAGAATTTGAAATGATAATAAACTTGGCAAACATAATGATAACACTGATTAGTGTCAATTATTAAACATATCAACAAAATGGGGCAGGTTTTTCTAAATCTCAAAGATTTAATTATAGAAACTGACTCTGTCAAATGAATTATAACAACCTTATTGGCAAGTAATTTATAAACAGCCATTTTGGCAAAAAGAATGACACCACATTTGGCCTTATGTCAAAGCGGGATTTCCAATGAAATCATAAAGTGCAACGGATGATATTATACGGTAATCGATCAGAAACACATTTAATTACTGTTATTCAGGATAACCTACATGGTTATAGAATAGTTATTTACACTGTTGTTATTTTATATAATCCAATAGCAAAAATGTAATTTGAATTTGTTCACAGCATCCTAAGATTACATATAAGAAAAACATCAAGTTTTATTTTGCAAGGTAACTTTGGAAAATAAAGAAAGAATGACAATGGAAGGCCTGACTAGGGTTTAATCCGGGAGCTAAGGGAGCTTAAAGATGTATAATTTATAATTTTTTTTTTTAATATACCATTTTATTGTCACATAGTTATCCACTATGATATTAGATTGAAATAAAAATGTATTGACCTGAAAAAAATGTAATTTAAAGCACAAAAATAGTCAAATTTGGTTGAATTTAACCAAATTATTTGTTTGTTTTTTTTCAATGGAAGTTATTAGCTTTATTAAAACTACAAAATAACTTATTCAAAGTTTGATTTATTGATCTTCATATTTTTATATTTGTTTTAGGGGACAATAGATTTTTAACCGAATGTCTTTTCATAAATAATTCATTCTTATAACGCAATAAGCAAGCTTTTAATTGGCTGCTGTAGATAAAATGAAACAAAATGACAAAACATATCCTCTCTCTTATTTTTAATATTTAGTCTCTTTGGAAAGAATTTGGCTATCCCAGTAAGTTATGCACAAAATTAACCTAAAAATCTATAACAAAAACAGTATATTTATTTTAGATATTTGATTTTGCTTAATTACGTGAAAATGTGACAAACATTACTAGGAAGATATTAATTAATAATTAACAATAGGGCAATTGGAAACATTGTCACATAAAAAAAAGTATGGGAAAATGTTTCAAACACTTTCTTTTCTTTTGAAAAAAAAAAACAAAAAACAAAAGTACATGGGAATTAAACTGTTTTTATTAGAAACATGTGAACATATGGAAACACAGAGCTGAAGATCTTCAGGAAATGAGATTGAAATCTAGAATAAGAAATGTAGAGCAAGTATTACACCAGTTACGAAAATGGAGCACCTCATGTGCTACATATCAAACATTCACATGATCTATTATTTTACCTGTAAAAAATAATCAGTATGTAAAAGTACAGTGAAAGCTTTTATAGGACTTGTTTCTGCTGCATATACTGTAGCATTGAATAAACTGTTTATTTAAAAAATATAATTTTTATGCCGACCAAATTTCTGCTTTAGTTTACATTTTTGGTTGGTCTTTAACAAAAAAACGTTAAAATAAGATACAGTAAAAGTTAATGTACAGCGATAACCACTTAAATGATATTCTAACATTAATTGGGTGTTTTTAACTGATTTTTTTTAGAATTCCATTTAGCCGATTACTGAAAATTTGTTCTGTTTCTGTTTGAAAGTTGTATATATTCTTAATAACTGTACAGTGAGTACAAACCTAATGGTCAAGAGGTGCTCATGTTGAACCCACAAATGTGAAAACGCCCACAAATGTGAAAACAACCACAAATGTGAAAACGTATCACCCACAAATGTGAAAACAACCACAATTGTAAAAACGCATCACCCACAAATGTGAAAACAGCGCCCACAAATGTGAAAAAAAGAGAGATCTTGTCGCCCACAAATGTAAAAAAGAATCCAAATCAAATTTAGTGCTAGACCCAAACAATTTTGATCGAGTTAATGTTAATGTATATACATTGTATTGAGTTGTTTCAAAAATTGTGTGTTCACGATACGTCTGTTAGGGTCATCGTTAACGCGTTGGATTATTACAATTTACTGCTCGTGCGCGCGATATTTGCATGTTAACTTGTTGGTGGTTTAATGTACGTATAGTTCAAGACGATATTTGCTGCGCGCATGCACAATACTTCCTTCCAGATCAAGGCCATGTTATATCATTGTTGCTTGTAGTTGTGTAGTTGTTAACTGGTTGACTTACTATTATGTACGTATAGTTCCAAGTCGATGCAAAAAACATCGAACATGGTAATATTCCAACGCGTTAATGACGACTCTAACAGACGTATCGTGAACACACAATTATTGAAACAACTCAATACACATGATATAATGTATTAACTTGATCAAACTTGTTTGAGTCTAGCACTAAATTTGATTTGATTTTTTTTTTACATTTGTGGGCGATGGTCGTTTTCACATTTGTGGGCGCTGTTTTATTACATTTGTGGGTGATGCGTTTTCACATTTGTGGTTGTTTTCACATTTGTGGGCGTTTTCACATTTGTGGGTTCAACATGCTCACAGTTTTTTTAATTAATTTTTGTGGATTTCTCTGCTCGGAGACAGGTAAGATGTTAATGCAATCAAAACAAACTTCATACCCCGAACCCAGGCCCCAACACTATACTCAGTTACAGAATTTTAACAAACTATTGCATGGTCATAAAATGCCATGGGATAAAACAAAACAGGTGGAAGGGTTATATTGTTGATTTTCTTTTGTTTAAAAAAAATTGTCATGATCTGAACCTCAAAAATGTATATATCTACATAGATATTACTTAATCCCTATGCTACAACAATAACATTATATCATATTTTAAAAATTGTTCCTATTTAATTTTTAACCTGGAAATTTCCAGGATAATGAAATACAAAAGGGAAACAATAGACTTAAGGTGTTTCCTGTTTCTGATCTCTTTGTGCAAATTGGAAATCCAAAGAACAGATGAAAAGACAAGACGTAAACATTAAATCATATTTTAATCTTACTTAAATCTTAGTTCTTTTTGTAGATTGTTAGCTTTAATAAATGATCAAATAAAAAATACAAATGTTTAGAAATATGTATTTCGATACCTACAGTTATAGGCCCAGTTACGCAACGGCTATAAGTGCTCATTGGCTAAAATTAGCCAGCTATGGGGCCCCTGAGCAGTGCCCAGAGGAAAAAAAACACGCATTAAAATAGGCTAAAAACGACACAGGTCTCCAGCGTTGGCGGGCCACTTAGGGTTTGTAAACTATGGGCTTTAAACCTCTGCGTTATGTCACTGAGAGGCCTACTGCTGGATAAAAATGCAGTATGCACACATACAATATCTCCCTTGAAGCGCTGGAGACTTGTTGGTTTAATATTTAGTGTACAGTATAAAAATAGGAGCTGTATTTGAACGCAAACTCTGTTTGGGAAGTTACTTTTAATGAATTATTCATTTATGACACTCCGATGAAAAACAACAAAGTAAAATATAATTTTTAAAAATATTTGTTCGTATAGGAAATGAAATTATCTGTAATAAAAATATGATATGACGATGCATATTTTGGTTATAATTACTATATGTATTTTGTGTTTGGGTTCAACCTTTGAAATCTAATCAAAATTAGAATTGGAAAGGAAATGTTATTATTTAAAAATGATAGCATTATCTTCACCATCGTGAACAGCTTGAACAAGTTTTTTTAAAGTTTGGTTAAGAACTTTATAGACAATAAGGATTTAATTATAGGAAATATAGACCATATGAAGCCCGCACATATACTGATCCCTTAAATATGTCTTTTAGGTGTTACAAAGTATTTCCGTAAGATATTGTTTAATAGAAAGATATTGAATACAGGCAATAATAAAGAACGAATTGTCAATCCATTTTTTAAACTTCTATAAAGTTGTAATACTGTATATCTTTGTAAAGTCATATATCAAGTTCAAAATACCAAACACACAATAGAGTGTTAACAATACAATAAAGATTCTGATAATTTATATCACAATTGGATGATAATTGTAGGCCTACTGTGGAGCAGTTTTCAGGGAACAAGATGTTCTCATATACTGTAGTATTAAGTGCATCTGACCAATATTACTGTACATCAGAAATGTTATAAAATTAATTAATTTAATTGCAATTGGTATATTTGATTATATTGTAACTGATCAAATGTAATGCACATTTTCATAGGGAATAAAATTAGGTTAAATGAAAGTGCATACAGTGATGTAGCCATGAGAAATAAAGTGGTCCAGTTTTCACCAAGAAAAGGGAACAATGTTTTTTCAATCCACCGGGTTGTCAAAGGCCTCCGTGAAAAGTTGTAAGGTTGACCCCTTACCAACCGTACTCGTGGCTACGTCCCTGTAGAGTCCACAAAAAATGTGTGTAATGCAAACTATAGCGTATACTACTGTACATGTGCTCAAATTTGTTGTAGCACATTCTATCTATGTTTTTTGATACTCACAATGGAATTCAATGGGGTATTGCTAAACCCCGCAAACCTCCAAAAAACATAGCAAACCCCATCGAACCAACATAAAAGTGATTGCATCATATAGTGTACCGCCCACTGGGTATATCAATGTAAAAAAAAATTAAATTTCTATTGTTAACAACTTATTTTTGGGGTAAAACATCATTTTTTGGTCAAAAATGATTGCTAAACCCCGCAAACCTCCAAAAAACCATAGCAAACCCCACCGAACCAACATAAAAGTGATTGAATCATGAAGTGTACAACCCACTGGGTATATCCGTGTAAAAAAAAAAATATTAAATTTCTACTGTTAACTACTTATTTTTGGGGTAAAACATCATTTTTTGGTCAAAAATGATTGCTAATTTTTAACCAAAAAATGATGGTTTATCCCCAAAAAAGTAGTTAACAGTAGAAATTTAATAATTTATATACCCAGTGGGTCGTACACTACATTATTCAATCACTTTTATGTTGGTTCGGTGGGGTTTGCTATGGTTTTTTGGAGGTTTGAGGGGTTTAGCAATCATTTTTTATCAAAAAATGATGTTTTACCCCAAAAATAAGTTGTTAACAGTAGAAATTTAATTTTTTTTTTTACATTGATATACCCAGTGGGTCGTACACTACATGATTCAATCACTTTTATGTTGGTTCGGTGGGGTTTGCTATGTTTTTTGGAGGTTTTCGGGGTTTGCGGTGTTTAGCAATACCCATTCAATGTGTTTCTCACCTGTAGTGAATTATCTATCCGAGATGTTAACCTTTTGTTTTCCTCCATGACCTTACGGAATTTTGATTGTGCATCAACGAGTAGTCGTCTCATCAACGCCAGATTTGACTTGAGGGAATCTCGTTCAGGTGGGTGTGAGATACTTGTATCATTTTCGGAAGACTTTGGCGAGAGGATGAACTGGACTATCTGGTCATTGAGAGTGTCTAGGGACTGGATTGCTGAAAAAATACAAACGTTATAAAAGTTATCGTGTAATGGAGGAAACAACCAAAGACTCAGAAATAGAGAAATTTATTGGAGAATATCAGTAATAAAACAGACAAGACAGACAAACAGTTTTGTAGAAGTGTGTATATTATTAATATAGGTATGTACTGTACACTATGTTATAAATATAAGGTAAAACGTATATGTGCCTTCATACACAAGTCTGACTTGTTACTTTATTGCTCCTTTTGAATTTAAAATATCACCCGATATGTCTTGTAGGCCCAGAGTAATAAGCCTACTGTAGCTATACTATACCATCATTCAACAACTTTCATTGTCCATAATCAGTATAAAGAAAATAAGGTATCACACACCACATTTTTTGAATTTCTAAAGAAGTTTAAAAACGAACCACTTTAATTGAAGTTAATGATTCTATAATCCAATGTAATGTAAACTTTGGCTGTAATAAGGAAGTTGTTAATTAGCAGAAGAAAAAGAAAATGAAACAATCGCATTCAAATTTACTATATACAATACTTTATTGAGTACCTTTCAAGAATGATGTCTTTGTTTTAATGTAAACAGAACAGAAAGTATGAAACTTATGTTTTTTATCATCATTATTCCTATCAATCATTGCACCTGAGGTCTATAAATATTAACACAATGTTAAGGACATTCACGTTACGTTGCATTTTTTTTTACATACTCTTAACTTAACATTATATTCAGTGAATTTTGAAACGCCAACAAATTCCAGCTTCAATTCCGTACTACTGCCCAGTATACTATTGCCTCTTCTGTTTCTATTTAAGAATCTCAAACAAACATTTTTCTTTGGCATGGATTTTAGTAGCTGAGCGTTCCAGCTAGGGTAGGGTTTGCTATAAAATGATGTAATTATAGTTCCCATAATGTAGTTCGTTAAGCAGAAGTTAGACTGTTCACACTGTTTTCAGTGTCAAATTGAGACTGTTGTTGCATTGGAGCTCAAAATTGCTCTGCCGGAAAGTTCAAAAGTGGTTATTGGTGATTGAGACCAGAAACTGTTTGGGTATTTTAACCCATTCTTATGATACTATAGGTTCTTTTTTGTGCCTTTATTTGCCCTTAAGCTCTGTCTACACTATCAAAATTTAAGTGACAATGAGATGTGTCCATATATGTATACGATGACATCATATTACTACCACATATTTGGCCACCTGACACTTTTTTTGTCAAACTAATATTTAATAGTGTAGACAGAGCTTAAGTAATTGCAAATCATCATTCGACCAAATATAAATATATAAACATACATTGATCAACATTGACAACTTTTAATCAATAGCCACTGTGGTATTGAAACTTTGTTACCACTATCTATCTTTCCGGGGGTACTAATTGGTACAGCCGAAATATTAAGGATGTTAACCCTACTTTCATACTTCATCAGTATGAGGAAATTCTATCCAGAACATGTGAGTATATGTGACATTTATAATGTTCCAACATCCAAAACTCAATCAATGGCCAACTTACAAGGGAAGTACTTTAACATTACGTAGGCTGCCTACCGGTACTCACTCTTGACTACTGATTTCCTCATACAGTAGCAAATTTATGGTAGAAAGTATAAGTCAGCAAGCATACAGTACCACAAGTTGCCTTTCTTTTTTGATATAAATATAATATACTTTTTAATTTAAGAACATTTATCTTAAATTTTGTTTGTTCAAAATTAGGTATATAATTGAAATCAATGTAATAATCTTCATTTAAGCAAATTAAATTATTTTTAAAGGAATCATTCAACATTATCTTACTACTGTTACTGTACTGTAGTAACTACACTTTTTACTGTATAAATGTACTGTATGACTCTAGTTTGTTTCAATTTACAATGTACTGTACAAGGCAGTTTTTGCAAGTAATGTGTGACAATTACATTAACACTTTGACTGCCAAACACGAAGATCTTCGTTTTTGGAAACACAACGCTTGACTGCCAAACACGAAGATCTTTGTTTTTCGCGTTTTTTTACGAAATCTGGTAGATAGGTTAATTATTGGTATATACTATAAATATGGACACTATATTCGGTCTGGACCGTGAATATTTTACTTTTTGAAAGTAACTAATCTGGTTACGAACGATTGTCAAAATGGTACCTGCCGAAATAACATACACCGCGCTTCACAGTAGCGCGTACAGCGATGGTTTGGCGCATTGTGTATCGGTCGCACGCTAGCTTTGCCGCCGAGCATTACAAAGGTTTATGTGGATTGGCATGTTTGTTTGTTATCTGAATAAAAAACAATGGATGAATTTTCAATATGAAGTCTTTAATTTTATTATTGTATGTATACCCTAATTGTTTTGGTGTTTCACTGTAAGTGGCCGAGTTTCACGCAACAAACTTGTTTAGAAATGGTATGAATATTATCAATTTACTCGCTAGGCTAGTAGGCTAGTACTATCTAGGCTATAGCCTAGGCCTAGTCGTAAAACGGTTCCGGACCAACTTTAGGCCTAGTTAACTAGGCCTGATGTCTTTACTATGTGGATTTTGGCGAAACATTGATGTAAGGTTTATGATTTATAAAATGTAATACATTTTTCGATAGTGATAACTTGTTTTTATAGGCCTACCGGTGCCGTGTAAGTAACTTTTTCGTTGTTTGTTGATCTCACCGGGCGATATTTTCATATTGTGATGTCTTGCACAAAATCGCGAATATCTCGAATTTCTTGCGCGAAACTACGAAAAACTCAAAAAGTGGGTTACTTTCATTTTACTATTACGATTTACATATTGCAATTTGAAAATCGTTCTTGGTACCATTGTAAAGCTAAAATATGATTATTTTAGTCTAAATTACATTTAAATCAGATCACATACATAGTTTCAATCAGCTTTAATAAAAACATCTAATTGGGCTATAAACGCTGGCGGTGGCAGTTTCTAACTGGAAAAACCAGTCAAAGTGGCAGTCAAAGTGTTAAAAAACTTTCTAAATTCATAAAATCAGGTTAAAGTGTAAACACACTGTACTTAACAGTAATTGACTTTTAACTGAGTATAATAATGTCATTATCATCATCAACAGGATGCATTTATATTCATGTACCGTAGGCCTAAATACCGGTAATGAACAGAAAGATCGATTTCACAAAATGCTAAATTATCACAGGGGAAATTCACGCAAAAATATTAATTTTTAATCAAATACTATTACAAATTAATGTTATTTTATGTTTTGCAAAATGATTTTCCTATGTAAATCACATTTAAGTACTCAGGCTTGAAAATACTAGTTATTCACATTAGTATAATAATATTAATTTACTGGTTCATAAAACTGAAGAAAAAAATCTACCAAAATGTAATTACTTAGATGCAATGAATATAAAATACCTACCAAGAATCAATCGGCTATCAAAAGTCCGCTTCATTTTAGCCCCATCAAATATATCCTTATTCACTGTTTGCAACATAGTGTACCGGAGCAATCGCACCGTACCAATAACAAGGCAAACACAACTACAATTAAGTCCAGCTAATAACAATCGCTTGTTCTTTCGATTCAATTTGGAGCCAATTCAAAACTTGGTGGCTTGTGTCGATATCCCGATTTTAAATGCAAGGACAATTTACAGTGTTGTTTCCTTCTCTTGCTTTCAGATTGATACTTTAAAGAGTTACTCGAGAGAGTTTCAAATAACAGCCGACAAACTTGGATAAATTAACACACAACAAAGAAAGTGATCAAACCTACAGCATAAAAACCTATAGGAAAGTCCATAGAAACATTGAGATGAACTGGTAAATAAATTAAAATAATCCATCTCACTATAATATAGTAAACAGAGCTAGCAAGTTGAAGTGTAGTTGAATAATTAAAAACTAATTTATTTTGGTTTTTTTAAAGCTAAAAAAATGATGACAACTTTATGGTAAACTCAGGCCTGGAAAATCTAAATTACCTCCAGTATATTCAGTAATGGTTAAAAATCATTTAATAAGGTAGCTTGTTTTAATTAGTGATGTTTTGTTTAAACTCAAGGTAAGTTAATAGTGATGATAAATAAAAGTTTCCCAATCAGGGTGAAAATCTGGTATCCAAGAATCAATTTGATTGGTCACTTGACTTCGGTCAATAGCAATGGTGCATGACTTTGGTATCATATGCTAACCTACAGTAACACCTTGAATTTTCATTTTGAATTAAATGAATGGTCTGTTTCAGTAGTTAGTAGGTGGTTTACACTAATTATTTCTTAATAAATGATGATACAAAACAATCACTCTTTTATTGAAAACAGATCTGTAAGAAGACATTGAATATTCAATAAAAATTCAATAGTTTCAAAACATTAAAACCTTGTAATTTGCATTCAATAAAAGCATCATAAAACATCAGATAAAATAAACTAAAACATGTTTATGACACCTGACACATCTTGTAAGGAAACACCAGTAATAAATCTTGTATCCTGAATAAAAAGTTCTTCAAGCAGAAAATAAAATTACTGTTAATATTTCACCAATTGACAAAATTCCTAATGCTTTGAATAATTTCCAGTGTATCAGTAGCCAGACAGTACAATATGGAAATAAGCAATAACTCTCTGTTTCTTTAACTTTTTTTCCAGAATTAATTGGGAAATATGAATTTATAGATATAATATTTAATAACCGTGGATTTAAAATGCAAACTTCCTTCGTCTCAACCTAAATTAACGCCCAAGGCAATAAAGTTCAAAATAGTGAACTTGGGATCTACAAGAAAGACAGGCTCTAAGATATTGTATGATAAAACAATATATACATTAGACTGATTAGTAATTAATTCTACAAATTAAAATTGTCTGAAAAGTTTAACAAATAAACAAAAATATATTAATTAAATTTGACTAAAATTTGGCAAAATCATCTACAGTATATAGCGTGACTAGTAAACAAATGTACTAGATCTGTTATGAATTTGACCAGGGAAGAGCTACTTCTGATTTTAATGTCATTTTTAATAATATATAAATCTGTTCCTTGTTCTTTTTTATGTAAATCAAATGTATATTTTATGGCGATCCTGTTTTGGTGTTTTTTTCTTTACACTGTTGGATCTTGAATAAATACATAAGTAATTACCTATTTTACCTTCAACAATATTAAGTTTTATCTTGAATTGAATACAAATTAAAATACCCTCCAGATCAATTGAAATAAAATAACACACTTAAAGTTAAGTTTCTTTACTTTTAAGCACTAGTATTAAAACCAAATGTTTTCCAAGTTATACTATGGATCTGATCAGTGAAGAGATTTAATTTTAATAACTTTTCCCTACTTAACTTTTTAACAATTCGTTGTACTTGATATTTTGAGATAGATATCAGAATACACAAATATACATACTGAAAGTAGACCAAATGAGTTTATCATAATACTTGAGCATCAAATTAAAAATTCCAAAGTTAAGTTCCTTTTTGTTGGTTACGAACATCTATACTTCAATTCATGTCAAATTAAATCCAAGTACTGTACTAATAGTACAGTAGGATACCAATGCCATGAGAAAGAAACTAAATCCAACACTCCAGATATTTATACGGATCACTTTTTTAAAGATTATCAAAATCAATATCAATTGAAACAAACTCTAAAGTTAATAGAAATATCAAAATAACAAATAAAAATAACAAACTAATATCTAAATTTGACAAATATATTAAAGTACATGAACAAATAAAGTAACTACAGGTACAGTAAATCTAATATTTCCAAAAATCCAGATTAGTTGTATAATTAATTACAACAAACTAAATCACATAAAAGCACATTTCAAACAATCCACATCAGTTGAGTAAATTATTTGTATATAGTACCTGTACCTGTAGATCACAATATTTAACAAAATGAAAGCCCCCAACAAAGGAAAAATTACAAACAAATGTACAGTATCAAACAAAATCGAAAAACTTCAATAGCTTCTAATACTTCCTAAATTCCAGATTTAAAAGATAGCCTATATTCAAGATATTTTTTATGAAAAATAAACAAATATATCCTTCAGTCAAATAAATGAAGCATGATCTACTTAATTAAAATGAATCCTGAAATGAAGACATTGTACAGTACTATAGTAAGGCTAGTTGAATGTAAACGACTTAAAACAATGCATGTCATTGAATGTATTGACAAAATGGATCTCAATGCAAAAGACAAGGCTAGTCAATAAAAATTGATCATCATGCCATACCATCAATAATTATATAATGACAGTAATAAGAACATCTTTTTTCTATATCAAGTTACTAAAAGCATGTCATAACTGAAAGCAAGGGTATAAACAGACAACAGGTGTTTATAAAGATACACAGGTGATTTATTATAGAATTAAAGCTCAGGTACAGGCATGAATTTTAAATATAATATTTGGTTAATTGTACATAAATCAAATATTTGTAACAGAAATCAAGACAAAAAAACATGAATTTCCCTTAATATGGCCAAATACAAAATTTTGCAAAATTCTTCCATAAAAACCAGGAAGACCTTTTTCAGTAGTTAGGTAGTTAACCTAATGTAATAACATGTCTTGTGACTCCCTAGTAGGTGAAAAAAGATGGTGGATATACGGTGGATAATTTTTGCTATAGCATGAAAATTAAAATTTGAAGTTGAATAAAAATTCCAGAAATGTAATATTCAAGTTATATTACCTATACTTAGTCATCTGATAAAATTTTTTACCACACTGTTTATTTTTCGTAGCTTTTTAAAATGCCTCTCTATTTACAAAATTTGTGTACAAAAGAATACAGATTTTACTGTGTAATTTGAACTATCCCCCCACTGATAAGAAAGTGCTTATTTTCAACAAGCTTGTGTAACACAAATAAAATCCCAAAAATTATGAAACATAGGGGAAACTATAGATCGATAATTATTGGAATGTATGATCAATAGAAATTTTTTGCCCGCACCTGGCCTTTAAGCAATTGTCAAAAATAAATAGGAAACTGTATATGTTCTACCACTATACTGTGGAAATGATTATCTTCATTTTTGTTTGAAAACTGGTATGAAAAGCTATATTTATTCACCTTTGTATCTGAATACACACCTGTTGTTTACCTATAGCCTGGTTTGGTTTATTGAAACTTTTGAACTTGAAAAAAAAACACTAACATTCTGTAATTCAATCACACCTTTGATGGATTTAAATAAATATCAATAATTCCATAATAAGGCCATATTATACACTCACAATAAAAAGACCATATGCTACACATCAAATGATAATGAAGATCTTATAGAATGTACCACCTGGTACAATCAATACAGCAAAGATCTGCTTTTTGCTCATGTTCAACCTAAGCTTTACTCAATAACTATAAATATACTTTAGATACACATTGAAAAATTTATATATCTATAGTACAATACTAAATGTGTCCTTGGACATTTCAATTTTACAGATTCTTTATCATCATCATACAGCAGTCAGCCACTGTCATACTACTGCTGGTTGAAAACCCTGGCATGTCATTGCGATCCCTTACTACAGTATCTTTGCTCTACGATACCAGCTACGTGTATACCCAATATTTTTCTCAACATAGGGAAAACTAAATGTCCATTGTACTGTATTACTACAAACAATACAAGAATCCAGTACTGAATGATTCTTATTAGGTTTTGGACATTAATCTAATGACCATAATGCCTACTGTATCTATACATCAATTAAAAAATATGGTCCATCCCTAATATTGGTGTTTTTTTTTTACATCTCGCATACATCTATTCATGCAAGTTCTCCTCATCTATTCTCAGTCTTCACACATAAACATCATAAATCCAAAATTGCAAACCCTAAAACAAAGTGGTATAATCAAATCCAAGAAAATATATCCACAGAAAAAAATTATGAAATACCAAACAATAATATATCCAATGAAAATAAAAACATGACAATGTTGCTCTTCTTTAGATATGAAGTACCACGTTTCGGTTACTCCTCCTCCGATCAACAATGACAAGTTGATCAAATATAAAAGCGTTATACTTTTCTTATGGAATATTATTTAGCGTGGGAAGAAATATAAATTATAGTGACATATGCTATGGGGCACTTTTAGCACTGAAGGGCTAAAAAACACAATAGCATTGTATCGGCTATCTATTCCTCAGTGAGCTTGTCATCGTCTGTGTATTCTATTGTAAATTTATTATACTAATTTTAACATTGACATTTCATGTAACAATATTATAGTCTGATTAAGTTTCCTGTATAAAACATTAATGATCAAATACCCTTGAACAATATTACCTATAATTGTAAAAATGAGTTTTTATGCAATGAACAAGATTTTAAATGTACTACTGTATCTAATAAAATTTAAGTTGTGAGTGTGAAACATTATTATTATAACTGTGTTCTTTAATAAGTCATAAGCAGTTCTGCATTTCCTACTCTTTAAATATGACATGAAATAAAGCAATATTTATCATTTTTTCAATTATATATTAATATAGTAAACAAAAGAATATAAATTGTTTTGCAGATTTATACCTTGCTGTTAGGAAATTGATGGAAATTATTTGAAATTGAGACACTGGGAAATTTGAAGGACTGCGTCATCTATTTTTAAATAGTACCGAGTATTTATTTTTGATGGCTCAATAGAGGGCTTTTGGGTAATCCTTATGATGTACAGTAATAGTGTTATAGTTAATTTTCTTTTTAAAATATCGATACAGTATCAGTCATTGATATTAAATAATAATTCATGTTGTCTTCCACAAACAACACATTTAACACCTACACTTTTACTACAAATTCTTAGGTTGCTCCAAGACTTCGTGTCTAAGCCATGCTTATAATTAATGCCAAAACCAGAAATAAGCATACAGTACTTAAACATGGCAATATCAGAAATATCAATGAATTTATTATAACTAAACTGTATTATCATAATTACTGTAATAAATATGCCAAAAGATACAGTAACAAAATTTGGATTAACTTCAATAACAAAACATCAAATGTAATCTTGATTAAGTGAGCGATTAAAATATAGAATTCTTGTCGACTGCAAAAAAATAACTAGAAGCAGCTTGGGTATTTACGCATGATCCAACAATCCTATTGCGGTGTGGTCAAGCATAAATGTGTTACTCAACATGGGGTTGCTGTTTGTAGTTATTGTGTTATGAATTCCATTCACATTGTTCATAGTACTGAAAATATAACTCAGCTTTAAATTACAAGTAAAAAATAACTATTTTCATTTTGCAAAGAATTGCCTTTCAAGTTAAAAATCCAAATGCCACATGGGATGTACTTTATGGTAAAAAATATCTTGCAATAAGTATATGTCAATGAAGTTACCGTAACAAAACTTTTTTTTTATTAATAAATAGTAATCTTCCTTTTCAGACTAACAGTAATAATACTGTATACACTGCAGTGGTATGCCATGTAAACCAGAGAAGACGAAATATGGTCCTATTCAAGGAGGCGTTTGGATGACTCTGGATCAGCCATTGTGTAAATCGGACTGTGTTTAGCGAGTTAGCTCTCCTCAAAACTTTACATCCATTTAACATAAGTTTATAATATTTTTTAATCCTAACATAAAAAAAAAACATGTTTTAACAAGTAAATTACCAAATTTTTCGTTTCTATTTTTTGTTTTTTACAAAACCACAGAAAACGTACATAACATCCTGTAACAATGGTGAGATATGTATGGGCACGGTTGCCCACATGAGGGTGTGGCTCATGGACAATACCACTTTGTCCTATTGGGGTGTTCAAAGTTTTTGTTACTTTTCTAGTCCTTTCTTTTTTTATCTTTCATTCGCACATGGTTGTAGTTTAAGTGTATAGACGTTTTTTTTTTATAAATTCGCTATACAGTTTTATTACTATTAGTGTATTCACCAATTGACTACCATGTTCCCGCCTTGGAGGGAAAGGGTCTGTATGCTAGTTCAAGTAAGCTAGGCACGATATACGGGCAGTATGGAAATAATTATTACGTTCCCGAGGTTTTAAAATATATAAATCAAAATATATAAATCAAAATAAATGTAGTTAATGAAATATAATTACATTTTTTAAATGTTAAGCTCAACTACATTTAAATTACTGTAAACTCAACTCTAATTTGTGGGAGTTGATGTTTAGTAAATAAGTCACTTTATTAGTTCCTGTATATACAAAACAATGTGACATCATATCCTCAAGCTATATAGTAAAGTCAGAGATAGTACTATGTTGTATAATATTAATTAATTATATTTTTACATTTGTAATGCCAAATATAGATTAATTGTAAAGTAACACATTTAAATTTAAACAAACATACTGAGGCCTACTGTACATAACCATTCTTATTTTTGGAAATGTTATTTAGATAAATAATTTTTGTAATATAATTAAACAGATATTTTCAAAATTAAGTAATAGAAGTTTGTGTGTGTGTTTCATTAGAAAAAGAGAAGGGAAACAGATGGTCACCAAATGATTTGAATCCCTTCCACACAGAAACTATGGTACAAGCCAACGTTATGTCGGTCTACACCTTTTCACACAGGAAATATATTGCGAAAAGGTGTAAAACTGGCATATTTATAGCTTGATAAATCATGAAGCTACTGTAAGGAGAGGTTCCCAACTTTAACCCTTGGTTATCCTTTTCATTTTAATTAGATAAAAATAAAAAGAGAATTAACACAAACCTAATTCCATATAGTTAAATCCGTAGTCAGAGTTCATCCAATCCTCTGTTAGCCACACTCTTTGCACCGAAATCATTGTGAAACTGACACCACAAAAGGTGTTTTTTAACCCAAAATTAGTATTCCTTCATACAGTATTATAATACTATAGCAACAGCCTGTATATTTCAATCAATGATCATTATTATTATCCTTTGAAAGACTTTATCTAAATCTAATAAAATCCAATCCAGTGATGAACTGTTTATTATCCACTTGTGGCACTGATGTTAACTAACATAGTGTTTTCCCACAATCAATATTCAAACATTGAGTCAAACAGGTATAAAAGACTTGTCAACAGGTTAAGAATAACACAATATGTACACAGGTGGTTATCTATCACTTTCCTTCCTTTTAATCCAAATAAACTCATCTGTCATATGTTCTGCACTGCTTCTCACAATTCTTCTCACTGAGTAGAAGTGATTATATACTTTCTCATTCCATAACCAGTATGTTTATGGACTATAAATTATCACAACCAATATAAACAATGTCACAAACAATGCAATAAAGCCATACACACAAAGTTGAAATTCCTACATATATAGAATCGATTTCATTGACCAATCAGCAACTTGTTAGAAAACAATAGTTGGGTGGTGTTTGTGCTAGAAATAATTAAGACCCACTTGGATGCCCACATGGGATCAGTTCCTGCCCAAGGTTAATGTAACCCATTTTTGTGGCATATCAAGAGGAAGTTATTTAAAGGAAATGATCTTGATAAGTATGAATCGACTGGTATTTCTGACCTTAACCTTTTTTCATTGATTAATTTTTTTTCAAGTTTTTAAATTAATATGCTTTATACAGACTATTATTTACTTTCTTAAATTAGACAGTAATATTAAGATTATGACTTCAGATCATCCAACTCATCACTTCATAATTAAGTTATGACCACCAATAAACTGTAATAGTAGTCTTTAACAATTTTACCTTTAAGAAATGTATGATATTCCAGACATTACAAAATATATTTAACATAATATTATAGACTATAGATGGCAGTGTTTAACCTCACCACTTGTGAGGTCTGAATCATATTCTAGTACTGGTCTAGTTCTAAGAAGTAGGTGTAAAGAATACATTAATGTACTGTAATTGAGGAGGGATTATTATTTTTAAATGAGCATTAATTTACTGTAAAAAAGACATGCCGTAGCTAAAATATAGCTGACATAAAGTAGGCACATTATTGGATACAGTACAGTATTTGAAGTGTATAAAATTAAACATCTGCAATGCGATGAAAATAGACGGGACATAAGTCTCTTTTTATATGCTCCCTATTATATGTAAAAATCCTAGATCAACCTCAACAGGTTGTAGCCACCAGTATGGTTTGTAAGGTCTCAACCCAACCACTTTTTCAGAGAGATGCCTTCAACAACACTGTGGTCAGCACACAGGTTGTTCTCTTTTCTTGCAACTAACAACTCTATTTCTTGTGGCTACAAAACTTTTCAATGCTGAGTAAAACTAGGGGAAATGTAGCCTACAGTACAAATGTTATTAAACTTGATCAAACATGGAAGATACTGTATTACCAGGTACTCTATATATTTAATAATAATACTGTACCTAAAAAAATATATATATTTATAAGCAATAGAGTATGTTTGTTTTGGTTCATTGACAATATAGTACATTCTCTTTTGCAAAATATTGTGAGACAGAATAAAAACAAGTTTGATATTAAAGCATGACAAGTCACTCATATATCTGTCATCTTTTACACATTTGCTATGTGTACCAACTTTAAAGAGTACTTAGGCATGCTAGAAACAATCATTCCTCCCATAATATCTTTATGCAATTGTATTTCAAGTTTGTATAATTTCCATAGAATACTGGTGAACTGAAATAGTGCATCTTCTATCAATCAAGGATCTTAAGTGAATTTATATGTACCAATTGTTCTCATATTTTCAATTGTTGGGTAATAATAAATATAGTTGACTGTACAAAACCATAAAATTGCACACTATGCTATGTAACAAAATGTTTACTGTGTTATAGCATCATTAACAGTCGAAAAGAATAAAATAGGAAGTATTAATGTCAAAAGGTACTATCCTATAGTTCAATTGGGTTTAGGAGGTAGTATACAGTAATAGTTCAACATAATTGAAATCAATAAGGAAATGAACAAGCATGGGTCAGAAAGAATAGATAATATTAAAAGGATTTTTTTCTACAATGATTGGGGCGAACATCAGGTATGTACATTTGATTCTTTAGTTGTTAAAATTGATGATGCACGACTTTTGTAAGGATCGCGCACAAATCTTGCAAGTACTAGATTTCGCTTAAAGAAAGAAAGGTCAGAATTTGTTGTAAAAGTTGGCTTCCTTGTCTTTACCTGGTTCAGACCATATATGATACAAAAGAATAACTTTGTAGGTCTGAACAGGCCCTTAACCAATTCATAAATGTCAATATAAATATTACTGTATAATTATTCTACTATTTTAACATACCTTCTGTGAAAAGCATCAACTCTTCATATTTATCATTTTCTTCATTAGAAGGTAAAGCATGATCTTCTAAGCAAGGTAATTCCATTATCCAAACATATAAAACTGCTTAATAAGCAACTAAATATAAAAAGCAACCGAACAATGAATATGAAGATCCTATAAAAATCTTCATAAAAGCATGTTTAATTTGTGCACAAAACATTCAAATATTTCAACATGGAAAAAATATTTTATTCTTTTACTTGAAACTTGTCACCGATACTGTGATACGTTCATGGTCAGGCTAGAAATATTACTGTCAAGCTCAGATTTTTACCACAAATGAATCAAAAGGCCCGAAAATACTCTCTGTTATACCATTGTGCGGAGAAAAAAGAATGAAAAATTCTATGCCTGGGTGAAGATACATTTCTTCAATACAATTTGACAGCTGTTTATATCACTATAAACAATAATCATTTACTCAATCAAACATTGAGAGAACAAAAACAAAGGATGAAATAATATAAAATATGAAACAAGATTCTCTCAGCTCATTTCACACTTTGCAAAAAACGTGCACTGAATAGTAATTTGTAAAATCTATATTTATTCAAAGAATTTGGACTGGTAAAAATGATATTATTTTATGAGCAAATAGATTCAGTTAACTTAAGATAAAGAAATTCTTATCAATAACACGCAGTATCTAAATATCTAATTTGATCATTATCCTAAATAAAAAATATCTAGAGGACTGAGCCAATGGAGTAGAGCAACATCAAATGTTTTTTATATTAGTGCAGGGCTGAAAATTAACCTTTAAACCATAGTGGCCAGCAGGGCCAGTTGAAGTTGAAGGATGGTCGCCCTTATTAAAAATGGCTGGCCCTTATTAATTTTTTGTACAAATTTTTTTTGCCCGACGGGGCTGGGGATAACCCCCCCCCCTCTATGACACCGTACTGGTTGCACTATGAGGCGATAAAGTAAACTCGCCCTTGAATGCAGGCAGGGGAATCCCCTTTCTTGGTAGTGTACCACCTCGCACTGTGAGATGGAGCGCGATTAATTGCTCTCCTTTTCGAAGGTTGTTGAGTGCGATTGCGCTCGCGATCCTTAAAAACAAGGGACTGCCATTAGGCTTGTAGCTTTATAACTTAGCTTATATTAGCCTAGGCCTAGATTGGTTATAAAAGGTAGGTGGATGCAGTTTCTGGAAGTCGCCAGACGGGTCGACCATCACCAAATTAATACTCGCCCTTACCAAATAAAGGTCACCGTTAATTTTCAGCCCTGTTAGTGTAGAGGAGATAATGGAATTCTGGAAGTTTCACATATTTCTATACAAAGATTTCTACTAGTAATTGATAAACTTCTCTAATTTGGGATATAAGTCACCATTTTAGTTGTATCTATGAAAAGGTTGTGTAAAGTTGTAAAAATAAAAATATCTAAGTTTCCATTGCTGCTATTGTTAATCTAAATTATTTTTATGTATACCTAATATTATTTCAATGTTGAATATAGTACATATAATGTCATGTTCAATTTTTAGCAATGATGTCCATCTGTGAGACCTTCAGACCTTGTTCTTTTGTATATGCAGTAGGTTGCAACAATGGCTGTGCAAATGACCATACTTTTAAAGCGACAAGGTAAATTCATGCTGGCAATACGGAATAGTATATGGATGAACAAACAAAATGTAACTAATCCAATAGAAAAGTATTAAAAAAATTACGTCCATAAAAATTGTATTTATTGTAAGTTTCTGACAATAAATTTGAACTTGTAAGTACAGTATAATAAAGTATTTTTATAACTGTCAGTGTTATTCTTGTTCCAATTCAGCTTTAAAGTAAGAATTTTGCAATCATCAGTGACAAATGGTTTCATTATCTGCCTAGTATTACTGTGTATATACACAGGCTACATGTTATACCATATCACTATTAACAATTTAGATTAAGTGCCAATTTTTAGTATCGCTCTCAACTTATGCTTCCTTATCATCAATTAAATCATACATATTGTTTATAACTGTGTATTTTATATTCATTTTATTCATATAATTTAATTCTAAAATGGCTTATGTCACTGAAATTATGAACTGTCAAAGATCCAGATAAGAGACAGGGGTCCCAAGTCTACCGCTACTCGCGGTAGTCTACCGCTTTTAGTACCCATCTACCGCTATCTCGACGTTTTCTACCGCATTTTGATTTTTTTACCGCATTTTCAAATTTCCCCATATTTTTGGCCAAATTGATTTACGGTTACACCCAGGCTCAGCCCAGGTCAACAATAGTCAATAACCAGGAAAAAGTGAGGCAGGATGTTGAAACAATGTCTATTCATGTAGTCTTTGTGGTCTATTATTGTATTTTTATTTGTATGCACTGCCTTTGTTAAACCGTAACAATAATATAAACATGCACGGTACTACACGCCGGACGTAGAAAAAAAAGAAGCGTGCAACCAACCGTGAATCAATCACGTGGTAACCGGAATACGCGATTATAAATTTTGGGAGGATCCAAGTTTTAACTAAATAAACGCTTTGATTACACAGTGGTTGAGACACGTTTTTAATAGTTATTACATTTTAAACACCCTCATAATTAATGAACTCTACCAATGTTGATCCGCGCGCTGCAAAGAACAACAGATCGCACATCGCACGAGGTTGTTGAGGCGGTGTTTTATTTGGTTTTACTGTACAATCCGATAATACGAACATGTTAAATGATTTAAAAGGCATGGATTCGCCAAGCAAGTAGGCCTACGTTTAATAAAAATTTACCTAAGATTTTCGTAAGCTCTTTTGTTCAAACTAGTTATTTATATAGCAATAATCCACCCGTTCCGGCATGCACGCTAGGCCTCTAGCCTAGGCCTACTCCTCGATCGATCAATATCGCTGGTGGGGAATTTCCCAGCGATAAGAAATCGGCGAAATAGCTCATAAACGGCCTACATTTTAATGTTATATCTTTAATGCCAGTGTAATTACGTATGGATAAAACAATATAAAACTCAATGTTTTTCATCTGAAATAATATGTTAACTCGCGTAATGTAGCATAAGACGGATTCGGGATAGTTATTTCGATTGTTTTGGGGTAATGGTAGCTAGCTAGGGCCTAGAAGTAGAAGCCCTAGGCTAGGCCTAGGCCTGTGCCTAAAAAAAATGAGTAAATTCTATTGGGCAATACTATCATGTGTTTATTGTACATTTTGTAATTAAGTTAAATTATTTTATATACTGAATTTTAGTTAAAATACAGTATATATTTTTTACATTTTTTGTACTGAGGATGTGTCCATAAAAAAAATATTAAAATGTAAAAATACTGATGTATAAACCTATGTAAAAATTAAGCCAACTTATGTGTAAATATTGTATAATATACTGTATATGTAACATATTTAGTTAATTAAGACTAAGAGACGTAAACGACACGCGTGTTGATTTTCGATTCCCCGCGCGTTGACTTTCGACGCCCCGATGAATTGAATTTGAATGTGGTTCACGACAAAACCTCCTGCGAATGGACTTTCCCAAGTTGGGACCTCTGAAGAGAGTAACTATTATTCATCAAAATATCATTTTTCTTCCAGTTCTTGTATTCCCATGAATATGAAGAATTGACAATGTGATCAAATTTGATGGATTCAATATTATTACTATGATGTTAATGAACAATGCAATAAACAAACAATAAAGGGTGACACATGCACAAGCAGCAAACAACAATAGGAACCTGGTTTAAGTCACAGTTCATTGGCTTCTCTTTTGTATTCCGTGCTTAAATTAAATGAGTTCTCTTGTTGTTGTGTATTTTTTCGCAATAAGTCAACTCCTCCAACACCATACTTTCTGAAAACCTGAAACTTTCCTAAAACCAGACACAATGAATTGTTTTAAAGTCCAAAAGATTCCAAATTTGTTTTACCATTAAATAACACATTTTGGTCAAGAATACTGACATTTCTTCAAAGACTGACATATAAGGCCGGTCCAAGAGTTTGAAGAGTTGACAGAAAATACTATTGAATACAGATAAAGCAGACCAATTTATTTTACTAGAACTAAACAATTTTAACACAGATTTAGGGGAGATACTAAATCAGATAAATTTATATATTGAGAAATTTTGTAGGCATACTAATAAATTAAAGGCTAATAAATCTAAAAGGGTTATTTGTCATGGAATTGAGATTTATGGTTTCTAGTAAATTACAAACTTTATTCTCACATAAATCATAATATTCTAAATTGATGAAAAGGATGGAAAACATGTCTGAGGAATGTGGTTGTCTATTCAATCTTTAAAGTCTGGAACATGAAGGTATTTATTAAAAACTTGTTGCATATAATAATTTAAATAATACATATTTATCACTTAGGCCCTGTTCAGACCCATGGCGTTAGACCGTTTTAGCGTACAACGTTACTATCAAGGTCACGTTACAAACCGCAGAGAAAAAAACGAGGTGTTCAGACCCATAGCGTACGATTATTGTTACAACGGAAGTACGTCATCCAGGTTGTTTCTAGTTGCATATTCATGTGCTCTTACCCACGTGTTTTCATCATTTCCACTGTATATAGGCCTAGATCTCAGCCCTACAATTATGACAACATTTGCCGTAAATAAAACATACCTCAGAATTTATTTAAGAAAAATATAGTAAAGCCAAATTTCTGTTTCAATTGTTTTTATTTTGTAGTAAAAAACATTTTCCCCAGGCTCTTGTGCTACGAAAATAAAGCAGGCCTCGTAATGATGAAGAAAAATATGATTGTGATTAGTCTATCCAGTCCAGTCAAAGATATATATTCCCACCCAGTCCAGTCGGTTGAAAATAACCCTTAACTTGCTAATAAAAGGGACACAGCTCCCCTTGTTTGTTTACTGATTTTTTTAGGAGTTAGGGGGTTTTCAGCATTAAACTTGTCCAGTCTAGTCTGCCTTGTATGAATGAGTGACTTGATGTCCCACGCTAGTTTTTAGCTTGAATGAAATGCCTGAATGGCTCTAGGCCTAGCTAGGCCTAAAAGCGGATGGGATCGTAGTCCCTATGTTGAAATACAAGGTGCATGTATTTATGTCATTTGTTAGAAAATATAATGGTAATCAGTTGATAATAGTTTGTAGCCTTTGTAACAGTTGTATTTGTAGTGTAGTTAGGCCTTATTTATTCTGGCCTTTTTGTTATTGAAATCCATCTCACACATTGACGATACAAGATGTCAGCCTAGGTCAAACCTTGTTTCGCGTCATAACAGGAAACGTTCTGATTGGATACAACGTTGACTTACAGTAGCGTCGTACGCTAAAACGGTACTATCAACCGTTTTCCACTACAACGCTACAACCGTTGTACGACGCGTTGTACGCTAATCCCCAACTGTTCAGACACACATTCTTTTAGCGTCGTACGCTAAAACGGTCTAACGCCATGGGTCTGAACAGGGCCTAAGCTCCAATGATTTGTTCTTTGTGTGGTTTTTACAAAATTGTATGTCTGAATTATTTAAGTTTAGTTATTTTCCAATAATTTTCAACTATGCTATGTTCACTCATTATGGTCTTATTTTGTTCTTTAAAAAAATGTATTTAAAATATTTTACAAATGTGGTGTATGTCATGAGACCAACTAACAAGTATGACAAATAACTGTTAGTTATAATGTTCTGATGAACAATTCTGTATAAAATAAAATCAATTGCTCTGCTAAAATTGCAAATCAAAAAGATCATGATTATCTTTTCCAAGCAATAAACTTTTCTGCAAAAAAATCCAAAAAAATTGGTTTGCAATAAAATTCACCTAAAGGCTTATTATAAAACCTTGACCATCAAAAAACACAAAGCATACAAAAGGTCCCAATGGTATCTTATGTTTTCAAGTAATAGCTTGAACTTGGGGATTGATAGAATATGACACTGCATGCTAATGAAATAACTCTCAATTAACAATAGAAATCCAATTAATACCAAGGACAAACAGTACACCTGAAATACCACCATGTGAAAACTATAGGGGGCAGTGTGCAGGTTTATCATGAATCTATATAAAACACGTTTATCAAAAATGTTTTAGTCATAAAGTTTACATTATGCTATTAAATAGGATTATTTTATTAGAATAGAAGCTTACAATAATATTATTTCAATTCAAAGTACTGCACATACTTGTGTTAATTTGTTATAACAACATGACCTTTCTTTAAAAATTATCAAATTTTCCAAGGTTTAGAAAGCACTTAGGGTGAATTTCATTGCACAATATTTGGGTTTTGCAGAAGTTTCTTGCTTGGAAAAGATAATTTTGAATTTTAAATTTCAGTAGGCCAATTGATTTTATACAGTTAGTCAACTTATCTGATGCTCATTACAGTATTTAACTATCACTTTTTAGTTTGGCAAATAGTAGTCTACTATATTGTGTTTAGTAATATTGGTACTGTACAAACTTGATAGTATTTGTTTTTCTGTCATAAATTCTAACATAAATACTCTCTTTCCCCATTTAATTGTATGCAGTAAATTATGATAATCATGTTATTCATTACAAATAATGACTTGGCATCAAGCCTGCAATTATACACACCTATACTTTAGATTTACCAGCAATAGTTGTTAGATCAAAGACACTTCAATTCAACACCACAGATAAAAGGATAATGAGCTACTGTTTGTCATTTATATAAATAACCCAGCTTTGAATGTGGGGTGATCCATAGGGTGCTCAGACATCCCAAAGGCAACTGTATTGAGAGGTCTGTGGCTAAGAGGAATGAATAGCTCTGAAATCACAATGCAAGGCCCGAAGGGGGTAGATAACACATATTGTGTTAATGATTGTCTTGTTCATTAAGTACACCTATAAGGATTTAAAAGGTCTTAATTTCAACCCAGGTTCATGGGAATATCAGCATTGTTGGTTTGTTTTTTTTAATGTTTTTTTTACCATATTTAATGAGGGTGATCCATCCAGCTATTGCTGATCATTAGGCACCCTCAGAGGTTCACAAGACAAACATATACACAAGATGCTCTACATAAACAAAGTCTTATTACAAGTCTTTGGGAGTGGAGAATTTGGTCCTTAGAAAAAATCCTGGCATGTGACGGGACTTGAACCCAGGACCCTTGGAGTGGTAGCCAAGCCAAGTGGTAGTCTGCTGTCACCAAATTGAGACAATGCGACATAGTCAACAAGAGTAAAATGCCCATTTTACGACCAATTTTATGTAAAAACTAACAACTGTTTTCCTCATAATGGCAAAAGTATTGTAGCATACCTAGTGTAGGATGATTATACTCTTTTTCGAGGGTATTGGCCCTATATCAAGCTTTTATCTGTTGTGGGATGTAACCAACTTGTTTTGGGTCAATACCACTCTAAAAATGATGTGCTCTTGTCACTCTTCATCCATAACTTTGTACAGTTGAACCCCTTCAGGCAACAACTCTATTAAGGGATAATTTCTCATTTGCTAATGATATGATGTAGGCCTAAGGAAAATATACTAACAGCTAACCTTATTATTTAGGACATTCCTATTAAGGGGATTCCTTTTTTGGTCCTGAGGTGTCCCCATAAAAGGGGTTCTATTATTTACATTTAAAGACTAAATGTTGAACATAAGCCAAGTTTAAAGTCACATGATTCTTCAATAGGAAAATATATTTCAGAATATGAAATGAATTGAATACATACAATTTAAACGTTTATTTCTCTCTTCATTGTTTAGAAGTTCTAAAGTTTAATCTTCAAATAATGCCATTATGTTACTATTCAAATAATACAGTAAATATTTATCTTTACTTCTATGAAGTCTTTATAGCTTCAACTGCCAGAGAAACAAACTTATATTTTCTTTTGCCAGACATAAGGTTGTGAATGAGTTTATAACAATACAGATTTGCTTCAGCTTGTATTCTTTAAAGCACAAAAGAAAAAAGATAAGTACTCAAGGGAAATCTGAACTAGAGAGCATAATACATAGCCTATACTCTGTAGCTTAAAGGAAATATCAATTGCTAGCATATACACAGTTATTTTACTATAAATATGATTTATGTGGTAGAAATTTCTAGGAAAGTGTATAGGATTATACCAATAACTAAAGGAAACATGTTCTTGTTTTTCAGAGAACATGCCACCAAATTATCAACAATAATTAAACATGTATATCCGGATTACTATGATTTTGAAGAAAATAAGTTTTATAAGGTTTTACTTAGTGGTTTGAAGTGAAACTCAGAATATTACTTATGAAATCAGGACCCTGGGAAAGGTGGGTTAACCACAAAGCAACAATGCCATACCACCATTTGTACAGTTTGCAGAATACCTATAGGCCTGTATATCAACCCTTCTGAATCAACAGATAACCTACAGGGCAAACAACCCCAGACATGGTACTATGTTGAAATACCTGGGGACATGACCTACAAAACTAATAGATAAAACTGCAAATGAGTCATATTGATAGAATATATAAATCATTATCAATATGAGTCAATCTTTTAAGATACAATGATCTGGATCAAGTGCTAAATAATCCCAATGATATTGTTTCTGTTGGGTGGTTTCCTAAATAACTTATAATTGCTTTAAAATAAGTTGAGATATGTGTAACAAATGAGATGTAGTTACTGTATAGCATTTTACAAATACCATTCAAGTGACTACATGTTTCACATACAAGTACTACCAATAAAGCATTTAAAGTTGAATAGGTTAATCTACATATGAAGTGAGATTTCCAGTATTTAAAAACAGAAAATTGTCTTACTGTATCTTAAATAGCATTCGTTTTCCTTGCTTCCATTGTTGAATAGAACAACTTCAATCTCATGAGAATATTCTCCCAATTGAACAATTATACATTCATTCCTAAGTATTAATCGTGTTTAAATTTAAAAATAAACAAAAGGAGGCAGCCACAAAAAAGGAGGCGGCCCTAAAAAAGGAGACGGGTCCAAAAAAGGATGCGGTCAGGGACGAGAAACATGTAATGTTACTTGACCACAATACAATTAACAAAGGTTGAAAGGAGGGAACTATTGGTAGATAAGTACCAGAAGAATCATTTTACAAGAATGTTTATCATTTGTTGTTATAAAGATGATGTAATTTCAGTCTTTACTGATCATCCTTCCTGTTTGGAAATGACAATGGAAATTAGTCCTTGTGGGTGTGTTCATATATGAATCGCAGAATTAGAACTGAAAATGTGGTATTTTTATATGATCGGCAAGATATCCGAAATAATAGAATCATGAGTACCTGAAAAATAAACAAACCAGTATTGGTGTTAGTAGTCAATGAGTGCTACCTGTATAAACCGACAATAGCCCATGCTCTCCAGAGGGAGGGCTTTAGATACAAAAGTGAAAAGTTCCTAGAACACCCCTGTATTATAATGGACCAGTCCACAACCATGCCCTCATGTGGGAACGTATCAACATACCACCGTCAAGTGATGTAAAACTTATAAAATTGTAAATCAATGTAAAATTTTTATCCCCCAGAAATATTTAATTTCAAGTCAACAAAACATCACCAGTATCTCTTTATAAAGGAATGCCAAGATATTTTTGTCACCAACAGTAAGCACTACTAGGGGAAATAAGTGTGATTCTCCTTTTTCCCCACAGAATTTAAATCTACTGACCCATAATGATCAATGACCCATTAATAGAAGAATGACCCAAATCTCATAAGGATGTCATCAGTGAAAAGCCAATTACTTACAATAAATTATTCAGTAGAGGCTACTGTTTTACTACTGTGTATACTGTATATGTTATACAACTGAATTATATATTTACCAACTGATTACAGTGCAGATAACTACATCTATTTTGTGCATATTTTCATCTTGCTGAAACTGACTGAAGCATAAAAACCTTAATTATTATTGTGGTATTTTGTATGCAGCGGTTGAGTTGTAACTTAACTTGAAATACAATTTTATTAAATAAAATTGACAAAATCCACAGAATATTCATAGATAAAATTATATGAGGAATGACAACTGTAAGGGTGATCATTTTTTTCTAGAATTCTAAACATTAATGAAAATGTAAATCATTACATTGCCAGTGTGCCAATACAATTTTTACAGAAATTGATTTAATATTCAGAATATTTTTTGGAGAATGCCAACTGGTTATTTGAAATTTTCTATAACATTTTTATTGTATACAATCTAATAATTTATATTTAAAAAAGATAAAAGAAATTGTCATTTTATATTAGATCTCTGGTGCGTGTGTGTACAATTGAGGAACTAATGCTGTTCTGCCATACCATGGTAAGACTGTGTTAAAGAGTCGTTACTCAATCAAATTTTTACAATACCATGAAAACCCCAGTGGTCTATGTAATGGTTATGACATCTGCATATCAAGCAGAAGGTTTCTGGTTCGAATCTGTGGTTGTGATTTCTCATTCTCACATGTTTCCTCATTTTTATTATTTAAAATTAATTAATTAAATTTCAGACGGTTTAAAATTTATTTTGTGCCTGAGATTTTTATACAGTATATACTGTGTTATATGTTAACTCCCATAGAAAACCGTGAAAATAACCTACTATAGTATGTATACAATATAAATATCGCTTAATAATGTATATATATTGGAATTATAATTAACTGTACACAGTGGGAGTCAACAAGTCACTTTTTAATATACTTAATCCATAATATTCATATAGTCCTGTTATCAAATGAACCGAAGAACCAATTACTATCCATAACATACATAAAGACTGATTTCCTCCTCAACCTATCAGCATATTAAAAGATAAACTATGTCTGTAGTTGTAGTGGAATATTTTAAGCAAAATAGAAAAATGTTAAGACATATATTAACACAAATGCTAAGTAATAATTGCAGTTGGGTTGTGCCCCTATCATTTTTATATACTGTACTCACTGTACTAACACATGGCCTGTTTTTTGCTGTGAGAAAATAACAGTACAAGTATGTGAAATTACATCCATCTCATGGCAGAAGAAAATAGCAAAAATATTACCTCAGACATTTAAGGTCAAATTTAAACCAAGATTGTGTAGCACTGCTGTTCAAAATTACTCCACAGCCACTAATATTAGTAAAATAAATTTGAGTTTTATTACAATATCTAAGATCATTTTTTTTTTGTGGTATTGTCAGGACTATTTCTATAGCTAAGGAAAAAAGATCTGGTTTTAAAATCATTCTTTTCTTTGCCAGAAACAGGTACGTGCTTAGATTAGAAAGTTTCATTTGTCATGCTTAAATTGGCAAGTTTGTAACTGATGGATGCCTGTTGAAAAAAAAATATAGGCGTGGTCAAATTGTTACCTCAGGGAGATGTCAATTCAAAAGTAACTACAAAACCAGACATCATTTACAAATAATTATTAGTAAGTAAATAGGCAGTTTTATGAAAAGGAAAAATGCTATCACATCTGTTGGCTACTAGAGGAGCAGTTGGTGGAATTCTTGACAGTTATAGGCCTAATGATGTGTTGATAAATGGGTGGTTATTGAACCAAGTGCAAAATTCACATCATAACAAGAGAGTGGTTGATACCTGTGAATACCTGACAGTAGCAGGCAAACAGGTATGGTACTCAGATCTAATTATAGGGTTTTCACCACATCAAGAAGTTAAAACTAATATTCCCATGTAAATAATCAAACCACATAGTGTATATTATGTAGATAGAAATAACTGGAAATAAAAAAACAAGATTTATATATACATAATTTAATATAAATTATTAAAATTATACATAATAATCATATATTATAAAATTATCTTTTTAAATATAGCCATAACAATAATTTTCATACTGTACATCTTAGATTGTAAGAAGGTTCCAGGTTTGGGACGACTTTTTCTCACTCTCACAGATTTCTTCATCTTTAACATTTCAAATTAATACATTTTCAGTATATCCTGGGCGGTTATGAATGAATGTTCTTTGCCTGTTGTGTTTATACATACATACACATGCATTATGATAATGTATATATAATTTTGGGTTGAACAGTCTCGAGTCTATTTCAACAAAATTAAGCCTACACAGTACTGTAATATAAAGCAAGAAATGCATAGACACTAGCCTTGGAACTTCTAACTTACAAATTAGCAATGCATCCATCCAATGTTGTTGTTTTTTTAATCCTGTGAGTAGATGTCTCTTCAGTGATGCATGCATTAAAGTTAGTTACTTTGTACACACCAGTGAACAACATAACATCAAAGTTAAGTCAGTGTGCTTTGAAGACGTTGTAATTATGAAAAGATATTAACAAATTAAAGAAAGTTCATTATCTAAAGTTTAGGAAATAAATATAAACAGTTTTAGCTTCTGAATGGTGTGCCAATGTGTGTTTTCATTGTATAAATACAGTTAAGAAATGAGGCATGTTAAATGTTAGGTTAGGATTGATGTAAGTAATATCTCATGCCCATTGTACAAAAGACAGTTATTTATTCCATAGAGATATTATATAATATCTCTATGTTTATTCTAATAATATTTCAGGCTATCATGAATATTAAGGTTGTTTTTGGATACTGTTTTGGTAATTAATTTAATGCAGAAAATGTTAATAAAGACATACTAGACATAATAAAGTACCACATATTTATTGAGCAAATTTTACAAATTTACATAAATGCCTGAGACAATCCAAAGTGTATACTTTTATAGGACGCTATATCCCGCTTGCTTCCTACACAAATTGTAAACATTTTACTTATAGTATTCGGCCGTGGGACAAGGAAACCATACTGTGCCCAGATGTCACTTGTTTTTCTTCTATGATGATCACTAATTTGAAAAAGATGATAATTTCCGGGTGTTAAATTATCACCTTTTAAAAATAAATCAATGTTTCCTTTCATCATATTTACCTTTTCATATTTATAAGAAAAACATCCATTTTATGTTTGGACGATATTATATTTTTGGTACAGCTACCCACTAATCTCTTTCTTTTCCTATATATTTCTACAGATTTCATTAGACCACTTTTTAAACACTTGATCATGTTTATTGTATCCTCTTTACAGAGAGAGAGTGGGCTATGTTTGGTTTATCCAAGTAAGCTAGGCATGATAAACCAAATATTAAAATCAAAGAAATTATTTGAAAATTATAGTTAATTTCATATTTTGGATGAAATATATTGCGTGATCACATCATTAATTATGATTATGACTCGATCATGAACCAAGAGTTCTGTCAATTTACCATACAGAATTAGCAAATCCTCGTTTACTTCATTATTTCCAGACCATTTGTTTTGCCATGGCTAGAAACACGATGTTTGTAGCCCATACGTTTCTTACGATTACAACAATTGCTTAATATGTGTACAGTGGTTAATGAGTTAAGAGGCAATGTCTGCAGGCTATTTGCCAAGCAATGAATACGGTTAATTCTCACGTAAATGCCTTGAAAAGAACAAAACGGTTAACAAACTAATTTGTCAACAAAAAGAACTGAAACTAAGTTCTTTGAGGTCAAGTCTGTCATACAAAAAGACATACAATTCATTCAATTTCGACCCTAAAACTGTTCTCGTACTGTAGTACTGTAGCAATGTTTGTACTAAAATTATACCTTTTGAAAAAAAGTCCTGTTTAACTCCACATTTTTACTTCACAACGCTTGCTCGCTCCATGGCTGGAAAAAAAATTAGGAACTTTATACCCTGAGCTATCATTTAAGCTACCATTTAGTGCAACAAAAACAAATGTTAATGAAAAAACCAATTCACAGAAACCGAAAATATTCCTCTTCTTGAAGTTTGTTTCTTCTATTAATACATCCCAACAAGCATTTAAATAAATAATTAAAAGGCATTCACAGTATACTAATCTATCTAATTATATGTCTGACTTTAATCAAATTAAATAATTTGTTTCTAATGTCATCAATAATCCTTTGACTCTAACCTAAATTATAGCAATTGCTTATTTTAGCTACTTTAATAAGGAACTGTTTCTACTGCAGACAAATAATTAACAACTGTACAATTAAAATGCCCCCAATTTCTTGTCAGCAGAAAAAAGACAAATTTCTAATAAAGTAACTAGTTTATGAAAATGGTTAAAATATACAATCACTACTTTTAGAATGTACAACATTTTACCTACCGCCAAACGACATTGCATCCTGGGTAATATTCACATTTTTCATAGCCAATCATCCAAAATTTTTTTTTTTTTTTTTAAATAATATATAAATTATATTTTTTCATCTATTTTAGAGATAGATTAAAACAGTTTTCCACCGTTATGCATCATAAACATGCCTTATATATATATATGTATTTCCACTTGTAACAAATAAAAACTTTTAATTCATCCAGTTAAATAGAAGACACAGTGTTTTATGAAGATCAAAAGGAAATTACTCAGTCACGTTAACTGGTCAAACCTTACAGAATAAATTTTGTGCAGCACAAATTGGGTTTAAAATCAAAATTTGATTGCCAAGAATTATGACTGTAGCATCCACAAATTATTGGATCATATTATATTTGGGTCAGTGGCACTAAGATGCTTATGTCACAAAATTGTTGAAATTTCTGTTGCATCAGTATGTATACTGACACTGTACTGTGCTGTGTAGCAATTGTATGGAAACCTAGGTATATTTCAATTTTTCGGAGAATATTAGGCCAACATAAATGTGTTAAATGCAAAAATACACAAAATAGACAAAATAATGTGATGATTTAGGGTCATGTGAAAAAACTATAGGCATTCAATGATTTTTTTTTATTGAATAATTATACATACATTTTCAATCATCTCTGCATGAACACTACAGTCAAATGTAACAGTTACTACATATTTCAAATAACTTCAAAGACAAGACTTCATCAGTAAGCCTACTACATAGATACATGTACATACAGTATCAAGATGGTACTATAGATATTTATGTTGACTGCATAAGGCTGAAGTTTTGAAACAATGAGGCTGGAATATACAATATTTTCTAATGACAAAGTTACTGTGTAAAATAGATGTAAAATAATGTAAGAACAATTAGATGAGAGAAAAAAGTAGGCCTACACTAGATTAAAATAAGCAAACTATTGAAAATATTGTATTTATGGTAGAAAAACCATGGTTGTATTTTCACATGCTAGATTGAATAGTTTATTAAGCTATTAATTAACGAAGACCATATAGTAGGCCAAGATTAATGAGGCAATAAATAACCAAGTAGATTAAAACTACAAAGTACATACTTAAGTGCTTTATTACTGCACTGATAAGCCTATTGAAAATATAAACATTTTAAACTCCACTTTTATAGTTGAATTTGAATACATACAGAAGATTTTTACAAATTATTTCTCAATATCTTTACACCAACCAATATGGTTAATGCATTTTCCATCACAATACGAAACATTTGGACCACACAAACTTGATAAAAATTAAATATAGATGCAAAATGACATTCAACAATTACATTACAATTATATTATTTCCATAAATGTATTCCTCTCTTTGGAGATAGAGACTAATTGTCAGTTTATCCAGGTATTAGTAAGGCAAGAAATAGATTTTAATATAGGATGGATATAACATACTGGCTCTTACCAGGGAGTTGTAAAATATTTTACAACTCCCTGCTCTTACATTGTCTACGCTCGCGCTAAGGTCAAATTTTCGTTCGCCAAAATGGCGAAAGGTTTTGAAAAACATTAGCCAAATTGAAAATCCTTTAGCCAAATTTAAAAAACCATAAAAATTCGCAAAAATGTTTATTAAATAAATAATGCATGTATTTGTTTGTTATTTTACTTCTTTTACATTTATATTATTATTATTTATCCCAATGAAGCTGATTTTCGTTACCGCGATTTTAACACGTTCGTGAAATTTCAAAAAGTGACGTGTCTTTGAAGTTAAAAATATACTATTTCTTATGTACCCATGAGAATAAAAATTATATGCCTGGAAAGATCTTGTTTAAGGGATTATTTTTATATATTTTTAATCTATGTTTATTAAATATTTTAATAGAAAACACGAGTTAAAAATGAGGTACAAAAGCCGGCGAGCCGAAATCTGCGCGCTAAAAATAACTTTGGAAAACACCTACCCATTTTCGCACCCGATCGCACGAGGTCCATAATAGGTGGTGGAGTAATTTTTGTTGCATGTTATCAGGCTTTAAATACTCTTTATTTTGATATGTAAATCGGTTATTATTATTATGTACATCCGCCTCATATGTCAATTTTAACGATAACAATTTTTTAGCCTTTCTCATTATCAAAATCTGGCTAATTTAGTAATGAATTAAAGCTAATTTATATTTCTGTTTGATAAACCACATCGTTTTATTTGACTTTGCGTGGACCTGGTGCGAAGAAGCCAACAAGACCAACCACTGAAAAAAATAATCCCTACCATAAATATCAGTGTTTACCATTTTCCTTACGGGGGATTCAGTTCTCCGCTTATTACTAAATTACCGTCGCCTAGGTATTAGCGCGTTAATTAATGATTGGATAACCCCCGCACAGTGGACTGTTCCATTTTCTGAACTAGTATTCGCCGCACACGAGGCATGTCGAAAAATGTCGCCTCTCATCATGGAATACTTGCTTCGAAACGTCAATTTTACCGATTTATTAAATTATTTAATAAGTGGAATATTTATCAATCTATTATATAAAACAAGTACGTTAGGAAGAAATGTACCACAGAAATTTAAGAAGCTTTGAATTTGCTATGCAGCGGCCGTAACCCATTCTATGTAGGCGGCAGAAACGCGCTTTGGCCAGGGTTGCCGTTGTAGTATACGTTGTTTCTTAGCTATTCAATTTAAAGCGCAACTTTCGGTTAGAATAATCGAAAGGGAAATAAAATTAAACATGTTAACATTATACTATTGAGGTAATTACTTTGTTAAATTTAAAATTCCCCTTTTTAAATAACAGAACAGCCTCGTTTACGGAAGTATTCGTCCACATGTTTCTGTTTACATTTTCTTCTCGAAGTTCATTTTCTACGTCGAAAAATAGGGACTTCCCCTTTTATTCGCTCATCATCACGTCGACGACGACCGGCCACGAACCAATCACATTAACTGTGTGTCATTAAAACGTCATCGAGGCACGCTCTGCGCATGTTTAAACAGAACTAAAAAAATGAACACGGCGATCGTGACGTCGTCACATAAAATGCTGTTGTGGTAAAAAGTGTACCCGAGTCAGAAAGTACCGAAGTGTGGCGAATTCTCGCTCCCATAAGAAGTCACGCCGACCAGGCTAGGCCTAGGCTTGGAAATGTATTTTCGCCAATTTGGCGAACGAGGCAATAATTATTTTCGCCAAATGGAGACTCCAGTCGCCATTGGCGAATTGGCGAGCGGTTAGCGCGAGCCTAGATTGTTAGGTAGTACAGTAGTTCAAAATTCAAAATTTGAATAAAGATCTGTACTTTGACCTTCATTACATATTCATCATGTCACCTTTATCTGTATACAGTAATGTACTGTATGTAATATAACATACTAGGTTGTGACACATTAAGTGGATGTGCTGTACTATACCCATATTAATTATCAACATATTACACAAAAACAAATTTTATACAAAGTTTAGATCTCAGTACCTATAAAACTCTCAATTCATGTTCACATTCAATGTAAACATGTTTCACAAATATCTCAGGGATCTGATACCAATCATGGTAAACTTAGTGCAGAACAGCAAGTACAAAGTTCAATTGGTAGACATTGCATTGAAACCTAAGCTAATGTTTTGGTCTACCTGAGGGATGAAAATAGTTACAGGGTTACCACCCAATACTTGCTACATAAACATTCTTGCCATTTAATTCAGTTTAGACCATCATGTTTTTGTGGAATGAAGCAGTATGGGGTGTAGCATGATGTGTAATACTACTGTAAATAGCATTTTAAATGCTTACAGTATCTCACAACAGTATTCCAAATATTGAAAAGTATGCAGTTGCATTTTTAACACTAGTAATATTTTAAATATGGTCTTTTTAAATTTTATATTCTTGCCAAGGAAGACAATTTTCATAATGTAATTTTACTTATTTTATGACGAATAAAATTGTATCTATCTATCTATCTATCTACTAATACAACATGGGTGTCACATGAGTTTTTATATAAATAGGGCCGTCCCTGTAACGTTATGCACCCGGAACATGCTGCTGGCGCCAGAAAACTAGAAATTCCTCAATCTAGAACTAAAACTGAAAGGCACCAAATAACAATTTAAATCTTTGCACAACTTAAATTTGTACTATGTTCACATAGTACAATTTGCATAGGATTCTCCTTTACAGGTGTGTACCCTTCAAATTTGCCGTGTCAACGTTAGTCTCCAAAATTTAGACGGAGAAATTATTTAATTAGATATTTTACTGACAACAATATCTGTTGAAACTCATGGTTTGTTCAATTACCACACTAAATTAATGTAAGTAAATACACAGGGGCAGATCCAGGGTAAGGTTAGCACTTGTGAATATTAGCACTCCCCATTATAAAATTCCTGGATCTGCCTTCGATACAAAAAACATTGGAAAAAGGATTTTAAAGGCAGTTATGAAATCGGTGGTACGTTGGGACATGATGATGCCTAAAAAATGGCATGGTTGATGGATTATTTCATTTCTGTAGAGGGGTACTAAAGGAGCATTTATCTCTGGGATGGTAGTTATGCTATTGGCTGTAAAAATACTAAAACATTTTTAAAACCATATTCTCTCGCTTAACAGAAACAGGTCGTGGAAAGTTTTTCAACCCTGACCTCCTTCTGTTCTGCCAAGGGCCTGCGAGATATATTGCATTTTTATCTAATAATATATCTTTATAGAAAATTAGCAATGATCGTTAGCTTATAGCAGTACACTATGGAAATTGGAGATTTATTCAAATCCCATTAAATGCCTAGCCAAGCCTACTTGCTACTTAAACGTCAGGACATGTTCAATCTGCAAAAGCAGCGCCTCAGTAATTTGTAAGAAACTATATTTAAATGCCAATTTCTTTGCTACATTTAGCTGTCAAAGCTACTCTGGCTTAAACATATAAGACTGAGTCACTCTATCCTGTAGTGCAACCCAGTTGATGCCTCCAAGATCATACAAATTCCCCCGAGGGCTAATTTCTTAAGCGATCTAATCAAGTTGAAATTATTCAGAATTAAATATGGTTTTATACCAAATTCTTAAATCACATTAAATCACATTAAATTATTACATTTGATAAATAGTGCATATTATCACATCATTATCTAAAACAATATTTATAAATTTAGCTTTAAAGGTACACACCAGGCCCATTCTTTATGGGACTCTGAATGAAATAACATTTCAGATATATAGCTGTAGGCCAACAGAGGAATTTGTGAAAATTCTAATCCTATGAAAATCATGCTATTAAATTGTAATTTCATTCAAAAATTAAAATTGCTTTCCTGTAGCGTTTATTCTTCATGAAGGGCTGACTAGATTCAAAGTTGTTCCAGTTCCAGTTCTCTGTTACTAGCAGGATTCATGCTGGATGTTCCGCCGTGTATAGGTGAGCAATAAGGAATTATGTCCAGAGGAATTTTTATTATATTTTTTAATTTCTGCCAAAGAAACTATACTACTAGAAAATATTAACTAAACTAAATTTATTTTATTAGTATGTTAATTTATTATTTCATCAATTCAATGGAACCAGAAAATGCAAATTATGATATTTGAGACAGAAATACCAAATTTAGCATAATTATAACTATATCTGATAGCAAAACATCCAGAGAGATATGATCCATTAATAATCTATACATTCAGTAAACCCATTAGGAGTTGTAAATTACAACCACACAATTTAGAATGAAATAGGCCTCAAGGGAGAATAATAGTCTGAAAAGCATCAGTTCTGCTGAGTACATTCATTGACCATTATGGAAACAGGGCTTTATATTTTGAATAAGGGGGATATTCGGATCATCTTGTTGGGTGAATGCCCTTTGCAAACAATCGTATAAATAAAAACCATTTCTTAAGTTATACTAGCTAGTGGTAGGTGTGATGAGTTATCAAAAAATCTAATTGAGTACGGTAGTAGTTTAGATTTTCTAAACGTTTCTAACAACTGCTCATTGGCAATTTCAATAATATCGACGTTGTTTGGAAAATGCGAATTTATTCCCAGGCGAATTGACACCAACCACTTCTTGAACAAGTGCTGAGTAGGCCATCGCGACGTGCTTAGCAGCCGAGGCCTAGATTTCAGTGGAAGAAAATCGCCGGTAAATTCCAAACGGCTAACGGACATAAAATTGCAATTCAACATGCAGGAAGATATTGTATCATTTTATAAAATGTAGTAGCAATTAAATGATTTTACTTACCAGTTGAAAGAGAATCTTTATTTATCATGTCCGTGGTCATCTTTACGGTTGCAAATCCAGCCATGTCTCATTTAGAATTAGTTAACAGAGAGGGCGCTATATACTTTGTAAGAATTTTCCCGGGGTGATTGAACTAGTAAAAAAATTAATTCGCGCCTTACATTTTTCGGTAAAGAATCAAGAGTTGATACAAAACCACAACCGTCTGATATTTAATGTAAATAAGAAATACTAACATTTTGAAAGCACGATTCACTTAAGTCATGGATATAGTAGGCCTACTTACTTTGTATTCATTATCAACACCAATGACAATTAGGCCTAATTGATGAAATAACATAATTACTAACGTTAAGACGTGGGCCTACTACTTTTTAGTGCCATTGTATAATATAATATCGTGGGCCTGAAATAGTGGAATAAAGCAGAAAGAAATTATTAGAAATAAATTATTAGGAAAAAAAATCAGGCCGTGAATGGAATCCTCTCTCATAGTAGGCCTATCCTATGGGTATGCCCTATAAATAATAAATAAGGAGCTGCTCGATGCAAGTTCTTTGTCAGACAGACATGACACAAAGTTTTAAAAGCCACTTTGAAAGTCATATCAAGGATTTAGAAATAATAAACGTGGCTCCTTTTTATGACGTTTTTTAAAATAAAGCGGGTATTTTAAAAATAAAGTACGTAAGTTCTTCTCGTGCACGTTGGTGGCGTTATTTACAATGGGGAATTCCAAAATGATTATTGGAAAAACCCCACATCTGCCGAAAATCTTACACCACGCCCAGTTCCCATAAGAAGAACATTTTCCGTCATTATATTCATGTTTTCATGAAAGCTTAAAGCAAGATCGATAAACTTACTGTACAGGTAACGAATAATAATATTGTTTGATAAATTAAGTTTGTTTTTCTATTTTATTATAAACAGAATAGGGGACCAGCAGTATATAGCTACTATATCTTACACTCTCTCTGCTATAGCCTAGACCAGGCAGACCAGCGAAAATCATTTGTAGAGCAGGGGGAAGAGACCATGACCATGACCCCATTTTGTATTACCGTCGGCTTACTAAGAGGTCTAAAAGGGCCTGGAAAAAAGTATGAGATTAATCTTATAATGATATTATTAGTTCAAATTCATCATCGCTATATTCAGTAGGCCTAACCAACACTCCCTAAAATAACATATTTGTATTAATTGGTTTATCAATTTTATTCTAGAAGACTCAATTATTAAAGATTTTAGTTATGGTTTTCTGTGAAAGACTAACAAGGTTTCTTTATGTTTATTTAAAACTGAACAAATAATTTTATGAGGACGAGACAGTGACAGACTTGTTTTGAGTCCATCGACAAAATTAATGATATCTTTTGTTGTTGTTTTTTAGATCATTTAGAGAAAGTATTGGAAACATGGCATTAACTTTTGAAAAGGAGAAAATAAAACAACTTGTTTCTTGCCCCATCTGTGATGAGGACTATGATAGACATATTCACCTGCCAAAATATCTTCCATGTAGACAACATACCGTGTGCATTGTGTGTCTTAAAAAATTGATTCAACATAGTCCTGATGACAAGACGGTCAAATGCCCCTTCTGCAACCACAAGCATGTGCTACCTCCAAACGATACAGAACTTAATGAATACTGTTCAACTAACATAGAAGCGCTTTATTTAAAAGATTTACTTCAAGATCAACTTAAACCAAATCGGAGCAGATTGGACAGTCCTACTTGTGACAATTGTTGCTTAAAGAATATTGGATATGGCTGGTGTGAAGAGTGTAGTAAAGTTTTATGTAAAGAATGTTGTCATATGCATGACAGTTTTGAAATTGAAGGCCATCCTCAATCTACATCTATCCAATATATTGATCTGAAAGAGGTTAGAAGAAAAAGAAGCTGCACAAAGCACAAACGCCATTCCATTGCCTTGGTGTGCTATGATCATGAACAGGTAGAATACCTTTGCGACATGTGTGCCGAAGATGACCGACACACTGGCCATAATCTTACTGATCTGATAACAGAAATGGAAAAGACAAAACAAGAAGTCGATGAGTTATGTAACCAGGCTTTAAAGAAGTACAAGCAAGATTCTAATCGAAAGGGTCAATTGAAAAAAGCTGAAGTTACTTTGAACGAGAATTTGGAAGTTGTGAAATCACAGATTTCTAAATGTCAAGAAACATCCATGAGATTGCTGCAAGAATATGGAAAGCACAAGGAATGTGAGTTTCATACCATGGAGGAAGAGAAAACCTCTAAATTAAGAAAAGATGTAGAAGTAACTGAGCAGCTATGTAAAACCTTTGAGAATATCCAAACGGCAATTGAACAATTCCATCTTGCATCACCAGTTTCCATGATTGAAGAATCTAGGAAGATAATAAGTGATTTAAAAGAGTACCTTGCTTTTGAAAATGAAAAAGCAACAGTAAATGTCTTTATGGAAGTCGACAATGCTGATTTTGATAACAACTTCCAGACTTTGCTAAAAACAGCTAATGAAATCAGAACCAGTCCATCTCGATTTCAGATCTCTCACCCAACAGTAGCCTTTAAGGATCATCAGTTTGAAGTTCATATACAGTCAATTTCTAACAGCAATGTTTGTCTAATCGGTGGTCTTCAAGTAAGGGCAAGAGTTGATTTTCCTTGCTGTGATGATCATAAAGAAGCCCATGTGTTCAATCTTGATGATAACAAGAATGGAAAATATGCTTTAAAATTTACCCCAAAATCCACAGGCTTATACAAGTTTCACATTTATATAGAGGGTTTCGAAGCACCTACAGCAGACTTGGAAGTTTCTGTTCATCGCCTTGATATGGTTTTTCAAAAAATTGTTTTTTGTGATGAAATGTTCGAACTGAGAGCAATTTTCAGAAACAAAATGGAGCTTGATGAAATTAAGAATATTGATGTGGTATGTAAAGATGAAGTTTGTAATTCCATACAACTTACACTTAAACTCATTGACACTGACAATTTAGTTGCCACATTCCTTCCAAACAAACTTGGTAAGGTAGGAGTATGTATCACGTGCAATGGAATGAGGATAGCCGGACCATTTAAAACTTCAGTTTGTAAAAGAATTACCTGGGACACCGATAACATCACAGAAGATGAAATAACTGATGTTGCAACCAACAAAGATGGTGTTATCTACCTTGCAGATACTCAAATAAACAAAAGAATTATTTCCATTAATCAGAAGAAAGCAGCTATTGTCAATTCATACCAAAATGAAGGTACTTCTTTCATTGCTTTTGACAAAGAAGGCAAACTATTTGTGTTGTTTATAACAAATGGCAACAACACTGCTGAAAAGACCAAAACAGAACTTCACATACCAACTCCAGAGGGTCAGAGGTCTTTCATTTTGAAATCACTAGCTAACCCTGGTGGGTTTGCTGTGAGTCCATCTGGATCTGTAGTTTCTGTTTCTGACCAAGAAAAACATTGTGTTTTCTTTTACCAAACACCAGATGCCACAGATAAAAACACAATTATTTCGCCAATCAAGTCAATAGGAGAACGTGGCAATCATTGGGGTCAGTTTGTTAATCCAACATCCATATGTATACAGGGTAATGATAGGTTGTTCGTTTGTAATAAAGGCAATGGTCGGGTACAAGAGCTTGATCACATACACAATAATACAATTAATGTGTACGGGCCAGAGGTTCGTAGACTACAACATCCAGAAGCTATCTGTCTGTCTCCAGAGGGTTATCTCCTTATTTTAGATAGAGAAAAAATTGTGGCTATTAGGGTGGGCTCTTGCATCCAAAAAACACTGTTTGAAATTGAAATCAGCTGCCGTGACCGACTGTGTAACTTTAATCATTTAATTTGTTGCCTACCTGATTGCCAAATAGTGCACGTCTGCTGTGGCTATAATCATATTCGTGTGTTTCAGTATGAGCCTCTTGTTCATCGCTAGTCACTGTCACTCATATTATCCTGCATACTATATAACTGTATGTCACTGTTTGGGAAAGTCATCTGAGAAAGATCGCTGAGTCATATACTATGTATTTTAGAGTTACACTGAGGCTAAGGAAAACACTGAAAACACTCAATCAGCATTTTATCAGCTGAAAAACAGAATTCCTGTAAATATTCGGAATATTTCTAAATAACAGTCAAAACTTGTTATTGCAAACTAACATTTCAGTGCAATTACTAAAACAAATTATAGAATATTTATATAAATTTTCTAGTATGATTTTAAATATCTGTTAGTCTCACCAAGTTGACCACAGGCAGTTAAGACAAAGGCACAGCCCTAACAATAGGCACATATTCAAGGCATTCCTGCATGATAATGGTGATAGTCTTCTCAAATAAAACTGGAAGTCCAGTGTAACTCTACACATCTGGCATGTACATTTAAAAGTATCGGAATGAGTAGAGGGGCTATCCCTAGCCCTCGGCACATGTCGCTACTGAATGAAGCTAATGACCATACCAGGTCAAGACTTTTTATTGAACAAGCGTGTCCCAAAGGAAAGATGTGTGATGTGATTCTGTAAAATCATGGCATAAATTTAGACAAATATACATACTATATCAGAGCCAAATTATAGATAGAGCTCTGAAAGTAAATTGAAAATACAGTTTGACTGTATAGTATGTCATTTCTTTACAATTAAATATATGTTTTTAATATGCTGTATGGTAATGAGTTTGATGAACTCTATGTTTTTCATTTTGACTGGAGTTACTGAACAGAAAATGACATACAGCAGTGTTTTCAAATGTCAACACTGAACAAGATTTAGTAAAGATTTATTATATTTAATGACACAACTCAATCTTAAAATGCTGGGTTAAACGATTGCTACACATGGTATAATGTTCATGTATAATTAAGGTAAAATGAAGAAATGACAATTTAACATATCTTCTATATATGTATATAACATTGAATATTCTAAATTGTATGTTATTCTAATGAATATTTTAATGGAAAAGTTTAAATATGATGTGAGTTGTCAAATAGTTTTTAAACATATCTTTTTAATTTTGAGTTTTATGTAAGTTCTCTATAATTAACATAATGATTTTAATATCGTAGTTTTAATCATTTTATCGACTGTACTTATATTATTACATATTATATATTATATTGTTTGTTGAGACAATGGAACAATTTTATTGTATATACTAAATTCAAATGTTTATAGTCAAAACCTCACTATAGAAATGAGTTGGCTTGTAGTGGATTGAAATATGATATTAAAATAGTATTTAATTCAAAGAATTGTAATAATAGTATTCAAATTAACTAAATCATATGATATATCTTGATCAGCTAGTAAATATTGTTATTTTTATAGAATACTTAAATGCATTTCCTACTGAAATTATAAATTGGTGAGTATGACTTAATAAAGCAGCATAATCCATGTAACAATAATAGTAACTCATACCATTCCCTGAATCAATGGCATGTTGCATTTTACATGTTAGATGCTATTTAATGTGTTTGGGCCAAAATATAATATTGTTATTTTTAAAGAATACATTAAATACATTCCCTACTGAAATTAAGTTGATCAGTATGACCTAATAAATCAAATCCATGGTGTAAATGTATTGTTTGTTTTTGTTTTTCATTTTAAAAATATCTATATCAGAGTCACATACATTTATCAGAAAATATATGCAAGAAATTTAATAAAGAAGAAATGTAGTTCAATAAGTATAAATAATGTATAACCAGAACCAATCAGACCTGATATTTTATTTTTTATTTTTAAATGACAAAATATATATAATATAAATCCAAAGGCAAATTACTGAAAAAATGACGATGCTGTGGGTATCAGTGGCTGGGTCTCAATAGATATACAAAAGAAAGCGAAAAGCTAAATCAAAATGATAAAGTAAAACAGCCAGAAAAATTAGCAGAGCTTTCGGGCAACACTATAGCCTTTCATCAGTGCAATATATATATATATAAACATCAAAGGCACAGAATAAATTCTAAACCGCCCGGTGATATACTGAAATTAATTAATTAATTTGAAAGGATAAAGATGAGGAAATCTGTGAGAATGAGAAAAAGTCGCCCAAACCGAGACTCGAACCCGGAACCATCTGCTTGATATTTGATAATTTTCGATGAGCTATTAAAATATAATACCTTTTTATAAGAAATTTATAAAATATTAAAAAAACGCCCTCCCTGATCGTTCCAATGTTGAAGTAAACACTGAGTACTGCTGTATGTATATATATATATTGTTTTTGTGGCATTTGACCTATAACAACAGCATATACACCACCTATTGTTTTTGTTGCATGCTTCACTTCACTTTAAAGTTCTCTGTCTGGGAGTGTATTTTAGTTGTAAAATAATTATTTATGTAGTACAGTATTGTAGTAGGCTTTGGTCATTTTGAGTTAACTTATATAACCTACCTGATAAAATGTCAATGATGGAACATTAGTTTAGATAAGAACACAGGTGAGTGAAATCATTGCAATAGAAACCAAGTAAAGGTATTGAGTAAGCCTACACAAAAACAAATAGTATAGGCTATATACAGCATAGTTGTTGATTGGAACCTGGCCTTGGCATCTTTAATTATGGATCTACAACAGTATTATATTAATAGTCAGTAGGCAGTGTAAACAAGTTCTTTCATATACACATACAGAGTAGTACGTTTAGGCTCCCAAATGTATTTTAACTCAGCTATATTATCTGTAGCGTGTAGCATCTTCATATAAACATGGAATCTACAACAGGAAGTAATTGCAGTAAAATATTATATTTCAATATCACAAACATTATGTTAGGACATTATGTTAAGATAAAATCTTCTCACATACAGTTACTGACCTTTTTTCTTTACAGTATACTGTATTTCAGTTGGTCCAGGCAAAAAAAGGTAAGTCACTATTTTCACCGTCACCCTATAAAAATAGACTATTTTGCTCAAGAGGTTTACCTTGATGTCAAACATAAATTCTCAAAAGCAATTCCAATTTGGAATAAATAGTGAGCAATAGGCCATATCTCATATGATCATACTGTCTTGTCCATATCAAGAGATGAAGTTTAGAGATGTGTAGAGTAATTTGTATTTACTGTAATATTCAACACAGCTTTGCAATATGTTTCAATATAATTTCTTTTCTTTTTTATTTAGGAGATCATAATTTTTATGGAATAATCTAGATATCAGTGAAGAAAAATAAATATGATTTCATTTTTTCTTTTTACATCAATGGTTGTAATAACCATGGAAACGAACCCAGCCCCGAAAGGACATTTAAAGCCCCTTGGTAGCCATCGACCATCAGATGGACATATTGAAATCTTAACCACAGTGCCACGGCCAGTAGAATTCTGGGAGAAATATGTCAGCAAAGGAGAACCAGTGTTGTTTCGTGGTGCTGCAAACCCTTCTCCGGGACTTAAACTGTGGACAGACGAATACCTGCTTGAGAATTATGGAAAATTCAAGGTAAAGATTGAAAGTAAACTTGAGAAAGATAATTCACCAATTGGAGCATTTGGAATTGGACAGGACAGTTTGCAAAATTTTATTAGACGATACAAAGAAGATGATGTTTATATTGTGTCTCAGCTGCCAGATCCAATGGGAAAGGATGTTGTTGTTCCAAAGTGCCTTCTCTGTGGCACAATCCGTACACGCCTGTCTGAAGCTAATTTATGGTTCAGTTCTGGAGGAACAAAGAGTTTACTGCACAGGTAAATGAATCTATTGGTATTACACCCCTCCTCTACTGTACATTCTATTTAAGTACACTCATTTTATAAATTGCAATGTTGAACAAACTTCCTTTTTTACAGTTTCTTTCCTTACAAGCTCTTGTCTCATTATGTTTGTGTTTATCTTATTTGTATCATTTTTATGTGAATATTATGATTTTATTCATTCCAATAGGCAAAAAACATAGATGGTTATATCATTTATAAAAATAATTTATAGTTAACTATTTTTATCAACCTCTCCAGGGATTCAGATGATGCAATCAACTGCTTATACAATGGAACCAAGGATTGGATCATGATCCATCCTAAAGATGAGGGAAATATACCAATAGCCAAAGAGGTTTTAGAAGCATATGGAGGATTCTCTGTCATAGACCCTGAAAGAGTTGATCTCCTCAAACACCCTCAGTTTGTAGATGTTCCATGGAAGTATGTAAATGTCAAGGCTGGAGATTGTCTTTTTATTCCTAGGGGTGAATACATTTAAATTGTTGATTTCTCTAAAACAAAGTGCCACTAAAGCTTAATGGAAATGGGCATATAGGCTCGTTATAGACCCGTGGCTGTAGTAGTATCTTACCATGATAAGTACAGTATAACTAAAAACAATCTGCTGCTCCTTCGATACAGGGTTCCCTGCAATGCACATGTACATCTATGTACACATGACCAAACCAACTACTGTATATGCATTGTACCAACCAAAGGTTGAATTTTTTTTAATGTATTTATTTAGAGAGGGCAACCCTTCCACCTGAAACCGCTTGTCAGCTGATATCCCGGGGCCCCGGATATTTATATATATATATATATAAATCTAAAGGCAAATTACTGAAAAAAATGACAATGCTGTGGGTATCAGTGGCTGGATCTCAATGGAGATACAAAAATAAAAAGCGAAAAGCTAAATCAAAACGATAAAGTAAACAGCCAGAAAAGTTAGCAGAGCTTTCGGGCAACACTAGCCCTTCATCAGTGCAAGTGAAGGAATTTGGATAACGTCAGAGTATAAAGCTGGCAAGTGCTAAATTAATCTTTACAATATACAATGTAAACATTTCATAAACATAAAGAAGTCCTTTTCATGTAAAATGATTTATAGGTTGTCATCATACAGTAAGTTACTGCAGTTTTCACAAATCAAATTTTGTTTGTGATTTATCAACTTTCAACATATATTGTCATTCCACAGGCTACTGGCACCTGGTAACATCAGGAGGAAACAAAAACCTTGCGGTTTCACTTCTTTTTGGTCGTATTGATAACTTTGAAACACACAACTGTGACAGTACCAATGTAGATGCAAAGATGCACTTGACGGAAGTTGGTACGGTTTGGACATATGATGGCTTTGGTATTCAAACTATGGGAAATAATAGTCCATTTGAATTAAAGTAGGTGTATCAAAAATAATGTATTAAAATGTCTTTATTTCTGTAATATTTTACTGTACTGTCGTTGTGTATGCAAATAGTGAGAGGTGGCTTTGCGTTGAATTAAATTGATAAATATTAATATATTTAAAAGGAAATCTACCAATTTATGATGTTTGCCAACCATCTGAAGTGGCCTTTGTAATGTGTAAATTTGTCACACAGTTGTCAATGGTATTATTGCAACAATTTGGTACTTCTAAATGCTTGACTAACTGGAAATTCAATGAAAATTAATAGCTGTAATTATCACTAAACTGGTTTTAATTAGCAAATTATTAACATAAATTTAGTTTATTATACGGTACAAAATACTATGTTTGCTCTTTCAGTGAAACAATACATGAAATGTGCATAGAGAATTTACAGTCCCGTATCACAGTAGAATACATCATGGAGTTTCTAATGGAGGTAGTATTCCTACTGTCATTTAAAAATATTTTATAGTGTTTACGATTTAGATTTGCTTGGCCTATAGAACTATATAATGTAATATGCAGGTCCATAGCCACGAGAAATAAGGTGGTGCGGTCGTCACAAGAAAAGGGGACTGTGCTGGCCACAGGTTTGTCAAAGGCCTAGATGAGAAAAGATGGCATTGCAACCACAGGTGGCTACAGCCCTGATAGGTGGCTAAAATATATTGTCTTTTCTGACAAAACTTGGGCAATTAAGGTTCAGAGGTCACATTATTTTTTGGCAAATACTAATAATATAATACAATTTTAAAAAGTCAAAACAAGGACAATAGAGAAATTGGGACACATGAGGTGCTGTACAATGGTAGATAGTTAAGTCAATTTGAGACCTTTGTCCTGATTTGTAATGTGAATAATTGGATGTTTATGCCATCACTAATATTTAATTAATTTCACCAGAGTTTATTTCTTTTCATTGTAATCAAATAAATAACAGAGAAAAATCAAAATTATGCTTTTTTATTTACTTTTGACAGGAATTACAATCTGAAGATGTCAGAAATATAGTTTTCAAGGAATGGGTAGATTCTTATGAAGAGTATGTTAGAAATGCTGCCATACAGGTATTTCATTCGTAGTTTATTTTACATGTACTTCCAAACAAATCTGTTATACTACACCTCGTCCCATTCCTGCCACTCTTACTGGAAATAGTATGTATGCTGTATATTATTTTCCAATCAAACAAATCCACTTATTATGTGCAAAAGATTGTTCTAATTCAATACTAATATTTCTTTATTTAATTTTCATATATTTAGTATGTCACTATTCTTGGAGATACTGATCAGAAAGGTTACGTCACGTGTGACAAGGTGAAAAGCCTTCCCTTAGATCAGTTGAAAGAGCTTGCGCAACTTATGAGTATGGATCCTGGAAACACAGAGGAACTTGAATATTATTCAATATCACAAAAGGACATTACGTAAGTTACATAAAACATTACAAAAATTAAGTACAACTACAAATCCAGTTCTGGTTTGAGTAAATTCATTTTTAATTAACTGATTTTTCAGAAATTTATTTATTGATGTTCTTGAATCTGAAATCTCTGCAAACCAGTTGATAAGTGTTGAAGAGTTGTCAAATGAATATTTGAGAATTGGTGGAACTGAGCAAGGTGCTCTAACTGTAAGTTTAGGGGTTTTCCTACAGGGTTTCCTGTTGAGAAAGACTATCTCTTTCACATTACCCACACACACACAATTGGGCATCAACAGAGATGTTCGTATGGTGTACCCTCAGTGTGTGTAAACTCCAGAGTTAATGCAAAAGATGTACACCTTTGGCTTAGTCAGATGTGTAAGTTTGGTTTTTTAGTAGAGAAACTGTTAAAAAAATAACACCAAATAAGCAGTTGTAACATTTTTCGTGCTCTCTTTCAATTCATTTCAATTCAATTTCTTTATTGCTGCAAATGCCATCAAGGGCTAATATCCGCTTAAACATACTACATCATACAAACATAATTATACATATTTACATTTAAAATTTAAACACATAAAAATTATAGTCATTACTACTGTAGTACTGTAGTTATTATTTTTATTATGATTATTGTTTCTTTTTCTTATGTAGATTGTTAGCATGCTTGATGTCAATTCAGATAACATCATTAGTAAAAAGGAATTACTTGAAAATATGAATCAAGTGGTTTCGATGTACGGCCGCATTCAAGTATTTGGCAATGGTAGGTGGAATGTTTGCAAACAATTCAATTCAATTCAATTCACTTTCATAACACATAACAATATTCTAAAAAATAAATGTAAGTAAGTAAAACAATCTATACCACATGTCGCACATAATAATGCCGTCGGAAAACCGTCGGTTTTCAACTGGAGTGAAAAAACATTATAATGGCTATACTGATAACAAGTTAACATACGTAAAAGTATACATGAAATTATGTATACAGAAGTTCAATCCATTTTCTGTGTAACTTTGAATCTTTTAGAATTCGAGAAAACAAAGAAATAATGTACTTTTAAATAAAAAATCAAAATAGACTAATTAAAGCTTAATCATAATGAATTAACAATCACAGTGGTGTGTACAGAATGAGTCACAACAGATGTGCACAATTCTGATGGTAAAAAAATTTAAATAAAATTAATAAAATTTAGTTTTGATTGAATTAATTGTATATTATATTAGTTATAAACTTGACCATCATGCTTACAAGGTTATTTCTTGTATGATAATAAATATGTATTTAATTGTATACTAATCAAAAAACCTGCCTATCAATAGTCAGAGCTGCTGAACTGAAATCACAGAAAATTTTAAACCTGGATGAACTTATTTGATTATGTCGGGTAATGTTTTTTATTTTACTTCAGGTGCTATAATGAATGGTGTGGAGTTTGATTTTGCAAACAGACAAACAAATGAAATACCAGATGCAGACGAGTACCAAAAGGATGAATTATAAATAACAAAAATTAATTATTGATGATTTGGAATATACAATTTAAATTATTTTATTTTATGTTTTTTTTCTTTAAACATTTCTTGAAAATGTATGATATTTCAAAAAGAAATTTCCCTTTTTGTTATAATTTCTCTATAAAATTCAATCAACAGTGTCTTAATATCGTTTTTTATTAGTAAAAACACACCAAACTAATCGCCTCACATGTGGCTTGGCTTTTTAACTATAAGATTACATTATGCACTTTTAAATAACCCTCACTATAATAATATTTAAATTAAATAATAATGCAATAATAAAACATTCCATAACGCATTCACTTTTTATTTTATTATTTATATAACATTATATTGTTAGAAAAGTAGTAAATTCTATTTTTTGAGAATCGAAAATAAAAAATAAGACAAATTTCGTTGAGTGTACTATTTTGTATATAAAGAGTCATTTAGCTGTTAAAAGTAAGAGACATAGAGAAATTGAACTGTGACATGAATTAACTCCTCGGATTTCATTTCAAATAAAACTGAATACATGTTGATTGTAAAATAAAATTCAAAGCTAAAAATTGACTGGAGGTCAATAAACCGTTTATTTTGTCATTTTATAAGTGAAAATATTATTTGTTTCAGCTTTTTTTTTCTATGGAAGTGATACACACAATGTACTAAAAAATGTCCTATAAAAAGTCTGCTTGTATTAATCTTAATGTTTCATGTTTTTGGGGTAAAATATTATCATCTTTAAGTTTTCAACACCGTTTTTTAGCAGCAGCCCCAAAAATGTTTCGTTTGTTATCTCAACTATAGAGGGCGATAAAAGTAATGAAAAAAGAGTGGTCGATGAGGGAGCTATGAGGGAAAAAAGGAAGCTAAAACAAAAAACACAATAACGGCGGTGCAATTTAAAAGCATAAATTGTTTATAATTATAATAATTCATGATTTTTCACCTGTTATTAATGATAATTATATAGGTACTAAGCTACTGTAAATACATTGCGGCGTAACTAATTAGGTGATAGCTACCTAGGCCTAGCCGGATGATTCACCTAGGCCTAGCTAGGCTAGGGCCAGGCCTCTAGAGGCTTGAATTGGAAGCCTTGCTTCCCGCTTGGCTTGGCCTACTACTAGGCTTAGCCCGGCCATCTACTACTACTAGAGGCCTAGGCCTACTATAATACTAGCATATAGTATATAATAGGCTATTACAATTATACTCCTCTATAGCATAGGCCTAGCCGGACTAGTATAGGAAGGACTCTAGCTAGTCTAGGAAAATTGGGAGCCTAACTCTAGGCTAGCTACCTATAATTGACTAGGCCCTACCTAGTACTAGTAGGCCTAGCCTAGTAGGGGTACCGTAGTAGGTCTGTCTGTAGTGTAGAGATTAGTCTAGTAGTACAGTAGTAGTAGTAGAGACTCAAGACTAGCTAAGCGAGGCCTATATAGGCCTGCCTATCCCTATATTATTATAGTCTGGCTGTAATACTAATTAATAGAAAGGTTTGAAAGAACCTATCTACTCGGTTACTAATAACTATATGTATTGACTATACCGGTGCTACTGTACTAATCTTGCTAGCCTAGGTCCACCGTAGTCCAGCCTAACTAGAGTTAGGCCTAGGCTTGCTATGCCTACTGTAGACTGTATATGTTGAAATTAAATTTTTTTTTTAAATGCCTACTGTAGTGGGGCATACTAAACTAAATGATGGTATTATAATTAAACTAACAATGCATTTACAGCAGAACAGTTAGTTCTTTCCATTTGTGAGTACAGAACTTTCCTTCCATCCAATCTAACCAATTCTTTGCATGCCACACCTTCAAACACATTGACATCCATCCACCCACCCTACCTAGATAACATTGTTTTTCTATTATTGCTTATCCCAAATCTGTTCAGGCTGTCTGTTGTAGCATCTTGTATATTAAAAATGGTGCAGAAATCACAAGTTAGAGTTGTCATTCGAATCCGTCCAGCAAAATCAAATTCAGAGTCAACCAGCACTACACCATTTAAACCATGTGTCCATCAACTTAGTGAAAAATCCCTTGAGATTGTCAACTGGCGAAACATTGGAGAAACACTTAAGTATGAATTTGACACAGTTCACAATGATGCAGCAACACAAGAAGATGTGTACAAGTCAAGTGTTGAGTCTTTCTCAAAACAGATTCTTATTGGTCAAAATGCAAGCATATTTGCATATGGCCCAACAGGTGCAGGTAAATGAATGGACATACAATGGTTATATTTACAGATACAGTATACTGTTACAGTACATTAACTAATAAAAGATGTTGACAGTACTCATAAGTTTAAGTGAACACTCTTTTCTCTATATATCTAAATTGTGGTCTAGTACAGTATCAGAGTTACAGTGCAGTGAACATAGCTTGTTCTGCATTAAATTGAAAAAAAAAATTGATATACTGTACCCCCAATTGTAATCTGGTAGGAAGATATAACTACCAGCCACAGTTCAGTACATTCTAAAATGAAAAAACCATCGGATTGCAAAACTTTTCCAGAGTAAGTCAAATCTATTTACAATTGTGAGGCTATTTTTTTTGTATGATTTTTTTCAGGAAAGACACACACAATGCTTGGTACTGAAACTCATCCCGGCATAATTCCACAAGCTATTGTTGATGTGTTTGCTAAAATCAGTGAAGAAAAGCTTAAGACTTCTTCCTGGGAATACCAGGTATACATATCATATTTGGAGATATACCAAGAAAAGGTAATGTTAATATTATAACACACGCTAAGCTACATTAGCTTAGCTTGGTTTTTGTCTCATAGAGCATTGGTAATGTTTTGCGATTCAAAACAAAAGTCAGTGGGTCTCTTTAATGGCATGGTCAGATCCTAAAATAGTTGTGGCAGATTATGTTCTGCTTTGGTCAAAATCTGACCAGTGACCCAGCCGAATCTGAGATGAAAGTGAAAGATTTAGTTTTTCTTTTTTTTTTCTACATTATTTGCATTATTCCTATTCACAGGTGTTTGATCTGCTTGAACCAAAAGATCAGGATTTAACTATAAGGCAAGACCGACAAAACAAAATTGTCATTCCAAATTTATCAGAGAAGAAAATAACAAACATTGATGATTTCACGTCTGTTTTTGTACCAGCTAGTCAAAATAGGTTTGTTTCATTCATTCTACATTGTTGATAAATCAGAATACGGTTTGTGGATAACCATACTGATTCCAGACAAACCTACACAAGATGGTCTACATAATTATTTGGGAAGGGAGGTGTTTTTTGGACTCATTAAAAAAAAAAATCCTGACATCTGACCGGATTTGAACCCAGGACCCTGGGATCTATCTGCCCAAAATGTCACCACTAAAAATGGTTATGTTTAACGTTAATTGATATTGAATAAAATGCTGTATTTTATCTACAGTATCTTCTACTGAACTTTGCTGGAATATTAGATTTAGTCTCCATAACAATTTTTATTTTTATAGAACAGTTGCAACAACAAAGTTAAATTCTAGATCAAGTAGAAGTCATTCTATATTGCTTGTAAAGGTAAATTTCTAACTTATTTAAGATTAAAAAATATCAATTTATTGTACAGCATATTATCGCAAACCATGATATCAGAACAGGTTGAAGCATCTAGTAAACCATAGTTCTTGTGGTAGAAAAATTCTTTCTGGGATATGGAATGGTCTGCACATCTGGTTAGTGTGTTGGAATGGCGCTATATAAATCGAACGATTGATTGATTGATTTCCCACAAGTAGAGCTACCCTGGTATAGGTACTTTACAGACAGTCAAAAGAATGGCTAAAGGAGTGGTGACGTCAAAGATCTATTACCTCCATACAAGATGATTGAGATCTTGGATGCTTCTGCTTGACAGATATTTTCAAAGATATAAAAAAAACTTTCTGAGAATATAGTCATTCAGTTCTTCTGACACTTATTACAAACATGTTACTTAGGTCATAAAAAAGGAGCAGTGTAGCCCTTACAGAATGCTTACGGGCAAGATGTACTTGATTGATCTAGCAGGAAGTGAAAACAACAAACGCACTGGAAATAAAGGCATCAGGTAAAGACAACATTACAAGTTTATTCCACATCAAGGGCATTACGATTTGTTCTCATTAGGAGACAATGTTAAGACATGCATAGTTACAAAGCATCCAAACTGCCATCTGTGATGGGTAAAAAGTCCTTCAATTTCGTCCTAGTGTGGACCAAGCTTTATTATTGGATTTTATAAAATCTCTATTAAATCTGAATAGGCTGAAATCTACAATTATAAAATATTTAATACTTACGATCATGTATTCTGGTAGTTTAACTAATAACAGAAAAGGCAATCAAAGCCTCTACAGAACAATTTATAGATTATAGACAAGGTTTGTGCAATGAATAGTCCCTCTTACATTTTGATTTATTTGCTGTTGTAGATTGAAAGAAAGTGGTTGTATCAATACATCTCTGTTTGTACTCGGCCAGGTTGTTGATGCTCTGAATAGAAATATGGTAAGATTACATCAGTACTACATACTAACTATATTAACGACTTTCACATTGATGACTCTACTAACTTTATACTGTACTTGCCTAACATTACTCCAGAAGACAGATATCATAACAAATAAAATAAAGACATTCTTTATGGTGTACCGCAAACCTACCTTTTCAGTATCATTTTACTAGATATAGGTGTGTTTCCATCACAAAATGTCTATAACCACACTAATAACTGTATTCTTTTTTTTCAGCCGAGGGTGCCTTACAGGGACAGCAAATTAACCAGATTACTGCAGGTATGTCTTTTTATTTACCAATACTCACTTAAGATGTTTTATCAAGGAATAATAGTATAGTCAAGAGGCCCAGTGGTTAAGACACAGGCACGGAAAAATACATTCATATCGCCACAAGGAAATCGACAGTCTTCTCGGAGAAGTAAATAAAACTTGTGGTCAAGTGTACACATCTGATTGATGCATTTGAAAGAATCCAGTGCATATTTCATAAAAGAGTTACCAAGAGTTTTGGTATATTTCAGCTCCTGTCATTACAAACATATGGTTTTATAGTGGTTAAATCACCTTGTTATGGAAATTATAATGTGTTCATATTCTTTTCATGCAAAGGATTCCTTAGGTGGTAACAGTCATACATGTATGATTACCAATATTTCTCCTGAGGAAAGCTCATATATGGATACTTATACCACTCTGAACCTGGCAGCAAAGTCTAAAACAGTAATCAACAAACCAATTACAAGTCAAACTTATGGTAGGCAATATTATTGTATTGCATCCCCTCTTTAATTTACTGTTTTTTAATGCTTTTATGCTGCATAGTCTTCTGACTGCTCCAGGTTTTGACAAGGCTTTCTGATGAGATCCTTCCAAGATGACCTATTTTGTGCAATTTGTCTCAATATATAGAAGTATTTAATTGTTTTAAATATGAATGGAGCGGATCAGACTTTGGTTGGTGTAATTCGGCAAAATACAGGTAGAATAATACGGCAAAGTATCTTCTTTGGGCCTGAGGATGTGGCCTACCTTCCATGATATTCCAAAAGCATTCTTAATTTGCATTGTTTACTTGACTTCTACTGGTAAAGTCAGTTGACACACTGCTGATGTTGTTGCTGAGTTTCTTAACTTTTTCACATTCTGGTAATATATCTTACAAAAAAAACCCTGCAAAGTATTTCATTTAAAGGAGGTACCAAGATTTTTCTAGACATAAATTGATCCATTGCAGTGCATTGCCTTTTTGCTAATGTATGTTTTAATTTCAGAAAAACCAAAACCTCAAACTTCAAAGAGGAAACATGAAATCCAGGAAGGAGCTGTTAAAAATAAGAAATTAAAACCAAACAAACTAGAAATAAAAGATCAGAAAATGGTTTTGAATAAGAAAAAATCTTTAGAAAATCAAACAGAAACAAAAGCAGGTAACATGCATGCACCACCTGTAAAGTTTCTAAGTCCATTCTTAAGGAAACAAAGACATTTCCATGATGATGTGACTGCAAAGTTACTGTCCCTTGAAGAGAAACTTATGAAACTGCAAGACAAGCAGGATACATCAGAAGATGCGGATGCAAGTCTTCTCCATAAAGATATGCTGGATGATATCCAGAAAAGCAGGAATGATATGGAATGGATGGTGAAAAAAAATAAGGAATTGTCTGCTCGATTAGGAGGAACATGTAGTCTAGAGAATGAAAGAACTAAAGGAGGAAGGACAAGTATGTATTTATTTCATGTTTTCATTTGTATATGTATATACTGTATATTATTTAAGCATTAATTTTATTGTGTAATTTTATTGATTTTGTTCAGTAAATTTGTAGCTTAAAGTTGTGTGCGCTGATTAAATTAGCAATAAATCAGTATAATTGGTTTTTATTATCTTGATTTCTAGAAGATGTACATTTTGTTAAGGCAGTGAAAGTAGAATCTGTGAGTATACATTATTTTCACTATCAGTATTAAATTTATTAAGATTAAATTTTTGTTTAATAAATTTTTAATCTTAAAAATAAAGATTGTAATGGCTGTTCTAAAATGGCCATCCTTTCCTTAATTCTAAATTTGGAAATTATTATAATAGTTAGAGGAGCTAACTAAGATACTAAGATATTAAAATTTGTCAAGCAACTCTTGGTCTGTAGCCACTTCAGTGGCACGGAAAGCCGCCCAACTCGCTCCATGGTTCTGGTTATAGGATAATTTTACATCACAGTACATTATTCACCACCCGTGTGTACTTTTAAAAACCTATGTATTTTTAAACTGTAGTACTCTTGTGTACTAGTTTCATACTGTGCCTTGTGTTTTATGAATATCATAAAATAAATGTATTCATCATCACAAGCCTCAGCATGTTTCTGCCACAGTGCACGATCTCTAGCTGCTCCCTGCCACTGCACTGTTCCCCAATACTTGTGTATTTCATCTCGCCATCTCACTCTTTGTCTTCCTCTATTTCTACTCCCATCCATCGGTCTCCATGATGTCATTAGCGAAGTCCATCTATTGTCTCTTCTCCTACTGATATGTCCAGCCCACTTCCACTTGTTTGTTTTCTCACCCATTCATTTGTTTTTCTGTCTTTATATATGATTCCGAGCATATTTCTTTCCATGTTGTGCTGTGCTGTTGCTATTTTCTTTTCCATTTTATTTGACAGTGCCCAGGTCACAGCTCCATATGTCATGGTTGGTAACACGCATTGATCAAAGACCTTTCTTTTTAGGCTTAACGGTATTTCCCCTCTCATGATGTTGCTCAGTTTACCATATTGGTACCAGCCCAATCTGATTCTCCTCTTTATCTCCTGTTCTTGATTCTTTTCTCTCAGGCTAAATCTCTGCCCCAGATAGATATATTCATTTACTTCATCAATTTTATTGCCATTAACAGTCACAGAACCATGAGGTACCATGGAATTTGCCATAACTTTTGTTTTCTTCATATTCATTTTCAATCCACAGCATTTGCTGGCATTTGCAAGGTCTTTAAGCATATACTCCACTTCACTGATTTGCTCTCCCAGGACAACAATGTCATCTGCAAACCTCAAATGATTAACTTTTTCTCCATTGATATTCACTCCTTTATCCTCCCATTCCAGTGAGCGAAATATGCCTTCCAAACAAGCTGTAAACAGTTTAGGTGAAATTGTATCGCCTTGTCGGACACCCTTCTTTATGTGGATTTTCTAGCTTGGTTTGTGCATCGTAACTGTGGTAGTGCAGTTGGTGTAGATGTCCTTGAGTAGGTTAATGTACTTATAATGAATTTCCTGATCTTCCAGAGAATGTATTACCCGAACACAATTATAAATACGATCAATAAAATGTAATAATAATAAATAAATTTAATAATGTACTGTACTTAATTTTCACATAAACAAATTTTTTTTAAATTTAATATCTGCTTAATAATGTAAAAAAAATTTAAAATCAATTGTATACAAAATTTATGTATTTTTGTATGAATGTTAACTTTCTTTTAAACTTGTATTTGTAAGTGTTTTGAATAGTTTAGTTTTATTGTTCTTTTCTATCCTTTTATTAACAAACGTTAATGCTGCTATGTTTTTTTAAAAAATATATATAACAAAATATATAAATGAATAAACACAAAATGTATTCTTTGACTTAATAATAGAACAACACCTTACAAGAAAGAGTTATGTTACTTTTTTACAGAATGGGAAAGAAAATATAGCACAGAGAATATTTCAACCTGACCCTAACCAACAAGCTAAACATAGTGAGTACTATTTATTTTGTTAAATTTTCCATTGTGCCATGAACATACATTCGTTTCTGTTAGTGTGTGGTTTACCTTAGCCGAGAAATAGCTGCACACACTTGTCATAATAATTTCAGTGATAGCCAAATTTTACATCTATCATCAATCATGTAGTGGCAAAATGGCATCTGTCCTGTAAACCAAAAAAAAGCCACACTCTCTATGCTACCAATCTACTAGTTGTCTTTTTCAATTAAATTAATCTAAAACATTAAATCAATGATGCGTTTTATTTTTTCTTCTTCCTGTGAAGAAATATATGTTGAAAGAAAACATGAATTAGAACTTTCTTTATCATTGTTTCAAGATTATAGAAATAAATAAGTAATGATCCCAATTAGAATTGTTTCAGTGTCCAAATATGAATTGCCTGAGATGTTAACATTCAGATTGCAGCTTCACTATTGAAAAATAATTTACAAAAACTTTACACACAAATGTAAATTTAAGTAACTTTGTTAATGGCTGTCTAATGTTTTTTATTTAAAAAAAAATAAACTAGTACATTTTTTGAATTTTTTTTTTGCCAGTTTCAGAATGTACATTATCAAATAATTATATTTAAAATGTATATAAAAATTTATTTAAATTGTTTATGATGTTCTTATTTAATTTGTAATGAAGAAAGTCAAAAAACACACCCAACGCAGCAAGGGGATAAGCTCTCTGCAATCCAGGGCTCAGTATAATTTAGAACTGGTTCCTACCAGTCAATCCTCTTAAATGTTAATCCTATGAACAAAGATTAAAATATTTCAATAGACTAAAGAAAGTGAACTTTGAGACTGAAGAGATTATCATTCAGTTTGAAGGGATTACCAATCTACAAATGTGAGAGATTTACAAAATACAAAAAACTAAATTTGTGGGAAAATATGACGAATAATGCTGTTAAAAATATAATCTTTAAAAGAGCTAATTCACACCAGTACATTACAACATAGGTTTTTGTTTCTATCGTTTCAGATTTGTCTGTGCTAAATTTATTAAATACAGGTTCTGTCAAAGAGCTACGCTCTCTTCAAAGTATTGGTGAAAAACGGGCAAAATTAATTGATAACTGGAGACAAATGTATGGGGAATTTAAATGTATTGATGATCTCAGTCAGATACCAGCGATGACTGCTAAAGTTGTCGAGACTATTAAGAAAAATAATCTTGTTACTTTTTAAACAAGCATTTAATTTCCAGTCAATTGTAATTAATTTGTAAATTGTTAATTAATTGTACATAATTTGTAATGTCTCAATATAAGTAAATTGAATGCTTCTTATAAACTTTTTAAACAATCATGTAATTTGCCAGTCAATTATTATTAATTTTTAATTGTTAATTAAATAATTGTACATAATTTGTAATGTTTCAATATTAGTACATTGAAGAGCCATCTTAATGTCTTATATATTAACTTAGCATACTTATAAATTGCTTAAAGGATAGCTCCGGGAATATAATTTAATATTAGGCACACATATAAAATTAGTCAATAAATTTTGTTTTCTAAAAACAATTAGTAAAGATTTTATATTAGTTGTATAGTATCCTTAATTACTTTTTGTTGAAAACATTTAAATATTAGTTCCTGTGTATCCCTCCCTGATCACAGATCCCACATAACCACACCAAACACCTTTTTAATAAATTCAATACTTTTAACGTACAAACTTAGATTTTTATGTATCGTTTACACAATCTCTCCTTACCTAAACATATTATTTCTTCATTTCATCAAAAACAATCTGACATTCACAATTTATAATACAGGATTTTCCAAATCAAATATTTTATCAGAAAAGCATACATTCCATTTGAGAAGAAATACATTTTTTACAATGGCCCGAAATTATGGAATTTTTTAAGCATTTCATTTAAATCTCTTTCTAATCTTCTTTCGTTCAAATATAACCTAAAGAAGTCTGTGGTTGCGGCTTATGGTAATTAAATCTGTTGCTACTGTTTCTTAATACTACTGTATTAGTTGTTCTTGTAAACTGGGCTACAATCAATTACATATTTTATTTTAATCTGTGACCATGTGAGTTAAAGTTAAGTGGGTTATATCCCCTATAGGCCGTTATTATAGAGAGATATAATGCCGTAGTTTTATTTTGGCTTTATCCCCGTTTCAATGAGAAAATCTTTTTCAGAATATACGATAACAATAATACGATAATAACGGACATTTCTCACTTTTATTTTCCTCGATTTTCATGTTCAGTTTCACCGTTGGACTTTATTAGGAAAACTGAATGGCTCTTTCGAAAGACGATCGAAATTACATAACAGTCTACACTAATTATTGATTGTTTCGAGTTTCCCTTGCTTATTTATTCTGCACATATTAATTCACTTTCGACACTTTTTTGTTAACACATGATTGTAAAGTTTGTTGTTTGTGTATCAATCATAAATACTACTATTACGCCTAATTGTGGTACACACGTGATTCCTATTTTTGGAATCACGTGGTGTACCGCAAACCGTGTTTGTTTAAAACAACAATTTATTTGTAATGCCAATGGTAATGTGCGATATTAGCTTTATGTTTTTGTATCTTCATTGAACACGTGCCCACATATTTATTGTTTGGTATAGTATTGTATCTTGTAAATTACTTTACCATGTGTACAAATAAAAATTAACAAACAACACCGACAAAATCCATTTTATTATTATTAATCGATATCGACGTTGATGATATGTGTAGTAATAGAAAATAGATGGGGTGGCGTATGTAAATCAATATTTCAGATATTTTATCCTTTGTAAATAAGTTAAGACAAACTAAATAATCATCTTCAAAAATGTCAATTAGATTCTAATGATGTTTCTCTTTCTTGGTCATTCACATGAATATACTTATAGGAGTGTGATGACGTAATATCCACTAGACGTTAAGTGTGATTGTACATGCTCATCCCCATTTCTCCCACTTGGTTCCGTGAACGGTGATCTAAATTTACAAAACTAATAATTATAATCGCAACCATTCCCATTAATTAAATAAACTTTATTGATCATATTCGAATGTTATTCAATACGGTATTCTGGGTAAATGTTGTGATTAAACATTTTTGCTAACAGTAGGCTAATTCATAAACAACCACTAAGTGAGTTCCCCTCCACACCCCTAAACGAAACGTACGTGCATAGACTATTGAAACGATTGTAATCTGAATCAGTAGGCGCGCTCAGGCTTCCGACAATTGACCATTGGGCCCTACCCATTTTTTAAACTACTCTAGTGTAACCCTAGGTTAATATCAGTAATAAGTTGTGTGTATTATTAAAATAAAGTGTACCCGTGTGTACATGCATCCGGGAACAGATCCCTGGTATCTATCCAAATTTGGTGAATGGGTTCATTGGCAGACAGCACACTAGTGTTCAGTAATGGCCTTTGCTACAGGGACGAGTCTTATAAATGGAGACTTCCGATTTATATTAATATTTGGCAATGCAATTACAGTAAATTCATAAAACCATGGAGAAATAAAATCGGTTTGTCGGGATTTGATGGTGCAAGTATAGTTTACGTCCTGTATTATTAAACAGGACTCATTTTCATTCGTTACATTATTTGATTAGAAATTCGGAACATTAAACAAATAATAAACCCCGGTCGTTCCAATGTAGATACTTTATCCGTGTTTAAGTACAATGTACGGTACCGTATACCGTACTGTACTCATTGTATACCGTAATTTAATGCATCTAGTGTACTGATGCTCCATACGTTTCTCATATAATTCCGTACTTAATGTATATATCGTAACTCAATGTATACCGTACTCAATGTATACCGTACTCAATGTACCGTACTCAATGTACCGTACTCAATGTATATCGTACTCAATGTATACCGTAACTCAATGCATCTGTGCTGATGCTCCGTACGTGGCATATCGTATCCGATGATATCGTACTCAAATGTATACCGTACTCAATGCATCTGTGCTGATGCTCCGTACGTTGCATATCGTATCCGATGATGCCGTACTCAATGTACCGTACTCAATGTATACCGTAACTCAATGTATACCGTAACTCGATGCATCTGTGCTGATGCTCCGTACGTTGCATATCGTATCCGATGATATCGTACTCAATGTATACCGTAACTCAATGTATACCGTAACTCAATGTATACCGCAACTCAATGCATCTGTGCTGATGCTCCGTACGTTGCATATCGTATCCGATGATGCCGTACTCAATGTATACCGTAACTCAATGTATACCGTAACTCAATGCATCTGTGCTGATGCTCCGTACGTTGCATATCGTATCCGATGATGCCGTACTCAATGTACCGTACTCAATGTATACCGTACTCAATGTATACCGTAACTCGATGCATCTGTGCTGATGCTCCGTACGTTGCATATCGTATCCGATGATATCGTACTCAATGTATACCGTAACTCAATGTATACCGTAACTCAATGTATACCGCAACTCAATGCATCTGTGCTGATGCTCCGTACGTTGCATATCGTATCCGATGATGCCGTACTCAATGTACCGTACTCAATGTATACCGTACTCAATGTATACCGTAACTCAATGTATACCGCAACTCAATGCATCTGTGCTGATGCTCCGTACGTTGCATATCGTATCCGATGATGCCGTACTCAATGTACCGTACTCAATGTATATCGTACTCAATGTATACCGTAACTCAATGTATACCGTAACTCAATGCATCTGTGCTGATGCTCCGTACGTTGCATATCGTATCCGATGATATCGTACTCAATGTATACCGTAACTCAATGCATCTGTGCTGATGCTCCGTACGTTGCATATCGTATCCGATGATATCGTACTCAATGTATACCGTAACTCAATGTATACCGCAACTCAATGCATCTGTGCTGATGCTCCGTACGTTGCATATCTTATCCGATGATGCCGTACTCAATGTATATCGTACTCAATGTATATCGTACTCAATGTATACCGTAACTCAATGTATACCGTAACTCAATGTATACCGTAACTCAATGCATCTGTGCTGATGCTCCGTACGTTGCATATCGTATCCGATGATACCGTACTCAATGTATACCGTCGTAGAGGCCACTCAACGTACCCAATCCTAATTAAAAATGTCAATAAAACCCCGAATACAATAATTTTGACATGTGACAATGTGCTGAGCCTGTTAATATCACTGTATTTCCTTATTGTTAGTAGTCCTACTGTGGGGCAGTTTGGGATTTTCCACTAACTGTGGCTGAATAATGAACAATTACGTCTTAAGGCAGGCATACACAGTCATACATTTGTCTGTCATACACATCATGATGTGTATGACAGACAAATGTATGACTGTGTATGCCTGCCTTTAGGCATATCTGTGCCATCATGAGATTATTGAGAAAAAAAAAGTTTTAATTTCTGTTATTTTAATAACATTTTTAATACTCATAAACAATTTACCTCATACTATTCTTTAGGCTATAATTGACACCGAGTTTAAATATTGAAATAAAACACGCTTATTACAAAGTTAAGGTTGGGGCATTACAAGGGGCGTCACCTCAATTTAAGTGCGACAGTTCACTCATTACAAAGTGCGACAGCAGTTATTATTGCGACGGGTTAAAGTGTGACAGGTACGATTATTACGTGACGTTATAACATGTTGTTCAGGTCCGTGTGTTTTTTTGCAGTTTATAACTTGACGTAGCTCGTGCTTATGATGTAAACCGTCATGTGGATTCTTTCTCAATGTGTACGGTATTTTAGGTGTTTATTCTGTTCAAACAACATGAAAGTAAAACCCGGGCTTGTCACATGACTTGTAAATCACTGCTGTTGTTCGGTCATCTTTTGAACTTGGGTAATTAGGAGGAAAAAAAATTCTGTATCGAATAGCCATTAAAGTCTTTGTGAATTCCTCTCTTTACTATTATTAAAATGAAAAAATAAATAAATTAATAAAAACATTTAACTAAATTCGATCAATGTGTTTCTTGACTATTGTACAGGTAGGTATATAAAGAAACTGGGTAGGGCCTATAATACATTTAAAAAAATTGCGTACCCTACCATGGAATACGGAAGGAAGGGGATAGTCGGTGTCGTGAAACACTATATATACAAATTTCCTACTGGATATATGCTGTACTTGATCAGAGGGTGGCGGAACTTTATCTTATATAATAACATCGGTAATTTTAGGGGTGCCATAGTTTGTACATAACTAATTAATAATAATTTATGATTGAATTTTTAATTACTTCAATCGATGGATCTTTCTGGGACGCTGCCGGGACATAAATAACAGTTATTTGATACATGTCGGTAAATGTACACAAGTGACGTCATAATACTCTCGACTGATTTATTCATTGGAATTCAATTCAATCATTGTCAGCAATGAGCTTAATAGATATAAAAACCGTTTTGTTGTTGTAAGTTGAATTCATGTAGATTTCCGGGTTGAATTAGCAAGAATAAGAGGTTTTGTGTGAATAGAACCCGTTCGTGAAGTAGTGTCTTCCCTTGCTTGTATCGTCATTAGTGTTCTATAGACCCGTGAAGCAAACAGTTCGCAGTTTGAGGTCAGCCTGTCTATAGGTTATTTGTATTGCTACGTATTTGAGAGTGGGCGCGGCTTTGAACCGTAGTACACAGCATATCAACACGGTACAACGTTCACTTTCCATTCATAATATTGGAAGTATAAATACCGGTAAACGTGGTCTGTTCATATTGTCACTCTGTTTTGCACCTTGCCATTTAAACTATATTATAACACCATGTTGGAGCAAATCGATGAAGTATTTCAGCAGAGTTTGTTTAGTTTTGAAGAGGACTACCACGCTCAGCCATGGTTGGATTGGTTTTCAAAGTACTGGACTCTTTCTATAGTTATAAGTATGGTATATGTCGTAGTTATTTTTGGTTTAAAACGACTGATGCTGCATAGGAGTCGATTTGACCTGCGGCCGGCTCTTATACTATGGTCGTTTATTCTTGCTGTGTTTAGTGTAGTATGTGCTTGGAGACTATGGAGCGAATATGTACTATATTACCGAATGTTTGGATTCAAAGCTACGATGTGTGACGCTGAAATTGGTTACCACGGTGTGAATGGATTTTGGTCGTTGCTGTTCGTAATAAGTAAATTACCAGAACTGGGGGATACTATGTTTATCGTTCTACGTAAGCAACCATTAATTTTCTTACATTGGTATCACCATATCACAGTGTTTGTTTACTCTTGGTACAGTTACCAATACATGGTTGCCCCGGGACGTTATTTCATTCTTGTCAATGCAACTGTACACGCCGTTATGTACTCTTATTATACGTTGCGTGCGTCGCGGCTCTACAAGATTCCTCGCTTCGTCAATGTATGCATAACATTGTTCCAGATGTCGCAAATGGTCGTCGGTGTCGCCGTCAACTACCTGGCATACGTTTTTCGTGCACGCGGTGAACACTGCTCAACAACAGACACGAACATTTTGGTAGCATTATTGATGTATGCAAGCTATTTTGTTCTTTTTGCTCATTATTTTTACAAAGCGTACTTTTGTTCAAGGCCAAGTGCGAAGAAAATTGAGAAGAATGGCAACGCAATCTATGCCAATGGAAACGGTCACATCTCCAAGACAACCCACTCAAATGGTAATGGCATTAAAGTTGATTAAATATTATTTATTTCAACCCAACCTAATACTACGGCGCCGAGTTCTTTATGAATTATTCGTATCAAACATGATCAAATTTAGCATGGTAGGTATTTATCATGCCATCGATGACTGTTTGTAATTAAAATATACGAGTTACAGTTGTCTATACTAAGAACAAAGCGACGTATAAAACGTGTTAACACTTGTTCGTATACATAGGATCGATGTCAGTTATGATTCATAACCGTACGTTTGTTATGATGAACCTGATGAAGATCTGTGGTTTGAAATGCAACTTCCCGCCTATGAGCACCTAGCAACAAATCTTTCGTACTACGCATGATCGTGATTTTTAGAAAGGACTATATAACGTGTGATAATGTTACTGTTACTGTTTCTGACATTCGCTTTAGTTTATTATGAAAATTGGTACAATGAATCGATCTAGCCAGCCTTCCTCACTGTGCTAAATCCGAGTGTCGATTTTCTACACTAATTTTACTTTTTCGATTATTAGAAGACGAATGGATGAATTCAGTCCGCTACAACGTTGATAAATACACAGCAAAGGCCATAGTTCTTATTATTTTTCGTATTAAAGTATATGATTAATAAGGTAATGCATTATTGGTGATACAGTACCTTGAAAACTGACAAATACGGCATATGAAGTGTTTACTACACTGTTTAGTACACTGATACCGTATTGTGAGACGTGGTAGATTGATAAAACCGAAGCGGATTTAGGTGTGTTCAAATCGTATTAGTAGACTAGGTATTTTACGCGTATTGTGTCGCACACAATAAAGTGTTGATACTTTAACCTTGTGTACAAGATTAAATATAACAATGTTCCGACACCATAAATGGCATAACTACGGTCGCTTCAATTGTGTTTATGTAATAATTCAAAATAACTACTGTACTTCTATGAATGGAAGTCTGCTATTCGTTGATCGTCTGCTATTCAAGACAAGTGGAGCGTATCAACTTTCACAGCAAACACATCATTCTGAAAACTTTGACTTGTGTGTATTAATAGTTTAATAGTTAATAATATATATAAAAAAAAATCAACAGGCAGCTTATTCTTGTGTTTCATAAAATGATACCTTTAATATGTCATTACATGAACACGGAAGTAACATTAGTTATTAGAATCACATTGAAGACCGAAGCAGAAAACATTTCCTGCTGGTTAGAAATAGTTCCTTATTATTATAAGATTAATTCATATGACATTGTGTTTTTATTTCAGATGTAACATGTTGATTATTTTAAGGTTTTTTTTAAAACTTTAATAAACCATGTCAGACTACAATCTCGAAACGCTCACGTGAGTTATCAATGACAAAATCATTGAGTTGACGCGCGTATAAAAACCGTATCATTTTCCGCGTTTGAACGTGTGTTAATTGCGTCACTCTGTATAGTGTCACTGAATTCCACAAGGCGACATGACGTGACGTATGCGCCCAGTAGCCGTATAATCATATATTGTCGGCGAATAAACTTTGTTCCCACCTGGACACAACGCAAAGATGTAAGCGCATTTGAACAACCACGAAGCGATGTATCGCTTGTGATTGGTCAACTCACTTGCATCTACGCCATTGCGTTGCAAATCAAACGCGCGTTAGTTAATTTCGTCCCTCTTACGTAAGTTGATGAGTGGATACAACCTTATCGTCAGCGTTTTGACACGTGCCTTAATTTCGTCACTTATATAGTGTAGCTGATATGTCACATTTGTTTTTTTATAAATGAATTATATGTTAAATTTGAAATTAATAGAAATCAGAATGTGTTGCTATGTCTTTTAATGCATGACTTGATTATTATCTCAAATATTTACTGTTATTACGTATATTCAATATGACGGTTTGCCCAATATATGGACAACCCTACAATAATGAAGTTCAGTTCAGTAAATATAATCAATGGTGTCGAAACATCAAGATCGTTTCGATTGTTTGAACAATTTGCGAAAAGGCATTAGCTTGTTCTATCATTAATATTATCATAAGAAATTATCATCACTAGATAGTAGGCCTAAGATACACGATTGAAACCACCGATGCTGGTTTAAATTAACGGGTTGATTTTTATAAAATAAACAATGCAAATGCCTTGATAGGCCTAGTAATAATAATTATGTGTGTTCCATCGTTCTTTCAATGTATAAAGTAAATTAAAAGATGAACGAATTTAGATGTGATTGGGTATCTGTCTGAATACAGTAGAAGACTATACCAAATATGAATATTTTAGTGTATACGTGAATACCTAATTAGTGTGGTTAAAATACAATGCAAGGTTTAAGCAGCAGCTGAATTCCAGTCAATAATGTTATTTATATGTGTTAATATTATTGTTAGACCTACACATACATTACACGTGGATAGTCTTACTTGAGGCCTATACTTCACATGTTCTCCCTTTGAACCATTATTATCCATATATTGTTTGTTTGTACACGGAGATATAGGTTGGTTCGGATAACTTTTTTTTCTAAATAAAATAACACATTTACAATGGAATCGAATATTAACTTCTTTTCTTCTGAAAAGGTCAAATATAATACTAGCAAACGCATTTAAAAATGTATTTATGTTATAGGCCTGCTGCATTTTAGGGTAGAGGTTTTTGTATGGTATTCTCAGGGTAGATTTTTAAGGAATTTTGCTTTAGATATTTAATATTTGTATTGTTTTTCAAGCTCTTGTGAAATTTCACATTTTGATTGTTTCGTGCCAACTCAACCAATTTCACCCATGAATTATAAAAAAAAAAGAATGAAAAATATAGGCTATTTTATGAGATCAGAACAAACGGCAGTTTGAAATTATTAAATTGAAACATGGTACCAATTATGAGATATGCCGCATTGCATTTGAAAATAATTGTGTTGAACTAATTTCAAAGAAGGTTCACTATGCAAAAAGTAACAATAAGATTTCATCCACATCATATAGTCCTCCATTAGCACTATACGTTATGGATTACAATAATTGTTCTCAAGTGACGTCACCATTAGAAGTCCCAAAAAACGTTTGTAAAGTCAAAATAAAAATGAAACCATGGATGTTATTGATTTGTTGGCATGGAATGAATTAATGTATTTAATTGTATTATAAAATTAATAAAAATGCACATTATTTTCAGATGTTTTAATTTTTAAACACGTTAGTCCTTCAGTTATAAACAATATAAACTATGTTTCATGTTTTCCATTCGGTGTACGTTATATACGGTATAACTATTATATTCATTTGTAACGCAGCACGGGTTTACGACAGCATTTTTGTTTTGTTATTTACTAATGTTAGGCCTAATTGAATAGAATTATTTTTCAAAAAGTTTAAAGATGTATTTTAATAATTATATTGATCGTACGCGCATTAATGTGCACTTTTGATGGACAATTTTCTATGATTTTAATAAATATTATAACACTATTATCTATGGGCGTTTTGTTTATGTAAGAACGGTACATTATAGGCCTAACGATTACACAATATTAAATCTTTGACACTATACTATCCAAAATGAAAAAGTAAATCGATGGTTAACATCTTGTGTGTTTTCATAGTTGTGGGTTTAAATCCAGGTTTTATCCCCGGCATAATCACAGTGCCTCTAAAAAAGTAAACTTAAGGTACGGTGGTTTTTAAAACAGTTGTTTTATCTCAAATTTTATACCCAGTAGAAGCCTCGCGCGACCATTGTGTAAAGGCCAATTTACACAGACGAGTGGTAACGGTAAGCGGAAAACCGCGTAGCTTGTCCCACGTAGAATTAATCTGTACCAGTATCTATCCTGAGCCGAAACCGCCCGTCCGCTCCGCGTTGTGTGTAACATAGGCCTCTATAGGGGTCCGGGACCGCGACAGAACGACAACGGATGAAATTGCATTTTATTTTTCAGGAATTTGTATGATTTATTTCTTTTTTATTTTTTTAAATGCGCCTTGAGCACTCTGGAGTGGTATGTGCGCTATAAAAATCTTATTATTATTATTATTATTATTATATTATCCTGTTATTATTACCGTTAACGCTCGTATGTGTAAATTGGCCTTAGGCCTACATTGTATCTAAGTGCGAACAAGCTCTTAGTTTCACCATGGAGGAAATATACTGTATATTTCCTCCATGGTTTCACAATGATGGGTTCAGCAATCTAAATATATGTAAAACAAAGTAAGTTTTATCAGGTGGCACCACCTACTTGATAGCTCTTAATCTTCTGGATGAGTTCCTTTTCAACAAATTATGTTGATAAAAGATCATGCATCTAGAAATAACATCAAACATTATTGTCGGCTATTTATAGTGACCAAAAAATGTGCTCACTATCTGCAATACAATGTAAATAGAATGATCATTGCAAAAGCAGGTGAAGAAGAACACGCGCGCAGGATGATGGTTGTTAATAATTATCAATGATTGTTAATATTGAATATAGGGCCCTTAATTCTCTTTCGAAACACAAACCGATGCTATGTGTGAACCTTATACACTTGGTTAGTGTGTAACCATGGTATAACTTATAAATACAAAAACTCGCAATAGACAATTCCATTGTGTTGTCTGTTTGTTTGCGAAAAGGAATACAATTATGTTTACAAGGGGCCTTAAAACGGCCAACTGGATGAAAAGAAAATGGCACTACACAAATGCAAACCTTGTCGGAAAGTTACATGTTCGGTTTCTTTTATTATAATTTTCAATTCAATTTCAATTAATTTTTTCAACAATTTTCCCATCGACCACCCATGGATCACTCTGAATCCTCTCGCTGTAGGCCTATGCAAATGCATGTAATCATAGAACATAACAACATCATTGCTAAATAAAATTTAATGCCCAAAAAAAAGATCGTTTGGAACCATCATGGAACCATTCTCAAGAATAATCATTGAGAAAACTATACAAAGTATACGAAGGACCAATAATACAATTCTTTAGATTTTCAACTTAAAAGAGTATCTCCTTTTGTTAATGTAAAGTCTTACGGCTGTATTAAGGTACTTAACGGTATCACACTGTGTAAACAAAACCATCAAACAATATTATCATATATATTTAACTCGATATGATTTTGCATGTCTACATACAGGAGTGCTGTGTAAACATACGCACGTTGCTACAATACGCCGGTACAATAGAAGTTCTTCTTCTCAGGTTAATAATAAACTAAATAGCCAATCAAGGATTCGTGTAAATTACACGATGCCGTGTTCCGTTCTATGATGTGCATGTAGAGTTTATGTGATATATTATATTGTGTTGTCTTATAAAAAATGAGGGGTTGCTGGTGGAGGGATTTGGGAATCCTGGTCTTTGCAATGATATAAAACATGACCAGGCCAGTATGTTATTTAGCGTTGATGCTAGGTCAATTTCGAATGGTTGCATTTCGAGAATGGACTTGTTATATAATTACTAATTTACGTACCCGAATCTCTGAGGTCACGTCGAAGTCATAGACACCGAGTAGGTTGTTTAAATAATTATGATATTGTTATCATAGCCATTGTTCGTTAAATTGTGATATTTATTGCGTCACCGGTCGTTGTTTGGACCTAGAAAACGGGCTGGATCGAGTAATTTATTTCCACATAATGCGCTTAATGAATCTATTATATGACATAACAGTTGTTATTCGGCTGTAGTTTCTATTTCCATGATAGTCAAACATGCTTTCATACAGACCAATCATCACAGCGCGATCTTAAAGCTGTAAAGGGGATATGGAGTAAAAAACATAGGATCAATAGGGCCTATCAAGTTCATGATAATTATTGTCATAAACCAACATAATATCTACTAAGACCACCTTGTACTTCCCCGAGCTATCACTGTTAAATTGTTATGCAAAATTGTTAGATGATAGATGACATTTCGGTACAGTTCTGTATAATTATTATAACCGTAGGCCTACGGAGTTTTAATAAATACCTGTACAAAAAACAGATATAGAGAGAGTTTCAGGCATACTTAGGCCTATATAAAACAGTGAATCAACTTCTCCAAGCGTTTTGTATTTAGTTTAACATTGAGATAGTCATTCAAGGTCTCTCTTCATACAGGAAAGCAAAAGGAACAGTTCTTCAGTATTGGTTTTTGCGGATTAAAAGTAATACCAGTACAATCAAGAAAAATCCGCTAACTATCCGGACACGTATTACTTGTAAAACCCGTGACCTTTGTATTATATACGCAGATAATAATGATACAGGAAACAAATACAAAATGAAAACCATTTATTTATTACCTGTTTATAATAAAGAAGGAAACAGAAGAATCTGAATTCATCAGAATCATAAAAAAACTAACAATAATTAAACGTATGATAATGTAATAAGAGAAGTTATTTTACTCAAATTGCGTATTAAACTGAAATCAGCACAAACATTAAAATCACGATAAAAACCTCTGTGGTGAAAAATAATAATCTTTAATACAAAATATACTCCAGTTTATAAAGAAGAAAAAGAAAATAGTCATGGAGACACTCAACAGTTCTTTTCAGAACTAATAAACGGGGTGTACCACAAACTTGATATCAACATTAGATTTCGCCATGCAAACCTCCAAACAAAAAATCATGGAGAAATAACTAATTTTTTTTCATGGATAATCAAAGCAGTTACGTGATTTGCACGACTAAACTGAAACCAGCCAAAATATTGAAATCACGATCTTAATAAAATAGAAAAATTATTCTAATACAAAAATGCCATACATATTTTAATAATTCGTTTTAAGAATTAAGACAAAATTCACCTATATATAATTTTGCAAATCAATGATTTAAATTTGAGCCTAGACAGATTATTCAGTCGTACCATACATTGTTTTTTTTTTTTTCCACAAATGCAGAATTGTGTTCATAATACTGTACTTGAAATGTGCTGCCTGGGTGGCGATCCGTAGGTCTATAATTTCAACTGTTCACTTTGTAAAAGATCCCACTGAAGCGACGCATGGAGGTATTAAACAGATATAGGTCTAGGCTACCTTTATAATATTAAGATCAGAAATACGGCCCGGTCGGAAATCCTAATAGATCTGTAAGGGTGCTTATAGAGGCGTTACCGCTCGTCTGTGTATTTAATTACCTTAACCGTGGGAGATACCGTGGGCCCAAAATAGTCATATCATTAAGGAATATCATATTTTTTAATTTGCCTTTTATTGGGAGATTTTTGAAAGTTTTACTAAATACACTAGTACATAATTTCCAAGCGGTTTGTTGATTGTTGCACTATGTATATCTAACCAACACATGATTGTTTATTGTTTGATTGATTTTTTTTTGTGGGATCGATGAGTAAAAAATGACATGTTATACTCTGTTTACTGTTCCTAATATAAAGTTGTTTCACTTCATGCATAACATTTCACAAGGAAGAAGGAGAAGAGAGAAGGGCAATATTGTTTTATTTTATTACTTTTTCAAATAATACATAAAACAATACTAAATAGGTTTTTTTAAACAGTGTTGAAGTGAGGTAAATTGACATTTTTAAATTTAGGTTTCATATTATTTGTTTTATAACCAATTAATTGTTTGTTCATATTTTATGCTATAATGCGGCGCAAATGTAGGGTAAGGCTGTGGATTTGGTAGCATAAGAATAGTGTTAATGGTTTTATAATTACATAGTTTACATTTGAAATAGATTAAATGATAACTATAATATGTTTTAAAAAAAGGTTTTATCTGTTGGTTCCTTCCAAGACGGTTTATTTTTATTTATGCATTATACAATTGTCTAAAATCGTGTAGTAAATGCAATTTACATACCTCAGTAATAGAGGGCGTCATTACTAAAACAAAATGTTTGTTTTCAGTAATTAGGCTGATCTTATTGAAATTACCCTTTTTGGCAGATTTAGTTTAATAAATAGGTAATTGTGACGGTCTATAATTTAATTTCTATCTTACTTTTAGACTGTAGGCCCTACTGGGCCTACACTAGACAAGTGAATCACGCTAAGTAAAACATAATTAGAGTGAACTTCTCACTCTCATTCTTTCGATTGAATTTTCGAGTTAACAAAAGATAACCATACAATAGAGAGGTTTCGCAATCTTACGAATACGATAACGAAAACGGATACGTCACGCACACGTATTCGTTTTCGTAAGCCATAAAAAAATCTGTTTCGCATGGCAACGAAATATCGAGGCGCGTCCAAAATAATTATGACTGCGGTAAATTTGAGCGAAGCGCAGGTACGTGTTGCTTGGTGCTTGGCTGCCTAGGCCTAGCGTAACATCAAAGCGAGTGAGGACTTTAAAAACTGCTATTTATCTAAATTGACCTGGCATTTTAGTAAATTACTTTAGTAAATTACTTTCAATAAATCTATAATTATATTATAATCATGAATCATTCCTAATTCAAATGCAAAATGTGCAAAATAGATCAAAAACTATACTCGTTTTGTAGTTACGAATATGACTGGTGATATTCGTCAACACAAATACGCTTTAGGAATATGAGATGGGGATCAGCAAAGAAAGGATGAGCTAAAAAGTTTCACAAATGTATGACGTATCCGTTTTCGTTATCGTATTCGTAAGGTTGCGAAACCTCCCAGTATTACATTGTTTTACTAACTCCCTGGTTTTACCTATTTATAATTCAACTAAAAATAACAATTATAAATTGTAATTTAGTATCTGGCAGCTAGCCATACTACTACTGATTAGCTAGGTAAAGGCCTGAATTGACCGCCGGTGATGAGCGATGCAGTGATCCCGTGGTCCCAGTATCGGTACTCCTTATCCAAGCCTACCGTAACTCAGCGACCAGGCAAGGTCAAGGCAGGCTAACCTGCCCGTACCGAGAGGCTAGCTCAGGTCTACTTATTTCACTAGTAGTACTTACTATTAATTTTCATGTACCGTCTAACTGGCATGGGATTCCTTCTCTATCGTTCTAATACATTTGTAAAGTACCGTAAGTCTTGTTCATTGCCACAAAGTTTGGTCTAATATTAAGATGGCGGCAATTTAAGAGACTTCTGTAGCATGATGGTAAGAAGACGCGTGCATGAAAGTTTCTGATTGGTTGTTTCTAAGCACTTTTTTTCAAGTGTGTTGATTGGTCAGATGTTCACTTTTATAATGGGAGTGAATATTTACCTTTTCTTTGCGTGGAATTAGTGTGAGTTTTCACCCCTTTTTAAAGGAGTACCGTATTGATATTATTCCATATTATAACTGTGTATATTTAATATTTATAACGCGTGATTATTATGTGTTTCTATACTGTATATAATAAATAATTATAATAATTATGCAATAATTATTATATTATATAAAAACATTATAAAACTGTCACCCTATGTTTAAAAAAAATTAAAATATGTGCTGTCAATATTTTTCTGGATTACAAATCCGTAAATTTCCCCCTACTTGTTTACAGTTGCTAGTTTGTGTATCGATGTACTGTTGTCTGAATCGGTTGTGCATCAGGATTGTGTATCAGTGCAGCATAAGGTGCAATATCTTGTTGGATGACCATCTGATTAGGTTGACCCACCACATGTGCTTGAGGGTACACTAAAAGATAAAGTCAATACCTTTTTTAAATAGATTACCTATAGTTTTAACTCTATGCATATATTTAGGCTGACATTTTGGGCATAATTTGCAGTACGCAAAAAACAGTATTTCCAAACTCACAACGCAAGTGAATGTTTCACATGAATCGAAACCATTCGTAATTCATTCATCTACTTTCTGTGTTGCAAAATGAACAGAAAATCAGAGCTCGCCAATATCTTGATACTAATTCTGTCGTACCATAATTAAATAATAAATACATTGTTTTATCATAAATATGTTTAAAATTCAATTAAAATAATGAAGATAATTAATTGATAATAAAAAGAATATAACATTTATCTATATTATAAGTGAGAGAGTTTGTCTGTTTGTTTGTTTGTCTGTTTGTTCGTTATACAAAATTTTGTTACTGCACATAATCTTACATATGGGGTATCAAAATGACCGCAATTGTACCGGGAATGTTCTAAGCTATATTTCAACATCATCCGCCGCCTAGGATCCAAGTTAGGGACCAAAATGTGGTCAAAACCCCCACTTTCGATGTTTGTTCGTTATAAAAATGTCTGTGTCTGCACGTAACCATACGTATGGGGTATCAAAATGATGGCAATTGTACCCGGAAGGTTTTAAACTACATTTTAAAAAATTCCCCCGACTCCTGGGGTTTTTGTGGAATGGGTGGGGGTGGGGGGGTGGTTGTGTGGTGGTTTGTTATGTCATTTTTGCTAGGGCTCGGGGTTGTAGGCTATCGAATTGTAAAATTATACTACAAAAGTTTTACAGTATTTGAATTATCCTCAGCAAGGCGTTTGGGGAAATATAGATATAGATATACATATTTTATTCATTAAACAATATGACACCTATTCAATTACATATTTAGCAAAGTACTTTAACCATATCCAGCTATTTATTGGTCTCTTGGATTGCCTCATTACAGACATCCATACCTGTGTGAACATACACATGTTGTTTACTGTTACTGTGTTCAACTACATCACCAATCCTCCAAGGAAAAAAACGTACATTGTGGGAGAGTGGGGTTGGGAGATAGGGTTTGGGAGTTTGGTTTCAGGAGAGAGTGGGGATTTTGCTTACAGCAGAATTGTGGTTGGAAACTTTTAAAGTATCTAATCATCCCTGGGAAGCGGATGGGAGTTTGGGGTGGGGATGTACATGTAGGCCTATCACCATGACCGAAACTGTATTTGGAATGTTTTAAACTACATTTGAAAACTGCCACTGAGGGATTATGGGTTGGGAGTGATAATAATATAAATTGTACTGGAACCGGCTTCAACAGATCACCCAGTGTATCTGGGGTGTGTTTTTTGTAGGGGGAGGAGGAGCGAAAATACTAGCGTAATGAAGTAGCCTATATGATTGGTTTGTACTAGGAAAAGTTACTAAATTTGAACTGTCCAGGGGAGGAGTTAAGGTTTGTTGATGGTGGCTGGGGTGGTGAAAGGAGAAAGAAGGCTGGGTGCCAGCAGTATCTAAATTACAAATTTTAATTATCAGCCAATATGACACCTATTCATTTACACAATTTACAACGTACTTACAACCATTATTAGACCCATCGTAGTTATGAATACTCCTCTCAATTCGAAGCTTAGGTTGAATTGAATTTGTCCATCACTGGGAAGATTTTGTTTTTAAGAAAGAGTATGGGGTGTTATTGAGGGGTGGATGTTGGTGAGTATAGACAGATACTGGCGTCGGGTGTTATGTACTGAGAAGGCTGTAAACTAATTTTGAAACCCGCCCTGGGGCGGGTATAATTGCTAGTTATATATAAACTAACATGTAAATAATTTTTAAAATGCAATAAAAAGAAATATGTATATATACCTGGTTCCATTGATTGTATGGTACCGTGTATTCCTACTGGCTGTCCAGGAGTGTAGGATGCCTAGACAAATGTAATATAATAGCCTAATACTATAATTATCGTAATATTGATCAAAACTTGATTAATCGATTATTCAAATGAATACATATTATTATACATAAACAACATTTCAAATTTTTATAAAAGAAAGGAATAATAATAATTTAATAAAAAATATAAAAGTATGATATGAAACATTTGAAAGGGCAGTACCTACTGTAAGAGATCGAATTGATAAACATTAAAATTATTATTTATTCGGTCAAAAATCATTTAATATGGCGAATTTGATGTTGTTTTTTTACTTTTTTAGTGAATTCGTTTCAGCTAACATAATTAATATAGCTTTACGATGCTAGGTACAATATTATTGTATTGTTTTAATAAATGAATACCGTATATAAATAAGGCCGGTAAACACAAACTAAACAAATAAATAATATGTTTGGAAAACTGGTATTAAAACTGTTAAGATATAATTTGTGGTATCTTGGTAGGCTGGCACTATTTTCTTAATGTATTCGTATTTAAATATAACAGCTAACATAATATAGATTACGATGCTATGTACAATATCATTGTATTGTTTTAATAAATGAATAAATAAATAAGGCAGGCCTACTGTAAACACAAAAATAAAAAAAATATATAATATGTTTCGAAAACTGGTATGAAAACTGTTTTAAGACATACTTTGTGGTATGTCTGTAGGCTGGCACTATTTTCTTAATGTATTCGTATTTAAATAAAAAGACGTTATGTAAAGTGTTTTAATTAAGAAATAGTCATAAACCGTTCGTTTTGTAGACAGTTTGTAGTGCTGAATAGGTTATGGTATTAAATAATGTTGAACATAACCACTGACTTGCATTTGCTGGTATGGTCGAGGAGGACAACACAGATCGAGCGACAACACATTTACGGCAGCAATCGAAAATCCAAGCTCAACAATACCATGAAGAACCAATACCACATCTATGGCAATCTCTTTCTCCTAAAATAACATTGTAAGGAGATCCATTGATCGGTCGTTTAAGTAGTTGCTTGGTTGTGTATATTCATTTTTTGCAAGGACTGCTTTATTATTTATTGTCATCGTGTGTGTGTAGGAAGTAGGCCTACAGTGTTAAGTTTTGATGAATTTAATAAGCGGAGGTCCAAGTGCCAAAAAGATGCTTCGTTAACATGTCTCATTGCCATGTTTCTACACACTCAGCACACCAACTTTTTTTGTTAGCTAATACTCTTAGACACAATAATCACGAGGTGTGCCGTTGCAAATTTACTGCGGTCATCTTGAAATCCAAGATGGCGGCAAAAATGGCCGCCATTTTATAGTAATGCACTTTATTGTTCATAACTTAATAAATATTTGATGTATTTTGTTGAAATTAATGTTGATTAATAGCTAATTACATTATCTATTCAATAAAATATTTTTATTTTAACTTTATTGGAATTATATTACTTTTTTAAAGCAAAAATATATAATTTTGGCAAAAAAATCAGCAAAATCTGTGATATACGATATTTATTATGTTAATTAAGACAAGAAGCCATAATTATTTTTTTTTTCAGATATTCAAAAAAACTGACCCAATATATACTAGAAATAATGTGTAAACTACATGTGCTTGTGAAAAGGCAAACATAAGTTATTAACGATTACGTTTAGTTACTTGTAGCAGGGATTTAATAATGTTTAGTAAAATTGTGAAGTTGAGGGCGCTATTTAAGTAAGATACAGATACTCTATTTTCGGTTGTAACTCATTAAATACTTAACCGATTATGATGAAAATAGATTTATTTTATCGATAATTAAACATTCTTCCTTTTTAATTATTTAAAAGGCATGTTAGATAATAAATACATATGAAAAATGTATTATTTGTGTAAATCTAAATTGTATCATATTATTGTAAGCTAAAAAGAAATAGTTTAACCTGCAGGATTTGATTTTTTAAATATATATGTACAGTAAGTGTATATACCGTGAAACGAATGACGATCGTGATGAGTTTGATAGAAAATTGAACGAACAATAAATAAATTTTAAAAAAGTATTTAAGTCATGGTTCTCTAATAGCTGGACGTGACACCATGGAGGTAAAAAATACCTCCATGGTGACACTAACGTATCTTTTGTTGGCCTTAAATTAGCACAATCAACAACTAGCATAGTGGAGTCTGTTAGGGACATTTTGGTTCAGTTTTTTCCAAAAACACCCAATTTGGTATACAGATTGCCCATCCTATACGAATTGATTTTTGGATGGGCGTCACGGAAAATGATCCCTTGGGTCACTTAATTTGCATAATTTAAATTGGCGGACATTTTCGCTCAAAAACTCAATATCTCTGAAACTACTGGGCATAGAGAGTTGATTTTTAGCTAAAAGTGTTCAAAACATAAACAATTCTAACTACTCTAATAAAGTATTTTTGAAAAAAATGACCGGAAGTACCAGTTTTAACCTTTGACCTTTATGGTGCAATGTCCAACTGTATTAAGGTTAATATCTTTTGATATCCATAAAACTACTTGTCATTGAGAGTTGACTTAGATGTCAAAATTTTCAGAACATAAACATTTCTATTTACTATAATGAAGTTTTTTCTCAAATAATGACCAGAAATATCGTATTTGACCTTTGATCTGTTTTTCAGGCAAATTACCATATCTCATTATTGGGTTGACGTGGATAGTTCATTTTGGTGTCAGATTGTTCACAATATATATGTTACTATTCTGCTTAATGGAAGATTTGTTTAAAAAATGAGAGGAAGTATAGTTATTGACCTGTGACATATATAAAACTCAAAATTTGTTTGATTTTGCAACCCACTTTTGAGCACTTGTCGTAATGTGCAATTGAACAAAGTGTACTAAATGAAGTTGAATAGATTGTCCTATTTGTAGTGAGTACTAGTATTAGAGTAACGCAAATGAGAGAAATTTGTACAGACAAAAAATACCCAATTTCATTTAATTATTGCCCTTTTTTTACTTGATTTTGGTTGATTTGTGAATTTTGAATTGTTGTTATATTGGAATTAGCAACAACTCTTGGCTTGTGCATCATAACGTATTGATGATTGATGAGTATTAACAGATTTACTTTTATTATTTTCATTTCTTTTACGTACATTTCAAAACATTGAATGATGTGCCCTTTCTCATATCGAGCATTTGGAAAATAATGTCTTATTTAACTTGAACAGTGGTTTGTTCAGTCAGCATAACCTTATGTATGGTAATGGTAACATTTTCAGTGTTCTTTTAAATACGAAATGCCCCACTAGTTGGGGAGCCAGAAAGAGTTCAGCTGCACCCTCTAGCAAACTATGTTAATGTTTTTTTGCTTCGTTATATCAGTAAAAATAATTTTTTTTTTGATAAAACAAACCTAAGTTTTTTAGAATTGTTAAATTATTAATGTTTAGTTTTAATTAAAATCACATATACTGAGTAGTATGAAGTTTAAGGTTTACTGTACAATGTCATAACAAACATGGTAAGCTTTTTAATTAATATTAGTTATAAATTATTATAAGTTAGTGATTTCAACAAAAAAGAGGACGAGTAAATAAACAATTTTCTTTATAACATAATATATAGATAATATATAGTATTATACTACAGTTACTTTGATTTGTTATGGTTTAAAAATATGTATTACTGTATAGCATTTACCGGAGTGTGTGTTGAGGCATTTATGTTCGGTGTATAAGACGCACCCTTAATTTAGAGGTTAAATTTGCGTGTCAAAAGTACGATTATACACCGAAATATACGCTACGTTATTATTGTTATTGTTTCATCCTCGCACCTTCGATTTTTACACCTTTTCGGCCAAAAAAATCATTAAAAAAACTGTTTTTAAAAAGCGCCCTCAACGTAAAAAAACACTTTTTCTTATCTCCGCCCCAAATTTTTGGCGAAATTAGGGGCGGCGGATGACAGCAAACAAACTATTTTTTTTTAGGCTTTAGAATGAATAGAATTTTGTATCTACTTTATGACTTCCGATACAAAGTATCCATAGTATACTGTAAATCCTGTAATAGTAACCCACACCCTAATAGTAACCCACACTCTAATAGTAACCCACCTTATAAGTCAATCTATAATAATAATAACCCACTGATCTAATATTAACCAATGGGGTTTACTATTAGAGTCACAAAAACTTATGATGCAGTCCTATTTTGAAAATAAGGAGATAATGCATGTTGATCTCGAGAGTGGTGGAGGATTGAGTGTTTTGAGTTGATAAAATAAGTTAGAGTTCAACCAAATTTATTTATTCGTACTGTGTTATTATTTTGCTATGTGTTGCTGACCGGAAAAGTAGGGGGTGGGCTACTATTTTCAGGTGCCTAATTTAAGATTAGTAATAGTAACCCACTACTCTAATAGCTACCCCACTTCTAATAGTAACCCACCCTAAAAACAATCAAAGAATAATAACCAAGGGTTAAAAAGAAGATTTACGGTACCATACTCAACAGTCACTGATATGTTGATATTAAAGCAAGACAATGTTCACTAGTTATTAAAAATGTAAATGTGCTCCACACAAAATTGTTTGTACCAGCTATTGTACCAGGTTAAATGTCAAAATAAGGTGTTTGTTGTATTAGAGCAAATATAAATACCTGTATATATATTGCGAATAATTTGAGACTAAAATTATAACTTTCTGACTAGTGGTTGTTGACTAATGGTCAAAAAGAAAGTTTCACGGTCAATTTTGGCAAAAGTTTTCCACTAAAGTGAGTAGAAATATGTATCTTCTGAGTATTGTGACACCAACTACGACCATATCCACCCAACAATTTCTGAGATATGAAAAGTGTGCTCTAACCCAGAATGTTTGTGCCGGCTAAATGTCAAAGGTCAAAATTAGGGGTTTATTGACAGTTTTATGATTTTTATTATATTAGAACAAATATAAATATATACTTTGCGAGCAATTTGAGACCACAATTATCACTTTCTGACCAGTGGTTGTGGAGATATTCATATGGCCACTTTTGGCAAAAGTTTCCTATTAGAGTGAATAGAAATATGAGTCTTCTGAGTAGTTGGGCCCAACAAATATTCCAATACACCCAGTAGTACTTACCAAGTTACGCACAGTCTTAACTTTGACCATATTGACATTTTGGCCCCTGTACTGACCAAGCATCCCAATTTTTTCGGCCAATACCAAAAAATTGTTTTGATATAAGGAAGCAAAAAAAATGTTTGGCATAGTTTGCTAGAGGTTGCAGGTAAACCCTTTCTGGCTCCCCAACTACATCATGTTCTGAGTTTGAGTATGATATTGTTCTTTAGAAATGAGGCTCAATTTTTTTGTTGATTTTTGCACATTTTTCATAGGTATTTATTATCTAACATAACTTTTAAATAATTAATAAGAAAGAAGGTTTAATTATCTATAAAATAAATCAATTTTCATCATAAACGGTTATGTATTTAATGAGTTACAACCGAAAATAGAGTACCTGTATCTTACATAAATAGCGCCCTCAACTTCACAATTTTACTAAACATTATTAAATCCCTGTTACAAGTAACTAAACGTAATCGTTAATAACTTATGTTTGCCTTTTCACAAGCACATGTAGTTTACACATTATTTCTAGTATATATTGGGTCAGTTTTTTTGCATATCTGAAAAAAAAAATAATTATGGCTTCTTGTCTTAATTAACATAATAAATATCGCATATCACAGATTTTGCTGATTTTTTTGCCAAAATTATACATTTTTGCTTTAAAAAAGTAATATAATTTCAATAAAGTTAAAATAAAAATATTTTATTAAATAGATAATGTAATTAACTATTAATCAACATTAATTTCAACAAAATACATCAAATATTTATTAAGTTATGAACAATAAAGTGCATCACTATAAAAAGGCGGCCATTTTTGCCGCCATCTTGGATTTCAAGATGGCCGCAGTAAATTTGCAACGGCACACCTCGTGATTATTGTGTCTAAGGGTATTAGCTAACAAAAAAAGTTGGTGTGCTGAGTGTGTAGAAACATGGCAATGGGAGCTCTCTAAACAAGCTATTGGACCTCCGCTTATAAATTTGTCTAGTTGTTATTATTTTTTAAGGATCTAAAGCTATGTCTATACACTTTTGACAAACAAGTGTGATGTGCCCCAAAACCATGGCATATCACTTTTTGTCACATAAAGTGTAAACATTATGGTATTGTCTAGTACCGATGGTGCTAAAGATATGTTAATTCATAATTTCTTACACATCTATCATTGTCATCATCATATCGGTAGTAGCGGTAAGAATCAGAATACAGGCAATACTCATTTAAGTACTTCTCACTGTTAGCAGCTAATGCCATTGATATGATTTGAATTGTAGCACATACAATCGAGATGATACTCATGCTGATTCCACCGAGAGTCTGAACAAAAACAAAAGTAGCCTATCTATGTAACTTTTTGTCTATCTTCCTTTCTTCAAATCAGAGTCTACTGTACAAGGGCGTCCTACACTTATTAGAGCATGAATCAAATTAATATAGATAGGCCCTAATTATACTGAAAACAATCTCTCATTAGAGAGAACTAAAATAACATCTTACTCATTATTGCATAAATACTTTACATATTACTCGGAGTTTATAAGGAAATGTTAGACAGAAGAGGTCTTCAATTATTTGCCTACATTTGTTAAGATCAGAATGTGTATACCTTTATTTACAGCTTGCACAAATAAGTTTACATTTACATTGATACTTTATTCATTATTTTAAATGTATAATTCGTTTTGTTGTTAATTTGTATCCCGTTTTCAGTTTAAAACATCTCTATGTTAAAGAAATTAACGGAATAAATCATTCAAAGTCTTTCCTAGGCCTACAGGATTGCAATTTCAATGAACATCCAACTAGAGATTCGTATGATAATTGTGTAGCCTATAACGGTTTTACGACATAACAAGTAAAACAGGCCTGATTGTAACAATATAATTTGAGTTTCCTCGCCCGATTCTGCAGCTGATAATAGGATATAGTCTTTATTTAATACAGCCAGACACGTATCTAGATGACTTGCGATAGTTAGTGAGACTCTACCTACTGACCGCTGCAGAATTGGATGGTTTCCCAATAGATGCGCGTTTAATTCACTAGATTAATGTTAGGCATAGGATCATTTTACCAATGCAACAACACTGCTATAATTTGAATACAATTGATGTAGGCCTAGATAGTATACAAATAATGAATGCTTATGGGGCAAATAATTTAACGAGGGGAAAGATGAAAGGCTATATGTTCACGAGACGAAGCCGAGTGAAAATAATATAACGTATTTCAACCAGAATCTACTTAAGTGTTACAAAATCCAAAAATACTCACAAGACATTTAATGGTGCCTTTGGCAGCAGACCAACAGAGTGTTCCAGCTATCAAATTTACCTAAAATATTTGAAGGTACATTAACATTGGTGTACAATTATCAGGATTTCCTAAGAAACGATAATTAGTTAGGTAAAATTAAGATAAGCATTTTAACTACAATTATTTATACTATAAACTAGACCATAGTAAATTATCAGACCTTCTATTTGTATAAATCACCTTAAATTGGAATTTTGATGTGTCCTCTATTATATCAGATTAAAATGAATCCCAAACGGAAATCTGGACTATTAATGAAGTGACCTAATATAAATATATATATATTTATATAGAATTACCTAAATATAAATATAATATTTATGTCAATCTCATATCACGGAACGACGACCAACGGAAAGATTCCTTTATTTGTATTATTAATCGTGTATGAATTTAATGATTAGGCCTACATTATTGTTTTTAAAAGAAATTACTTACTGCTCCGGACCATACTGGAATGCCAAGAAAGGCATAATCGAGTGTTGGTAATTTAACTGCCACAATACCTAAAATAATATTTGATATGGATGAAAGAGTTAGGGAAACTCCTACACGTGTTTGTACCTTCTTGGCGTATGCGTAACGTACAATGTTTTCTTGAGTTGAAGACATGTTTTTTTTTAAACTGCAATAGAAAGTATGAATGTTTTAAATAAGGATTTAAAACAACTTAGTAGGCCCTATACAATATTATTTATTTGTTAAGATGAATTACAAAATAAACGAGCATAAACCTGTTTTATTTTTTAAACTTTTTTTACAACTCTCAAGATCTCACTAGCTAAAGCTTGCTTTAAACTTTAATTTAATACTCTTAAAATCAATTTTACCAAATAAAAATGGTTTAAGTTTCGGGGCCGGTTCCATTACACACTCTTGCTTATTGGGTGTTTTTTTTCTGTAACACTCTTTAAAATCGTATTGCTTATTATTTGTTATAAAATGCTGTATTCATTTAGTTGGTTCTTGATTGAATTGTCTATATAATTTGCTTTATTTAAAATATCTTTTACTTTAGTAAAATCGTTTAAAAATAAACGAAAAGAATCAAAACGAAATTAACAAAAACAATAAAAATAAGAGCTTAACTAAATCTTCATCTTTTTCTAAACCTCAATTTTAACGATAATTCCGAATCCTTTAGTAATTTCTATTTTATCTTCGGAAAATTAGGTATTGTTGTCTGTACATAATAATTTAAAAATTATTTTTTTCATCTTTTTTAAGTTTGTGTTTTTATAGTTTATTTTGTATTTTCTGTTTAGAAAGTTTGTTTGTAGGTCCCTAATGATCAGCTGATGCTGGATAGACCACCCTCATAAAATATTATTGAAATAAAAAAAAAATAAAAAAAATCTTATTGCTTATTATTTATAGATTGCTTTATTCATTTAGTTGGTTCTGGATTTAATTGTCTATATAATTTGCTTTATTTAAAATATCTTTTACTTTAGATAACCAATGCTATTCCATATCTTGAACAAGTAAACATTATATAATTATTTTTTTCATATTCATCTTAATACGACACAAATTTAAAAGAAACAAAAAAAATCGTTAAAAAATAAACGAAAAGAATCAAAACGAAATTAACAAAAACAATAAAAATAAGAGCTTAACTAAATCTTCATCTTTTTCTAAACCCCAATTTTAACGATAATTCCGAATCCTTTGGTAATTTCTATTTTATCTTCTGAAAATTAGGTATTGTTGTCTGTACATAATAATTCACAATAAAATACAATCTTTAACTAAATCTCATTTTATAATCCCAAAATATTATGTGTAATTTCATTATCTTTATTATTAATTAATCTTAATCTATTAAGAATAAAAAAAAAACCGTTGAAACATGATATAACTTACCTTTTGTCTTTGATAAGTAGATTCTAGAGCGCTTGCAGTGTAAATGATGTGTACCAGGAAAGACACGCCTACCAAAAGTCATTCCACTTAGTTTCGTATTTCTCAAGTTTGGTTCTTGTATATGTTTCTGTATATGTTTTTGTCATATCTGTAGTTTTTTAAAGCATTTTTTAAATCGATAAACGAAATGAAAACTTGGCAACTTGCAAGATTCAGAATAGCCTACATGGTTGATACATCGTTGTAATTAATCTCCAGTCCGTTTTCAACAAAAAGTATTATTGGTGGCATAATATGTGTGTTTTCCGCGATTTAAAATCACGTAGGTTTATGGCCGTACAGAAGTGCCAGTTTGATCATACTCACCAATTACACTTTAACTGAGTAAACTGTTTCCTTTAATCGTCTGCTGTAGTTTGAATGGAAAATGCGGCAATTGAAACATATTTAGATTGTTCAATTTTCAACGAAATTTCAACGAAAAATTAAATTTAATTGACATCAAGATCACAAAAAAATATATGGGCAATTCGTAACATTGCTGAAAATAAAGGAATGGAAGCAAATACAAGCGAAATACACATGTAGCAATTTATACATTGTTTGACATAACGGGAGAAAGGGTTCGTTTCATTTTGGGCTTTCTATTAATTTCATCCAGACAGCACAAAAAACTAAACTGAAAAAGTTACTTCACAGAGGTAGCTAACTTTGCATTCTCAGTTTCAGTCTGTTTACAGTAGGTGATCTTTATTATATTTTCACGCTGCTGCTCTAGCCCGCTACGTCACACGAGATGACTCATTCATTAGATGAAATCAAGCAGCAGTATAGTACTACACTTTGACATTTTTGTTAAAATGGAAACTCGACTATAATTTATAGGTAGGCCTACCACATGTTGAATCCAAAAAAACGGCTGGAAAAAGAGTCTAATGACAAATCCCAAAGCATTTCTGGTATTTATGAGTCCCATGATATTACTATAATTCACTGTGAGATAATCATTTAATTATTATCAAAACAGTTCATTGAAGTTTTTGTTTGTAATAGGATACTTGAAGTATCTAGGCTTGATGAAGTGACCCCCAGACTTGACCTTAGCAATAACAATAAGTGAGCAGCGTTTTTTGTAAGAAATATTCTTGTTTATTTATTCTTACACAGGAAGATCAAAAGTCGGTGAATGTGTTTGCTGCCCCCTTTGAGGGATTTTTTTCTGAACAACTAAATCTGGATATGACTTTTTACGTAGCACCGCCAGCAGCAGCAAGCGATCGCCCGTTTAGGATTTTCAATATAAAGTTTAGTAATGAACAAGCCATTGTGTTCCAAAATGCCTTTTTTAGAATGAAGCCGAGCCGTGTCATTGGTTATCACAACTAAGCTAAAATGTGTATGTTACTTCATAGTGTATAACAATTTACTGTTACTAAAATTCCATACAGGAGGCTACTTAACATTTCTGATATGAATGATATTATGCATAGTAACTAGTTCTATCGGCGGGATAGAACATAAATAGAAAATATATGTACGAAAAAAATGTAATTATTTCAAAGAAAAGTATAAAATATATTATTCGGTTTGAATAAACAGCTGGAATGCGACGATATAAGGATATAGACATCGTTACTAGGCTAAAATATGATGTGTATGATGTAGGCCTACTTAAAGCTTGTCATCGTAACATGATACGAATCAGTACATTATTTAATAGTTAATCATCACACAGCACATAGCAAGCACTCTCTCTCAAAATATATATTTAATGACTTGTAATATAGTATTAGTAATAATCTCCTTATTCTCCACAAGTCGCCCAAGGCAATGGCGTATCGAAAGCGTTATGATAACACACGGATATCCATGTAAAATAAGCAATGGGTGTGTATACAGATGCCTCTTGTCAGTTTATCTGGCGGCAAAGTATATTAAATTATTGTTGAATAAAGAAATGATAGAAAATTGACGTTTGTCAATGCTGAAGGAATGCTAATATTTATTCACCATCCATTGCCGTCGCTGTTAGCCAAAGTTGTTGTTAGAATCGTGTTTGTCAGACCATCAAGAAAACAAAAGAAGTTGCCCATGCAGAATGCAAATTATGTTCTGTGATTAAGTTTGAACGTAGACGCATAGCAAGTGAGTTTACCAATGACAAGCGACAGTTTGAATAATCCATAGCTTGTGATTGGTCAAATCATTTACGTTGTGGCTACCTTGCGTTTCGTCTCTATAGTGGGAACCAAACATTATAATATTAAACTAATATCAATATTTTTATATTTTTTACTGATTCATAATTCATATTTAATATTTAGGTCTATCCTGATTTACTAACTATGATAAATAAAAAAGGTTTCCAGATTAAATTGTATAATTAAGAAAAAAATGAATTAAAATAAAAGCCTCTACTGGTAATTTTTATTTTAAAATTTAGAAATAATAATATTGGAAATTGAACTAATATGTTCATAAATAGTATGTGTGGGTTATTATTGATATCAACATAATTATTTTGGACTGTTACAGCTTAAATTTTTTCCCCATTTCAATAGGGTAATTTGCATTTGTTTACTTGACAGCCACCACACGTTTTAGAGGGAGAATATTGGGTATAGGCTTTGTATAGATCAGATGCTTCAGTGATACGTGAATCAGTGATATACGTGAATGTGTCAAACGTCATTTAAATTCATATATCATTAATATATTGTCAGGTGATGAGATCCATTGCCCGTGATTGGCTGTTCCGTTCATCTTATCGAACTGCACGGTACATCCCAATTTTGCCTCTTCACCTTCTTCGTTTAAAAATTATTCATTAATGCAAACGAAAGGGAACTAGCTGGAAGATAGATAATTCAGGAAAGCATTGCCCTGGCATCAGGCTTATTTTTCATTGGACAAGAGTTCGAGCTGGCCTTGAGTTGATTTTCTCAAACGTCTGTGTACGGGTTCGATTGATTCTATTTTTAGCGTTGAACTTGTGTGCCGTACTTACTATGAGGTGCATTGGTTCATTACTTTGGTTGAGTTTTCTTGTTGTGTTCATATTTGTTATCTTCATCACAGAAGATGTTACAGCTTACAATGGTTATCCTGTCTATGGAAGGTAAGTTAACATGGGTTACTTGATAGTTCAATTGACTGACTTAGTATAGGCGTATGCTTTATTTATTTGGGTTGCAGGCTAGGAAAGTGGTTCGTTCGTTCGTTTGTTCATTTGTCTGTTTTATACGGTGTTTTGTTTTTTGTTTGTTTTACTTTTAACAAAGTACGGCGTTTAATGTTGTTTTGTATTGTACGTTCAACTTTAATTTAGGAATGTAGTGAGCTAATTTATTTAGTAATGATGGACTCATCACACATGTTTATATCAATGATGTGAAGCTATTTATTTGGCCTATATATTTTTCCAAGTTGTTGCGTTTAATTAGCAGCTCCTTGTGGAAATGTACACAAGCGTGTCCTAAATAAGCACTGGCGTGAAGTACGGTTTTAGTAGGTCTAGAAGTGCAGTATTTCGATTTTGTTAAAGATGGTACTCAAGGCTCTATAAATAACGAATAATACACATCACATTTCATACCGAAGTAACGACAGATTCGTTTTCATATTATCAACCGTTATATTGTTACAGTGAAAGATTATGAATGGTAGACTGCGGAAGTCGGGTCATTAAGGTGACTTGGGATACCGTACCATTCTTCCTTCAATAACAGACAGTTAATGCTGATGTGCAATTCGAAGCATATTAATGTATTTGATGTATCATAGATAATATAGTTTGCTGCTAAAATGTTCCAGAGCAGACTTTAAACTAACTGTAAATGGATTTTCTTATATTTTGTACGATCCGGATAATCCGATTTTTATCCGAATGTCTAAACATTGATGAGATGTATTGAAGATACTTAAATTTAGGTGACCGAATTTTAGCCAAGAGGGAAACAAAATGATAATTAGTACCGTATCAATAAAGAAAATAGGAAGTAAGTTCATCATCGATGATAATCAATTAGTTTCTACGAAAAATTTCATTCATTAGTATGAGTGTTTTCAATAACTTATTCCAATCGCTATCTGAATTTTGTTTTAAATTCACAATTCAAATATGATAATTTAACTAAATAACTCTTTGTTTAAGGAATAATCAGTTCATCTAAATTACATTGCGTTTATTGAACAGTGTTTCAAAATACAAACAAAAACACCAATTGTTCAACGTTACCCACTCAGACTGACGTATAATTGAGTGAAAAATTAGGACAAAATCATTGCATAATGATAGAGTTCACTCCAGAGGGATAGTTGCAATAAACATACAGTAATGTGGTGACGTCATTTATGTTTGCATCCAGGTCTCGAAAATCGTTATTATTATTTCCGGTACTGCACATGAAAAAAATTGTATTAGTATACTTTTAACTGTAGGCCTACTAATGCTATCATTTCAATTTTTTGTTTATGAAATAGGCCTATGAATTTAATTTATTCCAAAAATATTTATAAATGCCATGAAGTGTTTTATGAATTCATTAACGTAAGACATACGTTCGGTACTTTTCATGTGAATATAATGACGACGCTCTGTGTTAACTTCCCGGGGGTATTCGGAAACTTCTCTTGTCAATTAACCTAACCTTGGATCAATTTCATTGCTCTTTTACGGGGCTTTAATCTCTTTATTAGATTAATAATTTAACACTAATATACACGTCATAGTTCGAGTACATTCTTACAACCAAACAATAGTTAGTCATAAGTTCGTATCATAAAAAATGTTATTCCATATAGGACTACTTAAACGTTTTGGTAAAATGCAAATGTAATGATTTTATTACAATCAATATTGTACAATAATAGGTCTCTGGTTGAATCACGTATATTTTGGAATATTAACCACAAGTGTAGCCTACTCTGTATAATTATGTTGGGACTTTGATGGACATGTTCAACTCCAGTAGCTAGGCCTATATTTATTAAGAAGTAGTCCGATAGTTAGAACATGATAGGAATGTACATATTTATCTTTCAAAGTTTATAACCTTACCTGAAATTGATGGGGAGGAAATTATTTTGCACCAGGGGGTTAAACACTGCCAATAGGAGTTACACGCCGAACTGTATTTAACACTGCTGGTTAACGTTATGGACGAAAGCGCCTGTGTATCAGACTCACGCTGGTTGTCAAAACCCATCAATTACTTACGTAGCGTGCGCTCAGTTTTCCCAACACTTAATAGAATACACAAATCACTTATAAAACAATAAAGTTATATATTATATCTCAAGGTAGTAATACTACCTGGTATTTATGCAAATAAGATAAGTGATGCACCCTCAATCATGTGATTGACGTAAACCAAACAAAATGATCAGTATTAGGCCTAATATGGGTAGATTTTTTTAGATGAAATTAACTCATACGTGTGGAGTTAAAATTCAATCGATATTGCATAAAAAAAGAACAAGCACCACATTATACCTTTTCAATGTGTTATCGTTGTGAATGTGTTAGAGTAGAGTTGAGAGTCAGCTCGTGACAAGGAGGGTAGGCTACCCCTTTCAAACTAGTGAAAGTGATGGTAAATAGGCATAACTAACCTATATAGCTCATGATAGCTTTCCTCCAACCCAGCAATACAAATCTTACTATATCTTTATTTTTCTCATTCCTTTGGCTGTCTATCAAAAAGGCGAAAGATTGTTTTTAATATCAACGGCTTATAGGTGATCTTTTGGATTAATACTTCGATAAAATAAGGTTGACTTCCCAGTTGAGTTATAAGAACACTTTATCTTGGGTGGTAAACATGTTTAAGACTGAGTGACCCTACGTCACATGCAACACACCTCCACCCAGAACAATTGCCATTCCTGCTGAACCATTAGACGTATGCCTCTGACTATCTTTTGGCTTGGGTTTAATTTTCTGGAATAATGTCTAGTTTTATGAAGCACATAGTAGATTTATGTGCATCGGCAACATATGTAAGTGCTCTTCTGGGGACCAGAACGCTTGATTCTACGAAAGTTCATCATCACTTGCAGAATTTCAATACAATTAACATTGGGGGTGACAATTTGCACCAAATACGACAATTAAACATTTCAACATTGATTAGGTCAGGCCTTAGGTTTTATTTACCGATACAACAATGGCTAAACAAATAATCGGTTATCGTAGATATTATGAAATAATTTTAGCAATGCGGTCAATCCTTCACGTGAATTATTTTAATTTATTAACTGTACGTGCTGTTAATGTTTACCCTAGATTTACATACATTTGAAACCCATTTTATATCAATAAAAGAAACACGTTAGTGTCATTTCATGTAAAATGATGTTGTCATTACGTCAAACGCATCACATATATATAATAATATAGGTCGTTCAATTGATATGTGCCCACAGTTTTCTTAGTTAAAAACTACGGTTGAAATTCGGAATGGTCAGAACGTCTGTTTCATTTTATTGCCCCCCCCCCCCTCTCTATCGCTTGTATTGCAAGTAATGTTTTAAATGCTGATTTTAAATTACAGTATAAAAAATACATAACATTTAAGACTGATATTGCTACCGTGCACGCGCTTTATGAATTGGAGGTCGCAATTGCAGATATACTTTACATTATGACATTTTATAATTGAAAAAAAAAGGATCTTGACGTGTGTCCGTCATACGCTTGCCTTATGCACGACGTGATATTAAATTTCAGTGCTATCACAGGCACCAAACTCTATGCTGGGTTTTTTTACGCTTTTTTTACGCATCCAGCGTAAACGGAATAGGTCATCACCTTTCGTTTAGTGAAACGTTTACGTACCATATCGATAGACATGACTGTTGTATAATATGAAGCGAGAACGACGGATGGTGAACGCGTGGCCGTGAATTAATCTTCCTAATTAAATCAGAGTTTATTCAATTAAAGAGCTGTCGAAATTCGTAACATCAAGTGGATTATAACCGACTTTTTTTAGCATAATCCATACTACATCATCTCTACTATCATTAAAGTCTGACATTCCCAACACAAGATCAGTGAAACTTAATGTAATTTAAATTAGTTGATGATTAAACATGAGCTATTAATTATCTATGTTGTCTGTCCAATGTCATTGCCGTGCGTCTGACACAAAACTGAGCGTTCTGATTTAACTTTAAACGACACTGTGTTTGATGAAGTTTGAGAAAATTAAAAATAATATGTTATTTATTTTAAAAGTGATGTGTCATTAGTTTTAATAATAATATACTTTCGTTTTCTTTTCATTATTAATGATATACTATCATCATTAATTTGGTGACAGGCACTGTAAGTACATGTTTAAAATTATATACTGTAGGCCTAAAATAGCTCTTTTTTTAAAGAGAGTTGTTATAAAATTAATGGTGTATAAAGGTCATCACCAACATGGACCAAGACAAATATTCAATACATTTATTTAGACAAAAATACAGCGGCAGGCCTATGTAAAATCTTGGGATTTTTTTTAAGGCAAGGTAAATGCAATGTCATATTTTTTGTTGTGGGTTGGTAATGTCAAGTGTATTGTGACAGTAATGGGGACGACATGACCGTACGATAATCGGTTGGTTATACATGGGGCCAACATTTGCGTGGAATATGCCTAATTATCGGCTACCATAAACCACGATACATAATATCCTTAGGCCTACCGGTACCCTACTACAACATGCCGCTGGTATGTCACACCTTTAACTTGTATTCTCTGATTTATTGAGAGCCTGAATCCCATAAGAACAGGGAAGTTAATAAGAACCAACCCGCGATAACCCGTGTACCATCTCGTGGGACCTCTAGGCAATTGTGCCTGCCGTATCATCCTATAATATAAAGGATAAAATAGCACTGTGTTCAATGCCATATCTAACCATCAACAACACAAAATATAAGGGAAATGTCGATCGAAATCATTTAGGTGTAAATGCTACATTAATCAAATTATGTTGGCGGTTATATCCATAATTTATAGAGTTCTGTATCATACCTACATCATGTACCGTTTACGATATGATTTAGTCGATAGATAATGTGGTGTTATTTATGATCGGTTGGCATCGATGTGAATAGGGGTCATCGTTAGATAACTTTTCGATGAACTGCATCGTGGTGGAACTTAATCAGACATACAAACTATCACATGTACACTTAAAGCATATGATGAAATAATGTAATAATAGCTCATCAGCAATGTATCTGTTTATGGAAGAAAACATTTTTCTTTTCCATCGCGCAAAACGCAACGTAAAAACGTCTCACACTATGCAAGAAAGCAGTTTTCTTCAGCCACAGAGATATACATACATCAATTTATGCTAACCCATATTAGGCTTAGCCGGTTCTTGGTAGTTAATCATTAGGCGATATTGCCTATAATAAAATGTAGGCCTAACTCAAATTCTATCGATCAGCACCATACAACCATCCATGTCAGTAATTAGATATAGTTAAGTAGGCCTAACATGAATGATTGGCGTTTGAAACTAGAACGAATTAAAACAATAAGGATGTCATTGGGTTGAATATAAATAAATTATACAACCTATTAAGGTTAATTAGTCGTAATAATAACATTAAATTTACCGCCAATTCTTTCCTTTTTCCACACGAATGAACGCTCAGTCTCTCCCGGAAATATTTCATTTTTTTTAAGCGATAATTACGGTAGAGTATACAGCAGACACGGTTCAACGAACCATTTGGAATTTTTCTAGCCTATTTATCATATTGTACACGAAAACAAGATAAAGATTAAGACGGAGATTGATGGTTTATTTAACATTTTAAGTACCATCTTTGCTATAAATGAATACCCAGTCAGCACGTGCGAACAATGTCATTCTGCCATTATTACCAACAAGTAAACATACTCTATTTTAAGCTATGATTCAATTATTACATCCAATTGAGGTTATTAAACTAAAAAAAATGAATAGATATTAGGCCTATAACTGTACACCTTGACGGATCTTAATAACAGATTGTGAAGATGCTGTATAAATGCAAACTCTGATACATTACTTTACCCTGATAGTAAACTAATTGGACAATAAAGCAAACGATAATTTCTGTATTATGCACATGTATAGGCCTACTTAACAGATCCGCACCTGGGAAAATTCTGATTTAAGCCCTATACTTTACGGAAACACCAAGAGAAGCATGCTTTTTCAATTTATGTATAATGATTCCAAGTTTGGGGGGATTTGTAAAACTTTGATCAATTTAGGTGACATGGTATACGGTATATTGTTCGATTGTTGGAAACAGTGTCGTTAATTTGTACCGTATTTTCAGCAATCAAAATATTGGAGGTAGATATGAAAGAAATGGGGTGCACTCGTTTATAACTTATCCATTCAATCATAATGGTACATTTGTTGAGTTGGTATGATACTCAATTCGTCGATGTATGTTATTCAGTTCACCAAGGTATATACATGTGACATGGTACTTCTTTGATTAGTGTATTATTCAGTTCGTAGAGGTTTATTCGATCATCACAGAATATGGCACTTTTGTATAAATTGCTCAGTTCATCGAGGTTAAATCTTTCTTGGTCCAATAATATTTATCCAGTTAAAGCAAGCAACTAAACCTCTGAGAAAATATAATACCAAAAGTATACTGGTACTTAGCGCAAGTGCTACCATGTGTTGTCCCAAAAGAATTGCATTTTATTGCAAATCTGCAAATCCATCTTTATCTACGGATCTTTGAGCGACTTCCCATAATGACGTCATGGTGACCCATCACCCTGTCGCTTGTTGTTCCTTAGGCCCTGGTAATAGACATATTTTTTATTCTTTGGAGGTGAACATTGATCTTCATCAAAGAAGAGAAATGAACGTTTCTCACATTCATTCAGCAGAACATCATGGGTATAATTAGCGGTATTTCGTTTTCTCGGCGCGTAACTAGACCGTCACGCAGCTATCGCAGTCATTTTACTCATGGCCAAATGTTTCTGAGCATGCTCAGAATGGATTTTTGATTCAATAGTCTGCGTAGTTTATTTTCTCATCTTCAATCTCTTATTTAATAGGCCTGCACCTTTTCTTGTTTTTTTATAAAACTGATTTTGGACGACGTCTTAGAAGTCAAAGATGCTCTCCATGTGAAATGCCATCATGAGATGAGAGCGCGTCGTCTTATAATATTGGTCAGTACAGGTTATTGTATTGTTAATACGTATTTTTACTTTCTATGGACCAGATATTCCGAAATATAAGATTGAATGAATGAAATGCACATGTCTTTATAGCAAAAACACGAATGCTAGTGGCTTCCAAGAAGCATTAGTCAGACTTAAATTAACCAGTGTCATAGGCCTACAGGATGCTTCTCCATTGGAAGTAAAACAAATCAAATGTTCAAATCTATCAGAGTGCCATTATTACTCGTCACAAATAATATAAGGGACTTCCCAAGAGAACACAAGATTTTACCAGGGTATCACGTTTTAACCAATCACCAAAGTCAGAAATAGCATGACATCATAGTTACATACACTATATCAAATAATGTTTTATTACGTTTAGGCCTATCTTATTTTCTATAAAGGTCCTTTTTGTCCACAACACACATGACTCAATTTTGGAAAATGATTCAGTTTTGGTATAGGCCTATGTAATTATATAAAAAAAAAAGTTCAATACGAATTCATTGAAAATGTTATTTTCTGTCTAAATTGTGTATCGTTGGCCTAATTTCGATGTGATATGTTTAAAGATTGTGAATAGATCTGACAAAATAATCAATCAAACAAGGACATAACAAGAGGGGAATATTGAGATTCAAATAATATACAGTATATTAAAAACAGAGCATGTGCCTGGTGCTGATGCTAGAATTTTTTTTATAGAAGAATGTGTTATCGAATAGAGTTTCAGAATGTACAGGCCATTTAACTGCAAAGATGTTGTATTAGTCTGGGCTCCAGATGGAGTTTTTTCTTAATATTAGTAAAGACATAAATATTTTTGCACATATGGCGTTTCATACGTGTATTACTTGAGTTTTTTTCAGACAAAAATCGCGGTCGAAATAAAAACAAATAAATAAAAAAAAAAACAATACAGACTTGGGGCAAGTCTAATGTTGTAATATACTATTCTATATTTAATTTGATTTATTTCGATACCATACAAGACCTAAATCGAACAAAAAATGCAATCATTTTGTATGGTACGGTATGGTAACTTTTAGATTTTAAAATATCAGGAAAAAAATCTTATCAAAATTGAAATGTTTGCTTCACATTCACTTCAATTACATAGATGATATATGAGCTATTCTCTTTTAATGATATTTCGAACGTTTTAAACTTTTAGAATGACATTTTCAAGAGAAAACAATCTGATCCAAATAGGAAGTTAGCGGCACTTATAAAGAATAATTTTTAAATACAGTATGTGTTTTAAATTCATTTATAATGAGCTTAGCCCATGGATTCACATATATTTATTAATCAAGGCCCGAATATATCATAAGTCTATTTAGATCCTAACCTAATCCAGATAAATCCATTTACCTGGGTTTTCTATTACAACATTCCTTCAGTTCCTGGCTTCGTGTTGAACTTCATTTTGTGTACATTTACAGGATTTAAATCGTATTCTAAAAGATTTAAACGGTTGATTAATAGAGCATGGATTTAGAAAAGGTAACGTATTATTTTGATCAATGGGTTATGCGTATATAGAAATAACTTACTTTTCATGTACATGTGTTATTTGGTTAGAAATTGAAACTACTGTTTTTGTAAACATAACAGTTTTACCATTTTATTAGATCTGTAATGATTAGTGATCCAGAAGAAAGGTGAGACTGCTGTTTCAGAAACAAAATTGTGGATATAGTAAAAACAGTAGGTCTATATTTCTGATATGAGTACTAAGAACTAGTCGAAAAATAAATTACCTACTGATTATTTTTGTTTGTGCAACATAAAATTAATTTGGGAATCGAATACAAAATATTTCTAAGTCAATGATTTCCAATTGGTTCAGCAGCTTACCGTATATTATGTTATATGTTGTTTATAAAGGTCTTTATAGGGTAGTGTACAAAATAATATTAGCATAAATTATAGCATCTGTAATTTTTCATTTTTTGCATAAAAATAATAATGATGGATGCGCGACTTCGTCGGTTGTAGATACTTCTAATCTTTTCCCGCTTTGTTTCATTCTTGAAAATGTTGTTTATTTTCTTGGTTTGCATCGGTCTTCAAATATCCCTTATAAACCTAAATGAAAGACTCCAATTTAAAGATAAAAATAATGATTATTTTATCCTAATTCAACATCAGACAAAGATTTAACATATGTAAAATCAGCTTAGGTTTGCTGCAAGCAAAACCTGATTGTCTGTCGGATAAAAGCTATTTAGTTAAACTGCGACAAGTTCATGAACATCACGTACGCTGTGTTCTACTTATCCTTGCAGCAATTTTTATTTTAAACAAACTTTCTCACGAATGATCAGTTAAAAGGTTAAAATATGTCATTATTCACAAATAGGGGGTTCATTTCGGAGCAGCTCTTCTGTCTCTCATCACTTTCAGCATAAATATTTAGACTTCGACATTGTTTAAGTGGTATCTTTTTTTTGGAAAACCATGGAGAAATAAGTTAGGTCCATGGGAAAACAAAATGACAACGTGATTATCTAACGGGCTTGTTTTTCTATTCGCATAATTACAGAATAGGGTCATAAATTGATACTGATGAGGATGACTACCGTAATTCATTTTGAGGATTTACTAACGGGACAAGCAAACATATAAAACAAAATAAAGTTTCATGCATCAATTTAAATTAATAAATCGAATGTTTTAAGCCATTAATACTGATTGGTAATAGTTAAATTAGACTAAAGCTCTGTCTACACTATCAGTATGTGCCCAAATATGGTAGTAATATGACATCATCGTGCAGACAGAGCTTTAGTGTCTTCTTGAAGAATCCAATCCTAAGGTAGACCTATTTGTGAATGTAGGCCTACTGCTGCACAGTACCGTAACGTATAGGCTAGACTTTTCTAAAATATTGTTTACTAACATGACATGGGGTATACAAGTTAAGCCCTCTGATCTGCTACTACAGGCAAATATTGTCAACGTGTTGGTATTAAGCTGTCGGCTGAGGACAATCTTGACCAGTTTAAGCTGCCGTCAGGTAAACCACACACGATTTTACACACTGTGTTCAAATAAACTTTGCGATTTATACCTTGCACTGCATGAAAAATTAAACCACGTTTGATTATTGAAACTGGCTTGTATTTATACTGTAGGCAATGGAATGAGTGTTTGTATTTTATGTGGTACTTCTGTGTTTTATAGATATACCGTAAACGCTTTGGTAACAATCAGTCAATTTGTTAACGTGTTGATTACACAATATCAAACAGATAGTGTAGTGGTCATTATACATCCCAGTAATTCAATAGTATATACAATTGGTGGAGGTAAAATATTTTAAGGCCTATTAAATTGCTGAGCGAACATCAACGTCAGATCTTATAAGTATTTTATACCAATAATAATACTAGCTGTATTAAATGATTAAAATAAAATTAAGATGTTTGGTTGGAATGGCGGTATACAAATGGGAAGATTGATTGATTGATTGAATAATTGATTGATTGATTGATAATATGGAAAGGATGGAAGATATTGTTATCGACTGTAATGTAATGCAGAGGGCGTTCTATTTTATATGTCAGCACAAATTGAAGATAAAGATAACTCGAGATTTTAATAAGCATCTGTGACGTCACCGATATATCGATTTTCTGTAGGATAAATATTTTTTTTTTGTCTTTTGTGATATTCACTCACTTTTATTTCATTCTTTACATTTGTTACAATAATCTATATCAATTTTGTTTCAGTATAAAACTATCTCTGCAGCTTAAAGTTTTTTTTGTTTTTCTTATTTTTAGTATTTTACATATATAAAAAGTTAAAGCATTTAAAAAATAGACAAAAGTTATATAAAAATATACATCACATAATATATATTATTTTTTTCTGTTTATTGCAGAGGGAGCAACTTTTGTGAATTTAAAGTTACGAAAATGGTTAGTTGTAAAGTGAGAAATGGAACGACGCGGTCTAGGGAAAGATATCCGTTATGGTGCAGCTACCAACAAGTTAGAAACAACTTAAATCACATACCAAACCCAAGTTGCTTTCCAGAACAATATAGGTAAGTACGTCATCTTAATCTAACATTTTCCATGCATCAGTATGTGTTTTTTAGATAAATGTGAACGTTAACATGTTTTCAAGCAAAGACACCTTTGTAATAATGTATGAGGTGAAATTACACATCCTAGATAGCTATAGATTGATTTTTTCAAGTATAATTTTTATTATATTTTTAGATTTTTTCCCCTGGAATTTACCCGTTAGGACTCAATTTATTAATAACAAGATTGCTGATTAATTGTGAAAATACATTCTTCATGTAATTTAAGAGGATATGAAATCACACCGTCTTCTTCTCTTTATCCGACCATTTACGATAATGCGATAACAAGGTCCGCATCTGTCCTTTTACTGTCAATAAACATAATAATTGGAAGCAAACTATTTATAATGTATTTAAAATGTAAACCATACAATAACATGTTTTTATAAAACATTGTGTTTACTTTTGGCGAAGGTTAGATGCCTACCCAAGTAGTCTGCCAAAACTAACAAAAAAATAAGATTTCTCGGTAATTTAAAATTAATAGGCTGTTTGATATATTGATAGTCTATCCCAAAGTTCAAAAGAACTTACAGCAGGCCTCATGTTAATGAGCGGCTATAATAATATAATACATAATTCATTTTCTATAAATAGCTATACATTATTGAATCGGTATGTATAACTACTATTGCTGACAACTGAATAAATACAATCGTTACCAATACCAATATTTTTTGTCATAATGTTCTATTAATAATTGTATGTAAACTATTTATTTTACATGGTGATTTGTTGAAAGTAGGACACATAATTATATATGTATTTATAATTAAATGAAAACAAACTTAAACGCAACTGTACGTGACGGGAGATATTTTAAAGTTATTAGTTTATCATATTAAAACATCACCTTTATTCAGATCAGTAATGAGGAGTAATGGTAAATAAACAGAAGTACTATCACCTTCCTCTTCAAATAAAGTGGGCCCATGTTTCGCGATTCTATTTCATTGTATAATAAGAGTTTTATGAATCTTGAGTTGACATCTCAGTAATTAATTTTGACGCATCGATAATGCTTAGGGCGGAGGTATGTCAGCCCTTCCCATTTGCCCTCCTAACCATTCTTGTCCCCAGCGGTCGTTATTTTTTTTTTTACTAACCGCGAAGTATCGAGAACTAGATGAACTCACCGTTGGGCAGTAAGAACAACTATCACATTTAGGAACGTGAATGGTATCGGAAGTCACCTAAGTCCCCCACTCCACATGCGAGCTATTAAGAAAACCAACAAGTTTAACTGGTTAGGCTGGCGGCCATACAACCACCGGAATGCGTGCTCAAGCCCCCCTGCCATAGGAAATTGTCAGGTGTTAGCATTGTGAGTACTCGTCAAATATTATTAACGTTGACGAGAGGTTAAAAAATTGTTGAAACTGTCACTCAAAATCCTCAAAATGTGAGAAATATTTTATGTATTGTTGGCTCTTTTTTTTAATCATATCGATTTTAAAGTAGTTTGTGTAAGAAGGGATCACTTTTCCATGTGTAAGTCTATGCAACTATACATTTATATATTTATTAACATTTCGTTTCATATTTTAATTAATTAGGTCCTATTGAATAAAAAGGAAGAATACACCTATATAAATACGAATATAAGATGCCTTAAGATTTATTCAATAGGCCTAATTATATAACTGCAAATCGGTCAATATAACGAGGAATTTTTTTAAAATACCGTTTTATTTCTCATTTTATTTTTGTCTGCCACAGAATACGAATGTGTTTCCTCCATTTTATATAAAACCTTGAAAGACCATTAAATGCTTTGTTTCAGTAGAAAGGGTGATTCTCAGATTTTCCCACCCAATATTATTATCTGTAATTGTACAAAGAATTATAGTGAGATCCCCAGTGCAATAATTATTGTTTTTCTACAAAGTCGATCGTATCTTAAAGATATCCTAAGGAAAAATTAGATTTTATCTCAAATACGACTAATCTTCGTCTAAATCGGTTTACATCCTGTTTGAACTAATTGCTTAATATATTTCAAAAAAGACAAATGTTATGAATAATGACCACGTTTTTGATCTTTTGTTTTCTAGGATAGTCTTCCGTCCTCGATACATAACGGCATACAAGCCAGTCGACACGGTTGAAAGACAGTGCTGTCCGGGGTTTTCAGGTCAAAAATGTGACAAAAGTTAGTAGGCCTAAAGTTTGTTTTTTCCTTTGTTTTTACAGAAATAGTGGGGGCGCTATATGTTGTTAAAGATGGCATACAACGGAAAATAATGTTATACAACTAAGAGGACACATTTTGTCGAACATGTAAACAAAACAACAAACAAAAAATAATGTTATAGCAATTTATAATTCCAATGTCTTCTGTCTTTCAGTTTGTTTTAATTGTTCTGAAATAGAAGCGTTAAAGATAAAAGTTAAGCAACTAGAACACCGAAAAGATATCACTCACTCGAAGGTTGATGGTAGCAACAAATACGTGAGTACCTCATAATGACCTTTTTTAATCAATATCAACACTATTGTTTATACCATACATTGTATACAAGCTATCGAACCAATAACATATTATATTACAATTGCAGATCTCATATACATCGGACCTACAAGCATCGCAAGGTGGTGCTCTTATAGTTGGTCCAAAAGGCCCTCCTGGAACTAAAGGTAAAGTAGGACCACCGGGCACCGAGGGACTGAAAGGTTCCAAAGGAGATAAAGGAGATGAGGGAGAGCGTGGTGCTCCGGGAAAACCCGGGCCAATAGGAAAAGTTGGACAACCTGGGCCCGCAGGAATGCCAGGTCCAAAAGGTACGTGAAATAAATGGTGAGAGTTGAGATTAATGCTTGATTCCCACAGAGACGCAACACAAATATACAAATGTAATAATATAAGATAAGAAAGCAAACCAATAATAAATAAAATATTAGCACATTCTTAATAATGGTAGGGTAATTGATATTTTGGTTTACATTGTAGGACCGACTGGTGCACAGGGTCTGATAGGACCACAGGGACCTCCTGGCCCACCTGGTATTCCGGCAAAATTACCTGATGACTATGTAACCGTAAGTTGTATTCGAAGTTTTGTTTTTGTTAGTTACCAACAAATTAAAATACCTGAATAATGCAGATAACTATAGATTAATAAGTATACGGTATAATAATAATATCCTGGATTTATATAGCGCCTAATATTGTGAAACCTCTAAGCGCTGTACATAAACTAATACGATAAAAGGGATTCCAACATGATGCCAAAAAAAACCCCCAAACCGATATAACGGGATAGACCCTCGTCGCTAACCAGGGATCGGTCTAATTGAAACCCCGGTTATTTTGTTCATATATATTACATCAAGTTGTACTAAACATTGTAGTAAATTGTCTGTTAAGTGCTTAAAATATCCTTAAGGTTCAACAACATTTTCTCTATATCCGTAACATTTTCTGGTTCTCCATTCTTCGCTTATTTTCATGCATTGTAATATTTTTATTTTGTTTTTATTCCAGATAGAACAACTAAAACAAATATTAGAAAGTGTACATATAATGAATAAAGAACTAGAAGCTTGTAAACGAATAATTAACCAGCAATTCGGTATGTACATCTCTTGTTGATTGTTGTTTGTTTTTCATTTTTTTTTGTTTTTTTGTTATCGTCTTCTTACTGGAATTGGCATTTATTTTATTTTATTATATTTTCATATTTAAAATGTAGTTGTGGAAAATAAGTAAAAACAAATGAAGAGAGATTCATGATTTTTTCCTCAGGTGGTGGTTTTCCTGGGATGCCAAGTGGCCATTTATATCAGACACCCGAACCAGGCAATGAATATCCAGAACATCCAGGCTCGAGTATTGATACTAGTGATGTTAACATTGATTCCAGCCAGATTGAAAGTATTGATTCTAGTGAAAGCCCAACGTATTCAGGAAACGGGGCTGCTGATGAACCTTTTCGGTACAAATGAAACAAAAGGATCACATCGTGACCATAAGCTACAGCTGATGATACATTTTTTTCCAGTGGCTTATCCAGCAATTATTCATAAAATGCGATGTGACGATCAGACCATCATTGGGGGTTAAGATGTACATTTTTATATTATAAACCAAATAGCATTTTTTTTTCATGTATGATTTAAATTTCAATCATTTGTCAAGGAATACGTTTCATATTTCGTAAGAAAAAGTGATAATAATAATGTCAACACCACATCTTTAATACGCCATGTTTCTCCATTTACCACAACTTTAAAACTTGGTTGACACTACAAGGCGTGGTTCTCACTAGAGATGCAACGCAAGTGAATTACCAATCACAAGCAACATTTCGAATAAACTATAGCTTGTGGCATGAATTACATCCTTGCGTTACGTCATAGTGAGAACCAAGCATTATACGTAACGTATAAGCCCACCGGTAAGTAATCATCTCATCTGCCGATTGTTATTGATAAACTCACTTGCACTGCGTATACGTCGTTGCGTTGCGTCAAGGTGGAAACCAACCATCAATAACCAAACAACACGATACTCATGTTGTCATGTACGTTATTTCGAGTAATTTCAAACAAGGCGAACTCTGCTGTTCATACAGAGTAATTGGTAATTATCCAATAATATGTCATTTAGCCTACAGTTGGTGAACTTGTGGGGTGCAGTGTATATTTAAAATATAAAAAAAACGCTGCTACTTTTGATACTCTTTCGTGTATTCAGTAATGAACGAAACATAATATTTATTAAATTTTAAACGTAAAAGTAGAACGTATAATATTAGACGATATCCATTGATATCGATAATAATGTATATTATTTTAAACCAAAGTAAAAATAAATAACTACAAATGTGACTGCTTTTATCAGACGGTATTTTATAGTCTAAGCTGTAAACCTCATAAGATATAGTTTTAGTGTGATTATATATTCTTAACAATGTATAGCAGATGTCAACAAACTTGATCCAAAGAATCTATTTTCTTTAATATTCATAATAAATTGTACATAACATAGCTGAATATATTTTTGTTTCATTGTTCGAAACTTATGTTTTGTATGCCATGTGTGCCAGGATATTCATTCATTCATTCAATCTTTCATTTTGGAAACTCTGGTCCATAGAAAGTAAAAAATTACATATAAATGAAATAAAATAAACAAGACTAATTACTACTACTCATCTCAGGATGACATTCCACCTGGAGAGCATCTTCGACTTAACTAAGACGTTGCTTATAATCGTTGAGATTAAAATATTTTCGCTTGCCTTATATGATAAGGCTTCCGATGGATATCATACTCATACAACCGAATTTTCCTCACAATGTTTTTACGAAAAGGTAAAAGGCCATAGAGTTGACAGACCAATAACTATACGTGGATAGGAAACATAAACAATGAACAAAGTAAATACACCGATCGAAAATTTAGTAGGGAGCTTTCGATTTTCTTTTGATTTAATTAAAATTATTGCTTATTAGTTTGATTTTCTAGTAATTTGATGATTTTAAATCAACTTTAAACTGCGATCTAGGAAAAATGTAACGTGAAATCATAAGAAAACGTGCACTTTAAGAACTCTTTTTTTTTAATTCAAAATACAAGACACAAATATACATATTAAGAACTTTATAAGTCCTTAAATATATATTATCTATACAATAATACTTTTTGTTAATAAAGATAAAATATAATATTACATATTAATATTTATTTCATAATACTATAGGCCTACTACTAATTTACAAAATCCTTTTTTGTTTTCATTTGAAAATACATTTCGCTTGAAAATAATGAATGAAACGCAGCAGTTTTTAAAAACGATTTAGATTAGTTTACTAATTCCATTTTTTAAATTAAAATATCGGGATATTATGCAGTAGGTTTTTGCAAATATATATATATATATCTATATAAATATATTCTATTTTAACATATTAAACTATATCTAATTTTAATCTTTTCGACGTAAATAGTACAAGTGTATGCAGTATTAAATTTATAAGTACATAGTTTGTATTAGTCACAAAGTGAATAGAATTCCCAACGCAGATTATAGTGTATTATGCACACAAATGTATAAATACAGAAGTCATTAGATATTTGTCGAGTCGAGCACCCTTTGCCACCATTGCGTTAAAAATAAAAATTCCGAGAGGTAGATTGTCTTTGTGGATCCCTAGCGGAGAAATTATGAATAGTTGTAATTCTTGATCCTCTATTTCTTTCCATTTCCTAGAAAATATCAGTTAAAACGACTCAATTAAATTAAAAATTGCTTCAACAGTGTTCAGTCATTCATTAGGCCTACAAATGTCATGTAGCTCAATCCTGACTGAATCAAAATGTAAGAAGAATCTATCAAAATGTCCACTTACCTCTAGATCTAGGTCCCTTGCCTCCATTCCAGTAGCTACGTACGGCCTACTAAACTCTGAACCAGACAGCGAACTTTCTCTCATTTTATTCTATGAAGATACATATTACAACATTTTACAATAATTGGATCGGATTCTAACCTGATTAGTTGAAAGTAAGATTATCTGAGTGTTTATTACTATGCTTTGTATTTTGTGCTTGTTTTTACACAATTTCTTTCTCTTATTTTGGCAAAGCTAAGACCAAAAGAACGTGCCTTTTTTATTTTTAAGAAAAATTAGCACATTTGTGACGTCACAAAAATATATCTGTTACTTTGTATTGCTCTCTGAATTTGGCTAAATATTACGCCCAATTTCCGACCGATTAATTTATTTATAATGCTATTTAAAAAAGCCAACAATTTAATAACGTCAATTGCATTATTTTTATTTTTGTTTAAAAAAGTAAAGTGAGTGCAGAATCTGTTTGGGTTTGAGCCTATTATCACTCCTGTTTATTTTTCATTGGTGACCGAATACATATTGCTATTATTATTAATATAAATAATGGAGGATCTTAATTTGTATTTATGAAAAGTGAAAAATATGATTTACATATATGACATGTAATAATGATATATTACACTGATAAAATAAATTATTTTATGATGGTGTATAAAGTAATTATATTTGTAATCAGACATCTTACATTAAGGTGTGGAGCGTTCCGAAGTACTTGCGCAAGATGTGATAATCTGGAGTCATCACCATGTGATGAAACTGAATCAGTTTCATGGAAGAATGGTTGTCTTGAATATCCAAATAAACCCTCGTAGTAATCAGCGTTACGAGCAACCATGCCCCTGTCATGTTGACCGGTGAAATGCTTGACCGCTTGTTGATGTCGTTCGCGGCGTCGGTTAGCCACGAATAACATACAGCAAAATATTAAAATTACGAATAAAGTCAATCCAGCTATTGCACTAATGATAATCAGAATAAGGACTAAGCTATCATCTGCAAAATAAAATAATTTATTTATTTATAAACATAATAGTATTATAGTTTGACGATTTATTCTTACAAATAGTTCGTGAGGCAAAATATTTATGAATAAACAAGTATAGGCAAAACGAGAATAACAGATATCTATAAGTATCGATATTTCAATCTTATTCGTAATAAATTAAAAAAGAACGAACGGTTTGAAAGTCCTCTAGAACGTGTCATAATAGTTTTACACCAATTAAGTGTTTTTGGAAATTATTTTTATAATTAAAAAAATAGAGTAGGCCTAATACAGAAAAACAAATGTATCTAATATTCGTAAAATAAATTAAAATATGAAGGAATCCTTCATAATAATTTTTTTAATGGTTACTTGTATTGAAAGCAAAATAGTTAGGTCTAAATCTGATTTTGATAAAATTTCACAGGCCTTGTAAAATACTTACCACTGCTGGTTTGGCATTGGTCGCCGCTGTAATCACTGACACAACTGAAAAAAAATAAGTTGGGGAAAAAACATTTTATACTTTGTCTATCATCATAGTTCTCCAAGTGAAATACTCAGTATGATAATACGCACACAATAACCAAATAGTATTGGCTCATCCATTTTTTTTTTAGTTTCTTACACTAACATGGCAAATTACTGTTCTTTCTTTGACAATGGTATATTGTACTTTTCTTACCTACACGTGGGTACTGGGTTTTCCACCGTAATCGAACACGTACCACCATTTTGACAATAATCTCCAGGACAACTTACAATTTCACAAAGGGAACCAGAAAAGTGCAAAGGACAGCTGACGAAAAGATAAAGATTGTGGTCATACATTTTGAAACTTGTCAAACTGAATACCAAAAACTTCTTATTATTTGTATATGTACATGGCCTACCTGTATTTTTTTTAAACAATACTAGTCATTCTTAGTGTGCAAGGAATAATTGGATATAACAATTTAATAGGAAAATTGGAAATTGGTATACGACAAAAAATTGTGGAATAATATTCCAAAAAAAAATTATTCTCTTCACATATAATTTAAAAAAAAATATTTTCAATTATTATTTTTCTCCTCTTTTGCTGGACGATTTTATACAATAGGGTTGGTGAAATTCAGTCCAAAATACGCAGAATTTTTTCCAAAATACGTAAAGTTGAGGGCGCTATACTAATCCAAAATACGCGAGTCTTTCCAAAATACGTCGACTTGAGGGCGCTATTCATTTTCCAAAATACGCGAATTGTCCAAAATACGTCAAGTTGAGGGCGCTAGTCATTTTCCAAAATACGCGATTTGTCCAAAATACGTCAATTTGGAACCGCTTGTAATTTTCCAAAATACGTCAACTTGAGAGCGCTATTCATTTTCCAAAATACGCGATTTAAATAATTACTTTACTTCTTCTAACCAATTATTGATATTATTTTAATTACAATACCATATGCTTTTTATTATTATATATTATATGAAATAACTATTATGTTAGATTTCAGATTCAGAACTTATTTGACCATAAGTACTGTACATTAAATTGAAAGCGATGTTGGGGGGTTTAGAAGGGAGTAGCTACTTGGCTAATTGGCTACTCCCTCTGTCGAGCTCGGGAAAAATATCGATTTTGTAGATCACCAAATATATAACACATGCCTATAACTATGCTTAAATACTATATACGCACATGCTATTTTTGTAGCCGGTTTATGCCTCATTTAAACAAGCTACGTCTGGCAATGCAATCGTACATCGTTCAGACATTATTAATGTATATTATAGGCACTGTCTATTGACTGATGTTGGAACATATTTGTTTTTATTTAGTAATAAATGATTACATTGAAAAATAATAATTGGCTACTCTATGACATTTTATTTACAAAAAATTCTGCCTTCCAATACTTTCATTTATAACTAAAATGTACTTGTTTGTTTTACTCTAAGAAACTTTTTTTTAATACATTAAACTGTAATTTTACCTTACACTTTCAATATGATACATTTGGAAAGGCTCTCGTATTTTGGAAAAAAGTTTGCCGCCCTCAAGTTGACGTATTTTGGAAAATTACTAGCGGTCCCAAATTGCAAATTGACGTATTTTGGACAAATCGCGTATTTTGGAAATGAATAGCGCCCTCAATTTGACGTATTTTGGACAATTTGCGTATTTTGGAAAATGAATAGCGCCCTCAAGTTGACGTATTTTGGAAAGACTCGCGTATTTTGGATTAGTATAGCGCCCTCAACTTGACGTATTTTGGAAAAAATTCTGCGTATTTTGGACTGATGTTCACCAACCCGACTCATTTTATAGGACCATTTTCTGTGGAATGGTTTTGTAAGGTTTTTTTTCTGTATTTCCATTACGTATCCGTGATGCACATTTAAAATCAGCACTGTGATACTGCCATAAGTTCTACAAATTGAATAATTATCTTACTTGCAACTTGGTACGGGATTTTGTATGGTAATTAAACACGAACCACCATTTTGACAATAATCATCAGGGCAGCTTATTGTCTGACATTGTGAACCGGAGAAGTACAAGGGACAACTGGAAAGAAAATAAAATTTTAGTTAGATGATGTGTGACTTAATTTTGTTATATGTTCAGTAGAAGATTAAGAATAATAACTAATTATAAGTAAGTTAAACATAACTGCAAATTATTTTTATTTTTAGAAAGAGTTCAACTGAAAGAACTGAACTGGAAGTACTAAGTGAAAACACCACATACAACATTTACGCGCGCGTACAAAATGTCATTTCTAGGATTTCCTGTCATTACACACGCGCTCGCGATACATTTTGTTTTCACATGTGTCTTAAATCAAAAGAAGGCAAATACTTACCTGCAGCTTGCAACGCCTGATGATGTTGAGCAATTCCCGCCATTTTCGCAATAGTTTGATGGGCATTCTTCACATCGATCACCCGAAAAGTTATTAACACAACTATAAAAACAAGAGCACAATAAAAATATCAACATGTTCTGAAAACGTAAATATTAAATCAACCAAATAAAAACATAAAAATGTCTCTTTAACTTTGTAATAATATAATTACCTGCATTCTTTTTCTAATAGTGAGTTTATAGAACAACTTCCACTGTTATAGCAGTAACCTTCTTCACAAACAATAGGCAGATCTGACAAAAAATTTAGAAAACATTTTACTTATTCATTGTGTAGGCATATCTATAGTACGTACATTATAACTAAGTTAACTAATTAATTATGCTCAGATAAATATCATTCATTCATTTTCTTTATTTCGAATAGTAGTTCATCCATATACAAAACATACCAAAAAAAACCCAGAAATTTCAAAAAAAATATTAATTACAATCTAGTATAAGAAAGTTTTTTCTCTGAGGACAATCATTATGTATCCCATGTGATAGATACACATAATAGGTTGATACAGATATATATTATATTACTATTGTATTAATTGAAATGTATATGGTAGTTTTCCGCCAATCATTGAAGACTAACCCCTCACACATCACCTAGAAAATCTCTGAAGTGAAATTGGTAAAAGAAATTACCTTCTCCAACGACATCATGAGTAACATCTAATGTAATATTGTTATTTTCATCAGATAGTATGTTATTATTGTCTGTTTCGTTGAGAAGAAGTTCAAGCAATTCTTCACCATTCATGGTTGAGTTGGTAAAGAATTGTACTTGATATACAGCAATAATACTGCCTTCTTTGAATCCAATAACTGTACAACCGTAGAACGCTGAGCTTAGTGAATTATATGCATTACTAATCTGAAATAAAGAGATACATTTCTTATTTATATTGAAATATGTGATCTGCAAAGTATGGTTCATTAAATAGACAAATAACTACAAAAAAATGTTTTTTTTTTTCTTTTTCTTGATATGGCGTATTTTGGAATAAATAGTGTTCATAAAAATCTGCCATAATAACCTAACACTAGGTCTGTCACATTATCAAACTAGTTATAACAAAGTATGATGTGCCCAAATATGGTAGTGATATGCTTAAATATGGTAGTGATATGACATCATCATGTTCATATGGGCATATCACATTTTTTGTCATATAAAGTTTGATAGTGTTGATAGAGCTTTAGAAATAATCCTGCAATTTGACAGGAATTTAAAACGGACGGATAAAAATATGCAGGCTTACTGCAGGTGAACATCTTAACCACCAAGAAACAACTCAATTTAAGAAAGAAATGCTTATGTTGTTAAGAGTTTTTTGTTGTTGTTATAGGCCTACAAATCTAAGCCTTCAACATAACATATCTCATAACATAAACACATGTTTAACGAATAAATTAAAACATATAGGCATACATACAATTGAACACATGAGTTCTGCATACTCCATGAAGAGATCGGATGATGGATCTTCCAATTCTGGATCCCATGCTACCAAAACCTGATTTATTTCCACTACACGTAATTCACCACGGAAGGATACTGCGACGACGCAACCAGATGAACTCGAGAAGTAACCATCAGTACATGAACATGAAAATCCACCAGCAACGTTTGTACACAACTCGTTATTTTCGCACGGGTTCTGATCGCATTCATCAATATCTACAAAAAACAATCATTCATTTTTACCAAAAATTACAACGGTTTTATTTTACTACACATTTCTTTTTTTAAAAATCGTAATATTTATTTTATTTTATTTTTTATTTTATATATTTAGGCAAATTGCCAAGGATAACCATGAGCAAATTCAATCACTATCCTTCTTAAAGGTGGCAATCCGTTCACGAGACAAACATATACACACAATGCTCTACATAAACAAAGTCTTTATTACAAGTCTTTGGGAGTGGAGTTGTAAATTGTCATTAGAAAAAATCCTGACATATGACAGGACTTGAACCCAGGACCCTTGGATTGGCAGCCAAGCATCATAACCACCAGGCCACAACTCCACTCCATCTATATGTAGACCTTATACAATTGGGAATAATATTGAAAGGGAAGAACGAATTTGTAAAGTATGCAATTGAAACTTGTTTGAAAAGGATTTTTCAAGTATACATTACTTTTCCAAAGCCCTGTCTACACTATCAAACTTTATTGAAAAAATAAAAGTGATGTGCCCATAGACATGATGATGTCATATCATTACCATATTTAAGCATATCACTACCATATTTGGGCACATCGAACTTTTTTTGTTGTCAAACTAGTTTGATAGTGTAGAAAGGGCTTTAAACAGTACAGTATTAGGCTTACTTTCTTTTCAGATATTATAAGAAATGCCAAAGTTATAAGGCTCTTTCACTTACCTACACACGTACTTTCATCATCTGAAAGCATGTACCCGCTGCTGCAGGTTTGACAGGTGAATTGTTCGTTACTCACGAAAACACATTCCTCAAACAATCTTTCAGTGCAGTCGTCGGTACCTTCATCACATGGATTGACCACTGCAATATTGAAATAAAGAATTAAGATTATGGTATGATAATGAATTAAGAATACACACAGTTCAAAACATAATTTCCAGGATTGCTGTCTTGACTAGGCATGACAAGAAAACCATATCAACTTAAGGTTGGTGATACAGCAAGTTTACGAAAATGAGAATTCATCTATTTTAAATTGTTTATAACAATCTGTAATAACATCTGGATGTTTGTTACATTCTTTTTTTTTTATATTTGAAAGAAAGGATGATTTTTTTTATGATTGGTAATGGTAAACTTTAAGTTTATACTGGTGATGTTATGTTATTTTATTTATTTTTTCTTTTATTTTATTTTTTTTATATTTTCTTTTTTGACCGCACCACAAATACGATCCCTGAGTACTGATATCCTCCCAGTATCTATATTGTTATTTATGTAGGCCTATACATATTATATTTGTTTTGATATTAACGAAAGAAAATAAATAACTTGGGATGGTTACCTGTTTCCACGACATCGGTATTGTCTCTAATTATTTGACTGTTTGGTTCGAGAATGTCCATAGTGTTACCAGTCAGCCCATTAAAAAAGGCCCCGAGAACCATCGCGTCTGTTACATTATATTGATCATCGAAACTTAATGTGAATTCAACCTCCACACCATCAGTAGAATTATCAATATTAATGTTTTCAGTTACAGCTCCGAAGTAATTTTCTGCCAGATTGCTCTGCGAGAATAACGTATCTATCTGCAAAACAAAATATTAATACCAAATAATATTTTAATTCGTTTTTATTTAGGCCTACCTTTTGCTTTAGCTTTCTTGTTTGACCACGCTGTCGAAACTATAACATAACAACATAAACATGCAAGAAATCATGTGTGACTGAGGCCTATATATTCCGACGACGTACGAAACGTAAGCAATATGACCAATCACAAGCGATGGATTATCCGAAGTGTCGCCTGTCCACTTTTTGTGGAATTTCTGAGAAAGCTACCGGAAAATCATGTGTGACTGAGGTCTATATATTCCGACGACGTATGAAACGTAAGCAATATGACCAATACCAAGCGATGGATTATCCGAAGTGTCGCCTGTCTACTTTTTGTAGAATTCCTGAGAAAGCTACTGGAGACGTTTATTTCCACAAAAGATTTAGAATGAACAGCTTGTGAATCTATACTTACATCATTGGCTAATTCAATACTGACTTGATCAAGGTCCAACGTGTTGGCGAACATTGTCGTAAGCAGTCCTTTGATGTACAGAAATTTGGCATTAAGCGTCTTTGCAACAACCACTGTAATTTAAGATAATATTAAATATCAATATCTATATTTAAACACAAGTTATTGTTTGTTTTATTTAAAAGAATACTGGGTTTATTTGTATTAAGTGAAACAGTTCAGTGACCTGAATTTTAGCGGAATGCCGTTCATATACATTGTCAAGATATGTTAATTGAGATTAGCTATTATTATAATTACCTATTTCTGTCATTTCACTGAAATCTCGAAGATAATAAAAACTTAGAAGCTATATACGGTAAGTAATACATTTGAAATTAATTAACTCATTTAACTTACGTAAACATTCACCACTTCTGTTAAAATATGACGTTTGGCAAACACAGTTGAAACTACCCTGAGTGTTAACACACCTTTCATTGTTATCCAGGTTACAAGGGTTCGTTACTTGATCACACTCGTCAGTATCTATTCAAATGATTATAATATAAGTTTCTAAATTAGGCACACAGTAACCAAAACATGTTTTATATTTCTATTACACGTTAAGCTCGAATCTTTCAGAGTTACGTAGGTCAGCGCCACGTTGTTGCATTAAGTTAATATTTAACATAGACCCGTCATTGACGGTACGTATTTAATCAGAAAGAATTGGATGGAAATATATTGAGATTTGATAGTGCAGATACACGGACGGATACTGTGATTAGATCTCATTAGGACGGAAAGTATTGTTTGAAAGCACTGGAAGGTCTAACCAACGCTAACAAACAACGAAGTCTAATTTAACCAATGGCATTTTTACCTGTACATATTTCACCATCTCCATCAAAGCCAGGCTTACATTCACAGCTGTATGAGCCAATATTATTGGTACAGATACCAAACGCCGAACAGTCATCAATATTGTAGAAGCATTCGTCATAATCTGTATATAGAAAAAATGCATGTAATATTGCTAATAATTTTAATTCTTACGTTTTCTACTATCCATGTCGAAATGGTGAAAACATTAATTAAATAAGCTGTTACCTTAAAGAAGAGAATTTATTTTTTTAGCATTTTTAGGAAAAATATGACGGTATTTTAAATTTAAAAGTGAATATAATGTAAAAGGTGTAGTTAAATTTGGTTACCCATGCATGTGCCGGCACGGGCGTTTGCTTCGCTCACATAACCACGGTTACAACGACATGTATATGAGCCAATAGTATTGTTACACATTGAGTTAACGTCACAATTGTCAGTATTTAGTTGACATTCATCCACATCTACAAAAATAAACATTTAAATAATTATAAAGCTGGTCAACGTGTATTTTAGTCGTTTTTATAATTTGTTGTCTTAACATACGGCAGAAGAGAAAATGCATGCTCACAAGTAGGCCTACGTTTATCCACCTACTATGCATGCTCACAAGTAGGCCTACGTTTATCCACCTACTATGCATGCTCACAAGTAGGCCTACGTTTATCCACCTACTATGCATGCTCACAAGTAGGCCTACGTTTATCCACCTACTATGCATGCTCACAAGTAGGCCTACGTTTATCCACCTACTATGCATGCTCACAAGTAGGCCTACGTTTATCCACCTACTATGCATGCTCACAAGTAGGCCTACGTTTATCCACCTACTATGCATGCTCACAAGTAGGCATACGTTTATCCACCTACTATGCATGCTCACAAGTAGGCATACGTTTATCCACCTACTATGCATGCTCACAAGTAGGCATACGTTTATCCACCTACTATGCATGCTCACAAGTAGGCATACGTTTATCCACCTACTATGCATGCTCACAAGTAGGCCTACGTTTATCCACCTACTATGCATGCTCACAAGTATGCCTACGTTTATCCACCTACCACCTATTGCATAATTTATAATTGGTATAATGATTCTATTTCTATTTTTGTTACAATTTCTTACCTGTACAATCTGAACCATCGGTTACGAATCCATCATTGCACTCACACTCGTAAAAACCGTCTGTGTCGGTACAAGTCGCCTGTTCTGGACAAATATTAGGCTGTTCGGTGCACTCATCAATGTTTATACACGAGACAAAACCGTCACCACGATGACCAGTCATACACGCACATGTGTATGTTCCCGGTAGGTTTGTGCAGTCGGCGTTTGCGTCACATGGACTATCGTTACATTCATTATTATCTGGTCAGAATAGAGTACATACAGCATGTTTAGCATTGGTGCCAATAAAGGAGGTACAGTATACCGCTATTACTTCACTAACCATCATGGGGTGCGCACAGTATTAATAATATGTTGTACGGTAAAACATCATCATTGAAACAAATGAAATATACACAGCAGTGTATTGCGCATAAAGGGGTAAGGGTACGACCACACTGCACATATTCACTTTATATCTCGTCGGAAGATAACCTACGGACCGTGATGATATGTATTAAAGGTATTAAATACAGATATACTCTTATTTAGGTGACTTGCGATAGTCAGTTAGAATATGTTTAGTGACGGCTGCATAATCCGATGTGTGTACTGCTCTTTTTTTAAGCATCTGGCATGCACTTACCTATGCAGGAATCGATACCGTCGCCAGAATATCCACTGATACATGTGCAAGTAAACGAACCATCAGTATTGCTACAAGTTGCAAACGTATGACAAACCTCCGATGAAAGACACTCATTGACATCTTTATTAAATAAAACAAAAACTGATTTTACTACTCCATATATGAATTAGTTACTTTCAACTTCTAGTTTTTTAAAGTATTCACAACGTATATTCTCAAAGCATTACATTTAATTCCTTTCAGCAACCCATTATCCTATTAAATTAATGTTATTTAGGTGTATGATGTTATTGCAGAATCTGAGCGTAAATTGCCTAGGCTTGCGATAAGCTACGGTACTTCTCCATCAGCCTATTTCAAGCTACACTGTAATCCGGTTGTAATCAAATTATATCATGTCTTTAATCTGAATAAAGACCAATTTACACAGACGAGCGGTACAAAACCAAAAAATAGAATACAATGCTATTTCCGATTAACACTTACGCAAAACGCAGGGCGGACGGGCAGTTGAGTGGAAAATTGCTCAGGATAGATACAGATATTACGTGGGACCAGCTACGTGCTTTTTCGCTACCGTTATCGGTCGTCTTTGTAAATTGGCCTCAACGCTTCCTGATTTAGCAAGCGTCAAACAGATTGAATATCTTTGGCGGATGAACATGTTTTCTTACCTATACATGTTTGTCCATTTCCAGTGTAACCATCTTGGCATGTACATCTATAACTTCCTTCTGTATCTTCACAATTTGCATTTTCATGGCAGTCGCTAGAGTCGCTAGTACACTCGTCAATATCTGTAATAAGTAAAATACAAAGTTGTTATTTTGAAGAATTTCTCTCTTCAAGTGCCGTTAGGATGTAACCATTATTATTAAATATATGCGCTTTTAAATGCTCGCGTTGTATCTATTCTTGCAGTGGAAACAACCAAGCTATACTCACTACTACAGGAAGAGCCAGTGTAACCTGCCAAACATTCGCAAGTGAATGAGCCATCAGAATTCGAACACTGTGCCGTGGCAACACATGTATTCGATTCTGTACACTCATCAATGTCTACATAAAAGAAGAGAGTTAAAAAATAGATACTATTAAAATGCCAAGTTTTCCAAAATGACGTAACGTGACGTAATTGAATGATGAATTGAATTGATAGTAGGTCCTACAAAATCTGTTTATAAACGTAAATTTTAAAAAAAATGTGTTGCTGTTCTCTCAGCCCTGTGGTTGCCGCCATACGTTTAGTTGTTCAGGAACGAAATGAGATGGTTCAACTTACCAGTACATGTTCTAAGATCCTGTAGAAGCTCATATCCATCTGCGCATGCGCATCCATAACTTCCTTCTGTATCGATACAATTACCATTTGTCGTATCACAATCGTCCTGATTCAAGTCGCATTCATTTACATCTAAGTATTATAAATTTATGTTAGGATGATCTTTAGTTCAGGTTATAATGATAATGAAACTAAAAGTAACTAGGTTCATTTTATGTATGGAAATATGTTGGGGAAAAGGTTAATCTAGCCGTTCAACACGTTAACATGTTTTCATTCTTTTTAAACCACCGAATCTCAGTGCTGTATACGACAATATTTAGTATTCATATCCAATATTTTAATATCTAGTCCAGTATCAGAGGAACATCTGTAACAAAAGATATTATTGTGTATCACTTGTAAGTAATGTCTGGTTATTTGAGGTTATGTCATGTAAGATTGGCGATACATGATGATGTATTACTATTCCTATGATACTGCAAAAATCTAGATAAAGTAATACTTACTTTCGCATCCCATGTTTACCAAGGTGTATCCTTTGTCACAATAACATTGTTGGTTACCGTCTTTATTGATGATACATGTAGCTGATGCGTCACAGGGGTTAGTGTCATCTGGACATGTCGAGTTTTCAAGAGCTAACACGAAATATTAGTAGATATTTTATTAAACATTCATTATAGCATTTCATTTATAATTTCTTAAGGCATTACCTAATTAATCCCAAAACATGAAAGATAATGTAAAACAGAACAAAATACTTACGAATACAACTTCGTTCGTCTGATCCCAGTTCAAATCCGTCATTGCATCCACATGTATAGTTTCCAACGGTATTTGTACATACTTGGTCACATTCATCAACTTCATTCGAACACTCATCAATATCTATAATTCAAAGACAACAATTTGAAATAACTACAATACAAATTATATGGTGTTTTTTTTCTTTTTTTTTCTTTTCATGTGGAAAGCCACCTTTATTCATCACTTTGATAATGTGAAAATAAAAAGTAATAAATAATAATAAATAATAAACATGGTTGCATTTTAAAAAGTAATGATAATAATGATAACAAATTCTGACAGTGCATGTTACATTATAAACAAACTAAAAAGTTTCACTTCAACTAAGTATGGTGGTTTAGAATACACCATAGAGTATTCTAATAGCATGGTTTACATGAATTTAAAAAATTACAAATTCTGATAATACCATTCCTAGCAACCTAGACCTGATTATTTAACAGCAAAATATATCTGCCAGTTTAAGCTTTTGGAATAAACACAAGTTGTATATATAGAAAAAAAAACTTTACCGTACCTAAGCAGTCAAGCCCATCACCAAAGTAACCCTGCACACAGTCACAAGAGTAAGAACCAATGATGTTGTTACAAATGCCGTTGGAAGAGCACGGAGTTCTTCCATTAACAGGAACACATTCATCAACATCTGAAGAATAAAAAGCAAGTACAACTTTAAAAAATTAACGATGATTTAAGGAAGTCTTAGTAAAAACTGGGATTCTTACTAAATATTGAATGCAATACCGTCGACATGTGTTATTTCCAATTAACGAGATTAAGTAACGACGGAGCGGTTTTATTTTCCAGAGTATTTAATGATATATACTTTAGACATGATTATGAAGTAATACGTTATTTGATCAATATTGATCAATATTGATCAATATTTAGGTCGGAGCCAGTTACCAGTCCATGTAGTAGAAGCAGTCAAAATATTTTCTGAAGCTCATTCGATTGTTTAATACTTTATTACAGAAAGAAATGGAAAAGAAAATCATATGTTTATTCAGAAATAGGCAAAACAATATATTCATATTCTTGACGTGCACAAACCTGTGCAATCGGCTCCTTCGGTTGCTCGATCATAACCGGTGATACACCTACACCCGTAAGACCCATCCGTATTAAAACATTCCTCAAATTCCAAGCAGATGCCATCGGATTCTGCGCATTCATCGATATCTATATTAAAAAGTATGTAGGATGAGACTGTGAATCACAAACATCGTACAAAGAACAAAAACACAACATTCTAATCCAATGTTTTGTAATTGTGTATAGAATAGAAATCATCATCTTACCAAAACAAGTTGACCCATCTCCACGATAGCCATCTGGACACGTACACATATAACTGCCGATTGTATTTGTACAATCTGACATGGGATGGCAATCTAGAGGTCTTGCAATACATTCATCTATATCCTCACAGTAAGTGCTGTTTCCTTCAAATCCTTGACTACATGTGCATCGATAGCTGCCTTCAGTATTGATACAGTCCGCATTTGGATCACACTCGTAAGTACCTTGTCGGCATTCGTCAACATCTAGTGTTACAAAGAAAAGAAGTGAAATACATTCAATAAACTAAGGAGTGTTCTTTCAGTCGGTAATAGTTAAGATATAATAGTTAAGTTTCAATGTTAAGAAGAAATCGTATACATTAAATAAATTAAAGGTATTTTTTATATGCCTTATGTGTGTTCTGTCGACATTAACATTAATATTAACATTTCATGTTAAGTTGCATTTTATAGATAAAAAACCGCATACATATGCTAAGAATTAACAAACAATATACAGTGTGCAGGATTGAGAAAAAGATAAATTGATACGCATCTTCATCTTTATTAACAAAAATGCGTAAAATGATGCGTTTTAAAGTTGTTCTGATTTTGAAGTGTTTGTTGACTTGTATACTCTGTAGGCTACAGTGGCCAACTATCGGAACGCATTTTGAAATCATGAACCAGTCTTGTGAAGTAGTATTTGTCAAACATTATTGTTGAATTTAGCATGCATTTAGAATTTGTTTTTAGATTTTTGTTATTCTCCTTTTCTTTACAAGAAATGATTGTCGATACCGTGTTACTTACCAGTACAGGTTTCACCAGTGCCCATGTAACCGTCAATACATACACAGAAAAAAGAGCCCTGAATGTTATTACAATCAGCATGTGCGTCGCACGGGTACACATTTTGTTGACATTCGTTTATATCTGAAAAAAAAATCATACAAAATTTGATTTATATTTAAAGTTAATCCGATTAGTAAACTATGTATACATAATATTATACCGTACGAGAGTGACACTTTGTAATTGTTTTTGTTAGTTTTTCTGTTTTGTATAGGGCCTATCTCAGAGAAAACATAATTTCTATGTATATGTTATATGCAAGTAATTTTCCACTGATGAATGAATGAATGAATGTAGTATCAATGTTTTAAGAAAACAGTTTTCTATACAACATGTTTGATAGGTAAAGCATAAATTGAACAACTTACTGGCGCTTTACATATGTATATTAACTTTTGCACTTAACTTAACGTTTGCTTAATGTAAGAAAAAAGCATGTATTTACCGCACGCAATAAAAGCTCAATGACATAAGTAGGCCTAGTATTAATAGTAGTATCATTAGTAGTATTAGTATAAATATTTTTCATCTTAACTAGTTTTTTTAAAGTTTTTTCATTAAAAAATAATTAAAACGTGCAAAATTTTGAAATCTAACCATCACATGCGTTTCCATCTCCAAGATAGCCATCATTACAAGTACAATTATATCCACCATCAGTGTTTTCACATTGCGCTTGCGCACTACAGCTGTCTGTCTGAAGATCACATTCATCAATATCTTTAAGAGAAGAAAAGAGAATTTTTGGTAACAAAAGCTTTGACCCTATGATTTACATTACGTTCAAATAATATTTGTTTATTACTTTTTCTCATATGTTTCCATGCTTTCTTACATGTCCCTTTCAATATGTTTATCTCATATGAGACTTAAAGTATGGTTTGACAAAAAAATGTTTTGATGTGATATGGTAGTTATATGACATCATCGTGTCAATATATGGGCCATCACATTTGTTTCATAACGTTCGATAGTGCAGAACTTTAGGAAGTGGTGTATATCGGAACATTGAACACTGTACGTGGAATTGGAAGGCAAGCAAGTTAACCACCAAGCTATGCCACTACTAAACATTATTTAATCTTGAGATGTTACTCGCAGAAAAAATGGGAAACCATGTCACTATCAGGTCTACTGTGAGTAGGTACATACCTCTACATTCTTTCATATTGAATAGCAGTTCGTAGCCTGATCGACAGGCGCACTCATAGCTACCAAGTGTATTTGTACACAATTCAGGGTGTTCACAAAAAAGAGCAGATTCATCCTGGTCGCTTCCAGCAGCACATTCATCATAATCTATACAATATAAATTAATTAACTCGCAAATTGTATTTTTTAATATATTACTCAAAATACAATTGCTATTTTGTATCATTTTTCTGTGTTTTCTGAGTAAAACAAATATTTTCAAGAAATGTAGTTATCATCGTCCATTTCCGGTAACATACATTAGTCAATAAAAGATAGGTGGAACTGTTGCTGGATCAAAGGCAATACAAGTCACTATCTCATGAAGACGTTTTTTTGCAAGTTTTTTTATAAAGTATCTGTAACATAACATCTTTCTTGAATTCAACCTAATGAGTAAAAAGATCTTCATTTGCATATCATTATTTATATCATCTCATTTAAAATGACGTACCGTTAGTTCTACTACAAGTTAAAAACAAAATACCATGTTATGCCTTAGAATACATACCATAACATTTAAAACCGTTTCCGACTAAGCCAGGTGGACAATCTGCACACGTTGCGTTGGCTTCAGGAGCAACGTTGTCTCTGCAGATGACACCGGGATAACATGGTTCCTCTGCGCATGCATCAAAATCTTCGGAACAATCAGAACCAGTCCAAGCCAATAAACAATCACACTGAACAACCTGATATTTAAATATATAAGGATTCGGATGATTACAATTTAGCCATAAACCGTTCTTTTTGGTAATGCCTCGGTCTAATGTTTCTTAAACTACAATTTGTCTTAGTTCGAAACGTACCGCCTATATTTAGTATAGCAAATGCAAGAAAATATCTGTAATTACCACAAAATTTGTGTCTGTAATATCATATCCATCCAATAAATAATTGAAATCACAATCACCGCCATTGTAACATGAGCAGATACGAATATTCATAACAGCACTAGTGGCATGTGTACCATCGCTAACTATGAAGGTGAGAGAAGCCACGTCCGTAGTTGTTGGGGTCCATGTAAATACGCCACCTGAAAAATACAAATCTTATAAGGTTGGCCACTTTCGGAATTTTCTGCGCTTTTATTACGTATTGATCATTGCGTGCACTAATAATATAATATTTATTAATAATAATATTTATTTGGAACAACACTTGTTTAACAGTGGCACACATGCGTAGATGGTGCGTCCATACCAATTACAAAATTCAATACAAAAACAATGGAAAATAAAAACTGAATCGAAAATAAAACATATTTGAGATAATGACATAAAATTTGACTCGACGCTATTACAAAACTTATTTACAAACTAAAACTACACTAATACAACTACTAATTTTGCAACAGCAATGGAAAAGAAAACACTTTTTTTTTAAAATAAAACAGTTCAAAGTTGTAATACAATTGCATTTCTTAATTTCCAAGCACGGCTTGTGTACATTTTACAATAACTGTCAAATACAGCATAAATGTCGTGAGAGTTATTTTTATGGAATAACGTGCTTCCTAGGACATATTGAACCTTAATAGATAGGTCACCAAGTATCTACACAATTTATTGCAATAAGTTTACGTTGAAGTGTTTGTAATTCTTCCATTCTAATAAACAGGAAATGTTTAACATCTTCTTCACCTGACCAACAAACCTTACACTTGTCATTTAGATTAGCAATGTTCCACTTATTTGTAAATTTTCCAAGTGGTAAAGTGTTTGAACGAAGTTTAAATTTTAAACTTGAGCCATAAAAATCTGTTTTATCCAGTAGGTAAGGTTCTAGGCCAGGTGACTCTTTTATCAAAGAGTAATCAAGCAAAGATGATTTTCTTAATACTTTTTGTTTCCAAAAAGTAGAATACGATTGTTTAATTGTATTTTCAAATGGCTTGACCCAGTTTATATCAATATCAGTACCTGTACATATATCATTAAGAATGGCATTGAAATCGAATTTAATATAATCACAATTTCTTTCAAATTCATTAATAAATTGGTACCTTGAATTTAAATTCTATGAAACATAATAATAGTCTAAATATTTATGAGGCGCTCTTTACTAATAAGGGTCCAGAGTTCTTAGAGAAAAGTAATGAATAAAATGATTTTTCTAACTGTCTTAACGTTAATCTTAAGATTATTGACGAGCAATTATACCTACGCAGTACATCTTCTACTCACAGAAATTGTAAATGGAAAGTAAAGAATAAAATGAAACTCACTTTGAGAATCAATACTCGAGCCAGGAACGTTAATCTTAAGATTATTGACGAGCAATTATACCTACGCAGTGCATCTTCTACTCACAGAAATTGTAAATGGAAAGTAAAGAATAAAATGAAACTCACTTTGAGAATCAATACTCGAGCCAGGAATGTTGAACTCCAGTCCATAGGTTAGCGTGTCATCGTTCTCATCACTCGCTTCTATTGTCAATGTAACAGTACTGTTTACCATTATATTTAACTGAGATTGTCCAACTAAATACTGTGAACTTGCATCAACAATTTGATCAATAACAGGTGGTATATTTTCTACAATGAAATTTTAAAATAAGTTTTAAATAAATAAGTAATTCAATGTACAACAATGTATAACCAAAATTTCCACAAGGAAGGTTGTATTTCTATGTTCACTTCGTCGTTAACTTAATGAATAACCCAATATTTTCTTTTAAAAAGGAAAAGGTAGACGATCATATACAGTATATCCTCCGTGCTCTATCATCATCTCCCATTTTCCGTAGACAGCACATTTCAAGCATGTTTCTCATCAAAGTGTTTAGAACGTTAGTGTAGGCCTGTTTCGCCAGAAAAGTTCAGAATCCGAGTCGTCATATCGGGATTAGGCGTCTAAAAATAGTTACTGTGTTGTTATCATCTTATTAATTCAAACGAAACGAACATCGTTTACCTAAAACCATTTCATTCTCTAAATTTGTTTCGTCAGTTAGTTTCGAGTTTACTCCTATGTCAACGTTCTTTGTAGCCAGAGCGTCAAATAAGCATTGTCTGTTTAAACCACATCGATCTTCTGCTTCCTGGAGAAGTTGAGAATCAGCTGTAGCCTTTAGTTCATCAAGAAATAATGGTTGAAAACTCTCATCATTAAAATCTTCGTAAGACATCCCGGAAGGATACACGAACATGGAATCTTCTTCTGACAATCTCCCTGTTTTGTATATCAATATCAAGTAATCAATTACATTATTAAGTTATTAATTGAAATAAAAATAATTCAAATTCAGTGATTAATCGTTACAAACACACCAATTGACTTTCAGCCATGGTAATCATTGCCACATCTACATATATTCCCTTTTTTGTGATGATTTTCGACATCACGCTGAACATTCAATTACATAAATGAAATCAGTTATATTGGCACAGTCGTTGCTATCGTTTTTTATTCCAAATGTTGCTTTGTAAATTGTGTTACTCTGCACAGCAGTAAACAAAATAGCCATTTAAAAGTATTTTATATATTTCAAAATGTATACAAAATAATTCTTACATGAATTTGAGGTTTCAAATATATCCGATTCTGCCAATGTGGTAGATGTATCAAGACACTCCATAGTGGGAGAACATAGATCATCTGAAGTGTTGTTGTTCCATATCCCTGAAATGTAAAAAAATATTGACAAACTAACATGCAAAATAGGCCTTAACCACAATTGTGGATCCTTCCATCATTACGACTAAAACAATATAGAAAGGACAATACTTTTCCAGTTCATCAGTACGTAATTTTACAATTTCAATGCTTCTAAACTTTTAAAATTTAATTCAAAATATAGGGTCCACCATAAAATTGTATGTAATTTTGTATTTAGCGTCAACTTTTAAAATAATTGCATGTGAAGATACAGGATTCAAATGTGACGCGAATCAAACATTTATGAGTTCTGATTTGTTGCGCATTTTTATCACGTCACATTAAGTTGATGAAAATATAAATATGCATGCACATTAGTTCAACACTTTTCAATTCACGCGAATAAATTCGAAATTTAAAAGAGTATTGTAAAAAAAAGCTGTAACGCAATCTGTTATTACCGAATAATCCAGATGTCCTGCCCTTATACTCCTCTGTAAATTGTAATACCACATCAAGCATCTTTTCTTGCAAAGCAACCGAAAACGATATATTACCCCACGACGCAGACACTCGAGTGATGTTGCTTACATTTTGTATAGATATTGAAAAGCTAGGATCACTCATTGTGCTGTAAGGTCCTGTAAGATGAGATAATAACAATGTGTTATTTGATTATAATAATTCAGGCTTGATAGCTCATTATTATTATTATGTAAAATCTCACTAAGCGCTTAACAGTATAAAATTCTACCACTACAATACTCTATCAAACTAGTTTGACAAACGTGATGTGCCCAAATATGGTAGTGATATGCCAAACTATTGTAGTGAAATGCCCAAATATTGTCGTGATATGATGTCATCATGTCCATATATGGGCACATCACATTTGTTGTCACATATTGAGTTTGATAGTGTAGACAGAGCTTAAGTAAAGACGGATAGAGATGGGTAAACCATTCCAAAGAAAGGCAGAAATCCAAGAAAGAGAACAAAATCCATAATACTTTGCTGATGGAATAAGTGAATAGACACTCTGAACTAGATCGCAGAGAAAATAATGAATACATTTTTTTTAAATAAAAGTTGATGAAGAATAATTTGTATTATATTCGACTATTGCCAGCTAATTGATCATCAAATCAATGGTTAAAGAGTTTAATTCACGTTTTAGATTATAGATCCAAACGCAATTCATATTTTTAATTCGACATTCCAGATAATATATTTAATTCTGTATTTTAAATGCATTTTTATACGTATTTAAAATGGATTTTTGAGTATTTCAAAATTGTGATTTTTTATAAACAATAACGAAAACAAATGTGTCACTAATAGCCTAAATGACCAATTGATAGATAACAATTACCCATTTCCAAACTAGAAGTGGTGACCGTTTCTGAACCATTCACAACGATATCAAAATCTGTTCCATCCTCATTTAGTGTGAATTGAACCTAACAAAAAGCAATCAAAAAAAGCTATCAAATATTATATATATATATATATATATATTAATACATAGTGGTCTAATGGTTAGGACATCTGCATATCAAGCAGGCGGTCCAAGTTCGAGTCTCGGTTGGGGCGACTTTTTCTCATTCTCACAGATTTCCTCATCTTTATCGTTTCAAATTAATTAATTAAATTTCAGTATATCACCGGGTGGTTTAGAATTAATGTTCTTTGCCTGATGTGTTTATATATATAAAAGTATCTCTTCGGAGATCCCGCCTCGTGAATAAAAATACTGAAAGATGAGGGCGAATCAATTTGATCTCTGGTGCACTGAGGACTAGTGCTGTTCCGCCGTACCACGCCGAGAATGTTAAAGAGTTGCTATCCAATCGAGTTTGAACAATACCATGAAAACCCCAGTGGTCTAATGGTTAGGACATCTGCATATCAAGCAGGCGGTCCAAGTTCGAGTCTCGGTTGGGGCGACTTTTTCTCATTCTCACAGATTTCCTCATCTTTATCGTTTCAAATTAATTAATTAAATTTCAGTATATCACCGGGCGGTTTAGAATTAATGTTCTTTGCCTGATGTGTTTATATATTAATACATAGCAATATAATATACAAATAATGAATGTTTATGAGTTTTATGTTGGATATTTCATGAGTTGACTGCTATATTTAACGTTGATGTGCTGAATCGTTGTATTTAACGTCGAGCATGCAATAGTGCAGTCATGTGACCCAAAATCGTCAAATCAAATGAAAAGAACCTACTCAGGTGTATACTTAATATAATTTAGTTGTGTTCGCACGTTTATTATGTACTGTATGGCGTTAAACAGGTACCTCTAACATTACAAATATTTATATTAAAAACAGTGTTTGAATTTTCCTCATGATTTGTATAATTATGCACCAGTTTTACAATTCTAAAACCACTTACAAATGTATTACTGGTCATGGTATGTACTCCTGTAAATGCAGAGAAAATGGTAGCCTCAACGTTCTCATCTGAGATAGGTGTTGACATTCGACATTGGAGTTGAAACAGACCACTATCAACATCGGAACATAGAAATTCGCCATGTCCATTGAAGGTGTATTGATAGCCATCACTGGTCGTTATATGGGGGTCACCAAACATCCATGCTAGAAATAACAGGAGTATAACGATTAGTCCTCAAATCGTATAACTTAAAAGAAAATTAAAACCGTTAGACCCCTACTAAAATTTACTAGTTACCATTTCACTCTTCTCTGCCTGAATTTACCAAAATGTTGATGAATCGCCATCATTAAAGATTTGTAATAAAAACTAATTTTAAGACAAACATTATCTCTGATGAGTTTGCTCGTGTGTACTTTAAAGAACCCAGTTCATCATTCGAGAGGAGTAGGGGGTTACCGGTTTACAAATGTCCTTGTGTGATTACCACCTATCTGATAGGACAGTGATATAAATATAATATCTTACACCATCGTGGTGGAGTGTATCCCCTACAGCTTGATTGAGGTCTTCGCTCCACGTATTTTTCGCATAAGCTTTCATCTTGGGACACAGAGCAACAATAATACCGAGGCATAATATCATACGCTAAATACAAATTAAAATAAAAACATAATTTAGTCAATCATTTCAGAAAATATGATAAAACATTACTGATTTCAACATAGTAATATAATTAATTTAAATAACATTTATCCTCTTTTATTTAATAAAAGAGGAGATTTGTTTTCGGAATAAATTTACTATACGGTAGTAGTGCTGTGGTATTGATATTCGCCTTTTTCATTTATAATAGATAATAATAAAATATAATCATGTCTGATTTAATAAGTTAAAATACTAAATAACAAGTCGTATACAAACAAAAACATTATCGGAGAAAAAGTACACAAGTATGAGAAATCCGATTCTGAAATTGTGTGAAAAATCCCCGTCTCTTATTACAATGTGAACTTCATAATGACCCGAGAATAAAGTATCGGTCTTCAATTGGGTTTTCAATAAAATTATATTCTTTTATCTTTTATTTCATTTTACTTTATTTCATACTCATCCAACATCAATCACAAACTTGCCAATTACAGGATGAGCTAAACTATTTTATAGTTTATCGTGCTTATAAAAAGGCTCATTCGGAGTGGAGTTGAAAGAGTTGTGAGTTACAACCCTGCCACTAGGTCAGGATTGAACCTTGGGATTGGAAGGCAAGCACCAATATACAGCTGCACTTGATAAAAGTATTATTATCTTACCTATGTGGTTGATATACTGTGAAAATATTCCAAAAAATCCAAAATTATAGGCGTATTTAAAAACAACACTGCTAGCTCCAATTCCGTTGTATCCCTCCAGCAAGGCTAAGTCATTGATGCGGTAACAGCATTGTGTTCCAGAAAAAAAGAAGTTAAACGTTGACGAATGGAAACATACTGCGTATGACGTTCCTGTTGCAATGGATAATAAGAATAAAACAATAGCTTAATGTAAATTAATATTTATAATCTGCATAAGGGACCATATCAAAACTATTCTACTGCAATTATGGCAGTAATAATAATAATAATATATAGATTTATATAGCGCAAATAAACGATGTCTCTATGCGCTCGTAACTTAAATTGAACTGGAATTTGTTTACACTTTACTCCGTTAATGCAATTATTTAGGAAGCTCTTTTAGTATTTTTTATTTTGCAGTTAATAAACTAAAATATTAACATTAAAACAATCTAAAATCATACGTTGTTGAAGTAACATAGTTACTGAAGTAACTGTAGTAGAAGAATGTTGAGATGATCCCTAACCAACTACAATTCATACAATGTGACTTTAGCCTGTAGCCTAGATGTGAACATATCTTCCTAGAGTTACACAGATAACTACGTTTGTAAGCGGCTGCTGCCGTCGGTGAAAAATCAAGAAAAAATGTTCCATTCGATACATAATTATTTCAAATTAAAAATATATATTAGTCTTACTGTCATTTAAAAGTGTTACAACGGTTGAAAAGACCGAGGAAGATATTTCATAGTTAGAAAGTGCGTCATCAACATCACTTCCTCTACCAAGCCCGTCTTGTGACAAGGACATTACCGGATTATACACGTAGCGACTGTCACGTACGATTTGTTGAACGGTACAGGGGCATGTGCCTAAACCTCTGGTTGAGAAAGATTCTGTCTTATCTTGGTCATACCAGTCGTTACACCATTTTCTCGGGTTAATGGTGTCTTCTGTATTTGTATCTAATCGGAATACCCATTGCCCGCGCTTTCCCGTATTGCCATTATGTTCATCGGGTCTGTATTGACCGGCGGTAAAAAAATTTGTTGGATTTTCTGCGTCGACGTTGTATCCAATGGTTGCATATGCTGGATCTTCTAAACTAGCATCCCATGACATATCTCCCTCTTCGTAAAAAAATAATCCGAAGCTGAACAGACCGTCAGTCATTATGGTTGCCTGGAATGTGTTCTGCTGAAAAAATGGACGATATATGATAATGATTCCTGCGTTATGGTAAGATTAAACTGGTGTACACATACAATACGTTATAATTTGCTTCACTATGTAAAACGAACTTAGCAAAGGTTTATCCTATTTATTAGGTCCTATTTATTCACTATAGGTACCGCAACGTCTTAAGAAGGATATTTTAAAAATAAACATTGAAATATTTAGATTTATACATCCAAGTGTACTTTGTAAAAAAGAATATAATTTGAGTTATAACATATTTTTGCATTTCGAAGGATTGCCGTACCTTACGTGTTGAGGCAGTCGCAGGACGCTGTGCTATATCGAGCCAGGTAACTTTCAAAGCCCATGTTGGAGTAAAGTCTGTTGGCAGTGTGATGCTAGCCGCTGCGGTAAGTTCTGTTAGCCTATCTAACAGGTATGGAAGGAATAGCTGAGCGTCTTCATCCCCTGATACGTACTCCTGAATGTATAATTATACATTATATTATAAAAATTATAATAATGTAACTGATAATAGCACAACGAATTACAGCACATTACTTTACCAAAGCAACAATAACATTATAGCATAATACTTAGTGCAGCGGTTTTAGAGCACAATTGTGTAATCCGGGCATTCGTAAGAGGTATCTCGTGTGTTTCCAAGCCTTGGTTGACTAATAGAAACATCCAAGTTTGTGGACAAATTATTCCGACCGAACAAAGTTTGGCTTTTCAGAGTTTGAAGATTCAATATGGGTTAGAAATAGAAAGAGTAACATCTACATATCAGTTGTTTTCCCTTTTTTACACTAGTAGGCCTGAGTATTTTGTACAAACCTTTACCTGATCCCGTAACAATGGAAAAACTGATCCTATTCACGTATATCAATACAATTGGTAAATTTAAACAAAACAAGATAATATGAAGACAGCATCCATACCTGGTATAAAACATCTCCAATGTCTGTTGACATGTCACCATCAGCCCAGAATGGAGCAATAATGTTCCTTCTATCGCCGCTAACAAAACCTGAAGAAGGCGGATATGTGTAACTCACAATATCATCGTTATTATTTACCAAGATAAAAATTCCATTTTCCGTAAACTGTCAAAGGATTAGAAAATACAAATTATAAATAACGGGTTTTGTATGTGTGTACAAAAACAATTGTAATATTAATGATTATTCATTCATTTCATCGTTATTATAGATTCTAAAGCTCTGTCTACACTATCAAACTTGTGATGTGACAACAACATATGATGTACCAAAATATATAATCATGCCCATATATGGGTACATCACATTTTTTTTTCAAATATAGTTTGATAGTGTAGAAAAAGATAATTTAGGGTATACAATCATCTAGCCTACTATTGCATGACAAGTTTAAATTGAAAGGCTATTATGAAGTATTTTTGACATATCCATACACCAGCAGTGAAGTCAACTGACACTAAGTATCCGACAATGTGTCTACAGAAGAATACGGCTACAAGAACAGTAATAGTTACACAATTAGTATAACTGATCCATAGCATTCAATAGGCCTACAATAAATGTCACACTTACATAAAGTTTGGGTAAAAATTCGGATCCAACTGGAAAGCCATTCGGAGGAGTAAACGATGGAGATATGTACTCTCCGAGCGCCTTTGTATTTCTTTCAAAAGTCTCTCGCAGGCTACTGTCTCCATACGTGGATCCATAGTCGAAATATAGTATTTCTAGATAACATACAGATATAAACATTTTTTAGACATAGCTGACATTTGTCGAATCTTACGTTAAAAGAGGAAAAGCCAAAATTGGTTTGAAAAAATACTAAAATATATGTTATAAACGACATAAAATAGACACATCTTATGTCATTGAAGCATTTTGTCCTTTTCTTAAAACCATCCTTGCCAACTTTAACCTATCGTACTTTTAGCCACCATAAAGTCCTTTTCTGAATTCTGCCCACCAACCTGGCATTATTGATCCAATGAATATTTCTACATTTACAAAATGGCGGCGGAAGAAGAATATTTATAGAGGATCGACTGTCGATATTATTAAATATAGTAAAAATGTATCAACTTACCGATACACTCAAAACCATCGCCTCTATAACCGTCATTACATTCGCATGTGTAGCTTCCGGTAGTATCAGTACAAAGTGCATTGTCGGAGCAAGTATCAGTACCCCTTGCACATTCGTCAATATCTACAAATTAAAAAAAAAGATGTGTTGTTCACTCTTTTATATTATATGTTATACATATTATTCTGTTTAGCATTGAAGATCAGTGTTTGTGTTAAGGGTCTTTCCACTGTATGACCACTTTTGTCTTCGCTTTGATTGTCCGAATCATTCCTGTTGATGTAGACTTTAGTGTGTGAAGGACTCTTCGAGTTAGAAGTTTAGGTTTCACGTATTATTTTTATGAAAGGCCTTAAATGTGGTTAGTGGGTATATAGTTGCCACCATACCTTCACATCCTTGTCCCTCACCCTCATCCTCAAATCCATCATTGCACTCGCATGAGTATGATCCAAATGTGTTCGTGCACTGGGCATTGCTGCCGCATGGGATGTCTTGAGTACATTCATCGAAGTCTGGCCAAAAAATAATGAAGGCGTTAACAAAACAGTATACATGACTATGTATACATGTATACGTCTAAAATCAATATCAGTTTGCGCCGCGGTACACCACATTATAGTTCTGGAACTGTTGAGCTTCTCTGTCTATCTCCTGGGGACGACCGAAGCATATTAATTGAACCGTAAAAAACGTTAGAACTGGTCTAAATACGTGGGATAAGCCTAAATGATTGATTGGAATTTATATTTATACTGGGTAACCTCTTCAGTCAAAGACTGGTCTCCCAGAAGGCCCAGTTGGTGATCAGTGGCTGTGATGTACTAATACATCGGGGTAACCCCCTACTCGTCTCGAAAGATGTACTAGGTTCTTTAAAGTGCACACGAGCTAGATGTGTACACTGGACCTACGGTTTATAGTCTTTATCCGAGAAGACTCGTTCTACCACCAGAACCATGGAGTGAGTGAGCCTCGAACACCTGCCGATGTTATGGCTACGTAATTACGGTTCCACTGTCTTAACCGCTCGGCCACTCACTCACTAAATCAGTATCACAGGGTTAGTTATTATTATATCATTCTTTTATATAGTTAATGTATTATTTAAAAAGATGAAAAATAGTAAACAGAATATTAAGAATAATTACCTATGCAGTGCTTTCTGATGTTGTATTCAAGAGAACCATCATTACATGTGTATATAGTTGGAGTAGCAGGTTCTAAAACAAGACCAGTGCTACAAGCAAACTCAATTGTATCACCGTGGTCAACCATTTCATTGGTCGATACAGTTCCATATGTTGGTGCATCAGGTACATTACACATCGCTACAATATTCATTAAAATAGTGTTAAATATGAAAAAAGCAATTGTGCATGCACATTGATATTGAGGCACTCATTTGATTAAAGTAAAACCGCGGCAGATATTAGACATATTACGAGTTTTCCGTGACGTGGTGTACTTATCCAATAATAGGTCTAACACTTACAATAACAACGAGGTAGGTTGTCGCCGAAGCTTTCGTCAGTGCACGTCAACACTGAATCTCCTACCAACGTAAAACCATCGTTAGAGACGAATTCGATGACTTGGTTGTTTAAATAACGCCTGCGATGTTGTGCTGGAAAGGTTTGTTTACCATTATCCAGTGGGTCCAACGAAAGGCAACTTCCTGTTAACAAAAAGTATAATATTTGCCATAATAATAACGCTTCTGCTATTATGGGCCCTACTATACAGTAAGTATGAGGATTTTCATTGTGAAATGAGGTGACGATCATGGATTGTTTTGTTGTTGAATAATTTGGACCCGGTAGGACACTGATATTGGTACGTGTCTTAGTCATTGTGGCCAAGGATTACCAATAGTAAATTAATCAATGTCCTATTAGATAGGTGGTAATCTCCCAGATACAGAGGCTATTTTGTGAAACAGTTCTCGAATAATGAAATGGGTTCTTTAAAGTGCACACAGGTTATAACTGTGTGCATTTGACCTACGGTTTATAGTCCTTATCCAAAAAGACTTGTTCCACCAACAGAACTAGGAGCGAGTCGGTCTCGAACCTTTGCCGATGCTGTTGGCTTTTTAGGTACGGTAAACGGCGCCCCTGCCTTAACCACTTTGCAATTTGACTGTCATTGATTTGAAGACATACTCACCATCACACAAGGAAGACGTCTCGTCGAAATTATCCGGACAATTATTAGCAGTTTCATCGCAAAATAAGCTGGTATCAATGCAATAAGCGTTATCACATCGTGTTTGACTTTCAGAACATTCCCCTAAAATTAGCAAAAATACTAAACATAATAACAGTATAAGGCGGCGTGGAAATGAACTGGCCACGCTACCATATAATACCGAGGCTGTAATTACAACAATCATCTTATCTTATTATCTTATCTTACATTTTTAGTATATCGCCGGGCGGTTTAGAATTAATGTTTTTTGTCTTTTGTGTTTAATATATTTATAATAATATATATACATCATACTGTAATATTATTCAATTCATTTGGCGTGACATAGGCCTACTCTTTCGTATTATCAGCGTCTCATAGCAATAATTACACAGTTAATGTCTATTTTTATCTGTAGCAATTTAAAATTAAGACTTACCACACGAGAGTGCATTTTCATCTGACCAATCACCACAGTCATTTATCGTATCGCATAATTTGTTAAATGAAACGCAGTTGTCATTATTGGTACCTGGACATTTAGTGAATGTATTTGGGCAATTCGTATCTGTAAAACAATAGTGTCATTGCATGAAAAACCACCATTAGGAGGAAAACGCTTTTATATTCAAATGATAGCCTTGTCGAAAAATACTTCAGTACAAAATAATAGGGATTTTTTCAATGAGTACGTGCATATTTAGAATATTTGTGTGTGTGTGTAAATGTAGCTTACTTTCACAGTCGAAACCATTAGACGCCAATGTATATCCTTCATTACATTCGCACGTGTAGCCACTATCCGTATTTGTACAATGTCCGTTTTCGGTATCACATTCGTTTAATACTTCAAACGCACATTGATCTGGATCTGAAGAAAAAAACAAAACAAAAACAGATATGCAGTAGTATTATAACACACCTGAGTAGATTATTGTCATTTGGTTAGATGCTTGTGGGTCACATGTTATTCACTCAATTGCACTACTTACAAAGTAGTTTGTAATGTTTTGCCGTGTAAATAAACTTTAAACTTTAAACACTGGTCTAAAGATGGTACAATATTTTAGTGTGTCGTATAACTAATGAAATTACTTCAATTAACGTACTGAAAAGATTATTTTTGGTTTTTTGAAAAATATTATTATTACCTTTATTCTTTGTCAATAATAGGAACTTCCCTTTAATGTAGCTAACTAACGCAAAACAATTGAAGATATATTCGAAGTGCGCCCTCGAAAGACTGACGAAGTTTCAACCAATCAGAGAATGACGATTATGAGTAAAACTGATAATACACAATTATTGGAAGGGCATTTTGTAACGTTGCGTCGGTTACGTTACGTTGCGTCGCTAGTGGGAACTACGCTTAAGAAAAGGCGTTGTGTTGCGTTGCGTTCTACAGTGCTGCAAACATCACAGGTTTCATTTTACGCAGGCGGGGGAAAACACAATTACTGGAAATACATTTTCTTCCGATAATTGTGTTTGCCCCCGCCTGCGTGAATCAAACCTGTGAGATGTTTTCATAACTGATTCATCGTCGGTTCCCACTGGTGATTACACAATACAGCACTTTGCGTCAATACGTCGCTGCATTGCGTTCTAGTGGGAACGACGCAATAGTGATGCAAACATCGCAGGTTTGATTTCACGCAGACGGGGGAAAACACAATTATTAGAAGGGCATTTTATTACGTTTCGTAGATTGCGTTACGTTGCGTCGCTAGTGGAAACCAAGCTTAAGCCAGATTTGATTTACAACAAAGTATGGTAGGCCTTAAATGTATATAGCTGTCTGTCGTCATGTAGACTTGCCCCAAGTCTGTATTATCTTTTTTTTTTATTTATTTGTTTTTATTTCGACCGCGATTTTTGTCTGAAAATACAGTATCCAAAATCAAGTAGTATACGTATGAAACGCCATATGTGCCAAAATATTTATCTTTTTACTAATATTAAGACAAAACTCCGTCTGGAACCCAGACTAGTCGTCATGTTATTGACTGACATAACATAATAGATTTTTTAAAGATATTTATTAATTCATTATTGTTATTAATTTGGAACGAGATTACAACACACAACGGCATCATACTGTACATTGCAATATCTATAGATAGCAGCTGATTTTTTTTTTATTTGATTATTAGGCCTACTCACCTTGTGTCGTCATTTCAGGTGTTGTTGAATATACGGGATCATCTTCGTCTGTGACATAAATATCTATTGTGGTCGAATCTATGAAATACATATTGGAAAAAATAATAATTAAAAACAAGCAAAAAAAACCAAAAATTGTTTAACTTGAATATTTGCCTTTTCCTTCAATTCTTCTATTTTTTAGTCACTAGATATAAAGTCTTCATATTTGGGCTGTTTGACTGTATGTCCATAATTTAGGCCTAATCAACGAGCGGAAGATTATTGTGTTGTACAGTTTTCTTTAACACGACGAATAGACAAAGATTTTAATGAGAACAAGTATTCTGATGTTTAATGAAGATAAATAATAACTTTCAAGGCAAAAATGAAAAGTTTGTATTAATGTTACAAAATTAATTAACCATTTTGAAAGACGAGCAGACAGAAAAAAAGTACTAAAAAAGAGGTTTTTGATAGCACCACAAACAGAAAAATACTATACGCATACAAAAGTTAAAGCATTTGAATAACTTATTGTTACGTTTTACTGAACCAGGTCTACTTAAATTAGCGAAATTCTGGTTTTTCATCATTCATTTCACTTCAGTGCACTTTTTTTGACCTCTTAATTCGTTTTGTGTACAGGTATTAAAAAGGTAAAATATTATTACTTCTAGCAAATAATAGTATTTTGTCATGCACTGCACAAGCACAATGCATTTTTATCCTACATTCTTGTGCACAATACAAGGTGGAGCTCGCGATGATCATTATCGTTTTATCTTTATATTCTATGATTATCATTCAACTGGAAATTCTGTCACGCATTCGGTTTAGGCCTAGTTGTTAATAAAAAAAAAGGTCACAGTGCATATCGGCCGCCAGTCATTTCGGCCGCCGGTTATGGAACGCCTAAAATCATGAAACGCCAAAAAGGACAAAATATGTATTGTTCATTTCGGCCGCCAATCGTCAAAATTGTTAATGTATGGCACGCCTCAATTATAAAAAATAATGTATACATGTGCCTATCGCCTGAATAGACGTGCGTATTCAAACAGCAAGCAGCAATCAACAAAAACGATCATACTTTTTGATTTGTATAGACTTGCGCTATTTTACTGTCATTCGCCGGCTTCTTCCTGACTGAGCCCTACAACCTCTCAGCCCCCATCAGGCATATAATAATTTACCTCCAGTTATATGTACTGTAATTAATATATTATATAGAGAATATACGTCTGTCCTTTATTATGCAAACAATTACGTAAAAGAGAACAATTTATTTAAAAACAATAATTGTTACAATGTATAGCCCGTAAAGCCAGCGTATCCATTGTTATACTTATGCATACTGTGGCAGATTATATCATGTCGTTAACAACATACTATTCGATCACATAATTTTTATTTTTTTATTTTATTTAAATACTTTATGTAGGATAATAATATTAAGTGTATAATAATAATTGTTGAGACAAATCACGTGTATACTTTTATTTCTAATGTTTAAAATAGTTGTTAGTAAAAATGATCATTATATGCGGATGGTTAAAAGGCGAGTTACTGAAATAAACCCCCGAATAAGCCATATTGGGAGAGATGCGCCTTCTATGATCGTGCAGCTGTTTCCTCTAACAATGCGTTATTTTGCTGACGGGGTTTCCCCTTTTTAAAAAGCACGCACTTGTTAGTGTGTCAAATCAGGGACAAAACACGTACGATCGTTGTCCATGGCCAGGTAAAGATGACGTCTATTACTAATAACCATACTTTTAAAACGTCTATAGGCCTCCTGCACGTGTTTTTGTGAAACGATGTATATAATTTACGTATACTGTACGTCGATACTATAGATTTTAATTTGAAAAATATCTTTTATTTCTTTATTTACAATAATCATTTAATGTAAATAATTAAGTAAGTAGTCTCACATAACATCCATATGACGTTCGTAAATCTAAATTTTTAAATATCAGTACCTCTTTGAGAATCGTGTCCACCTTTATTATCCATACATTATTCTCACATCTATCATTGTACATCATAGACATACTGTAGGGCTGGTAGATTGATTTATAACGGAATATTATCTATAAATTTTATTATTATCCTAAACCATGCTCACGTCAGAGTGGCGGATATCGAATGCAAAAATCATCATCATGCATCAAATTCCTTTATTGCATAAACCTCATTGAGCTGGTATCCACTTGCAGGTATAGAACGAGTTTCGTAATTAACTGTGATTAAAAAATACGCAATAGGCGCGTCTACTTGTTTAACTATTAAATTATTATTTATTTTCAAAACCTTAAACAACGGCATGCTAAAAGAACACATTACAATTCATTAAAACCTGTAAGATAAAATGGAAACACAAATTATTTATAAATAATGAGATAAATATTTATATTTACTGTACTTAAAAATAACGATCGAGGTTTAAAAAAATGTCAAACAGTATTATTAGAAATTCCAATATTCAAAATTAACTAAAAACATAATGAACGTTTTCATTAAAAATGTATCTAATGCGCCATATACAAATTAGCGCGACCAATATAAAACGCGACCGATATCAAACGTAACTAATAGGATAAAAAGCGTATCTAGCGGCGCTCCATACAAAATACCGGATGTTTATTTTATCGCGACCGATTTCAAACGCGATCGATTTCAAGCGCGACCGATTTCATCTGACACCATTTACACACGTCTATTCAGGCGATAGGCACATGTATACACCCTTTTTGACAAGTAAGTAACAATACGTTATTAACAATATTGACGATTCTGGCGGCCGAAATGAACAATACATATTTTGTCTTTTTTGGCGTGTCATGATTTTGGGCGTTCCATAACCGGCGGCCGAAATGACTGGCGGCCGAAATGATCAGACACCATAAAAAATACCTTAAACTACTTAAAACCACACGTTTAAAATAATAACAAGGTGGAGCTCGCGATTATTTAATCGAAGAATAAAATGATCATAAAGCCTGTTTTCCTGTTGACGTTATTCGACGCTATCGTCGTTGATCGTTAACAGTTCAACGACAATCGTTTGCAAACGATCAAGTTGAAATGTTAACGATAGCGCGAACATTTGATTTCTAGCGTTGAACGTTAGAGTTAATTGAAACTCCTGTCTTCTTTCTTGACGTCATCGTGTAACGCGCAAAAATGAATAGAGGACTCCCCTGCCTCTAGCAGTAGGCTCACAGTGTAGGACGTGGGCCTAGGCATATTAATATCTCTATACTGATGGTTCTTCGTTTTCAGTAGGCCTATCCTAGTCCAAATAGCATTTTGGACTAGGCTGAAGACTTTGACCTACCTAATATCCCCGCGCCTACTTTCCGGAACATCATTTTATAGTAACTTTGGTAAGGCTAGGCCTACCTTTGACCGCGCCGCGATGCAACAAAAATAAATGTAGTCAGTCAGCAGAATTTGCCATCAATTATGTGACGTCATGTGCTGTATCGCCATGATGATTGGTCAGTTCTTACGTTTTAGCGTTGTGATATCGCTAGAGTTGAACTGGATTCAACTCTTGCGATTGTCAACGATCGCGACTTGTAGCGTCGATTACCGTCGATTATTACACCTTTTCCTGTATATCGCCGACATTTTGTATCGTCATCGTTAGTTAAAAAAGTCCCTTTTCCTGTAAATAAATTTCTATGTCTACGTTGAAGATCGCCGATTTTTGTTAACGATAGCGTCGAATAACGTCGACAGGAAAACAGGCTTTACATTCTATATACATATTATTCAACTGGAGAAACGCATTCGGTTTAGTTGTTAAACAAAATACCTTATACTACTTAAAAGAAAAATGTTAAAAAATATAATGAAATGAAGATTAAAGTTGAGAACATATACATTAATACATACACTTCCATATTTATTACGTCATTCCAATAATTAACCATGCGTGAAAATGAATAACTAGCGTCATCACAGTACAGTAGCACGTTACAATTCTCCTACTCATGAATTGTCTAAGAAGCCAGCTTTATGATGCTTTTGCCAAAAACAATATTTAAACTACCTTTTACCATGGGTCTAATTTGATTTCGGACAACCTCTAGTATAATAAGTTATGATAAGCAAATTGTGAACCCTTATTGGTTTGTGTTACTGGATGTACTATGATGGCCATTGAAAGACTGATTTGTGGACTATGATTTATTTTAGTATTACTTGTTTGGACTGTGTTATACTATGTGTTTACATATTTACTATTATATTTATGTCAACTTCATCACTGCTTACTTGATGCAATAAAGGAAATAAATAAAATAAATAAATAAATAAATAATGTGGTCATTGCCGGGCAGCACAGAAACAAACAATTGTTTGACCATGCGTAATTCTACCTCCATGATTCGACCACTCATTGTTGTTTTTTTACTTATGTATAAAGATTATTATCGTTACGGGCAATTTTCTTTATCTTAAAAAATAATTAATCCCTGTTCCTATTTTTTCAATATTTCAAACAACCCCCGCTATAGAACATGCTAGGCATTCAAAAATTAAACGCAGAAGTATTATGATAACGAAGAATTACCTGCAAAAATAATGCATATATTTATATTGTGTTCAGATCATACATGAAAGGATTTTCTGTATCCAAACCCATTAGTCGGGATCGACGAATAACAATATATTCACTATTTCATTTTTATATCCATTGTGTATTTGTTCAATGGAAACGCCTAAAAATACCACTCCACTGGGGCCAAGGTTGTTATCTGGGTGTATAATACTTATGATACCGTTCGTGACAATAGCAACAAGAAAGTTTAGTTATTCTACCGTTGTCTAATTTTGAGTACGATGTCACAATACCTTTTCATGTTATTTGTTATATAAAAATACCATTCAAAATACAATTTCACGTCTATTAAAACAGTTACAGTATTACCTCCTATACACGACATGTTATTTTAGAATTAAGTTTCCTACCCTGAGAGCCGAGTATCTTTTACAAGTGTTTATATGTTTTGCTTACACCCGATCCTTTGTTTAGTAGACCATTGAGAAGAAGTGAATGACAATTGGCCTCCATGACATTGTATTCTGACTCCCATTTAAAAAAAAAAAATAGTCAACTTATAGAGATAATTTAGAAAATATTTGTTTCAAAATGTTTCCATGGAAATGGAGAGGACAATCAAATGAACTTGAAGATATGATGACGACGAAGATGATGACGATCATTACGGTGATGTTGTTGTTGTTGTTGATGACGATGATGACAATATGTCGTTATTGATGATGATGATGACGGTATGTTGTTGTTGATGATGACGATGAGGATTACGGTGATGTTGTTGTTGTTGTTGATGACGATGATGACAATATGTCGTTATTGATGGGATGATGATGATGATGATGATGATGATGACGGTATGTTGTTGTTGATGATGATGTTGATGATTACGGTGATGTTGTTGTTGATGATGATGACATATTTGTCGTTATTGATGATGATGACGGTATGTTGTTGTTGATGATGACGATGAGGATTACGGTGATGTTGTTGTTGATGATGATGTTGATGATTACGGTGATGTTGTTGTTGATGACGATGATGACATATTTGTCGTTATTGATGATGATGATGACGGTATGCTGTTGTTGATGATGACGATGATGATTACGGTGATGTTGTTGATGATGACAATTATTGATGATGATGATGATGATATACAATGTTATTTAAGCGTATTTAAAATTTAGTTTAATAATATAGCCTATACAATGTTATTTTATATTGTAAGAATACGGTAGTATTTAAATATATAATTTAAATGTAAAATTAAAAATGTTAGTTTTGTTGTACTTGACACCATGCAGTGGATAATTTGTTTGTGATCCAGCATTCGTTTATGAATATTGTTTGCAATCCGGTTGTTAATCTTACAATGCATGCCTATGTAATAAATTACCATTCCCTAACATATAGAGTAACATAGTATTTACATGATCATTCTAGAATAAGATGTTTTGATTTAAGAAACCATGTATAATTAATAAGAACAATCAAGAACATTCCAGAAGTGCTATTAATAGAAACTGTAATCAATAGAATAAGAAGAAGTATAAGGAATGATCTAGAAGGTTATGAACATATTGTATATAAGGGGAAGTATGACAATAGTAAGAGGGAGAAGGATTTTTGATTGAAGCATTTAATTTGAAGAAGGTTGTTGGATTAGAGGTTGGATTAGAGGTTGGATTAGAGGTTGGATTAGAGGTTGGATGTTATATTGTAAAGTCATTGTGAAGCTGTTGTTTAAAGTGCTTACTGGATTGTTAAAAGTTGAAGTTGATTGAAATTAAAGCTTTGTTTTTGAGTTATTTTACAACTTTGTGGATTTTGTGTGTATACTTTTATGTCACAAGGGAGTTCCTAAAGTATTTTCAACCGCTCGGAAACATACGTACGAGGAGTTCGTGACATAATTTGGTGGCAGCGGTTATTTCGATCTACTGTTCGACTTAACTGTGTATTTATCTACGGTTGTGAGATTTTGTGGTAGCAGTTTGATCTACTGTATTTTGCCATAGATTGGTGGCTGTTTAGGATCAACTGTACTTTTATTGATATTTTGAGGAAGCGGTACTTACGATACTGAGATATTTTACGGAAGCCGTGGTGCTACGTTTTGTTTAATCGTAAGTACACAAACATTGTTTAAAGAACAGTAGATTATTTTATTTGGAACAGTAGACTTGTGAACGTCTCGGTAACTACGATTAACTAGTAACAAGACCCTCATCCAGATTTAAAATATGGCTGATAAACAATCAACAACAATATCCGGTAAAGTGTACAGCAGTACAGACTTTTTGGTGTTGTTAATGAAGCAACAAATACAACAACAGAGTCTTCTGATGCAGCAGATGATGGATAACCAAGAACGTTTACATCGGGAAGATATTGAAAGGAAAGAAGGTTTATGTCGGGAAGATATGACGGTCTGTAAGGACGGAATTTTATTTATGCATGTTTTTACTAAACACCAGACAGAACCCATAGAGAAATTAGTGGTTTTATATCATTGCAGTAATAGTGTTTTGAAATTTTCACATGATATTTCATTGAAAGAGTATTGTAAAGCCTCAAAGTATAAAACTAAATTTAAGGATTTTATGATTCCTATGTCAGTAATTGTTAGTGAACCATTCCGACAAATTTACATGAATATTGTTTGTTCATTATTAGTAATTATTAATGATTATGTTGTATGTTATTATGGCGTATTTAAGTTTTATAGAATAGGAGTGGGTTAACTTTTGCCACTTTCGTGTATACTTGCCCCTCAAAACTCCAAGAAAGAGTTTTGAGCTCAGAAAGAGGGGGGAGTGTAATAAATTACCATTCCCTAACATATAGAGTAACATAGTATTTACATGATCATTCTAGAATAAGATGTTTTGATTTAAGAAACCATGTATAATTAATAAGAACAATCAAGAACATTCCAGAAGTGCTATTAATAGAAACTGTAATCAATAGAATAAGAAGAAGTATAAGGAATGATCTAGAAGGTTATGAACATATTGTATATAAGGGGAAGTATGACAATAGTAAGAGGGAGAAGGATTTTTGATTGAAGCATTTAATTTGAAGAAGGTTGTTGGATTAGAGGTTGGATTAGAGGTTGGATTAGAGGTTGGATTAGAGGTTGGATGTTATATTGTAAAGTCATTGTGAAGCTGTTGTTTAAAGTGCTTACTGGATTGTTAAAAGTTGAAGTTGATTGAAATTAAAGCTTTGTTTTTGAGTTATTTTACAACTTTGTGGATTTTGTGTGTATACTTTTATGTCACAAGGGAGTTCCTAAAGTATTTTCAACCGCTCGGAAACATACGTACGAGGAGTTCGTGACAGCCTACTACTTATTTTCTGTAGTTTTAACTACAAAGGTTTTACGATAAATCTTATAGACAGATTATTGTACCATAAACAATTATTTTTTGTTGGAATTGTTGGAAAATGGGATTAGCCTACGCGCGAAGCATAAAAAGCATTGATATTGTGGATTTATACAGCTTGTGGAGTATTCTGAATGATTTTCAAAAAGTATTATAATTTTTTATTTTTTATATTTTTATTCAGGTATATAAAAAATATTACAAAAAGCAGAACAAGTCTGAAATTATTGTAGTACATATAGTGAAAACTTAAACATTACAGAAAAAAATACAGAAAAATTTACAATATGCATAAAAAATAAATATACTGTACATTAATCATTAACATTTATCCAATAGAACAATATTGCAATGTCATAAAAAAATAGATCAATTTATCATTAATAGATGTATTACAAAAGCTCATTTATTAACAAGCGTTTAAACTTTAATTGATTCCAAGTTTATCACCGGGCGATTTATTAGCCTAATAAACAAAAACATAGGTATAACATTACTAATTTGATTTAAAATGTTATATAGCCGCAGAGTTAACCGAAAACAGTTAATACTATTAATATTGTTGGAGTTTCAGGTTATAATGTAGTATAACTATTATTGTATTCTATGTATTCTATCTAATAATAATAATAATAATAATTTATTAGGAAATGACACCTTTGCATCGGTGGCACACACAGAAGTGGTGCATCCAATTTAACATAATACATCAAAACAATACATTATATGACGGATACAGGTTCTTAAACTGTTTGCAAAAATATAAAAGAAAAATCATTACCAACATGGTAATATAGGTACTGTATTAAATTGTCCTACGGTATCATAGGTTTGAGTTGATAAAGAGGTATATAAAAATAAACATAAAATATAGTAAAGAGTTTACATTACAAACCATTGTGTTTCAACATCAGGTACCAAAGACCTATAGTTGTTATCACAGGTGTATACTATTTACAAATCTGAATACAAATATATAAAAGCAACAATACAAAAGAAAAACAATCTATATATTGGGAGATTTAAGTTCTGACCGTTTCTCCCATGCAGCTCTTGTGTATTGTTTACAAAACAAATCAAAAAAGGTCTCAGATTCTTTACAAATCGCGATAGAATCTCCACCTAAAATATACTGTAATTTATCATCAGCAGTTGCTGTTGTGTAACGATTCCATGTGTCATACCATGTGAATACAATAATACAAGATTATTATCCGTTATCTAATTTAAAACTATAGGAGAAAAACTGCCCTGCTTACTGGTTGCAACATTGTGGGAGTATGTTTCCATTCGTGTTTGATCAAAAAATAACCAGTAATAATGTGAAGCGCTATAAAGCGAGGCTTTATGCATAAAACGCTATGACGTATAAGAATGACATTATCGATAAATAGGGTTGTAAGTCATTAAAAAAATATTATAGTGGTGCCACTGCTTGGAAAATACTACATTTAGGCTACAGAAACAATGATTAAATAACTGTGAGTCATAATAAAGTTAAATGGAAAGATCATTATCATTTTAAATAATATATTATTTCTGACCAAAACATCACTGGGATCCATTATAATATTCTTGTTAACATCTAAGAATATTTTTTCTAACTGTCTTAAATTCAATAAAAATAATGATTCAAAAATACTTAAAATAACATAAATAAAAAAATAACTATTATGGTTTTTATCAATATTACATGAGGCATGCCTTCTTCCGTGGAGGAGGAGGCTCAATGCGAATGTTTCCAAAATAAATGACATTCTGATGATTAATACCATTATGTTTTCGTCAACAGATTAAAGTTATTTTGACCAAAACGCACTTATTGCGACTTTTTGTTTGTTAACGTATTTTGTCAACGATCAATGGTTCTTAATAGCCATCTACTACATTCTTTGAATATAAAGAATTTGAATTTAAAACAGGAGAAAAATATATTAGCTCAGCTTACCTTGTGCATATGAAGAGTGATATTGTAAAAATACTAGAAGTGAAATTATGATTCCCCAGATATAAAATAACGTTATTCTCGATTGATTATTCATCTCAATATTTAAATGAAATAAAAATATGTTCTGCTTAAAAAGAAACTGTTGCACAACTAAGTTTTAAAAAAAAGCACGGACCAAGACTATTACAGGATGACGTCACCACCGTAAACGTCATTGGTTTTACAACAGAAGAGTCACTGTGGTGGTTGTTATTTTGTCACTGCTGTTTTCTGACTGTCAACTGGTTTCTTTTCAACGCCCATTACTATGGCACGCCAGGACGGACATAACTATATCAAGTTGAGCTCGCTCGTGTTATGTAGAAATCGCTCGTGTTGAGTTTAGGCCTACACATCGCTCGTTTTATGGAGACATCGCTCGTGTTGAGTTTACACATCGCTCGTGTTATGGAGACATCGCGCGAGTTGAGTTTACACATTGCGCGAGTTGAGTTTACACATCGCTCGTGTTATGTAGACATCGCTCGTACGTGTATGTTGAGTTTTTACACATCGCGCGTGTTGAGTTTTTACACATCGCGCGTGTTGAGTTTTTACACATTGCGCGTGTTGAGTTTTTACACATCGCGCGTGTTGAGTTTTTACACATCGCGCGTATCGAGTTTATACACATCGCACGTGTTGAGTTTTTACAAATCGCACGTGTTGATCAAGCTTTAATGTTTTGATAGCTGATCTATGTTGTGTCATTCTCATACGGAGAGTGTTTTTTGTTTCTCCGACGTACTGTTTGCCACAAATATTACAGTATATGAGATAAATGACGTTTTTGGTTAGACAATTAATTGATTGTCTTATCCGAAAAATGCGGCCAGTTTGGTTACTCTCAAATTTTTTTGATATACAGGTATATATATCAATTAAATTTATTAAGGCTTGACTAGGCCTGTAGTGAACAATCGTCGTATTGTGTTAGTATGCCCAGCAAAAAAAAGTGGGAGGCCAAGCGGAACTCGCTGTTCCCCGATCCCCCCCCCCCCCCCACTGGTTACGGGCCTGGAGTGTATAATTTTTGTGTGTAAAACATTTTTAGAATCCATTATTCTCATGGGAAACAATACATTTAAATAAAAGGACAGACCTGGCCCTTTATTTACTCTAATATAACAATTTCTTTTTTCCGGAAAACTTGAGTCTAGTGTATAATCGACAAATGTATAATTCCGATGAAATACACTGAAATCATAGTCAGCCTGACGTACATAAAAATATGGATTAATAATATACTCACGGTAGGCTTTATGACAATTTTGATTACTATATGCCTAAGTGAGATTGACTGGAGAATTAGAGAAAGTTCTTAATAAAAATATTATTAATTAATATTAATATAATTCTATTGAAGTAATATATCAAGTTTCAGTAGAATTCCATTGAAGATTTTGCTAATTTGTGTCAGTTACAGCATATTTATTATTATTTTTAATAAATTATATTAAGCCACTTCAAGGTCAGACGAAAGTGGCGTGTAAAACTGAGTTGTTCTCAGTTGGAAAACTCAACGACGTGGGCGCAATTCCTTGACACATTTGGATGATTGCTCAAATTACTTATAGTGGGCTAGCTTTCCGTCCTTGGGAGAACCAAACTTTAAGGCTCGTAGACAAACCAACACACTATATAAACAAATAAAAAATGTTGAAAATATTTATGGCCTTTGTGTATAATTTGCATTGTGTTTATTCGCTTACATGAATCAGTGATGAAACGTTGGAATAACCTTACCTAGAATTGCACATCGATGAACATAATATTTTCCCATAACCAAACGCCATTATTATTTAAAATTACTAATTTTTACAGTCTAAATTTGTTTTCCCATTTAATTTTCTGTTTCTGTCCATTGTTTTATGTTCTGTTTGTATCTTGGCATCATTTTTTTGTTTGTTTTTTGTTTATGTCTTGCGCAACTCAAGTTTTATTCGGATTGGCCAGTTGAATATACTTTTTAGTGTTTGACGCTTCCATTGTTAGAAGAAAGTTATATCATCTTTTGACATTTCTTTCATTTTAATCTGTTTTTTTTTCAGAAATAATTCGAAAATTAGAAGAAATGTTTTTATAATGTTATTAGGCCTATATAAAAATATTTGCTAATTTGAATTTTTATTTTAAAAAAGACACGCACACAGACCCAGACAGTTAATTATAAGAGATGATGGTAGGTTTAATGAAATATATACAAATATTAAAACTGTAATTATTTAATTTGTATACATTTTAAATTTCATAGGCCTATTCATTATAATCGAAAACACGCATGCATATTATTGTCCAATGCCATTTAGTAGGCCTACTAAGGATGAGCCTCTAGTAAGCCTACTAAAAGCAGGATTGACATTATTGTTTATACATCGTTAATTTCATATTTCTTCTAATCGAAAACAAGCAGCCCTTCTAATATTGTGTTCTTCAATGCCATGTTGTTACAAAGTCATGTCGCCCCTTAAGAAAACATCGAACAACTTAAACTGACAGAGAATAACTCAAAGAATAAAAGCATTAGTGACAGGCAATGGTTTTTTACATTTTCCCATTATTTAAATTACTTCCGGTGGGGTTATGTCCTCGCGAGAACCAAAGGCATTATTATTGTCGTCATTTATCATTTATCATATTTTGTCGTTATTAGAGTGGATCGAGGAATGTCTCCGTGCCGGGGTCATGTACAAGGCAAATACACTTTTCCCCACTCATCTCGGTCTATAGATTCCATTAGTCTAGGTTACAGTATACTAGACAATTAGGTGTTTTTCTCTTTTTTTCTCTCTTACTTAGGCGCGTAATGCGTCCCCCTCACAAACTTATATTCATTAACCAAAATGTTCTGTATATATTTTATTATTATTGTATAATCAATCAACTTCCTTAGCAAAAGATAACTATTTTGGCACATACATTATACGTTTAATCGAGCTCCAGGCAAAAATCTCCAACGCTGACTGGGAGACTGCCATGTAAATAAAAAAAGAAAATAAATACACAACACTTGATTCCTTGGCCCTTGTTTTTGTATGTCTAGTCTGAGTCTCGACCCGCCTCCTAAATGTCCCGCTTTAAAAAAAATAACGAATCATTATGTTTTGCTTTACATTACAATTTATTCCGGTAAATAGGGCCTACATTTTGTTAACCAAATATATAAGGACTATAAACCGTAGGTCCAGTGTATATATTGCTCGTGTGCACGTTAAAGAACCTATTACATCTTTCGAGACGAGTGGGGGGTTACCCGGTGTACTAGTTCACACACACACACACTGTCATGGACAGATGAATGGCACCGTAGTTGGCTGCCAATGACACGATGTGACCCTTAGGGAGAAGAATGTTGTTGAAAAGGTGTAACAGCACTCTGACCTTCATGAAATTTAACGCTATATAAATGTCGCATTACATTACAAAAGCACGGGCCAAGACTATTAGGCCTACAGGATGACGTCACCACCGTAAACGTCATTGGTTTTTACAACAGAGGAGTCACTGGCTGCTATTTTCTGACTGACAACGGGCTTTTTTTCAACGCCCATCCCACAGGATTATGTTCGTTACGTTGAAACACTTTTGTGTCAGAAACATAGAAAAATAATACAACAAAATGTATCGGGCCAGGTATTCAGCCAATGGAAACTCTAGGTACCTACACCAGTTACATTCACTTAGCATTTTTTCGGAATGTGCGGTGAGGGAGGATTTTCGATCGAAATTATAATGTAGGTCTAGGCCTATATAGGCTTAAACATTTGGAGTGTCCTCTGTAAAAAAATTTTTGTGTAAAACATTTTTAGAATCCATTGTCATGGGAAACAATATATTTAAATAAAAGGACAGATCTGCAGCCCTTTTATTTACTCTAATATAACCATGGAGCGATAAAATTAGCTCCATTATAGCTCCATGTTATAACAAAATAGTGTTTCTTCTTCTTCATTTTTTTTTTTTTGGAAAACGTGAGTCTAGTCTATAATCGACAAATGTATAATTCCGATGAAATACACTGAAATCATAGTCAGCCTGACGTACATAAAAATATGGATTAATAATATACTCACGGTAGGCTTTATGACAATTTTGATTACTATATGCCTAAGTGAGATTGACTGGAGAATTAGAGAAAGTTCTTAATAAAAACATTATTAATTAATATTAATATAATTCTATTGAAGTCTAATATATCAAGTTTCAGTAGAATTCCATCGAAGATTTTGCTAATTTGTGTCAGTTACAGCATATTTATTATTATTTTAAATAAATTATATTAAGCCACTTCAAGGTCAGACGAAAGTGGCGTGTTAAAACTGAGTTGTTCTCAGTTGGAAAACTCAACTCCTTGACACATTTTGGATGATTGCTCAAATTACTTATAGTGGGCTAGCTTTCCGTCCTTGGGAGAACCAAACTTTAAGGCTCGTAGACAAACCAACACACTATATAAACAAAAAAAATGGTCAAAATATTTATGGCCTTTGTGTATAATTTGCATTGTGTTTATTCGCTTACATGAATCAGTGATGAAACGTTGGAATAACCTTACCTAGAATTGCACATCGATGAACATAATATTTTCCCATAACCAAACGCCATTATTATCTAAAATTACTAATTTTTACAGTCTAAATTTGTTTTCCCATTTACTTTTCTGTTTCTGTCCATTGTTTTATGTTCTGTTTGTATCTTGGCATCGTTTTTTGTTTGTTTTTTGTTTATGTCTTGCGCAACAAGTTTTATTCGGATTGGCCAGTTGAATATACTTTTTAGTGTATCACGCTTACATTGTAAGAAAGTTATATCATTTTTAGACATTTCTTTAAATTTTTAATTTTAAACAAATAATTCGAAAATTAAAAGAAATGTTTTTATAATGTTATTTAGGCCTATATAAAAATATTTGCTAATTTGAATTTTTTTTTTTTTAAAGACACGCACACAGACCCAGAAAGTTTATGATGATGGTAGGTTAAATGAAATATGTACAAATATTAAAACTGTAACAAACATTAATCATGGTAAGGATCGAATTGCATTATGTATGTATTAATGGATTATTATACCTGTATGATAGTCAAATTTAAACAAAATAACATATAAGGCCGGGCACTAAGGATGCGCCCATCGTAGGAATGATACAAATATTATTTAATTTGTATACATTTTAAATTTCATATATTATTGTCCAAACCATTTAGTAGGCCTACTAAGGATGAGCCTCTAGTAAGCCTACTAAAAGCAGGATTGACATTATTGTTTATACATCGTTAATTTCATATTTCTATCTAATCGAAAACAAGCAGCCCTTCTGATATTGTGTTCTTCAATGCCATGTTGTTACAAAGTCATGCCGCCCCTTAAGAAAACATCAAACAACTTAAACTGACAGAGATAATAACTCAAAGAATAAAAGCATTAGTGACAGGCAATGGTTTTTTACATTTTCCCATTTTTTCAATTACTTACGGTGGGTTACATCCTCGCGAGAACCAAAGGCATTAAGATTGTCGTCATGTTATTAGAATGGATCGATGAATGTATTTGTGCCGGGGTCATGTACAAGGTAAATGCACTTTTCCCCATTCATCTAGGTCTATAGATTCCATTAGTCTAAGTTACAGTACTAGACAATTCAGTGTTTTTCTATTTTTTTCTCTCTCACTTAATATTATATATATAAATATCTTTTATCTGGAGGACCACACTTAAAGCCTTGGCGTAATGCGTCCTCCTCACACAATCATATTTATTAATCAAATGTTCTATATATATGGTATTATATTATGTAAACAATAAACTTGAAAATGTTTCGAATCATTAGCAAAAGATAAATATTTTGCACAGACATACGTTTAATCGAGCTTCAGGCAAAAACCTCCAACGCTTACTGGGAGACTATACCATGTAAATAAAAAAGACAATAAATACACAACACTTGATTCCTTGCCCCTTGTTTTTGTATGTCCAGTCGACTCGAGACGTCCCGCCGCCTAAATGTACCGTTAAAAAAAATAATGAATAATTATGTTTGCTTTAAATTACAATTTATTTAGGTAAATACAACTTTTTGAACCCAATACAGAAGACAATACAACACTTTATTCCTTGTTTTTGTATATCCAGTGTCTCGCCTCGCCGCCTAATGTCCCGCTTAAAAAAAACGAATAAAATTAAATCCTGTCCATAATATCGGCAATTTTAAAAAAAAAATTGATGTTTTGTTTGAAAATAATTGTTGTTATTAATTTTATTCTTTTAGGAATGATTACAAAAAAAATATAGTAGATATAAAAAGTAATCCCAGTGTGTTAATATCAATACATTAATAGCACGTGTTTAGAAAAAAAAACATGTATTATAAAGACTAAATGCAACCCACTTTACAAAAATAGTTGAATGGTGAGGGATTAGTTAAAAGTATTTTCCAACAAAAACATAAAATCTGAAGATTATTACAAGCCCGTGGCCAGGGGGGTTCGTAGGGTTCGAACGAACCCCCTTTTTCATGAAGTGCCCTTTCAAACCAGACTAGCCTAGGCATAAGCCTAGCCCATATGATGATTGTTTGCCTTTTCTGTAGTATAGCCAGCAGGCAAATGTTACTTTTATTACTAAATAGCAAGATCGTATCATAAAATAGCTAGGCTAGTAATCCCGCCGTTTCCAGTGTATTTTCAATTTTCAAATTTATTTTACAAAGAAAATTCGTGATTTTACATCATTTGCCGTCTCTGACTTTAGTAGGCCTAGTATAGCCCCGCAAAAAAAGTTAGTTCATTTTAGTTACACTGCGCATGTGTTGCTTTTTGTAGTGGACGTTCGCCACTTGTGGTGTGTGGTATGGTTATTCTAGGCCTGCTTACATATGGAGTTCTAATTAAGAACTCCTTGCACACATGATCCTTCTTGCGTAGGTCTCCTCTTTGTGACCATCACTCTTTTTACACAATAAAAGGGAATTTCCGAAAGCGATCAGTCATTTTTAAGGAGCGCCTGCGCGATCGCGTTCCTCAAACCAGCAATTAACGTCGCTAGACCAAATGGTTTCTTTTATTAAAGATGTATTGTCCCTTGAAACACAAAAAATGAATGTCAAAATATGTTTTATTTAAATTGGCCATATCAAAGCTTTTTATACCTCCATGATCAAAGTAATATTAGTTATTCACTTTAAGTCGAAAATTTAAGCCAAAAACAACAAGTTTACATAATTAACAGGTAAATTAGTTTGATTACATTTCATCTGGAAAATCGTCACGAGCAAAAGTAAACAAAGATTTCAAACCACGAGTATGCATTTTGCATGATGCTAATTAGGATTGTTTACAACTCGTCACGGTTGAGAAGGTGTTTTCACACAGATCGTAGGAAGTTTTATGATTATGCATATAGATTAGCCAAACAAGCGCGTTGCATTATGAGATATGTCTTGATCAAAAACTTTGACTGGAAGTCAAAGTTATTTTTTGAACAAAAACAAACGTCTGTATATATTTCAGTTAAACAATTTTTTTTCGACTAATTTTTTGTGAAAGTTTATAACTATTTTGATACTTCAAAATGACCTACTTTTTTTCGAAATCTTTTTTTTAAATTTTTTTTGGAATTACTCAAAGGGACAATACATCTTTAAACAAAGCAATTTTTATGCAAAAAATATAGTTAATAAAAAAACAATATTTAATAGTAGGCCTAAATAATGTGTAATAATTGGAGAAAGAGATTCTTCACTTCTGTCTTTGATGATTCTTTTCCCCGAATGTCAACCATTTTGGTTACTAAAATACAGTGGAAAAACATGTGCTGTCATCTTTCCAGCTGCTGCTCTTCAAAGAATATGGTATAGCCATAGCGTGTGTGGCAGCCCTTTGTCACAACACAGCCAATTGACAACAATCAAATAACCCTTTTAAGGCACAATATTAACTTTAAAATGATTGTATTTTATTATCAATATTTTGTTGACTATTTTGCTTGTTATATCTGTACTGTCAAATACATGTAAATAACTCCACATTTTCTGTCCGATTTTAGGCCTAGCTAGGCTAGCCCCTACCTACTTTAACTAGTAAGGTTAAGCCTAGGCCCAAAATAATAGGTTAGCCCAGACAGGTCAAGTAGACCTAGTTGTCCAATGACTCCCAGCCAAGTTAGGCCGGGATCCAGTCAAGTCGCCCCATCGCAAAGTCGCCCCATACAAAGTCGCCCGATACAAAGTCACCCCATCGCAAAGTCGCCCCGACACAGTCGCCCAATCACAAAGTCGCCCCAACGCAAAGTCGCCCACGGTTTTAATTCGGTATGAAGCGCCGCCGCTAGTAGTACGAAGTTTTAATCATATCGGTTTTGCGTTTGATATTGATCGCGTTGTTACTTTGGGCGCGCTAAATGTCGTATACATTATAATGTTTATCCTATTATGAATACATAATTTGTGTTTTAATTTTTATTTTACAGGTTTTAATGGAGTAATGTGCTTTTTAAAAATCATTCATAAAAATAGTTCCTTGTTTAAAAGTTTCTAAAAAGTTTATCCCTGATTTATAGTTTCGAAAATGTTAATATATAATGATTTTAAAATTAGTTACCAGAGGCCAATTTTTCTTCAACCTACTAGTGGACCAGATCAATCATTCTTTTAGGATCATATAATAAATGTATAAATGTGTAGTAGGCCTTCGTATAGGCTTAGATTAGTTAAAACAAACAGTACAGCTGTGTAGACAATGAGTGTTATAGGCTACTTATTGATCATTTTGCATTTATTGACAAGTTATGTGTCTATTGTTATTAAATTTTATTATGACTTTTCAAAATGAAGAAATAAAAAATACTAAAAAAAAAGGATTTCATCGCCGATATGATCGTTTTACATGCAGGTATTTTAGTAATATTAAAACGCTACATTTTGTCTATGGAAAAACCATCGTACAGTATCGTGTGCATCTTTTTTCAAAAGGGGAATCCCCGACGGTCAGCAGAAAGACGTAGCAGCTGTGAAGAAACAGATTGGTTTCAGATTGTGAGTCGCCTTTTAATCAACAGCAAAATGATCGTTTTACTGAAGAAATTTCTTTCAACCCTTTTGTTTATAGAACATTCTAATTACCATACCTAATAAATATCCTCATATCGGGTGTTTTAAATTAAACAAGACAGTGAAGAACCACGGACATACGACGAATACACACACGCACGTCATCATTTACGACATATATAGTGAGTATATGATGCAATTTATAATGGATAATGATTGATGGATTGCCTTTCCAGGCTTATAATCAAATGTTCATTGTAATACTAATAGTAAACTGAATGCGTAATTTGTTGTATATAAAATAAAGACACAGATGTAGCCTACGTTCTCTATAAAATATTTCACGTTTAAATAAGTATGTATTGTTAAATGACATTATGCCGAATAATACTATAATCTTAAACTATTTTTACAAATTTTCATTTTTTAAGGCACACATCTTTCTCAGAGATCTGTAAAATTAAAAAAAAGTAAATTATTAATATAATAACTAGAATTTAATTCGTCACTTTGACGAATTATAGGTGATCATTTTTATCATTTTATTGGCATTAATTAATTAATTAATTACTGAAAATAATTTTTTTTAAACATGCACGTACGTTATCATACGATCGGAAAATGATGATATATTCCATCCTAATATTATATGCTTATAGTGTTGAGTTGTGCCTATTATATGCCATATATATACAATATACAGTATATACTGTATATCTATATACAGTGTAGCATAGAGGAAATTACGGGATACACACCATGTTCTGATTTTTTGGTATGATGGATATATCAAAATAAACTCAAAGATAATCATTTCGACAGATAATGAATTGAGCAAATAAATATAAGAATTGGAAGAGAATTTGACATGTAGAAGCGCAAAGCCCGCTCATTGAAATTTGTATAACTTGGACTAAAGAAATTTAAAAACTACTTTTTAACTTCAACTGGCCATATAATACCATCACAACATCCGATCGGCTTAATTTTGTTATGAATTCATATCTACATTTTATCAGCTTTCTTAATCAGTTAACATTTTCAAGGTCTCCTTTAATTCTGATGAGCGGTAAGATATTAAACTGTATGGTGTAGGTGAAATTATACGACTCACGTTATTCAAGTTTTTACACGTGATAACGTCGTCAAAATGAAAACGCTGACAACTCATGAGAAAGATAAATAATTAAGCAAGCACATACTGAAATTTGTGCGAAAATCGGGCTCAAATAGCGGAGATGCGCTCTATTGAATGTGATAACCTACACAAAACGAAAAAAATTCCTAATTTTTAAATTCAAGTGGCCATTTGATGACGTCATACCATTTTGTACGTTTAATGTGTATATACATTTATATCTACAACTTATTGGCTTCCATATTAAGTTAAAAACATTGGGGGTCACTTTCCATTCTGAAGAATTATATTCATTTTAAAATAAAAATAAATTGTTACCATTTTTAGCACTTTTGTACAATTAATGTGCGCATTTTGTCATTTTTAAAGTGCTCGTATAGTGTTATTTTAAGTCAGAATGGACTCAAACGGATGAGTGATCACGCTGAAAAGCTTATTATGTCTAAGTTAAAGTATTTGAAAGACATTGTGTAATTTTTTAGATCATTGCTATTTAACTTTTTGAGATAATTGTTACAGAAAAGTGTACAGAAAGAAGAATAACAACAAGGAAAACAACTAGATTTGAACTCGCCACTACGGACGAGTTAGGTTATCCGCAGCGCAGACGTGACACCACGCGCACGTCATACGTTAGAATATGGCGCACAGAAAAAAATGATTATGCCATTGAAAAAAATGTTAGTGCGCTCTCTATTTTGCGTCACGTCAAAGTATATACAGTGTACACTATATACTCTAATTTTCAAGGTCTCCTTTAATTCTGATGACGGATAACCAAAGAAAAAAAAAAGATCCTAACAATAACAAGGGGTTATCCGCCAAGTGCGGATAACCAATAATAAAGATTTTGTACAATAACAATAGGTGATCATTTTATTCTAAATGATCACCTAATAATAAATATTCATCGACCAAAGTAGATCTAGAGATCGTAACATCATTTTATCGCGACCAAAAATAACGCAACCAATATCATCGTAAAAGTCGGAGTGACTCCGGTGGGGCTTCCCCCTTTTTCAGATGGTGCGTTGTTTTGTAGTAGAGTGCGACAATGGCGGAGTAATTACGGGGTTTCCCTCTGGTGAGCTAGCGCGTTAGTGCGACCTCGGAGTGATTAGTCGGGGGCTTCCTCTCTGATGGGAGGGTGCCGATCGTGTGACCTGAGATTACATGACGGGGCTCCCCCTCCCCTTTTATCATCCCTAAACGTTCCGTGTTATTTTATGTATCATTGGGACATTTTACGCACTTGTAAACTATTTTAACGTTCTGGGGCGACTTTGCGATGGAGCGACTTTGTGTTAGGGCGACTTTGCGATGGGGCGACTTTGAGTTGGGGCGACTTTGCGATTGGGTGACTTTGCAATGGGACGACTGTGTCGGGGCGACTTTGTTTTGGGGCGACTTTGAGATGGGGGCGACTTTGTAAAGGGCGACTTTATATGGTACGACTTTGCGATGGGGCGACTTGACTAGCATCCGTTAGGCCATGGCCTTATTTCTTGTTTTGTACGACTGTAGTACGTTTTATACGACTGTTGGACTGTATCCTGCAGCCCCCACCCCCGGGGTAATTATTTCCTCGAAAACACAAGGAGACGTGATGGACTGAAACATGCCAGCTTGTGTGGGATCCCTTGTGTGTAGGGCATGCACTGTCATGTCGGACAGAAAGCGCAGGCCCGTATGCAGCATTTATAATGGGGGGGTGCGAGCGAAGCGAGCAACAATGGCTGGGGGCCAGGGGGCCGCCAAGGGCCCCCGGTGAGGGTCCAGGGGCCGAAGGCCCTGGAAAATTTGCGTTATTTGACGTTCTAAAGACTGATGTAAGACTCTCTGTTGTGGCTTGGGCTAGTTGAACGATGGACACCAGAACTTAACGCTTTCATGATGAGGCCAACTCAGCAGGGGTGGCGCCAGGATCTTCCCGACGCGGGGCTACATTCCCCGACGAGGGGGCTATGCGAGCGAAGCGAGCATCACTAGGCTGAGGGCCAGGGGCCGCCAAGGGCCCCCGGTGGGGGTCCAGGGGGCGAAGCCCCCGGAAGCAACGCGTTCTAGCGTCATTTGAGGTCTTTTTAATCAGATTTAGGGTAGCCATTTTTTCCATTTTTTATAATGCATAAATAAAATACTGCGTGCAAAAAAACGATGCGCGATGACGGTTTCAATCCATATTTTTCAATTTAAAAAATAAAAGTTCAAAGAAAATTTTGAAAAATAGAGTTGGAGGTCCCGGAAATTGGACTTATTATACTTCAAAACATGAAAAAAAAAATATAAGTCCCTATCATGGGTTGTGACTGAGCTAAGAAATGTTTGAAAAATAGAGATGTTAGGTCCCGGAAAATGTACTTCTTGTTCTTCGAAATATGACCAGCTTTATTGTTGGGGCTGAGCTAAGAAAATGTTTAAAACTAGAGCTGCAGGTCTTCAAAAAATTGCATTTTATACTTTGGAAACATCAGGCCTAGAGGCTTAAAAAACGCAAGCGTAGACCTTTTTCAGTCGGGGAAAAAAGTTTATTCCTCCCAGGTGTATGCATGCGTACCATCTGGACTTCCAAGTGGCGAGAAATTCATGACATACAGGATATTGAAAATGTAATAACTATAGCTATAATGTTGGCTAAGCGAAAATGGCATGTTTTTTTGTTTAGTAATGGATGAAAAATTTATTTTAGGTGCCCCACGGTACAGAAGGTTACTTGTAAATTAAAAAATTGGTGAACAAACGAACAATTAACATAATTCGTTTTTGCTGTAGTATAGCGTACGTCGACGCAGTACACGACGTAACCGTCGGTAAACTTCGCCTGGAAAATAACACATTACACATTTTGGTCCCTGGATGAAACTTGATATCACGCGTCTCGACCCAACGTTGAACGATTCGTACATTGGGATACCGCCAGACAAGTGCGTACCTAGCTATTGTTTAGTAGTAAGTTAGATCGCTGGCAATAATGAATGCATATGTTATGCGCGATTTGAACGATTTGCGCAATTTGAAATTGCGCAAAAAAAATCCTTGCGCAATTTGAATTGAAACATGTGTTTCAAATTGCGCAAGCAACGTATTAAATTGCGCAAGTAATCTGTAAATTGCGCAAGGTTTTTCGACAGATTGTGAAATCATGCACACCCATATTTTTATAGTAATTTCTAAGAATGATTCAAAATTAAAGATAAATATCGCATTTCCTTATTTTAGTAGTGCAAATATTGTTATAAGTTAGCATACCGTCGAAGAACCGACGAAGGAAAACGAAGCGGTGGTGTTCCACCAGGCGGGCGCGGCGCGGGCGGCCGGCTATACTACTCTAGCCTAGCTAGGGTCTGGACTACTGATACTGACTAGGTTACATGGCCTAGCTTAAACTAATATTAAAAACTTAAAAAGTGAGTATTAAACATTATCTTCATTGAAATGGTCTTATTTATATAATCAAATACTAAATTTTAAACTCCTCTGCCTAGGCCTAGCCTAGCCATGTATGGGAAAATTTACAGTTCGTTTTCAAATTGCGCAAAGGTGTCATATTGCGCAAGAACTATCTTGCGCAATTTACAAATTGTGCAGCGCAATTTAAAATTGCGCAAAGATTTTCTTGCGCAATTTGAAATTGCGCAAGTTGATTGCGCAATTTCAAATTGCGCAAAAAAATCCTTGCGCAATCTAAAATTGCGCAAGAATTCTTTGCGCAATTTCAAATTGCGCAAGGATTTTTTTGCGCAATTTCAAATTGCGCAAATCGTTCAAATCGCGCATAACACATATAAAGTGCATAATATCACTCTGACGTACTCTCATGGTCAATGAAACGTCGCGGTTTTCTAGGCGCTGAAGCTAGCTACGAAGTGAACGCGAACGCTTTTTACTGTATATTATATTCCCCGACAAAAAGTACACGTGTTCCCTGACGTTAAGTTGTCTGTATTTCTCCAGCAAACACTTTACCGCGTACCGCGTACATGAAGCGCTAAGCTATTGCTTGTCGTCACATGATCGACTGCGCATGTTTTACATCGAGTTTGTAGTCAGTTCAGATTCCGTAATTTAATTACCGGTATTTTTTCATTTTATATTAGCATATTTTTGTTTGTATACCATTGATAATGTAAATTTTGTATATATATAATGATATTGTCTTTAGTTAAACAAGACAGGAAAAAATACCAACCGAGGAAATAGTGGACCTTTTGGGACTTGGGGGGGGGGGGGGTGGGTGCATCTGCACCCAACGCACCCCCCCTGGATACGGGCCTGAAGCGACGACCTCGAATTGGACGACCCCAACGACCCGGGCGACCTCGAATTGGACGACCTAGAATTTGACGACCCATATAACACGAAACCGACGACCCCTTTTGCCTAGCCTAGCCTAGGCCTAAGTGTGGTATAACATCCCGAAGCCGAACATAGCCAAAGATCTTTAAACCATACCTTATATAATACTCGCAAGCAAGCAATTGATTGAAAAAATACAGAAATATCGCCATTTGATACTACGATCATGTGTCGACACGAACAAACGAACAGATATGGAACGCCAAGAGTGCATCATTTAAAAACTGCATTCGACATATTAAAAATAAATTAAAAAGAAATAAATATTATACATTACATGGTTAAACCATGGACGTATAATTACATCTCGTCTTCTTATAACGAACACTATAGGCCTACCAAGCAGCGTGTTGCGAACATGTGCATGGGAGGGCCATAAGAAAGCTTTACATTTCACACATATATTGTATACGTTACGGTCAAACCTTACCCGCCGGCGATTTTTTTTTTCGTACATAAGTTGGTGACCCCTCATGAAACGTCACAAAATAAACATGAATAATTCATCAGTTCAATTATCTTGTTCCGTGTGCACCCAAGCGTATAGCAACAAGAAGTGATTACACAACTGAGATACGATACTTTCTACAGTAGGCCTAGGATTCTAAGTCAATTCACGTGATTGCCTTCGCGCACTCTTCTTCACACACACACCACTATGAACACATAAAAACAAATAAATAAATCCTTTAAATTGATGTTTTTACAGACGTGTTTCTTTGTATACTGTAACTCCTCATGCTCAATGTTTTTGTTTCTATGAAGCGCCAAAAGAGCAACAATAATAGTACAAGTATAAAAACAGAAAGAAAACGAAACAAACAAATTTATTATCCACAATCATGATTTTTAAATTAAAATTTATTTGCGAGTATTTATTTCTTCGTACTAGCATGATTATACTATTATTATTACAATTTTAATTTCACATTGTTCCATCCACACTGTAGATGGACTCCACAGAGTTTTCAGCCCTCTATATAATTTTTGCTCTATTGACGTTCCATAGAAACAAAAACATTTAACATGATGTAGGCCTAACTGTAGTGTAGGCCATGCGAAATTCGCAAAGAGTATGTGTGCGAGAAAAACGTCTGTAAAATCATCAATTTGAAAATGTATTTGTTACTTTTTATGTGATTCTTTTTCATAAAGTGCTAATTCTAAGGTGTGGTATTCAGAATAAATGTTGGGAGTTAAAATACAAGGCAGGTGCGAAAGATAAATATTTGTAAATCTTAGGTCTTGGGTCTTAGCTTTCGTGATCTTAGGTCTTAGGAGGTCTTAGCTTTCGTGGTCTTAGGTTTCGTGACACCCGGGCTATGTCCAATGAATTACTACTTAGTGTAATGTCTTGCCTCTAGCTGTCGATTAGCCTCGACTCGAAACATTTTGCATAGTGGTGTGTGTGTGTGTGTGAAGAAGAGTGCGCGAAGGCAATCACGTGAATTTACTTAGAATCCTAGGCCTACTGTAGAAAGTATCGTATCGAAGTTGTGTAATCACTTCTTGTTGCTATACGCTTGGGTGTGCACACGGAACAAGAAAATTTAACTGATGAATTATTCATGTTTATTTTGTGACGTTTCATGAGGGGGTCCGAAAAAAAAATCGTGCCCGGGCAACACCCTTAATTTCATACTAAATGTTGTTTCTGCCACTAAATTAAAATTGAGTCCCATTTCTTCGTATACAATATCCATATTTATACGTTATAGAAGTCCAGTCTGGAAGAGAATATTTGTAAATTGGCACAGCAGTCACCAATAGGCCTACTATACCGCGCACAGATAAGAGTAGATAAGTTTCTGAGCATACGACGCAGATCAAAAAACGGATTGACTAAGTTTCTTGTGATGCGCGCGTCAGAGAGCAGGGAGATTTATCTCCCTCTTGATGAGAGGTACGAAAGGAGGCCAACACACACTGTGTTCGGGAAAAACCCGTCATATGGGTCGTCAATTTGTTCCCAATTATTGCGTTTTTCCATAATTAAGGCCAAATCATAGTTTTGCGTATAGTTTTATTTTTCCGTGTAGTACCCAGTTTATCTTCATTTCCGTATACGTCCGTAATATTAGGCCGAATTTCAGAATTAACAGAGAATTATACCGCGTCGGTAGCTGAGCAAACTCGGAACTTGATAGACTTAGTCATATTTTAAAGGAGTTTTACGGCATTATATCATTGTTCAATGTTTTGTTGTTAGCTTATTGTTAAAATTGGTAAAAGAAGTAAGCCTAAAATGCTGGCGCCAACGAATTTATCGACCGATCACAACCAAAATATATCTTTGTAACAACATTTACATGTACAAAAACAATCCTCCGCTTCATCAGTGCATGAATACCAGACAAGATCGTATCTTGGTTACGTTTTACATCAATCAATTTTGATATCACGCAATCCATTTTTCAACAATATACAGTAGTAGTATAATAATATTTCTATTGAATAGTGAGGGATTAGTTACAGTGTTGACCTATAATTTAATGAACTTGTATTATAATAGGCCTACAAAGCAATAAAAACTATCACAGATTATTACCTCTAATGTAGACTTGCCCCAAGTCTGCATTTAATGTCTTTTTTTTTAAATTTATTTGTTTTTATTTCGACCGCGATTTTTGTGTGAAAATACAGACTTGTGAAACACGTATAGAAATCGATTTGCAGACCGCAAACATCCGATAAGAATGACGTAGGTTATCATACCGGCTACATGGGGCGGGCGGTATGTAAATATGGATTTCGAATAAACCAATGATCATTTTGTTTCAAAATGAAAAAGATCGAGTACGTACAGTGCTGAATGTACGATCGAGACTGAACAACTGTTGAAATATAAAATCGTCTTGCCAAGTTGTTTTGTTTATTAATTGTTCAGCCCTGGCCTAGGCCTCCTTCGTAGGGCTACTCAACTCAATTGCGGTTTGCTGCAACACGTCGGCGCTGAGAGTGATAAGATAAGATAAATTTATTGAACGAACGCTTTTGTATCAGCGGCACACGTTTATAAGACGGTGCGTTCATTTACAAGGTAATGTAAAAACAAAAAGAAAAGTATCAAAAAATAACATTTAAGTCTTAACTAAGAAGCGAATTATACAAGTAAAATGAAATTAGTAAAAACAAGGTAATCTTACATATCGAACAATACTTAACCTATATGATGGAGTTAATGTTATTATCTATTTATTATCAGTATTATTAATATTTTCAAGTTTTAAGCGAATATATTATCATTATTATTACTAAAAAAAAAAATATATATATATATATATAATTGCTAATTGATTTATTATACTGTTATTATTAAAATAAATGCAACTTTTATATGATTATTTGTTCTTATTATATTTAATATTAATAGTTATTTGTAATTTAATTAAATGTGATACAATTTTTATTATACTATTTAGTCTTATTTTTAGTACTGTATTATTTATTTATTTTATTTAGATTTAGGTTACATTATATAATTTTGAAGAAAAAAAAAAAAAAAATATATATATATATATAAAAATATAATATATTATTGAATTAGATAAATGGTAAAATAATGTTAGTAGATAATATGGTGGGCGGTAAATATTTATATATTATATATTAAGTGTAGTCTTTCTATGTCTACAATTTCACCGATTCTCTCAAATGGAAATTCTAAATAAAGGTCATCAAGTAAAATATGATGTTGGTATTCGATTGTACCACTTCTAAAATTCTCCCAGAATGTATCATAACCACAATACAATAAATCCATTTTTAGTAAGTTAAAATGTGTTTCTCTTACATTTTTAAGGTTTGAACATTCAAGTAGAAAATGGTCTGTAGTTTCAATTAACTGATTGTTGCATAGCTTGCAAAAACCAGTCTCATTTTCTGACCATGTATTTTTTCTACCTTCTAAATCAAGAGAGTTAGACCTCGCTTTAAACTTTAAACTAATGGAAGCAAAATTCACCATATCAAACATGTATGTCTCTGCTTTAGGTTCATGTTTATATTTCAAATATTCGGAGAGGGTTGACTTTGTTTTTGCACCTTCTAACCATTCCTTGATATTTTCTAGAGAGTTGGCATGTGTAAAACTCTTGAACCATTGACTTTCCGGAATTAAATTAAACTTATTTCCTAAATCAAATTTACATAATAAATCTTTGATATGGTTAATCCACTTCCATTTCACCTTATCTTCTACATCCATTATAGATCTACATAGTAGTTTTTGCCACCTTTGGTCGTCCATATTTTTAATTCTGTTACAATAGGACATCCTAAATTTATTTTGGATGGTGTAGAGTGTCTCCCATCCTAGGTCACCAATCAATGCCGCTTTCGCAACGTTTCTTGGTGCCTTCAAAATAATTCTAGCCATTTGGTATTGTAAATTTTCTAACTTATTTAGTGAACCTTTAGAGTTACATAACCATATTGCAGAGGCGTAATTAATTGTTGGTAATCCTATCGTTCTCCATAAAAGATCACCATAGTATACCCTATTGAAATCATTCTGATTGTTTATAATAGAGGTAATATAGGCTATTATCCTATTTCCCTTTTTGATTACTTCATTGATATTGTCAGAATCTGTATATGAACGTGATATTATTACACCAAGATATTTATACCTTTCTATTTCTGTGATATAATGATTACCAAGGCTCCATGTTCTATGTGGATTTACTCTTTGCCCTGTGACCAGCACATTTGATTTGTCAAAATTAAACTCTAATTTCCATGCTTGTGAATAATCACTTGCTACTTTAAGTAGTTTCACAAGTTCAGACTCATTGTCACCGATTAAAACCACGTCATCAGCAAAAAATAGTGCACCTATTTGTGTGCCATAGATTTGAACACCTAGTTTATGACTTTTGATTAGATTATTTAGTTCGTTAATGTAAATAGAAAAAGAACTGGTGACAATGAACAGCCTTGTTTCACTCCTTCATTAATGCTAAACTTATCAGATTCTATGTCATTGAACAAAACTTTGCATTTAACATCATCTTATATATTTCTTAGTAAGTTAAGGAGTTTACCACGGATACCAATTCTTTTGGCAGCCGTAATTAACCCTTGTCGCCAGACTGAATCAAAGGCTTTTTTAAAGTCCAAAAAGGCCAGAAATGTTTTTTTACCCTCAGCACGCCTTGTGGCGATAATGCTTTTCAAGACAAAAATGTGGTCTTCACATCTTCTGTCTGTCCGAAAGCCCCCTTGGACTTCACCAAGGATGCCATTTTCTTCTAAAAATTGAGAAATATTATATGCAATAATTCGATTAAAGATTTTTGAAACACATGAATTAAGTGTGATACCTCGATAATTATTGAGATCACGTCGATCTCCTTTTTTAAATATTGGGATAATTATCCCTTCATTCCATTCATTCGGTATAGTTTCAGTTTGTATATAAATTCTGGTAAACAATTTTTGGAGTGATAATGTGATTAGATTACCTCCGTTTTTTAACATTTCGTTTGTTATAGAGTCAATACCTGGACTTTTGTTATTTTTTGCCTTTGATATAGCATAAGCGACATCATCAAATGAAATATTTATGAGGCATACATAATTATATTGTATTTGTCTTGAGGTATTGCCTGTTAAAGAATGGCTATTCCATTTTACTGTGGGTAATAGACACGTTTCGCGCTCGCGACCAATCAGAAATAGTGGGTATAGATTTGTAAACAAACCGAACACCTCTCGCCTAGTGCATGGAGGTATAAAAATATTTTATTCTATTTTATACCTCCATGCCTAGTGCGTGTTGAAGCATAGCGAAATGGCGACTGCCGAGTGCTTTTGTTGCAAGGTGCATCATAAATGTTGTATATGTTGGATAAATCGTGAATTTAACTACACAAAATCACTGAATAATATTCCTGTTTTTAATTTTCAAACACTTGCTGAGTGGTTTGCGTCGGCTCCGAAGGATAGTGACGCAAAATCTTGGACATTTTTCAAGGAAAGGTACGTCCACGATTGTACGTGCTCGAGTCTCTCCGCCCGGCCCGGTGGCGTTGCCTGATGCGGTACTTCGTCTACTACTAGGCCTAGGACTCGGAGGTTTGGGTGTCTGTTTAAGCGCCGAAGAACATCACATAATACATGGAAGATGCAATAGGAGCATGAAGAAGAATGAAAGATAATAATTAATATATTTACGCAACATTTGTAAATAAAATCAACAGTTAACATGTATTAATGCACCGTAATTACTAATAGTAATATGTGTCAAACCAAAAATGACAATACATTACATAAATAAAGTCGATGATTCCGAACCAAATGCTCAAATAATTCTACAGTGAATATAAAACATAAGTTTAGAAAATAAATAACATCCTTACCATGCCATTCCATCAAAGGCTAGTTTTGACGATTGCTTTTTAAGATGATCATCTCTCAGTTCTCCCATCCATGCTTTTAACATACCTCTCGCTGTGTTTGTTTGTATACCCACTAAAAGGTCAAACTGACGGTGACCTCGCGAGCGCGAAACGTGTCTATTGCAGTCAAATTTATAATAATAATTGAAAAACTGCAGGTATATATACAAACGATTTCCTGATTGCTGCCATGCCCTCTATATATTTTATTCCGTGGATTTGTAACTGTATTCAAAGATACTATTTGCTGTATATTGTAGAAACCTACTGTAAAGTTTTTTTTTTTCTCTCTCGTGTTTTCTTTCACATTTCTACTTTTATAAATTACGGTGTATTTTTGTAGTATGATTTAAGGTTTTATTTCAATTGCCGTATACAAGAAATAACACGAGGTCAAAATATGGAGATATAAATTCGAAATGATCAAGGCAATTTTCCATAGACGGTATTAAAAAGAAAATACCCGGCACGGGTCATACTATACTGGATAATTTTTGTAAAGCATAACATGGCACAGGCGTACATGCATAGGCTATAAAAGTGTTTAAATTTCATATAAATATTATTTTGATGAATTGCATCTCTAAGTATGATTATTAAGAAAATCTGTTTTAACTCACTTTAAGTTTCATCTTACTCAATGACAGATTCATCTTTTTAACATGCTCTCTTTACTGCAAAGTCCCAAGTTAAATATGCAATTTTTGTTATTTTTAGAGCGAGTTTGTTTTGTTGTACTTATTTTAATACATACAATTAAATACTTAAAAGTATTTAATTGTTGTAATAACAACCAATTTAACGATGACCACCATACTTGCCAACCTGTTTAAAATGCGTGATCGGACACATACGTATTTACAGGCCCCACCCCCTCGTGGCGACTTGCGACGGAAACAAATTTAGTTCACTGGCACTCCGGAAATATTACTCTCAATCGTAAAATTCATGATGAATGGCACCTCTTGTATTTCGGTACGGTAAACGATGCAAATATTATTAAATTGTATATTACTCCTTTTTTGTTAATCTATAATTAAACGTTTTTCATGCAGATTCATGAATTTATTTATTAAAAAACATTTTTTGGAGGGTAAAAATTGAACTGATCCACCAACCAATAGCAAGAAAATCGGGTTTCCTTTTATAAACGCACACAAAACCATGTCATGTGTAATTGTGATCATGACAAACGCCACATGGTTATAGGCCCATCCTCGTCACGGCGAGCGACCACGGACACATTAATTGTAACTTTCCCTGATATTACGTATTTTATTGATGTGTGGTGTAATAATATAAATAGGCCTACTCGTATAATGTTCTATACTTTTAAAATATACCAATTAATTTGAATGCATTTTCCTCTCAAATTGTGTTAAAAAATGATAACGCATCGTATATAGGCCTACTTAGGTTTAAACGCGTGTTTCATTAAAAATCACTTGAAATGCGGGACCGTCCCGAACGATGCGAGACCGTCCCGAACAATGCGAGACGGTTGGTAACTATGGACCACATAAATAATTTTCAGTAGCCCTACCATTTGTTTGTTGGAATTAATGGTATCGATTAATTACAAAATTATTGAATAATACAAACAATATGCATACATAGTGGATTAATACAATTTACAGCTTGCCCAGCTTGTTTAAATGGACCCGAACTCATGGTGGTTAAAAAATGGAGATTTGAATTGAATGTTATTTAACTAAAAAAACACGCTCTCAGGGAAAAATCACAGAAATTTCATAACTGTACCTTTAAATTTATTTTTATTGAATGAAATTATTAGTGTTCATCACATGGAACTAAAGTAAACTCAAACAAGAAACAATCAGGTCTATCTAAGCAATTGAATGCTGTTTAATTAAAAAACACGCTCTCAAGAAAAATCACAGAAATTACGTAACTGTACCTTTAAATTTATTTTTATTGAATGAAATTATTAGTGTTCATCACATGGAACTAAAGTAAACTTAAACAAGAAAAAATCAAGTCTATTTAAGCAATTGAATTCTGTTTAATTAAAAAACACGCTCTTAGGGAAAATCACAGAAATTACGTAATTGAATGCAATTATGCAATTGAATGCTGTTTAATTAAACAGCATTCAATTGCTCAAATAAGCTTGATTTTATTAGTGTTCATCACATGGAACCAAAATATATATATAATAATAATTTTTCCTTGATAGTGTGTTATATTAATATTTATAATATGTGAATAAAAGATACTGTACATAAATTGACCCGATTAAATAATACTGTAGAGTAACAGACAAATATATAACATCTTGCACCTTGATATTTTATATCATTGCAAATTTGTTTTCAACAGGTGCTGCAGTTTGTTAAGGAGCCAACAAGCTATGCAAGACAAAATAATTCAGCTACCATACACTCTAAGAACAAACAAATATTAAATGTCAACCAGGAACTAGATTGAGCACCAAAAAACAAAAGTATCATATCAGCCACAGTTTCTCTTAATATCATTATAAATAAAACTAAACATTCTTATTCACCAGGTTTTATTGTAGGAGATTTTGATATTATAAATCCATTTACCTGAAAATGTATTTAAATTTCTTGGGTAAAATCACAAGTTCTTACGGCATTATCAACTGCAAGTCCAATCAAGGTCAGGAAAGTGTTTTGGTACAGCAGATTTTTATTACCCTGTGGTAAAAAGAAAAAAAAATCATAAAATAAAATATTCTATATAGAAGTCTGCAACATGTATACAAATAACACACCTATGCACTTGTTCTGACGAGTATGATGATATGAATATTAATTATACCATAATTAATTTTTTTTTTTTTTTTAAATACAACACGACCAATAATTACTTCACAATCTATTTTATAGGTCTAGTAGTAGGTAGTTATAATACTAATTTACAGTAAAAGAGATGCTACAATGCTCACATTAATCTATGATATAAATAGATATAGTATCTAGTACATTAATATTAAAATTTAACTTATACATTTTTCTTTCAAGAAACAAGTTAAAATAAATATTAATATTGTTAAACTTTTTAGTAATCAGTATTGTTACTGTTTTTTTCGATGGCGTATGTCATTCTCGCTCGCGATTATTTTCTCAACCTCTTAGGCCTAAGCCTGGGTACCCTCATCTCCTTTCTTCCACGCTGCCTTTACAGAGAATCCTAACAGACCTGGGTTCGGAAATATGTATTCCAATGTTTCAGGTCTGTTAGGGAGTCTCTGTAAAGGATTCATATTGATGACAGCGTTGAAAGGAGATGAGGGTACCCATGCTTAGGCCTATTAAGCCGGGTTGAAAAAAAATCGCGAGCGGGAATGACATACGCCGCCAATAGTTGACTTTTCAATTCCATTCAAACATTTCATTCAAAACATTTAATTCAAAACAATTCATTCAAAACATTTCATTCAAAACATTTATTCAAAACATTCAATTCAAAACATTTCATTCAAAACATTTCATTCAAAACATTCAATTCAAAGCATTCAATTCAAAACATTTCATTCATATATCACGCCATTCAATTCATATCGATGCATTTCATTCACATATCGCGTCATAAAATTCATATCATCGAAATGTTGCGTAAACGGCGTTCCATAGAATACAAAGATTATAAAGTGTTATTAAAAGTCATAATCAATCAAATATATTATATATTTATATATAATTATAGATAAACAGGTTGTTTATTTATTATTATTAATCCCATTGGGGCTACTAGTGACCTACATGGGGTACTGTACAGTACAGCCACAGGACAATTAACATTCTTGGTTTGGTGACCAGTGAATACACTTGCTTTTAGCACAGTTCAGATAAAATCAGAATGGCAAAATTAAAATTGTCTACAGAACTAATTGATTATTATCGGGAAGAAGAATGTTAATGGCATATTCTGATTCTGAAGGACAGAGATAAACGAACAGCGGCGTTAAATAAGAATAAGTGTTGCCTAGAAAAAAGAAATATATAAGAAAGATACATTTATATGCTTTTTGTTTCTGAATATACAGTATACAAAGATTGTCCCTAAATTGCAAGCTTATTGACATTCTATTCAAAAAGTAGGTCATTAGTGACCAAGTAAAGAAATAACTGTGGGATCGCAACACTCTTCTCCTGACATCCTATCAATCAATACAAGTCCCCTCTTCAGTGGCGTATCCAGTAGGGGGCCCGGGCGCGATTTTTTTTTTCGTACATAAGTTGGGGACCCCTTCATGAAACGTCACAAAATAAACATGAATAATTCATCAGTTAAATTTGTTGTTCCGTGTGCACCCAAGCGTATAGCAACAAGAAGTGATTACACAACTGCGATACGATACTTTCTACAGTAGGCCTAGGATTATAAGTCAATTCACGTGATTGCCTTCGCGCACTCTTCTTCACACAAAATGTGTCGAGTCGAGGTTAATCGACAGCTAGGCAAGTACGGCAAGACATTAAACTAAGTAGTAGGCCTAATTCACTGGACATAGCCCAAAGAAAGCTTAGACCCACAAGAATAAAGAATGTGTATAATTTGTGTACTGTATTTTTTTAATTCTGCTATTTTATTATCAAACAATATGCATGTACTCAAAGGAACTTTAAAAATGCGCGTATATGAACACATGAGATGGGAAGATTTGACCCACGAGAATGAAAATGTATTTTTGTGTAATGTTTATTGTTTAATTTTGCTGACTTATTACTCGGATTGTGTCATACCAAAGATAGTAAGTGTAACTATCTTTGGTCATACCTAACACACACACACGTCACACACACCCACACAGCTAGCTACTACGGTACTAGAATAGACATGGGTTTAGAGACTAATAATTAGGCCTAATAGTATTAATAGAAACTATAGTTTTAACACGTACTTCTTTAGTAAAAAAATATATTAAAAACACCATAAACTAAAGGCTGATTATTCTTCTATGAAATCGCACGCCGCAACAACAGCGGAGATAGGCCTAGAATCGTACCGCACTTGTGTAATCACTTCTTGTTGCTATACGCTTGGGTGCACACGGAACAAGAAAATTTAACTGATGAATTATTCATGTTTATTTTGTGACGTTTCATGAGGGGGTCCCCAACTTATGTACGAAAAAAAAAATCGCGGCCCGGGCCCCCCCTGATTTCGTTTCCGTCGGCACATCATCGCGGCCGTCGGCAAACAAAGGTGCCGGGGAAAAAAATTTATTCTATTCATTCTGACAATAATTGAACTGTAAACATAATTCTTTTGAGTGTTTGTTTATTTACATATCATATCATCATTGATCCCTTCAGATCAACTATTTTTTATTTTCATTACATCTAACGAAACACGTAAAAAATGTGTAGCACGTACGTACGGCCGTACGCGGTAGATTGTTTACTCAAAAGTCTTTGACCTGACCTTACCCTAAAACCTTGTTTTTGCATGCAGTTGAGCCTCTCATGACCTGGGATTTGTATGTCTTCCTACGCTAAGAGATTATATAGTTCCACATGCCATGTGCTTTTTTGTCTAAGATATAAATTATTTATATTTAGTGCAAAAAACCCGGTTTTTTTTCTCGATATGAGGCCTTTATTATTCAAAATGTTTAAAGAAAAAGCACATATACCATAAAAAATATCCATGTATTTCATTTTTGGAACAGAATATTCCGTGAGGCTCAACTACAAAACCACCATTTTGTGATATGATGTCATCGTAAGCCAATCAAAGCTGAGCTTTTTCGCGATTGGCATTGCTCACGGTTGAATGATTTAGGATTCTAGCTGATTTGATTGGTGGATGCGAATCACCCGCAGCGGAATGTTTTCTCTCTCGCGCGTGTAGCATGAATCTCTCTGATCGTTACCTACACAAAGTTAGAGCAATGAATTTGTCCGAATTCCGTTAAGTAAACAACTTTATATATTTTATAAGCATTTAATAACATGTTTTATTGATATTTCCAATGGTGATATATAAAATAAATTACTAAAAAACGTAATTATATGTAATTATTTTAACCAAAAATGGCGTAGTTAATAGAATTGTCGACTGAGGCCGCAAATTGTTTTACTTCTTTCGTGGCTAAAAACGATCATTTTCGGCGATGTTTTAGACCCTATATTTCGAAAACTACAAATCAGATTTTCCTAATTCTTTCTTTATTGTAATATGAATAGGCCTACAACATCTAAACAGATAATGTTGGTTTGGTTTTAATTTTGCATCGTTATCCCCGGATATAAGACAATATGACTATGTAATCCTTGATCAGAGACGTCGTGTATGTACACCAATTTTGTCGGCAAATTGGCAATTCCCGGCCCCCCCCAACTTCAAAATCCTGGATACGCCACTGCGTGGTATCTCTCTCAGTCTCATCTAACTTGGGTCGATTTTTTAGCACGTTTCGGGGTCCCCCCGGTCTAGACGCAGCCGAGGGTACCCGGCAGACTCCCATTTTCATTGACTTCAAGTGACCCCCCAAAACACTGAAATAGTCAGGTATTGGTACCTAGGCCTAGCTCATCTAACCAAATGTCTCTGGGCTGCCTGTCTATTTGTCGGCGTGCCATACTATTTCCCATAGTTCACGTGATTACTACGGCAACAATAAATATATGTACAATTACCACCAAAGCCTAAAAGGCGAACAAAGTAACTTCCTTTTAAAAAACGATACTTCATTCACCACTATGGCTATGCCTCAAGATTTGCCGAAAGTTTCTCAGGTAAAAATGGATTAATTTATCCCACCATAAACAAGATGCAGCAAGACCTCTTTTTAGTTTATTAAAGTTATTAATTAGCCTACGTAGGCCGGCCTACCTAGCCTAGCCTACTACTAGACCTAGTCTAGGACTCGGAGGCCAAGAAGGCTAGGCGGGAATCCGGCTAGGCTGCTATATAGGCTATACACGTCACAATCAAGGCTAGGCCTAGGCTAGTCTAGTTAAGATTGGCGGCCCTCTTAGCCTAGCTAGGCTAGGCCTCTAGTATGGGGCCTAGCCTAGGCCTAGGCCTACCTATTTTGTGAAAGCACAATCAATCTGAATCGTAATCATATCTCCTTAAATCGTAATCACATACTTAGGTAGTCATCCCACATAGATAGGCTAGGCCTAGCTAGGCTAGGCTAACTAGGCCTCTCTCCTGGCTTGTCTAGTGTAGAGGCTAGGCCTAGTAGGCCTTTATTTTATTATATAGGATGTCATGTTTGCTCTACTACTCTAGTAGGCCTATAGGTAAGGCCCTAGTAGGCTAGGCCGCGCCTAGGCTAGATAGTAGTTCTAGGCTAGGCCCTAGCTACTAACTAAGTACTAGAGAGGCCTAGAGCCTAGCTAGGCTATGCCCTACTATCAATTAAATTCGCTATAGCCTAGCTAGTCTATGCCCGCAGTCCAGGCCTAGCCTAGCCTACATAAACTTCAGTTTCAGATCAGGTTAATCAATTCAAATTCAAGAGACTAGATGGTAAAAATATTAATTAGCAGTTAAAAATGTACGCATACTTACAAAAGGTTATCGCATGTAAACAATTTAAAATGCTTAAAATTATGTTTTTATCAAGTTAGAACATGAATTAGGCCTAGGCCTAGTAGGCCATTTGCGTGTTTGAAAGATTACGTGCCCGATACTTGCGCATTTCTACTCATCTTCCTTCTAGGCTAGTTAGTACATTTACCGGATTTGAGTTCATTCCGACTTCAAATCTATGCGAGCACGTTAAAAGTGAAAAAAATGTGTAAACTAGAAAGCCACTCCGAGAGTGCATAGCTCCGCCTACTGTAAAATTCTCCTACATAAGATTTCTCCGGTAAAAATATGCCTCGCATCTGAAATTGTCTACTCCGCCGACGTCATAACCAATAACGAAACTAAGACATATATTGGTATGACGGGTGGGCAGTTTAAAACTAGGTTTAACAATCACAAGAAATCTTTCAAAAAAGAAACGTACAGTAAAGAATCCGAGCTCTCAAAGTACGTATGGTCTTTGAAAAGTAATGACGTAGTGTTCACAATTAAATGGAAAGTAATTAAATATTCCTCCACTAAGAACGCCGCTTATGGGCGTTGTAGTCTTTGTCTAGATAAAAAGCTATGTATTCTAAATGCAAACAAAAAAAATTTGTTAAACAAAAGGTAAATCATTATCTTTCGAAATTGTGAGTGATTTTGATAAAGAAATTGTATCGAAATATTTGAACATATTTGGGTCCCGTAATTTCATCACCTATGCTATATTACAGTATACTGTATATTCTAGTATATCACACACAATAGGCAAACTTCAGGACTATAGTATAAGCATGCATCAGGTCATGGCATTTTGCGATCATATTTAAACGTACATGCATCATTTTTTTTAATTAAATCAAATAAAAATTTGTCAAACTGACCACCTATAATTCATCAAAGTGACAAATTAAATTCTAGTTTAAATTCTATTTCTATTTTGTTCTATTTACAGCCTACAAAAGAACATAAAGCTATAATTTGTATATGGTAAGTAAATAAAGGTCAAATGTTCTACTTTTTTGTATGTATGTATAGCCTGCTACTACTCTAGGCCTAGTAAGGCTAGCAAATTTGACTTGTTTTTTGTTGCTTTTTCATTCTGCAGTATTTTATATGCCTATTTTAAATAATTAGGCTAATATTGAACCTCTGTCAGGGAACATTTTCGCCAGTGTAGCATAGCAAAAAGCTATACAAAACAACCTTATTGCTACACATTTTGAAAATTGTGTAGCAAAAAATACTTATACAAAACTATGTTTCTCGACTTAAAAATCAGTTTGATTAGCAATATTGCTAAACAAAATTTTTAAATGAAAATTTTCTCTGTCTGTAATAATAAGCTAGCAATTATATAATAAAAAAAATTAGAACAGAAGTCAACTGGCTACATAAAGCCTGGTTTCCATAAAATCGCAACACAACAGAGCGTAGCGATTCTATGGAAACGCTAGAATTTATCGGGGATCTAGTACGCGAGCGCTAAATATTCTTTGGTACGTGTATACGAATCATCGCCGACACAATCGGCAAAGTTGAACATGATTGAACTTTGCCGATTTGACTGCGATGAATCAGGGAGCCTTCCCGATTGCGTCGGCGACATCTGTGCGTGTAGCGATTTTAATGGAAACGCTGTAGCGATTTTAATAGGAACCAGGCTTAAAGTATAAAAAAACAAGACCATTCAAAAAAAAAATTGAATAATATTTTTTTTTTAATTTAGGGCTGATCTTACCATGACGCACATGGATACAATAATAAATTGCACTTCTATGGAAGAAATACAGAGGTAATAATCAACAATACTATTTGAAATTGTTTTTTTTATGTTTTTTACTAATATTAATTCGAAACATGGTCTAGAACTTAGACTAGCTCACATATTTCAATGTTTTTTTGTAATCTTGGTTGCAATATGTATAAATAATTTTTGTACTCTTTATAGTTTTATAGCAGAGTCTTTTGGCTTAGCTGATTGGCATGATAACTACCGGTCTGCCATAGTGTTAGACTTGTTCTATTACACACTTCAATTTGCTATTGACCATCATTTTTCCAAAGAACAAACATCAGCGTTTTTTTCTATTGTGAAGAAGACACATGAGGTATGCACAGGTAAGTCGCATTCTAATGAGAATCAAAGAATTTCACATTATAGTGAAATGTATAAAGAATAATGATAAATACTACTTTTACTAAAGACTTGTTTGCACTGGACTTGAAAAAAGGTAAATTTAATCAAGGTAATTTTACCCGAGGTTATTGGTTTATTTAACCATTGTTCGCACTGTTTACCCAAGTCGCACATTCAGATTAGACTTTTTAGCCAGCGTGATTAGTTGTAGTTGTACCGTAGCAAGTTCTACTGGACAGGCAGTGGTTTGGTTTAACCCTGAGGGAATTGTAGCCAGGATTGGACTTAGTCAATTTGAAGAAATTAAGTCCAGTGTGATAGAGTATAGTGCCTTGGGATAAATATGTTAAAGGGTTGGATTATACTCAAGTTTAACAATAGAATCTGATTTCTGAATATAGGCTAAATTAGTCGGTGAGATTAAACTTGAGCTTGAGAATACACCGCCAACATTCCAACTACCATACAACTCTGGGCTGGGTTAAAGCTGTGATAAGATTGGTATCCAACTCATTGGTTTTTGGATGAAATAAAGATAAAATAACTCTAAAAGTCTAATTATTCATTATTACTAAAATGTGATTTTATTTTTGCTACAGAAACACCATTTGATAACTTAGAAATATGTTACAATTACTTCAAAGAACTTATTTTGTGTCATGCTGTAAAGGTAAAAGAGTGTTCAGTTTCAGAATTATCTCTTTGTAAAGTATATAATATTCAGTGATAATTCTGAATATTAATTAATTTGAAACGATAAAGATAAAGCTGTGAGAATGAGAAAAAGCCGCCCCAACCAGGTTTCAAAGTCGCAACCTTCTGCTTGATAATATGCAAATGTCCTAACCTATAGACCACTGGGGTTTATTATGGTATTGTTCAAATTTGATTGGAGAGCGGCATAATATATATATATATATATATACATGAAAGCCCCAGTGGTCTAATGGTTAGGACATTTGCATATCAAGCAGAAGGTCCAGGTTCGAATCTTGGTTGGGGCGTTTTTTTTTGCATTCTCACAGATTTCTTCATCTTATCGTTTCAAATTCATTAATTAAATTTCTGTTTAGAATTATTGTTCTATGCCTAATGTGTTTATATATATATACATATATCACCAAGTGGTTTAAGTTTATAATTTGTTCTGTGCCTATTTATATATATTATATATATATCTACTCATAGGACCTATTTTATAATTTTAAAACATAAATATTTTGTTTTAAAAGAGAGAGAATTGCTAATTGATATTGATGTGTACTCTAGTATCATTTTTCTGACAAAAAAAAATCCTGTTCAATGTTCAAAGTTTATAGGATTTGTGACCTTTTTGACGCTAATTTTTTTAATTGCCATTTGCGGTTCTAGGACACCTACCCCCTAGACAGTTACCCCCCGGATGTTTACCACCCGGACAACTACCCCCTTAGGACAACTACCCCCCGGACAACTACCCCCTTAGGACAGCTACCCCCTTAGGATAACAACCCCCCGGACAACCTCCCCCTTAGGACAACTAACCCCCGGGTAACTAACCCCCGGTCAACTACCCCCCCCCCTCCCCCCCATCCAAAAGTAGACAAATATATAGGACCGGTTTCTGTAAAAATGAAATCATCTGTTTTTAACGGGTGTTTCGAAACTAGAGACCCGATACCAGAGACCTGACACGAGACCCAATACGAAAAGGGAGACCTATATTTGGGTCTCTCTTTTCGTATTAGGGTCTCCCTTTTCGTATAGTGTGGTCTCTCTTTTCGTATAGTGGGGTCTCCCTTTTCTTATAGTGGGGTCTCCCTTTTCTTATAGTGGGTCTCCCTTTTCGTATATTTGGGTCTCCCATTTTGTATATTTGGGTCTCCCTTTCGTATAATTGGGTCTCTCTTTTCGTATATTTAGGTCTCCCTTTTCGTATATTAGGGTCTCCCTTTTCGTATAGTGGGGTCTCCCTTTTCGTATAGTGGGGTCTCCCTTTTCGTACGTGGGTCTCCCTTTTCGTATATTTTGGTCTCCCTTTTTGTATTGGGTCTCTGGTCTCGGGTCTCTAGTTTCGAAACACCCGTTTTTAACCGATTATTCTGTTTAACAGCACGCTAGACCCTACATGTGCTAGATTTAAAGTACCGTATTTATTGAAAAAACGGCCTGGGCTGTTTATTGTTTAGGTGGTTTTTAGGTGGACATTTATTGGAAGAAAGTTGTTTATTCAATGGGAGGGGGTATAATCTAATGGAAATAGACGCCAATTATTCCATATGATGTTTCATGGGAGTGACATGGTCACCGTTTATTTGAGGGGAATTTATTTAAAGATCGACGTTTATTCGGTGAGTGAACATTGAGGTCAAATATCAAAAGTGATATTATTCTTCAAGTGTACAAAAATACATATATGACAAATTTGAGACAAAAATTAATTCTTTTAAGACCAGTGGTTATCGAAGCATTGTCCTGACGCAAAAATTATTATTATTATTAGCGAACCCAGTCTTTACAGTAAATACAGGGAGTACTATATAATACGTTCGACTATCCTATGATCATGTGTGACAATCTTCAGTTTATACCAGGCTATATTTATGTTCAATCTTTTACTTTTGTTTACAATAATGAATAGTAATTCGTCAAAGTAACGAATTAAAATATAGTTATTAATTCCTATTATACACTGTTGCAGAGTCAGGTTGTTGAATGGTCTGGGTGGTTAGGGTGTTCTAAAGGGATAGTTTTCTGGGTGGTAATTGTCCGGGGGGTAATTGTCCGGGGGGTAATTGTTCCTAGGGGGTAATTGTTCCTAGGGGGTAATTGTTCCTAGGGGGTAATTGTCCGGGAGGTAGTTGTCCAGGGGGTAGTTGTCCTAAGGGGGTTGTTGTCCTAAGGGGGTAGTTGTCCGGGGGGTATTTGTCCGGGGGGTAGTTGTCCTAAAGGGGTAGTTGTCCTAAGGGGGTAGTGGTCCAGGTGGTGGTTGTCCGGGGGGTAGTTGTCCGGGGGGTAAATGTCCAGGGGGTGAATATCCGGATACGGCCATTTGCACATAGACTTTTGAATTTCTTTCAGCGCCCACCATGGAGTGTAAATATTTTCAGTCCAGAACAAGTACACTTAGTGACTGAGTATGTCCTTACAACATACTTTAAACATTACAAACTGTACAAGTATGCTTTCACTCCACTCGTCAAATTGGACTTGTCTATTTCATATGACGGTGTGCCTTTAACCCCAGAACCAGTTGATGGTGAGTGTTATTTTTACGATATTTCTCTTTTCCACTACATTGTAATTTTGAAATAATCTTGCGACCCAGATATACAGTAGAGCATAGTTAGAACATGGGATAAAACCTATGTTTACTCCATGCTATGACTTTTCAATTACTTAGTATAAGCTCTACAGGGGTCATTTTTTCACTCGTAAATGATACAGATACAAACTTTTAAAGCATGATAACCTCTAAGCTAGTCTAACAGCATTGTCTTGTATGACACAGAATAAAGGCCCATTTACACTAGGACGATAACGATCGACGATAAATAGATAAGCATGCATTTTTCTTATATAAAACAAAATAATTTAGAAAGTTTTTCGTTCTAGAATTATAGAATAATCATTTATTCTGTCTTTGATAAAATAATTTTTTTTTTTAAACCAATCAAATGACGTCATGATCAATAAACAAAAAATATCGTTGTATTGTCACGATATTATTGCTCTTACTAATCATGACGTCATTTGATTGGACGTCTCTGAAAATATCATTTTCATCAAAGGAAGCATAGATGGTTCCTAAATAGTCCTAGAATAAAAACTTTTTAAATTTCTTTTGTTTTATGTATGAGCAATGCATATTTGTTTATTTATCGTCGATCATTATCGTCCTAGTGTAAATGGGCCTGCCTTAAACATTGAAAATACAGTAAAAATAAAATTCATATCAACAACATTTATGCTATCAATATATATATATATATGCCTGTGCCTGCCGGCACAGAAAGAAAGCATTGTTACATAACAGCTAACATTCCAAAACATATCACCTGTAAATGCTAATTCTACAAGTAAATGTGCTTATAAGCAACGTTGTAATTGATTGTTCTCATTATAGTCTCCTGATGAGTGAGTTGCACGACTCACGAAACAAGCCTGTAGAGACCAAACTGTAGTTTTTACTTCTTTTCCAGACTTAACGTATATTTTAGCTCTACTTTACCGTATTAAGCACTTTTTAGACGGTTACATTGAACCGAACATTTATATATATATATATATATAAATCCAAATGCAAATTACTTAATAGATCATGATGATACAAATATTGATGATAACAAAATCTAAATAAAAACGATAAAGTAAAACAACCAGAAATCAATTGAAAAGTTTTCTGGCAACTCTAGTCTAAGCCTTTCCTCAGTGCAATATGTTATACTATATAAAAAATTGGCAATACGAATCCAATTTACCTAAACTGGTAAAATCTTAATTAAATTGTTTATTATCTTATGGCAATATGAATCTTAAACTGGTAAAAACTGTTTATTATCTTGTACATGTATGTATCTTTTTATTCTTGGTAACTAATTTCTATTTTTGTCTGATTGCTTAGCAGAAACAAAGCAAAATTCACTAATTCAATCTTTTATTTCAGAATCTCTGGTCGATAAAAAGTAAAATTACGTATAAACAACAAAAACAAACTGTACTGACTAATTACTACAATACGATGCAATATCTCTTCAGGATAGCATTCCACCTGGAGAGCATGTTTGAATTAAATAAGTTTTCCATTAACATTGCAACTAAAACATTTTCACTTTAATTAAGTCTACACATCAGAATATATATCGATTTCTAAAATTCATAAAAAAGAAAGAACAATAAAGTTTTTTTCCTAATTTGGGTTTAATTTCTAAAATATGTTTCTTTCTAGTTTGTGAAGAAACTCAAGAATTTGAGACAGAAGCTATAAAAGAAAGTGAAGATGTTCAAGGAGAATGTGTTGAAGTAGAAGAATCAGCTAAACCAGGTAGAGGAATTTATTCTTGATGTTTAATGCTCTGTCTACACTATCAAACTACCTGTATCATGTATCCAAATATGGTAGTGATGCCCAAATATGATATTAATATGACATAATCATGTCCATGTATATGGGTGCATCACATATGTTTGTAACATTAATTTTTAATAGTGTAAACAGAGCTTAAAATAAATTGTTTGATATTTTTTTTAAAGGTGGGCATGTTGCAAATAATACTGTAGAAACAATGTTTTATTTATATATAATATTTATTCTTGAGTGTACATAGGAGGCCCCTAGGGGAATGATTTTGGATACATTAAAGTAACAGTTGAAGGGAAACAAACTATTTTTATACTGAAACGTCCACTAATTAATTTGTGCGCATCCAAAGTAAAAGTTTGTGTTATAAAGCAAATAGAGTTTTAATTTTGGTCACATGTATACTGAGTTTGTTTCACAAAAAGTAGGTGCTACTAATTTCTCTGTTTCTTTTGATTCATGCAAGCAACTTTCCATTCTGATGAAATAGAAAAATGCATTGCGTACATTTTTTTGTCAGATTTATCCAATTCAGCCTGTTAGCCTAGTCAAAGCAGGGAGTTGTTATTAGAACCCTGGTCAAAGTTTGAGTATTTTAATAAAGAAAAATGACCTCTAAAAGGGCGTAGAATAATATCCTGGATTCTGTGTGCCTTTGCTTCCCAAGGTTAAATCACTTAATAAGGTTCAAGCATGTGTATTAATCTGATTAGGAAGCTTTTGAAACAAGCATGGATTCATTTTCTATTTCTTAGGTAGGTACAGGGAAATTGCCCATAGGCAATAAGACAAACTGGTCAAGATGTTTTATCATTCACCCGCAAATAAATTTGATGTCATTAAGTATTAATGTCAATTGCTACATCATCAGTTCTCTCTATAGTTTGGAAATTATATTTCTCTGTCTCCACCTGAAAATAAAAGGCTTAAATGGCAAACGTTGCCGCGTCGATAGCTATTATACCAGTGCCAGTCCAGTTGTTGAAGGGGTCAAAAGTTTTGCTGTTTACTTTTGTTATTAAAGGGTATTAGAAATAGTAAGAATTTTTTAACAGGGCGTAGTCCATTATGCTGGAGGCAATGCCCTTTTTTTGTTTGTTTTGTCCAGTTTGTTAAAACCACCAGTAATAAGATTCAAGCATGCATATTAATGACATATACTTATATTGTCCACAAAGAAAGTACCGTACTTACTCCAGTCATTCAAAAAAAGTTTTAGGTGTTTATCTTTTGTTAAAAAAAGGTCATTGGAAATAATAGGAAATCTGTTTTGAAAAGGGCGTAGACCAGGATATTGTGCTTGAGGTATTATCATCATGTCCCATAGATAAATCAATAAAATAACAAGATTTAAGCATGGAGCAACAAAATATGAATATCATTTTTAAAATAATTACTCTGCTACAAGCCAAATTAGTCAGATTTTTTTTCCAATTGTGTGTATTTATTTTAAACAATTTGTAACTCCTTTAAAACAGAAATCACCAGCAATGATTGGAAATTAACCTTTTAAACATTTTTTGGTGTTTTTGTAAATAATATATACAGTAATAAAAACAATCTGTGGTAGTAGTAGTTCATGCGTCTTAAGGGCCTGTTTCTGCTGCAACTGCTCAAAATACGGTATAAAAATACGGTATAAAATACGGTATTTTTTATACCGTAGTTTTTAGTACCCCGTTTCTGCTAACAATACGTCTTGGGTGGTCGTGTTAAATTTCATCCTTTTTACCCAAATTGCCATTCATTTATTTGGTCGATAATTAAAAGTCGCAATAAAGGAAGTTTTACCTCTCACTTTCAACAGCCTAGCCCTAGTGATAGAGATGTTGTGAGAGCACAGAAAACATCGTAATGGGGACAAGTAGGCCTAATTCGTTCCCTCCCGAGTTATTGTCTTTTGCAATGTTGTACTGCTTTCGCAGGCTCTTCAGCTTTGAGTTTACTTGCTTTGGAGACAAGTCTATTCCGTACTCCTGCTTTATTTTTTAGAAATGGCTTTATAAATGTGGTTGTCCCTTTTATTACCTTTTAGTTGGCCGGACATTTTAGCTTCCCCTCCCCCTCCTTCCCCACACAGATTTATATAGTAAATACTGTGACGTCTTCGCTCCACATTTTCGCCGAATATATCTATACACATGTGTAAAACAGCTGACAGCGACAGAAAATAAAAACACGATGTTGACCTCATGTCGCAGGTAAAAAAAAATACGGTATTTTATATTGGCAGCAGAAAAGGGTACAAAAAATACGGTATAAATTTGTAAATACCGTATTTTATCCACAAATTTTGTGGGGAAAATACGGTATACAAAATACGGTATTTTTTTTATGAGCGCAGTTTCTGCTGCCCAAAAAAATACGTTATAAATACGGTATTCAAAAAATACCGTATAAAATACGGTATTTTCTTGGCAGCAGAAACAGGGCCTTATGTAATTTTATCAAATGGTTTATCAAAATATACGGTATATATTTATAAATACCATATTTTATCCACAAATTTGGTGGGTACACAAAATACGGTATATTTTCTGAGCGCCGTTTCCACTGAAATAAATATACCAACAAATTGAATAGTTAATAGTAAATAGTTACTTTGCAGCAGAAACAGGACCTATGTTTCGTTTTCACGACGGTTCACGCGGCTATGCGGCAATCGATATGCGCATCATCATCCGTTACGCTATTCGTCTTCGGTAGACATTGCGTACGCTAATCGTTTCCATGACTCTCTTTCGGTGGTCTGATGGTCTGTCATTAATTTTGCAATCGATGCATTTGCTTTTTTGATTTCTGTATTTATGTTTCCTATCCAGGTAGTTTTTGGTCTGCCAACTGGTCTTTTAACTTTTCGAATGGATTCTGTCAACGCTAATTTGGCTGGAGTGTCCATCGGAAGCCTTAGCTCATGTGCGCATATGCACATAAGTTCATTTCCAATTGCTGGTTATTTCTGTTTTAAATGAGTTACAAATTGTTTAAAATAAAGACACACAATTGGAAAAAAAAATTGGCTTGACTAATTGGCTTGTAGCAGAGTAATTATTTAAAATATGCGCATAGCCGCATGAAAACCCTTAATAGATGTGTCCAAAAAAAGCGGTGTCACAAAGGAGGGTTTTACTGTAGTGTCCTGTTATCTGTACCTGAAATAGAAACGTGTATATGGCCTTGAAAGGATATCACTTTATTTCTACAGCTACGGAGGAAGAAAATGCCGTTGAACGTGAGCTGCGACAGATTGTCACAGATCAACTGTCGGTCGAAATTCAGAAACTAAAACTGTCCATCAGTGACCAGATACAATCAAATGATGAGGAACTTCAAAAGAAATTGTCTGCCATTGATGGAAAATCTAGCCAGACAAAGGTTGGTGGAAGGGCATCAAGCAAATCAAAGAAGAAGTAGCACAGTTCTTATATTGTATTCATTGTCCATACTTTGTACTATACGTTTTGCTATGAAATATATTGATTTTTGTATTATAAGATAGATTTTAACAAGGACTTAATATATTATACTTGTTTATTTAATTGTATTATAGTGTAAGCGTAGCAAGGTAGATCCTTATTTTGTTACTTCGGTAGGCCTACAATGATCCGGAATAATTACATTAAATTTAGAGGTTATTTCAAATTGATTCGTTGCTGAAAACGCTATTTACTGTACAGTAACTAGAGGGTGAGCTCGCTTCGCTTGCTCCCCCTCTAGGAAGTGAAGACGGATGATTCTTGGAATGATAATTACTCGGGTAAAAAGGTTTTAGAAGGACTATCTTGGACGTTTTCTGTCGGTTACCATTATAAAATGCTTGATATTCGTAAAACTAAACCTACTCTGTTTCACAGTGTCTTAGATGAGTAATAACATTTTAAAGTATAGTATTTATTGTTTGGTAGGGCCCTTGTAGGGCAAAGGTGGGGAGGCGGAGTTCATTTGAGTGAGGTGCTTTATTCGAGGAATACGTTTGCTGTTTTAGTTTTAATAATATGGTAACATTTCCAATCCAATAAAATCCTCTAATAGATATGAAAAGTGCTAAAAAAGAATAACAAATGCTTGGTAAATTGTAGATAACAGTCCGATGAATTCTACTACAAATAGTATAATTGTGTTATAAATATAATATAAAATGCGATTATTATTCTAAGTGATGTTTTATTGTTCGGCGTTTATTCAAATAAATACCATCCTAATTGGTATAATTAATACATAATTTAGTTTAAGCTTCTTTTAAAACTAACTCCGCGACAGAGTGGCCCGTTTCGGCCTAAGAAAAAAACCCGCTTTAAACGGCTTGCAACATGGGCAGAAGTGTCTCAGGGTCCTAATGGGACACAGATAGCCCACAGTTATTCCTGTCAGCTTATACTCAATATCTCGGCTATCGAGGTTTCACTCGATTTCAAACAAAATGAACAAACATTCTTATAAACAGTTCTCCCTATGTAATTTATATATACTATTCCCCACAATATACATCTTTATGGCGTATATTTAATTTGATTACTTTGCAGTATAATTTTTATTTTGCTACTGCACCGTCACACACGCGGTCCGAAAATATACAACAAACTAAAATGACTATCGGCACCAATGGCCAACTTAGTTGAAACCAGGAAATTGCACGGTGAACCCGTGGACACACCGTGAACCCGGAAATTTCTTCTACCGCGCACAGTTGAAAATCTACCGATGAAATCATGAATTTTGTTTCAAAACCCTTTATAATATCTTCCTAATATGGAAATATGGAACCATATCGTAATAGTGAAAACTAATGTTATCAAATCTACGTTTCGCGGTAAATCTGCGAAAGATCAGGTAGGTATCCAAGGCGGAGATTTGTCCCTAAGTTTTTCCATTGTGCTCGCCTATGTCAGAATTAACCATAATTTATATACAATATATACCATTTTTTAATCTGGCAACATGCAATATGGCTGGCAATTGTTAGCCTGCCTGTTAGCCTGTTTGTATTTCTTATCCAATCGACGAAGTTTTCTACACGAGTGTAAACACCATAGACACCAGGTTTGGCACAATTAAGGCCCCATGATACAAGTCCATAAACAAAATGTGTCAAGTCATAATTTCTGAACATCAAAGGCCCACCACTGTCACCTTCACATGCGTCTTTGCCTCCTATAATATATAAAATATCATGGTAATAATTTTGTTCGGCAATACCTTAATAATAGGTTACTGATGACACTAAAAATCAATCCGTAAACACAGTAGGCTTAGCATAATAATGTAACTGTTTTAATGATCTGTTTTTTTCCATGTTGGCCCTTTCTACTAGCTGTCGTTTTCTCTGTATTGGTGGTTATAATGCGGTATATTGAAACTACCGGTTGAAAAATATTACTCATTTTTAAGAATTGAAGTTTCTATACGGTACGCACATCAATTGCTCGCACATACATATGCAAAGTTAAAAGACTTGTAAATAAAATACTCATACCATTGCTTTCTCCTGCACACACCATGTTTTCAGTGACTTCTATTTGGTGTAGTCGGAACGATTCTTGACATGTGTTTCTTGAAACAAGACTAACGTACACCTCTCGTAAGTAAGTTTAAGTCGATTCATGTGGAGATTCAAGTCCCCATCCGATTACGACACCTTTTCGTGAAGGTGCATCAGCGTGGTCAATATTGGTTTTATTGTTATCGGTTGTGTTACTTTGTTCAGGCAGACAGATGGGACGTATTACACGGGAGAACTGCACAGATTGGTTTAGTTTAATAAGAGCAATGTCGGCATCATATGAGGCGTTGACATCGAATTGTGGGTGAACTACACACTTTTCTGGATGAGCCTAAAAGAAACAGAAAATTTTTATAAAAACTTGTCTTGTGTTTGCCAAATTGACATTTATCAAACTAACGTTTCTAAGTACAAATGACAGAAGACATATTCTCTTCCATTCAAAATGGCATTATTTTGTTAAGTGACACTGTGACGATGATCTGATTACCTCTATTCTATTATCATCTGGTTGACTTAACAGTTTGGCCGATCCAAGATAGATATTAACTGAAGTGATTGGGAGTATTGCTCTACCGAATATTTTGCTAGTATCGTTTAGACAATGTGCGATCGACTGTCATTATCCACTGTTCGTTTATTAGAATTCCTCCACATATTCTCTCCGAATATTGATATTTCTGTCTTCTAGTTCTCAGTAAGGCCTGCCATGGCCATGATTCAAGGACTGCTGCTCTTCCTCCATAAATACGACCTTTTTGACCACTTTCACGTGGTCGAGGGTTCGTGGGAACATCAGTTTCACCACAAATCGGTTCACAGACTGGTTCTTCAGGACGCCATACACCTTTAGCAGTACAGACTCGACTACCTACACTTTCCAAAGTCAAATCATAATATATGTCACATTCATACAACACGTTGTTTCCGAAAGTGAAGTTGTTGTTACGACTTCTCCATGTACCATGAGGAATTGACGCTGGCCTATTGCATTCAACAATTTGGCATTCTGTTACTTCACCTGGCCAGCTGCCATTGACTCTACATGACCTTGCTTCTGAGCCTCTCAGAGTATAGCCTTCGTTGCATTTAAATGTAATCGTCGTAAATTCGTAGACATCTATCAGTATTCCGTTGCTGGGTGCGGTTATGTCAGAACACGGTTTACCTGTTAATTGAAATATGAAACTTACTTTTTTTTTTTTTTTTTTTTTTTTTATTTCATTTCATCACATACATAATACAAAATTAATATATAAAGGCAACGTAACAATTAAAACGATATAATACTCTCTCAAAAATAAGAGAGTAATGAAATTAAAGAAAAAAAAAATAATGTATCGCAAAAATACACTTAATAATAATCATTTTGCTAATAATATGGTTGCCTTGTATTTTTGGTAAATGTGAAATAAATGATTATAATTAAGTAATTGTTTTTTGATTTTGCAACTAAATATGTACCACTTTGTAATTAAAATTAAAATGTTTGCATCACTGTGTGTTTTTCCAAAACCAAAACATATACTTTCTTTGGTGATAATTAAGTTATTGTTGATATTTCGATACATATATTGTTTTACATTTTCCCAAATGTTCTTTACCAGATCACATTCAAAGAACATATGTAGCAGTGTTTCCTGCTTTTCCTTGCAAAAACTACACATTGGTGAATCGACCTTTGACATCTTAAAGAGCATTGTATTTGTATAAATTATACGATGAATAAATTTAAATTGAACATTTTTTAGCTTAGTGTCATTTGTACAGGCGTGTAAATTTGAGAAAAGGTTTTTCCAATTAAGTTTGTTGTCAAACTCCTTTTCCCATTTGGATTCAATTCCAATTGGCTCTTCAACATTTTTTAATATAATGTGTTTATAGATATATAATGACAATTTCTCGTTTTCACAGAAATGAATGTCTGTAATTTGGATTCAACTTCATTAGTTGTGTTTATACCTTGTTCAATTAATTTCTGTTTCCAGAGCTTTGGAATTGAATTTACAATCTGGTGATATAATAAGAAGTCTGGTTTAAAATTATATTTTTGGTTAAATTCGTCTAGTTCTAATATTTTCCCTTCTTTGTTCACGATATCTTTTACATAGTTTACACTTTTAACCAACCAATTTTTTTCAACTTTAAATTCTCTTTTATCAAAACATGAGTTGTTCCATAAAGATTGATTTAAGATGTCCTCTATCGTATACGGTTCTACAAAATTGTATTCACTCCACGCAGAGAGTATATCTTTATGGAACCTTTCAAATTGTTTTAATATTTTTGAAGATTTAGAAAAGTTGGTTTCGAAAACAATATTTCCTCCAACCTCTTTAATCTTACTTTTTAAAAACACTTTCCACTTGGATTGATTTCCATCAAGATATCTTTTCACCCAACATGATTTGAGAGATGTACAGTAACTCTTAATATGGGGAATTTTTAACCCTCGAAATATGAAACATATATCAAAGTTTAACCAAGTAATTATTTATTAAGCTGAGGTAATTTAATTAGGTTGAGCTTTTGTTCTATCATCAGCTTATAAAAAACCACGATGTGTTCTTGTTACAATAAGAATGTTGTACGTACAAAAATATTCTGCCGATCTTGTTTCCTTATTTCTGTTACCAGATAGTTTTTATATAACAATGAACGCTTTTAATCTTTAATATAATATCGTTTGTTATTATGGAATTGTAGTATTTCTGTATGTATATTTACTGAAAATAATTAAGTGTTAAGAATTAGGAAATAATATAGGCTAACACCTAATCAAAACACAAATGATGATTATTCATTAAATAACCCGCCGACTTTCTATAATATATATAATAATATAATATATAATAATATATATATAATAATTTCATTGTTTTTGCTTTCAAATGAAGGAGAGTACGCCCATGGTGCTACGGTACACACTGGATCCGTTCATACATACTATGACAGTGTTGTACTTCTACGCACTCTTCTTTCATTTGCGTATATGTCGTTACGTTGTATACTGGTAAATGATTGTAGCAATATCGTGATCGTGAAACGAATACTGACGCTGCATGTCTTAGAACACTGTGACCATTCAGACCATTCATCACACTCTTAAACAAAAATGAACAATAAAGATAATCAATTATGGTAAAACGATGGATTGGCAAACGTTTCTATAGAAACAAATATTTCATCTGGTACTAAATTCAAATCATCTTATTATGAACCACTTTTTGAACAATTGCGTTATAGTCAAAGAAGCGATTCTCACGATTGAATGGCTCAATGCGTATTATTTGTATCATGTTTCCAATGTTTACTGAAGAGTCAACATATCATTATAAATGTTAATACAAGAAATAGAAAATTACCTACCTGTCGAAAGAAGTACGCCTAGTGCTACAAAGAAAACAATCAACACTAGTCCTATATAAATAATAAATAGTTTATGGACAGCATTTCTTCCAATCGCCATCTTCAAGATTAGAACAAAATTGTCTTTGATATTTTTAATGAAAGTTTCGCAAATAACTGTTTACATACCATCCAATAAATTAACTTGATATGATGATATGTTAACTATTTCCTTTGAACAATCATAGTGGATATAAAAACAAGCAAGATTGAAGTCATTTGAAATCCGAGTTTATTATTTGACTGTAAGTTGTTTCGTTGGTGATTTGGTTAATTATGATGCCATCTGAATTACGCCGTTAGATAACATCTACTAAATGCATGTCATACTAGTTTTCAAGGTTTTTAGTTACGTGCAACGCGATTCTGAAGCTCAATATGTCGGTCGGTTGGTTGGTCGATTGGTCGGTAAACACTAACTTGAGCACGCGACTGGCCTTGTTAATGATCTTCCGAACTGGTGAACAAAACGATGCGGAAATAATCGATGGAGCGTATGTTCTATCATTAATTTATACTATAAAAACACGATGTCTTCTTGTTAAAATAAGGAAGTTCTACGTACAAATATATCCTGCCGATCCTTATTCCTGTTACCAGATAGTTGTAATGTAATTATGAACGCTTGACACGACAAGAGGATCGGAGGAAACCTGAGAATGAAAAAAATGCGCCAAACCGAGTAGCCTATATATTATACATTATTAATTTGTATTTACTAACTCGGTCGGGGTAGGCCTATAACAGCAGCTTTTTGCGAAACGAGTGTTTTATCTTGTATGTTGTACTTTTTTGAGAATAAAATAATAAAGATTTTGATTGAGTCACATAGTTTAGTTTTGGGGTATGTCGGTCGGTCCACAACTTGCGTCGTTTTTCCAATCTGTGTTTGTTCAATCACCATTACGTCATGTCATTTTTAATCCAGCAAGAATCTATTAATAACTAATAATGTGATAACGTTGGTTTAATTGTACAATATACAATTATATTATCAGTAATTGACAACAAAATTTCTATTAAAAAGTACCGTATAGTCTAAAGTGTTATACGGACTTTTGAAACAGATCAACTGTCCATCAGTGACCAGATACAATCAAATGATGATGAACCCTCGAAAATATTAACATAAAATAATACATCATATGAAAAATTGTCTGCCATTGATGGAAAATCTAGCCAGACAAAGTTTAGCGGAAGAGCATCAAGCAAATCAAAGAAGTAGTAGTAATTAACTTATTGTATTTATTGGCCTTTACTGTATTGTAATTAAGTATTTCTATAAACATTGATTAGATATAGATAATGTGAATTATCACTTATAACAAACCTGTTCAAATTTGATTGGTAATTTACTCATCACGTGCCGTTTGACTTACCACAAACTCATAAACATTTATTATTATTATTAATATTTTTAGGTTAAAATAGGTTTAATATTTCTATCATGTGTTGTATTAGGCCACAATATATTCGGATTTGCCAATACCAGCTTTTCTGAAAACTTTCCCGAAACCAGACTTTTTAAAGTCTAAATTAAATTAAAGTTCCAAATTCTCTGTTTTACCAATATCCACACACCAATGTTTGCCTATCCATGTGGTCCGGTATTTGGATGTTCCTACATCTGTAGCAATTAATATGAAAGACTTTCCACATGTTATTATTTCCGATACAGGAGTAAAACCAAAATAGATAATCATTAGAATATTATGATAGAGGGTAGTTTTTAATCTAACTTTTACATACAAGTTCTAAAAAGCTATACTTCGTGTGTTATAAGCATATATTAAGTAGGCCTACATTTGTCAATCTTGGTTACAGGCTTCCAATATTATTTTCAAGCAATGCAATGTTGCCTAATTTGCCGGCAACAATTTTCAGTTTGTGTCCTCTCTTTCGTTAGCCTATCACGTTGGGTTTTCATCTGTTGTATTATCTATTTAACCTGCTTGTACAGTATTTCTTATCCAATCGACATAGTTTTCAACACGAGTGTAAACACCAAAGAAACCAGGTTTGGCACAACCGTTGCCCCAGGATACAATTCCATGCACAAAATAAGCCAGGTCATGATTTCTGAACATCAAAGGCCCACCGCTATCTCCTTCACAAGCGTCTTTGCCTCCTACAGTCCAGTATATAAAAATAAATTAACATACGTGTGATAATTGATGCTGGTTGCAATAAAATGATGTACATAAAAAACAATCATCATGACATACTGTAGAATCCTACTGTCATCAATCAGTATTGATAATAATGAATACATGAATGATAAGAATTTGTATAGACGGAATGTTTTTTCAACGGTCTTTGATTGCAGGAGGAATGAAAAAAAAGTATGGTCAGTCAATCAATCTGTCGATTTTGTTGTTAGTGGGTTGGTCGATCGTCTTTACGTTTAACATTATATCTGTGTACCTTGAATCGTTCAATTTCAATCTTGTCAGTAATCCGAACTACTATCACCATACTGTAATCGTATTAAGATCTACCATCATTTAGATTCAAAAGAAAATGGCTTAGATGCGTTCAACAAAATGGGGACCTACCGACCGACCAACCTAACAAACAACTTTCAATAACTTAAACGCACGTTGGCAACTAATTCTACATGACTTCACATTTTTCTAAAGTTGTTTTGCTGTTACACCTACTAATGACTGTATTGTGTTTATTTGTCGATACAGTAATAAATACTCATACCATCTCTTTCTCCTGCACACACCATGTTTTCCGTGACTTCTAATTCTTCTTCTATGTTTTCTTCCAGTGGTCGGAACGCATCGGCACATTCTTTTCTTGAAACAAGAGGAACGTACACCTCTCGTAGGTCATTTGAAATCGATTGATATTGAGAAACTCTTCCCCATCCGATTACGATACCTTTTCGTGAAGGTGCATCAGCGTGGTCAATATTTGTTTTATTGTTATCGGTTGTGTTACTTTGTTCAGGGAGACAGATGGGACGTATTACACGGGAGAACTGCACAGATTGGTTTAGTTTAATAAGAACAATGTCGGCATCATATGAAGCGTTGACATCGAATTGTGGGTGAACTACAAACTTTTCTGGATGAGCCTAAAAGAAACAGAAAATGGTTATAAAAACTTGTCTTGTGTTTGCTAAATTGACATTTATCAAACTAACGTTTCAAAGTACATTTATGTACTAGATATTTTTATTATGTTCCTTCTTGGTGGCTCGTGGATTAAAATGTCATTATTTTGAAAGTTATATCATGGATGAAATTCTGTATCATTGACGATTATCTGCTTACCTCTATTCTATTATCATCTGGTTGACTTGACAGTTGAGCCGATCCAAGATAGATATCAACTGAAGTGATTGGGAGTATCAATCTACCGAATTGTTTTTTAGTATCGTTTAGACAATGTGCGGCTGTCATTATCCACTGTTCGTTTAGTATAATTCCTCCACAAATGCTCTCCGAATATTGATATTTCTGTCTTCTAATTCTCAGTAAGGCCTGCCATGGCCATGATCCTGGGACTGCTGCTCTTCCTCCATAAATACGACCTAATATACCTTCTTCCCGTGGCCGAGGGTTCGGGGGAACATCAGCTTCACCACAAATCGGTTCACAGACTGGTTCTTCAGGACGCCATACACCTTTAGCAGTACAGACTCGACTACTTTCACTTTCTAAAGTCAAATCATAATATGTGTCACATTCATACAACACGTTATTTCCGAAAGTGAAGTTGTTCTTACGACTTCTCCATGTACCATGAGGAATGGACGCTGGCCTGTTGCATTCAACAATTTGGCATTCTGTTACTTCACCTGACCAGCTGCCATCTGCTCTACAGGACCTTGCTGCTGATCCTCTTAGAATATAGCCTTCGTTGCATTTAAATGTAACCGTAGATGGGTATGTAAAATCGTCACCGATTAGTACTCCGTAGCTGGGTGCCGTTATATCAACACATGGTTTGCCTGTGAATGGAAGAACCTATGATATGACATTTTATTATCATGGTCCTATGTTTTCTGTTCCAGAATTTACGGTGTCTGAACACTGCAGTTTTATTAGTTAGGCCTACTTTCTACTAAATGGTTTAAACCAATACTCATTAGAACTACACGAGTAATAGCATTTTATTCAATAGTTAGACGTTAGCTTTAAATCACGATAGAAGCCCGTAACTACCATGTATAGGATTTTTATGGAGGGGTTCGAAGGTGGAGTTCGAAAGTAGAGCCTTTTTAATGAACCAATCAATTACGCGTTAATAAATGTGAAAAATATAATATCTAAGGCGGACTTCAGTGGTGAGTGAGAGGTTTCCACAACACCATGATTGGGTGTTCGAACACAGTTGAAAGCAACTCCCTGGATACGGGCCAGTAATAGTTCATTGATTGTAGTATAATTAATAGTTAATACTTTCGTACTTCAAGTTTTAAAAATGGACCTTTCGATTATTACATCTGAAAAGGTGTCACGACAGCATAAACAATTTTAGAATTCAATTTTTAAGAATATGACAATATTTGTTACCACTTTAAATCTATATTCACCTGTAGTACTATAAACAGCCTTAAATCCACGCCCTGATAATAGACCATCAGAATGCATCGATAACCTGAGAACATTGTCTGTAGTAGTAATGTTAGGTGGAATCTCAGATCCGCAGAAAGGACCAACAACGTTGCCACCACCATTTTCAATCTGTAAAAATGTAAAGGGTGTCATGTATCGGCCCGTTTGAATGTAAATAGAAAGCATCCAAGACAGATCACAGTAGTTTTTATTTATTGGTATCTTAAAACAGCACAAACTAAAAAATATACATGTTTTGGTAAACATTTAGACTTGCTCCAAGTCAGTATTTATTGTCTTTTTTATGTCATTCCACACGTCGTCGTTTTAATTTTAGTCTGAAAACTCAAGTAGCCTAAAACACGTATAAAACGCCAGATGTGCAAAAATATTTATATTTTTACTAAAATTAAGACAAAACTCCGCCTGGAGCCAAGACTAGTAAACATTCAACCTTTGTTAGTGAGTGAACTTAGTAGTAATTTGTACAGTATACAAATAATGAATGACAATAATGAGTGCGATGGTACAAATAATTTCATGAATAAATAACGTCTCCGAAACCAAAATCAAAATATTGATAGACACCTACCTTTAAAAAGTCATAGGGGCACTCAACGTCGGGATGGTCTTCTAACTCAAAGTCTATGAAATTCAAATTGATGACGTAACCTTGATCCACGTTGATTGTCCAATCACAATCAAGTTGTCGAGGGTATTTTATGGGATAATCAGGAGAATTGACTTCACCCTCATTGGAATACAACCTGTTTCCTGAACATTCCACTGTTATAAAAAAAAAATTAAGCATTTTTTAAATATATAATATATATTTTTTTAATCTCTTTCGCTCCATTTTTTTGGCTAAAAATGTAGCTATTGAACCCAGCATATGAAAAATGACCTTTTTATTAGTTAGTTGCAACAGCAAATAAGAAAGCAGAAAATCGTGGTTTTTTTATGTCGTATATGTTTACACGTGGTATAATCACGAGCGCCTAGCCTACAATGGTTTATTTTCTGAGAGATTGCGGGATATTTAACAAATGCCCACCGCAATTTACTTTTCTATGTTATTAATTCAAACAAAAGTTCTGAGCGTTTCAATGGCTATTATAATAGAACAAACGTTTACATTCTTACATATCGGGTACAGTATTGTAAAACACCCTCTTCCAACCAGTTCTAGATTAATAATAATGATATATTCCTCTCCATATCAATAACCAATTACTACCTGTGCATGATGATAAGTCCGAGTGCAACTCGTATCCCCGGCGACAGGAACAATAAAATCCTCCAAAGTAGTTGCGACAGTAATGATCACATCCGCCATTTTGTTCTTGGCATTCATCAATATCCTTCGCAATATAGTGCGCATAAAAACCATAGAAATTGAGCTCATTCGAAAAATCTGAGTGATATTCAACTGTAAGTTGGTTGTCCAATGACGTGTATAGGATGTCACCTGGTGTACTGCGAGCACCGATGTTGTCTCCTCCACAAAGGTTCGCCAGTTCGTTGCCATTAGACGAAATCTGAAATAAAAATGTTTAAAAGAATAGCGTGTTGGTTTGTGGTATTAAAAGCATAAGTGGTGACCTGTTTTTTCATTATCGTCACGTCACCGTTTAATATCATTAACTTCAGATTGGTTACCAATAGGACGTAGCGCAAGGACGTAAGTTATGAAAGAACTGACAGTCGGTTGTCATCGGTGCGCTGCGTTCTAGTGGGAACCAAGCTTAGCGCCGTCAAAATTACCATCAATACACATAGCTTTACTTTTTTGTGAGGTCATACCACTTTTATGATTTTTTTATCATATTTTGTGTGATTAACACTAATTAAAACACAAAATAAATAATATAACAAGCCATTTTAAAGAAATTGTGTTTCTTGATAAAATTAAAATTGTATTTGTTTGAGTTTGTTTCCTCTGCGTTTTCTTCTACTCACCTTAATGTAATCATATGCACAATTATTGGAGTACTCAAGATCAAAGTCTTGGAAAGTTAGTTCTATTCTTAAACCACGCTGGACCGTGATATTCCACACTTTATCGGTGTTATCCGTGTAGGCGTCTGGATAATTCGGACTGGATAGCTTGCCAAACAATCCACCAGAATTAATAAATTCGGTAGCTCGGACCAAATTCAGTGATAGAAACAACGTCAGGGTTCTAGAATTTAAATATATGATTCGCCATTGAAGACCATAATTTAGTTTTTCATCATTTGATGAGAAATACATTGATGTTCACCTTCATCATATGATTAGAAATACATTGATGTTCACCTTCATCATTTGATTAGAAATACATTGATGTTCACCTTCATCATTTGATGAGAAATACATTGATGTTCACCTTCATCATTTGATGAGAAATACATTGATGTTCACCTTCATCATTTGATGAGAAATACTGTACATTGATGTTCACCTTCATCATTTGATGAGAAATACATTGATGTTCACCTTTATCATTTGATCTGAAATATATTTATGATCACCTTCATCATTTGATCAGAAATATATCGATGATCACCTTCATCATTTGATCAGAAGTACATTATGATCACCTTCATCATTTGATCAGAAATACATTATGATCACCTTCATCATTTGATAAGAAATACATTGATGTTCACCTTCATCATTTGATCAGAAATACATTATGATCACCTTCATCATAATGATGAGAAATACATTGATGATCACCTTCATCATTTGATGAGAAATACATTGATGATCACCTTCATAATTAATGATAAAAAATACATTGATGATCATTTTCATCATTTGATCAGAAATACATGGATGATCACCTTCATCATTTGATCAGAAATATATTGAGCATCTTTATCATTTGACCAAAACGAGATTTTCTCATTAGGATTTTCGAAAATTATGTTAAAAAATAAACAAATACATGTTAAATAATAATGCCTACCGTATCATTGTAAAGATCTTCATTTTCCACCCATGAAATTCACAAGAGAACTGTAGATCGACCAACAAGGAAGAAGTGTAACTATTCTTTACAATTAACTGTTCCTCCTATCGAAACATAATGTAAAATGAGACTTTCCTTTCAGTGTATACAGGAATACATCCGTGATTGTATTTAATATTTCCGTTTTTGTTTCCTTAATGTGTTCGGGTACATAGTCCAAGAAAAAGAATAATAATAATGTCATCCGAATGCCACTTTACACAGACTAACGGTAATGGTAAGCTGTAAGCAGAATAACAAAATAGATTCGTTATTTCCGCTGCTGAGCGGACGGTGGTTGCGCGGAAACCAGCTCAGGTTAGATACAGATTATACGTGAGAAAGCACGCTACCGCTCATCTATAAATTGCCCTTTCACGACCCTTAATGAAAATATAAGCACTTTCTATTTGTCTTTATTTGTAAAACTTAATGCAACACAAAGGATCAACATTATTATCAGTTAACATGAGGCGTAAATGATATTTTGGTCCTCTCTCCTTCATCTTCTTGTTGTGTGTGTAATGTATTGTACCATATGGACAATTGTCTGAAATAAAAGTTGAATTGAAAAATTACCAGAATATAATAAATAAGAAAGTTTAATGGGTCGTTGTTAGAAGAATAAATTATAGAAATCACATGTGTATCATGCTGTCAGGGATAAGTGCGTCTAACTTCACTACGAAATTGCGCGCTTAGAATTTTGCGCGTAATTTAGAATTTAAGGAATCAAAGTTTTAAAAGCTATTTAAACAAAAAATAGGTAATCACACAAGTTTATTAAAAAGAAATCGCTTAAAATAAGTAAAATTATTATTAGTTGGCCTCTGAGGCTAGGCATCTCCGTCCACGTGCAAATATGAACGTTTACCGTTTAATATTGTATGTCTTTTTCTCTGCTTATGTTGGTGGTAAGTTTGTTATTTTGTTTATGTTATTAGTCTTATTAGGCTAGGCTAGGCATATGCTAGACCTAGGCCTAGGCTAGACTTAGGCCTAGGCTAGGCCTAGTAAGTCTAGGCTAGCCTAGGCTATGGCCTACCTCAGGTATACCCAGGGTCTAGTGCCAAAGGCCTAGGCTAGGTAGACTTTTTCTTCCTAATAGAAAGGAATCTAGCCCGTATGCTTAGTCTAAGTCATCTCCATGGTCTAAAGTGGTATGCAGTGTATATGCCCTACAGTACGGTAATTATTAGTAACTTGGCCTCATCACATCTTTATAACATTCATTGTGAATGGTAAAAATTATGCTTTAAGTCGTTCAATTCATCAATTAGTTTATCAATTATTTTATCTTAATAGGAAGCTTGGAGTATGGCCATGGCCTAGGCCTAAATGGAAAAGATAAAATAAACCGAAAATCTTCTCTGCAAACACTAGATTTAATGGAAAAAATAAAAGAACAATTGAGTAGCATAGACGAATATAATGAATTAGAAAGTTTTAATGACGTTCTTGACAACATTGCAGTTGCTGATCATGACTACAAAGTTAAAGAGATGATGGAAGAAAGTCTCTTGTTGGTTGCAAATCTAAGCAATGTTGAAAAAAGTACACGTTTTAAAACAAGTGTAACGCCACTACCGTCATCATTTCGCCTAACAGCAGAAACAGTGCCCGTCTATATGTCAACAGCAGCCAATAATATGCGAACAACTGATGGTTATTACGCAGACCGAAGTGAAACAGATGAAGTGTATAGGCCTCCTACATATACACCATCAACAAATAATACTAGTAGTACATCGGTGAATCTTATAACGGAAGTATTAGATTCTTTAATTACGAAGAACTACATGCACATTACAGACGCAGAACTAAATCTATTGAATGAATTGTTACAAAAAATTACAGTAAGCGAAGGAAAATTTCGTACAAATAACTTTGAATTGATTGCCGAAATCGTTCATACAATAGTATCTTTAAAGAACAAGGATAACTTTTCAAGAAACGATGAAGCTGAAACAACAAATTTACAAAACATTGAATCGCTAACAAATATTCTGAGATTTCTTTATCAAAGCAATGTTGAGTTCTCGAAAGGAGAAATCGATCGACTGAAATGGCTGATTAAACCCATTGACGATAGTTTTGACACGTTTGAAGTGTTTTCAAATATCAAAGACTTAGAAAATGCAATGAATCTTACAAATAATAGTAAGCCTACTTTCAAAGAAGTTTCACAATCACAAGACTATAAAAAACAAGTTAAGTCAATATTTACTCCTGCTGTAACAAAATCAGCACAGGAAACAGAAAATACACAAGTTGAAACCTTAAAAGACAATCTAAACATACAGACAACTAGGGAAGGATATACTAACAAGCACATTTTGGAAAATAACTCAGTGAATGCCTTGCAAAGTCACTCAAAGACATTTCTTGATAAAAGTTTACTTGACTTGTTGTATTCTTCAAACATCCAAAATGAAGATTTTGTGAAATTAGATTTGGAAATATTTCTTGCAAAAAACTTTAACATATCCGCATCAGATAAGGGTGTTAGATGGCTAATTAATAACATGAAGACTGTTCTAAATTTTAATAACGATGTAATGAATCTTACAAATAATAATACTGCCAAAGAAGGTTCTCATTTACCAGATTATCAAATACAAGTTAAGACAACATTTACTCCTGTTGTAACAAAATATACACAAGAACTGACAAAATTAGAAGAAAATACAGAAAAGGAAAATCCAAACATACAAACAACTACGGAACATCCATTTTTGGAAAATGAGACAGTGGATATTTTGCAGCCTAATCCAAAGATACCTAATGGTAAGAATTTACTCGACATATTTCCCTCTTCAAACTTCACAAATGAAGATTTTGTGAAATTAGATCTAGACATATTTTTGGCTAACATCTTTAACATATCTGTATCGAAAGAGGATATCATGTGGCTAATTGGCAATATGACGACTGTTTTAAATGTTACTCACGATGTAAAGAATCTTGGAAATATCGCAGAAGTTTTTAATTTAAATGACTACCAAACAAAAGCTAAGGCACAATTTAAACCAGAAGCAAAAAAATCAGCAGACGCAAAGGGACAGATAAAATCATCAGAAAATGCACAAGTTGACATATTAAATAACAATCCATTCATTCGAACAACTACGGAACAATCTGAGAAAGAAATCTTGAAGAACAACACGGTGAATATTGTGCAAGCACACCGGGTGATAACTAATGAGAGCTTACTCGACATCAATCATTCACAAGACTATCGAGCCAAGTCAACATTTACTGCGCCTACGAATGCAGCAAAATACAACACTCTGAAAGAACGAACTATGCCAGAAGAAGATTATCATGGTGTAATATCAAAGGCAGAGCTAACTACGTACCAATATAAAAAGGACCGTTTAAAGAATAACACAGTGGATGGTAACACATTACACAACTTTATTAATTCTTCAAATTTAGAACATAAAGAATCCACGAAATTAGGTCTTGATATATTTTTGGCTAAAAACTTTAACATTTCCATATCAACAGATGATATTATGTCGCTTATTTATAACATGACGACTAATGTTAATAACGATGCAATTGATCTAGCGGATTATGAAAATCTTTATGAACTTTTTTTAAAAGACTATCAAACATCTACGTCAATATCAACTACGAAAGCAACTAAACCTGACACGCCTGAAATACTGAGAACACCAGGAGAAAATCTTAATGAACTTTCTTTAAAAGACTATCAAACATCTACGTCAATATCAACTACAGAAGCAACTAAACATGACACGCTTGAAAGACTGAAAACACTAGGAGAAAATCTTGATGAACTTTCTTTAAAAGAACATCAAACATCTACGCCAATATCTACTACGAAAGCAACTAAACCTGACACACTGGAGAGACTGAGAACACCAGGAGAAAATCTTGATGAACTTTCTTTAAAAGAACATCAAACATCTACGTCAATATCAACTACGAAAGAAACTAAACCAGACACGCTGGAGAGACTGAGAACACCAGGAAAAAATCTTGATGAATCTTCTTTAAAAGACTATCAAACATCTATCTCAATATCTACTACGGAAGCAACTAAACCAGACACGATGGAGATACTGAGAACACCAGGAAAAAATCTTGATGAACTTTCTTTAAAACAATATCAAACATCAACTTGGGAAGCAACTAAACCAGACACGCTGGAGAGACTGAGAACACCGGGAGAAAATCGTCAAGTTGTAATGTCAACAGTCAATCTAAATGGACAGGCACTTATTCAACAATTTGAAACGAACCTTTTGGAGAATTACACAGTAAATACAATGCAGACTAACACAGAGATACTAAATAGTTTTCTCAATATTATTAATTCTTCTATAACAAAAAATAAACATGTTACCAATTTAGATCTTGATTTATTTTTGGCTAAAAACTTTAGCATGGCCGCATCAGGAGAAAAAGTTAGGAATCTAATTGACACCTTAACAAATGTTTTAAATGTTACTAAACATGGTCGATCAAAAGAAGTTGGTGATCATACAAAAACAAAACTGACAATAAAAGAATTTACAGCAGTGACCACGAATGAAGTGCAATTTCAGTCAGATAACCGAAATGCTGAAGAAAACGACAGCTTGCCTTACAAAATAACAGCCTCGAAAACATCAACTACACAGAGTTCCGACTTATCAGATGTGTCATCACGGACACTGGCAAACATAGATACAATGAAAACTCAACTGGATTATAATATGAGAGGTTCAGACGATCGTTTATCGACACATAGTGACGTGCTGACAACTGCAGAAACGGGTAACATTTCATAGTTAATAATATCAAGTCTTTTTGTAGACGAAGGACCAACAATGAATCCACTTAAAACTAAATTCACGTCTCCTTCCGTCAATCGTCGAAATAAAACCTCGACATTTTACCTAAATTATAGCACTTTCCTATAATGTAGAATTTATATTTAAAAGTATAGAAAATAATCTTTGTGATACTAGGCATAATTCAGAAGAACAAGACGTTAATGAAGACATCATGCTTACATTTCTAACTCGGTTAGGTTATTCAGTATCTTTGAAAAGAACCAATTAATCCACGCAGCTGCAGCTGGAGAGATGATGATTACAAAAGCGTACAATAGGTAGTTTTTGCGACGACCTTTGTGAGATCATAGATTGCCTTGATGAGACTTAGGAACTAGTTGTGAACATGTGTAAACAGTGGGACGTGCTTCCTCACTTGAATCCTCTCGACAGAGTTCTTGTTTAGACAACAATCAACAAATCGAAAGCTCCCTATGGCAGATTAGTGACAGATCATATTATTTCTTGATAATTGGCGCTTCTTATTTCTTCTTAGAGCCAATATTTACGACGAAAACTCCTTATAAATGGTCTGAATGGGCAAGCTGGCAGGCATGCTCGGTGACTTGTGGTAAAGGTATCAAAGTTGCAACCAGAGAATGTAAACTTTACATTGAGTCGCTTGAAGTTAAATCAAACCTGTGCAAAGGCAATGCAACGAAAGTTGACGAGTGCGTGCAGTCGTATTGTAAGTTTGTATCTTTCTAATACGTCATCAACATTTTTTACATCGACTATCGTTTTTTGCATATGTGACGCTTCACCTGCACCCAATCTCAGTATAGCTTCGGTATGAGCTGAAAAACGATCAAAGCGTCTGTATTAAATTCTAAACTATCAAACTAGTTTGACAAAAAAATGTGATATACTCAAATATGGTAGTGATATCACCAATATGGTAATTATATGACATCATCATGTCCATAATGAGCACATCACATAAAGTTTGACACAAAGTTTGGTATTGTAGACAGAGCTTTAGAGCATGCACTTTAGTTGGATATTTTTCTAAAATAAAATACATTTAAGAACAGTTAAATTATAGGAGCGGAAAAAGAATACTTTATCGTTAACTTAAATGAGAAATAGAATATTTTGTTTCATTTTATCATGATTATTCTTAAGCCTTGTCTACACTATCAAACTTTATGTGTCAAAAAAGTCTGATGTGCCTATATATGGTAGTGCTATGCTTAAATATGGTAGTGATATGACATCATCATGTCCATAATGGGCACATCACATTTTGTTGACACATAAAGTTTGATAGTGTAGACAAAGCTTTACTGTAGGCCTACCACCAAATAATATTGTTTTAAACCGATTTCTTCTACAGGTCCTTTGTCGAAAGATCATCAAACCACAGCGAGTTATGAATATTTTAATTCTACAAATACAACTGATTGGATAATCAATGAGATGAAGAAAGAGAAACGAGAAATCCAGGTTGTAGACGTAATCATTACCATTGTAGTAGTATTCATTGCGTTGCTTATTATATTTGTTACCATTCGGATCCGATCTATAATGATGATGGACGATAAGTCAGACATAGAAATATCTCGAATTAGCAAGTTCAGTGGAAAACCAAAAGGTCTCATCAAGAAACACGCCCAATGGTTGAAGGAATTTGGAACGTCCATGAAAAGTAAAAAGCAGCCACAAACCGATACAACAACGAAAAACATCAACATTGACCAGTTTCTTAAAGAACTAGATGAAGTTGAAAGTGACTGCAGTGACTAGCCTTTATAGTTCTAGCTACTCAGAACTACTTTTTTTTTTAAACCGAACGTTGTTTATAAACCATATCAAAACAATCATTATTGATTTTAGACGGGATTTTAGACCTAGGCTTTTAAAAATAAATTTATAGCTGGTGGTGTTTAAATATGATTTGTTTTGCTCATCACAATTCTTATACAAAACACACACGAAACGTCATTCATATTCATAATAGATACAGTATGTTGAAGAAAATGCATTCCTATTTATACTATGAATACCTTTGGAGGGAATTTTCAATATACTAATTTTCGCCTATCATTACGCCTTCGATAATGTTAACACTATCTGTACACTGTTTATGACGAGACTTATTTCAAAATATCGCATTTTACCCGCAACTATACTGCGAAACAGATATGCGACATTATTTGTAGCGTGGTGTATTGAATGCACTGAACATACTGTAATATACTGTCGTACCTCGAACATTGTTCCCGACAAAATATACATTACAGTGTAACTGATTTAATAATCATACTCACTAAATATAGACAAGACAATAAAATGATTTATTAATATTATATTATAGTTGTTCCTTACATTAAATGCAATACTAAACACATTCGTTGAGTCAATATATAATTAGTACAGATGTGTTCTATTTACTTATCTATATATTTCTAAATACAACTTATAGAATAATTGCCTTTTTATGACATGTTTTAACTTTATCATTGGATCTTGTCAAAAAAAATAACATAATTTATTTATTTTTTAATATGTAAATTGGCAGTATACTTTGATCAAGATTTATTTTATGTTTGTAGCATAAACAACGTCAAGGATAACACTTTGATTCAATCAAATTAAAGTTTGAATCTGAATCTTAAAAACTAACTGTCCCTTTACAATAGTTGAAAATACCCTGAATTGTCTTAAGCCCGGCGCACACTAGAGCTTTCGGCTGAGCCAACTGGCACGAGTAACACTTGACTCACAGTGTGCGCCGGGGAATTCGTGAGGAATCGGCCACGCGTGCCGCTCTGAGGAAAATATCTATCGTGTTTAATATTTTTTGGCACGCGTGCCATTTTCCTAAAGTGTGCGCCGAACGCGAGCAGATAGCTCACTAAAGCCTGGTTTCCAGTCGACGTAAGACTTGCTTCCGCTTACGATTGCGTCGTTTTCTTACGATTACGCTTGCGTTCCGATCAGTAGACCAAAAACTAACGTCGACACAAAATTGTCATAATCGCGTTGGACCGCAAACATTTAGATTATTACATGTGCTGATTCCGTCGTTACGAAAGTTGAATTTATCGCAAGTCTGTCCTTCTTGCGCTTACGTCGAGTTGAATTTTTTCCTTGCGACAACACTGGCTCATACATTCCTCGCGAAAAGAGAGGAGGCCATTTTCCAAAACATAAACAGTGAGCAGTGAGATTTCAATATGGTTATTCGTAGGAGAGGACGTGAGTTGGCCAAAAAGATACTTTATTTAAGAATATTAACGAGAAGGATTAAGAGGAGAAAGGAGTTGAACAAAGCACCAAGAATCCACAAGTTCTGGGAGAGGAAAGTGCTAAAAGAAAGAATAGAGTTCGGGCAGTACCATACATTATTTAAGACACTGATAAAAAACGACAGAGAATGGTTTTTTAGGTAGGCCTATACTATCTTTTTAGGCCTAGGCCTAGTCTAGATGTTTAATTGTAATTTGCATTTATAATTATAATGTTTACCTAGGTCTAGGCCTAGGATATATGGATTTTTTAAGGCCATGGATTGGTCTAGGCTAGGCCTAGTTATTATATTTAGCTAGGCCTAGTTAGTAGAGTACATCATACATGGACCTGGCTAAAGATGAAGGTCACAGTTCATTTCAGCCGCCGAGCTGGCGTCTATATAAAGACGATGGTGAGTAAAATAGGCCTAGCTAGGTTAGGATAGGCCTATATAGGCTTACAGTATTCAGGCCTATATGCTATGATCAAGACACTCCTAGACAGATCTTTATTCTAGGCTAGTAAAGTAGGTAGGTTACTACAACTAGAATCCAGTCCACACATGGTCTACACTACTACTACTGTACACCCATCTACAGTGGTAGCCTAGAGAAGTACTAAACGGATAGGAAGTATGTATTACTCCTACTGTTGTTTTTTTGTTGAAAAATTAAAATCTAAATTGATTAAATAGTGCATACAGTACACAATGAACAATTGTAGTCTAAATAAAATATCCCAAACAAAGTGCATTTATTGCCATAGAAGATTGAATACATAATCACAAATCATGAATTAACTTTGACATTTGGCAAATCAATTCTGTTATTACTTCTTAAAATAGTCACGGAACAATTGCATAATTTGTAGTTCCATATCTTCCTTGTCTTCCTCGTTTACTCTTCGCATTTTCTTTGCTACCATCGTGCCGAATGTATCGGCTTCGTCTTCTTCTCCGCTTCCCTTAATCAGATCTATAAGGTCACTGTCTGTTACCCCACTCTCAACCTGAACAATTGAAATTAATGAAAGATTTTGACATTTCTATCTAAAAACAAATTTCAAATTTTCCACACTCTTCTAGCACTGTTTATTCAACAACAAAAAATAGGTATGCTTTTGCAAATTCATGATTATTTTAATATGCTATGTGAGAATACCTACATGCTTTTCTGTTTTGGAACATTTTCCTTTTGGCGTCTTTGACCAAGCTTTTTTAACCACTGCTGAAAATTAAAACAAAAAAGCTTCGGTAATTTTGCAGCTTGGCATGACATTATGTCTGGAAACGCCATAGTACTGCTTATCATTATCAACACACAACTTTTTAGTACAATAGTAAATTACCAATATTGATATATAGTAATGATTTAAATACTTACGGTTCGGTCTTTCGACTGTCCTCTTGACTACTAAAAAGAAAAACAAATTAAAGTGTAGTTTCAGATATACATGAATTTCTTGAATAGGTGATGGCCTAGGAATAGTGGTGCACCTGCCCACCCATTCTAGCATAATAACACTTTGTATTATATTGTTAACTATCATGATTGAATATTTACCTCTTGTAACATCAGCTTTTATTTGGGCAGCATCTGCTGAACCTTCTTCTTCCAGACTTCCTTCATATCCTGCAAAAGCCCCTTCCAAGTCGTCCGAGACATTATCCAATAAGTCGGCTTCTTCTGTTTCATTTTGCAACTCAGTACCTTCTCCTAAAATTACAATAAATAATGTTTCTTTTTTATTTTTAAGCCTTAAAAGTATGTAGTGTTGGTACAAACTATTTTGTAGTAATGTGAATGTAAAATGTCATTTTTTGTTATTTATAATTTTGTTTATTGTCTTCAGGTATTTAAGGATGACGCCGGAAAGATTTAGTCATCTTCTGTCTGCGGTTGAGCCCTATCTAAAGATAAGACAAGACAGAGGTCGTACTGCAATTTCAGCAGAAGAAAGGCTTGTGATAACTTTGCGTTATCTGGCAACGGGTGACTCGATGGCATCACAAACATTTAACTTTCGGGTTGGTCGTGCAACAGTTTCTAACATAATCCGGGAAGTTTGTGATTCAATTTGGACAGCTTTAAATAAGAAATACCTAAGGCTACCATCAAGTGAGAGTGAATGGATGGCAATTGCAGAAAAATTTGAAAGTGATTGGAATGTCCCTCATGCGATTGGTGCAGTAGACGGTAAGCACATTGCTATCGAGTGTCCCAAATTTGGCGGCTCGATGTACTATAACTATAAAGGCTTTCATAGTACAGTATTAATGGCAATTTGTGATGCCAGTTACTCATTTGTATGGACAAGCATTGGCTCATATGGGCGGGATAATGATGCCGCTATTTTTGGTGCGTCATCATTTTTCAAAAGAGCTGATTTTGGAACGCTAAAGCTGCCACCACCATCGGTTGTGGGTGGTCAACAATTGCCTTATGTTTTATTAGGGGATGATATATTTCCTCTTAAAACTTGGTTAATAAAACCATATGGTGGCAACAATTTGACTGATGAAGAGGAAGTGGCAAATTATAGGACATCGAGAGGACGCCGAACCATCGAAAACACCTTTGGTGTAATGGCTGCAAGGTGGCGCATATTTAGGCGTCCTATAAGAGCAAATATTGAAACTGTTGACCAGATTACAAAAGCTGTAATCTGCCTACACAATTACCTAATGCAAACTGATAATGCACACTACATACCCAGCGGGTTTGTTGACAGCTGGAGCAATGGAGAATTTAAAGAAGGGGAATGGCGCAGTGTTGTGCAAGATGATGAAACTGGCCTTCAAAATATAAGAAGGGTGGGGTCAAACAATTATACGGCTACTGCCAAAGAAACAAGAGATAGGTTTCGAGACTACTTTAACAGCCAGGAAGGTGCTGTTCCTTGGCAGTATGATGTGGTACACAATTGCGGTCCTTTGGCATCTTAAAAGTGTTGTTAGTAAATTGTTTAAAATAAGTATTTGTTAAAAATAATCTTCCTGTTTTGTAAATAATCTATATGACCTTTTTTTTAATCTATATTCAAATATGGTCGTCTGTGTAATTTTGAATATTGACGAATCTTGTTTATTGAAGAAAAAAATAACAATGTTGTAGTTTATGCTTGCTATAACTTGCATTCATAATTATTTTTTGTTTTTTTGTCCTAGTACTATGGTTTACATTTCCAAACATTCCAAATAAAATAGTTATTTCTTTCCTATCTTTGCTAAATAGATTTTACATGAGCAAAAATTATTTAAATATATTGCTGATGTTGCAGAACGTTAATAAATATTTATATTTGATTGCTACTTGAAGATGTTATTAAATGTTGTTAATGAGATATTGAGATGTAAAATTACTTTTATTAGTTTATCCTCCTTTCAAATAGTGTGATAAAAAATTTAGTGTGTGCTGGTTGATAAATACAATTATTTACCTGAGTCGTCAAAGTCCAGCTCCAACACTTGTTGAGTTTCGGAAAGAAGCCGTATGCATTCAGATGAAGCTTCTGACTCGGTTAATGAAATTGACATTTCTTCAGACTCTAGTGTCTTCCTATGATTTATATGTTTAATCAACCATCTCATGTGTTCCCACTCATGGCCAATTGGGAGGATGTCATCCCTGCCTGCACCACTACGGATACTAGCCCTAACCTTCTTTAGATGTCTACAAAAGTAATAATAATTATAATTATTATTACAATAATAATAATAACGATTATTATTATAATAACTATAATTATGATTATAATAATAATAATAATAATAAGGGCCTAGCTTAGTACTAGTAGTAGGCCTACTAGGCTAGGTAGGCCTAGCTAGCTAGGCCTTACACTCTACCTGGAAAATGCTGTTCTTCGAGTGTTATAAATTCGTTGGCACTCTTCTACTGCGACGTTAACCTCTTTAGAAACAGCTTCCCAGGCATTTTTTTTTTCCCGTTTTCCACTTTTGTATTCTTTGGTATTTTTGTCATATAGACAAAGATAAGCTTGAATAGCGTCAAACACACGGACTTCTGTAGATGAAGGCATCTTGTGAAATGAAGTCCTCAAAAAAGGACGCAGAAACGCGCGCGTACGCGTACCACCCTGCTTTTTGCCTGCTTTTTTGGAATTATTTTTTTTATTCCTGATGTGATGATGATGATCTTTTTTTGAACGTTGAATTATGATTTGCCCACGATGTTATTTACATATAAAGTTCATCTAATGGACTTTTTTACCCGGCGATGTTATTTACATATACAGTTCATCTATTGGATTTTTTTACCCGGTTTTTATTTCCTTTTTTATAAATAGATAGGCCTAATTCAAATGATGTAGGCTAATAATTATTTATTTTCATTATCAAATGAATTATCATATGCCTATAAATTGTGTTTAGATTCAAGCAAACACTACGGTGAATTTAATAAATATATATTATTAATTTATTACCCAACCTACCTTCATCATGCAATTAAAACAAAATCATTACGAAACTTTTCCCCACCTGCTTTTGAACGCCAACTATGCCAGGTGAACGTATTGTTATCCTGATGATCCTGATGATGACACTGTTCTCTAACATTTTATGAAATGTTATTGCCATTTAAACGTTTTTAATTTAGTCCGTCTGTGTGTATTATTTTTACCCATTATATCGTATTTTTACTATGTTTATATAATTATAATAAGTAACAAGCAAGACAATTTTGTATAGTTCTTACATCTATTTCGTATTTCATCCACCTAAATTATTACATTCTATCACGAATTGAAAACAAATTTATTGTCAACAATTCTTAATATATACGGTATTTTCTACTTTCTATCACCTTTCCAAGCTTTGACCTTCTTGCCAACGTCACATAATCCTCGTCACTGATTGGCTGGTTCTTACGATCATTGCGCTTACGCTTACGAAAGTTGACTTCAAGTCAACTTTCGTAAGCGTAAGCGGAAGGGTATAAAATCGAATCGTAAGGCATGTTCATCCAGAAATTCACCGGTTTCCTGTCGAACCGTCGAATATCGACGTAACAGACGGAAGCTTCAGTCACCGGTTTCCTGTCAAACACTTGTACTACGACGATTTCTACTTGCGTTACGTCGTTTTGACATATAGCTTTTTTCAACCGGTTTCCTGTCGATTTTCAATTTCCAATGTAAAAACGACGCAATCGTAAGAAATTCTAATTTCTTACGTCGACTGGAAACCAGGCTTAACAAATTCCACTGTGCATGACATGTTCTGATTTATTATAATATGTCAGCGCGTGCCGTATATTAAGTAACTATCCAATCAGAAAATCGCGTACTGAAGGCGTTTAGTGTGCGTCTGATAGAACGCGATCACAATTTGCAGCAAATTTTTTAGTGAGACAAGTGTTACTCGTGCCAGTTGGCTCAGCCGGAAGCTCTAGTGTGCGCCGGGCTTTATATACGTACTAAGGTGTATTACCATTATATTTATAAGTTACTTTCACATGTAAAGTATCAACCTACGTATTACCGTATTTAATTTTAAGTTATTGAGTGTTTTTTCCTATTGGGCGCAACGTAACGATTTAGGCGCAATACAAGTGAGGTGACCAATCACAGGGCCTGTGTTTAAAATATGATCTAAATCCTTCGATAATGTTAACACTATCTGTACACTGTTTATGACGAGACTTATTTCAAAATATCGCATTTTACCCGCAACTATACTGCGAAACAGATATGCGACATTATTTGTAGCGTGGTGTATTGAATGCACTGAACATACTGTAATATACTGTCGTACCTCGAACATTGTTCCCGACAAAATCTACATTACAGCGTAACTGATTTAATAATCATACTCACTAAATATAGACAAGACAATAAAATGATTTATTAATATTATATTATAATTGTTCCTTACATTAAATGCAATACTAAACACATTCGTTGAGTCAATATATAATTAGTACAGATGTGTTCTATTTACTTATCTATAGATTTCTAAATACAACTTATCGAATAATTGCCTTTTTTTTTTAACTTTATCATTGGATCTTGTCCAAAAAAAATAACAACATTTATTTATTTTTTTAAATATGTAAATTGGCAGTATACTTTGATCAAGATTTATTTTATGTTTGTAGCATAAACAACGTCAAGGAGGATAACACTTTGATTCAATCAACTTAAAGTTTGAATCTGAATCTTAAAAACTAACTGTCCCTTTACAATAGTTGAAAATACCCTGAATTGTCTTAAGCCCGGCGCACACTAGAGCTTTCGGCTGAGCCAACTGGCACGAGTAACACTTGACTCACAGTGTGCGCCGGGGAATTCGTGAGGAAAATATCTATCATGTTTAATATTTGTTGGCACGCGTGCCATTTTCCTCAAGTGTGCGCCGATTCCACTGTGCATGACATGTTCTGATTTATTATGTCAGCGCGTGCCGTATATTAAGTAACTATCCAATCAGAAAAGCGTTTAGTGTGCGTCTGATAGAACGCGATCACAATTTGCGGCAAATTTTTTAGTGAGCCAAGTGTTACTCGTGCCAGTTGGCTCAGCCGGAAGCTCTAGTGTGCGCCGGGCTTTATATACGTACTAAGGTGTATTACCATTTATATTTATAAGTTACTTTCACATGTAAAGTATCAACCTACGTATTACCGTATTTAATTTTAAGTTATTGAGTGTTTTTTCCCATTGGGCGCAACGTAACGATTTAGGCACAATACAAGTGAGGTGACCAATCACAGGGCCTGTGTTTAAAATATGATCTAAATCCAACCAATCTAATGGTAAAGATCTACTTTTGTACCAATAAGAATGTTTCATATTTTGATGATGATTGTAACTATCAATCATTCCACAACACACAATTCAACATAAAATAAATAAAAATATAAATTTAACAAAAATATATAATAATAAATAAAATGTATTAAGTTTTTTTTTTTTGGTTTTAATTAAATTAAACTATAAACTCTCACCTTTGTGCGTACTTTACAACAATGGCATGGTTTATTAAAATAATAATGCCTATTGGCATACCAATGGTCTACAACTGTACCCTGTTGATATTCCGTAATAATGTTACAATAAAAATATTCAGACCACTGTGATTTCTTTCCTAAAAAAATTAATTGAGAGTTGCATGTATATTGCAACTACAGTTTGGGATTTGTTAATATAATTATTTTTTAAGGCAGTGTTTTTAGTAGAAGAAATCTGTTAACTTCTTTAAAATCCTTCTGAAATAAAGGATATTTATCATAAATATAAAATTTGGCATTTTATTATTAAGTCTAATGGCCGAACGGTTAAGGCAGGGGCGCCGTTTACCGTACCTAAAGAGCCAACAACATCGGCAAGGGTACGAGGCCGACTCGCTCCTAGTTCTGGTGGTGGAACAAGTCTTCTCGGATAAAGACTATAAACCGTAGGTCCAGTGCACACAGTTATAACCTGTGTGCACTTTAAAGAACCCAGTTCATTATTCGAAAAAGAGTAGGGGGTTACCCCGGTTAACTGGTTCACAAAATAGCCCCTGTACCAGGGGGATTACCACCTATCTGATAGGACAGTGATTAATTCACTATTGGTAATCCTTGGCCACATTGCCTAAAGACATACAATAAAATTAAAATAATGAGTTTGTTTAAATTGAACGGATAAAACTTTATAATTATTATTATATATATATATATATATATTATAAAATTACTATTAGTAGTAAATTAGTAAACAATTGTTTATTTCAGAGCTTTTTATTAAATAATATCAGAGTTGACACTGTCAGTAAATTGGCAGTTGATTGGTGATGGGTCAGTGTCTTCAGACATGAGAGGTTCACTTTTAGGTTCAGCTGGTTTGTATAGACGGAACTGAACAACTACCTGATGAATTGGTTAAGGAAACATCTCTAGTGTAATTGTAAATAACCTCTGCAAAGCATTTCCTGTTTAACGTTTAACCTTTGATCTTTACTATTATGAATACTGGCACTATGTAAGTCTGATTGATTGATAAACCATATCAGACTAGGCTGTTTTGAGCAGATAAGCAGCAGATTTAGCTTCTTAAACTCGCTGTTTATATGAGTGCAGTTGGAGAAGATCAACAAGTGTTTGCAAATGTGACCACTTAAACACAAAAATATAAAATGAAATTCAATACTAATCTGATTCAGGCTCAGAATTCAAATCAAGGCCATTGGTTTTCTGAAATCATACAATCTTTTTCTTTGACCAGTGAGCATGATAGACCTTGGTCGATTTTTTTCTAAGGCCGCAGGACCGAATCTGGTGGAGATGTGGAAGCAACTTAAATCTAAGGTTCATATCCAGTTTCATTTTCAAAATTTATTGGAGTTTTTAGGCAGGCTTCCTGATCCCTTGGATCTGCCTATGTACATTTATTTTATTGACTTTCACTGTAGGTTACAGTATTATCATACAGGAACACATAGAAAAGAAATAAATCACAGAAAAAAAATTATAAAAGTTATAAAAAAAAACAACTATCAAACTAGTTTGACAAAAAAAGTGCAATGTGCCTAAATATGGTATAAATATAGGTATGACAATACATCATCAAGTCTATGGGCACATCACATTTTTTTGTCACATAAAATTTGATAGTGTAGATAGAGCTTACGAATAATTTAACAGCATATATATTCTATATCAAAACATTATAATCAAATTTCTTTCATAACTTTCAAGTCATGTGGGCTTAAAAACGTGAAAAAAGGATACAGTGAAGTCAAAAGCAAGTGTTCCAAGACTACCCACAAGCCATGGTAGATGTCGGATCATAAACACAGCAGTGTTACCCTGTACTTCAAAAAGCACAGAACTTCCATACAATAGATTTCCCACGATTGCTATTATGAACATTACTCTCGATATTCCCTCAACCGACTTTCTTTTATACTGTGAAGAAATTTAAAATAATAATATTTTTATTTGGAAAATTTTAGTATAATTATGATGGGGCAAGCAATACAGAAAACTCTTACTTTTATCTTACTCCAACAACTAATAATATATAAGACAAAATTATTAAAAATATAAATATATTGAACTAAGTTTGTGTAAGTGGTTTATGCTATAATTCTTTATAAAATATACTTTTTTATTATTATACTAGTTTTATCTGACTTGCAACCGAAGAATTATAAAATATTTTTTTTAAATATTTTCCAAGGTTCTTCCTTCTCCCAAGTTGGTTTTTCCAAGCAACAAAGACTTCAGTTCATTGTGTTCATAAAATATATAAACATCTCTTGATTTAAAAACAAATCGAACAATTTTCTTGAATGAATCAATGACTAATACTATGTTACCATTTTTTTTATTATAGATTGTTTAAATAAAATCAAATCCGATATATTTGATCCTGTCAAACACAAATTTTCCAACAGATAATTTCTTTTAATTATATTTGTTATCCTTATTTATCATACTGTATTGGATGTTATAACTTGGCATACTTACATTCATATAGATCTGGGGTGTTCTGGAAACCAAATAGAATACACTAGATAAAACCCCACATGTATACCCTACTATATCCTTGTTGGACTGCGGAAGATAAAAGTAGTAAAATCAATATACAGTAGCACCCCTATTAAGGGGACACATTTGGGACACAATAAAGTGTCCCTTAATAGGAGTATCTGACAGGATGGGGTTATAACGTAATTTACGAATTACAAACTTATTTAGGTCAGGCAGTAGAGTACTGTATATCAAAATACATACATTTATAAAATTGGTTTAAAGAAACAAAATATTTGACTTTAGAGGAAATAAACTCTAATTTATATTTAAATCTATAAACCTAATTCATAAAACTAAATACAATGTTGAATACAGAAACATCATGTTTTGATTCCATGTAACACAACACTAAAATAATGTAACCCAGACACATCAGGTCCCTACTGAATACAGGTTTGATGTTTACAGTATATTAAAGCTTCGTTTCCACTAAGTGCAACATCATTTGACCAATCACAAGTAATGGATTATACAGACTCTCGCTTGCCATTGGTCAGTGCATTGCGTTCTAGTGGGAACCAAGCTTAAAGAGAAAATCTTACAGAAAATAAGCAGTTATCATGATACAGATAAACCTTGCAATCAGACACACTGAGCAATGTTCTTCCTGGTAGCCGTGCTATAGAGGGCTCTTGTTGCAGTTGTGATGATGAAATCGTAAATACTGATGAAAACCACATGATCATACCGACACATAAAACAACCTGTCCTGGATTTGAGTCGACTGGCGAATAATTACCGAGTAATCCTAAAAAAAAAACTTCCACTGAGTAACTGTAGTATGGTTTGGCACACTCTCGAGTCTATAACTATTAACATTTTTTCAGTAACTTATGTGGGCTCAAAGATGAAGTATAGTACTTAGGTTCAAGCTTGGTGGTATATGATTTCAGGCTACAAATCATGGTATTGGTACTTTAAGAGGTACTTTCATACTGTGAGTACCAAGGTATTTAGTAAGTTTTCACACCCATTTGCTTAAACTAATGTTTTCAACTACTTACGAGCCCTTCGTTTTCTGTTCTTAATGAAATAATACAAGTATTGGGATATGATGAGGAAGTCCATGAAAATGTAGTAATATGCTGTCCCGACCTAAAGAATAAGGAACATATAGGTTACAGGTTAAACGAATATATACAAATTATTACACTCCAGAGTTTTGACACACAAGGGTGTCAACCTTGCGGTTGTAGTAGATGCGACAAGTAAAATCAACAACTCGGAGTTCAAAACACCAGGATCGAACAGCTGAATGTTCTCTGGAGGGTAAACTGCGGGGACACACCGAGATGGTCGATTTGAAAGGTACCAACATCAAACTCCAGAGATGTTAGGTCAAGAGCATGTGTGACGTCATCTCAAACAAATATATAAGTTTTTAATCATTATGTTTTATCTTTATTCATACTGTACAATACAATACCTGTGTTGCGAGTTGATCAGAAAGTAAACAACCCAGCAGATTTGTGGAATCACCTAGCAACCACAGAATTAAAAATGCTACTGATACACCTTCATCCATCTTTCCATTCTTATACGATTCATAAAATTGGCTGTAAAACAAAAACAGATGCATGTAAGGAAAGATGCTGCATTGGTGGGATTTTCCTTGGGGGGTATTGGGGGGGGGGAGGTGTGGGCTTGTGAGAGAGAATGTCTGTAAGTTTAATTTTACTTGTTACCACCACACCAGACTGATCAATTCTACTACATTTTTTTCCAAACCACTAAAGCTTGGTTCTCTCTAGAGACGCAACGTAAGGACATGATGCAATACAAGCAAGTTGACCAATGACAAGTAAACTGTTATTGTGTCTCTAGTGGGAACCAAGCATTAGTCTTTTAAAGATGTATTGTTCCCCAAAAACATGAACAATTAAGATTAATAAAAAAATACTTTGACATACCCTGTAGGCCATTTTGCAGTTTTAATTAATCACTTCCGTAGAAAAAAATAATAATGTTTTCACTTTTAAAAAGACAAAATAAACGGTTAAATTTAACTGAAAACCAATTGACCCCCAATTGCAATCTTCAATTTTTTTCAGGTCCAATTTTTTTTTCAAAGTGGACAACTATTATGTGACATTAGAAACACATTTTTAAAAATGAGGGACAATATAGCTCTGTCTACATTATCATACTTGATGTGACAAAAAAATGTGATGCGCCCAAATAATGGTAGTGATATGCTCAAATATGGTAGTGGTATGACATCATCATTTCCATATTATTGGACACATCAATTTTTTTGGATAGTGTAGACAGAGTTTAAAGAAACGTACGGTAAAAATACAACAATCCAACAGCATATTGAAAGCAAACCAAGGATGAAGCCTGTCAGTTGAACATTATTAGTAATACATTCATGAAATGTCTGCCATAACCATTGAATTGCGCCATCGTCTGTGCAGTTATCAGCAATAAACGAAGTATGTCCAAGCATTCCATGTATATGGTAGAAACTGTTTTCAAAGTCATCCATCTTTATTCTGGCCTAGCATTAGTGTGATCTGAAAACCAAGTGAGAACATCACTAAGAAATAAAAGAAAAGGTCTAAATATATTTTAATAATCCTAGTAATACTCTACGCCTAGGCCTAAATAATATAAAAATATATTTTATTGGCTTTTGTTTGTATCAATCCTGTTTAGTCAGTGTTATACTTTTATTACAGTACTGTTTTTATATCATTTTCATTTATTTATTCTTCCAATAAACATATAGAACAATGGTCAGGGGGACCTAAAGCAAAAGAATTACTACAACTCAATGAGTTAGTTGGCCCTAAAAAACATCCAAATACAAATTATTGCACCAAGTAAAACAATTGAATTATTGTTGTACAAGCTTATATATTACTCAAAATTAGCATAAGGGATCGGTACATAAAAATACAAAATTAATAGATTTATAATCGCAAACAGCATCTCTTTCAGTGAGGGTAACGGTAATGTCGGTAAAGAGACATCAAGTGCTGAAAAGAGACCTCAATCAAACTGCTGTATGGATGACTTTGGAGACTTTTGAAATTAACAAAAAATAATGTGCTTTAGTTTACTAGGCCCTCTAGGCCTACCTAGGTATTATGCCTGGCTAGGGCTAGGCCCTAGCTAGCTACTAGGCCTAGGCTAGAAAAAAACATCATAGCATAGCCTAGGCCTACTAGGCCTTTATAGGCCATAAATAAGGCCCTACTAGCTACTAGCTAGGCCTAGAAAAATACGATTTTGTTGATTGATTTGAAACCAGGACACCTACCTATAATATGATGCCTACAACGTTGTAAAAAGGCTACTATTAATACAATATAATAAGGTCAAGTTCAAGGAGTCGTCGAGCAGGCTAGGCCGGCAATGACATGTATGTTGATGTTGGGTCCGTTCTTTGCGGGGAGAGAGAGGAGGAGAGAGGGGGGTACTGGTCTTTCCCAATTGTTTATGATGATTTATGAGGTGATTTATTTTGCATCAGGCGGCCCGCCGGCGATTTTTTTTTTCGTACATAAGTTGGGGACCCCCTCATGAAACGTCACAAAATAAACATGAATAATTCATCAGTTAAATTTTCTTGTTCCGTGTGCACCCAAGCGTATAGCAACAAGAAGTGATTACAGTAGTTTACACAAGTGCGGTACGATTCTATGCCTATCTCCGCTGTGGTTGCCGCGTGCGATTTCATAATAGAATAGCGGCGTTTTGTGTGGATTGTCGAAATAATCAGCCTTTAGTTTATGGTGTGTTTAATATAATTTATTACTAAAGAATTACGTGTTAAAATTATAGTTTCTATTGATACTATTAGGCCTAATTACTATTCTCTAAACCCATGTCTATTCTAGTAGTAGCTGTGTTGGTGTGTGTGACGTGTGTGTGTTAGAGTCAGCAAAATTAAACAATAAACATTACACCAAAATACATTTTTTATTCTCGTGGGTCTAACCTTCCCATCTCATGTGTTCATATACGCGCAGTTCCTTTGATTAAATGCATATTGTTTGATAATAAAATAGCAGAATTTAAAAAATACAGTACACAAATTATACACATTCTTTATTCTTGTGGGTCTAAGCTTTCTTTGGGCTATGTCCAATGAATTACTACTTAGTGTAATGTCTTGCCTAGCAGTCGATTAGCCTCGACTCGACACATTTTGCATAGTGGTGTGTGTGTGTGTGAAGAAGAGTGCGCGAAGGCAATCACGTGAATTGACTTAGAATCCTAGGCCTACTCAGTTCACTATAATATCTCTATGGCCTACTGTAAAAGTATCGCAGTTGTGTAATCACTTCTTGTTGCTATACGCTTCTTGGGTGCACACGGAACAAGAAAATTTAACTGATGAATTATTCATGTTTATTTTGTGACGTTTCATGAGGGGGTCCCCAACTTATGTACGAAAAAAAAAATCGCGGCCCGCCGCCCCCACACGACGACACGAAACGTCATACAACAAACACACCATTGATGCCCGTCGTGTGAGGGCCGCTACAATTTGGGAAAACGTACTTCCGCAACAAATTTGTCAAGGCAAAATCTCGGGAGTGACTTATTTTTGCGCACATGGCTTACTTTTTGCATGCTTTTTGTAATTGTGTTGACCATGTTAACGCATACTCTTTTAACTCAATGCTAGCTTGCCATTAACGTTGTTGGAAGTTGAAGGAAGGAGACGAAACACAGTTGCCAAACTAACGTTTTTGACTTGATTCTAGCTAGGCCTAGTAGGCCCTAATATTAATAATACCTAGGCCTGTGTGACAACAAAACATCATCGGAATGCCATTAAATGAGGAGACGAAGCACAGCCAAGAGATGTCTAACTTTGACGAGGGAAAGCATGAGGTAGGCCTAGCGGTGGTATATGATGACTACTGTTAGTGTAGAGTAGGGCCTAGCTAGGGGCCCCAGCCAGGTCATGCAAGCCTACTCACTCCTCTTGCCTTTAGCTAGGCATGGTGTATAGTATAGTATAGGCCTAGTATCATCGGATGCTAGTCAAGTCGCCCCATCGCAAAGTCGCCCCATACAAAGTCGCCCCATACACAGTCGCCCCATCGCAAAGTCGCCCCAAAACAAAGTCGCCCTGACACAGTCGCCCCATTGCAAAGTCGCCCCATCGCAAAGTCGCCCCAACGCAAAGTCGCCCCAACGCAAAGTCGCACCATCGCAAAGTCGCCCCAAAACGTTAAAAAATAGTTTAAAAGTGCGTAAAATGTCGCAATGATACACAAAATAACACGGAAATAAAAGGGGAAGCCCCGCCATGTATGTAGTCTCAGGTAACATGATCGGCACGCTCCCCAATCATCAGAGAGGAAGCCCCCAACTAATCACTCCGCGGTCGCACTAAAGTGCTAGCTCTCACCAGAGAGGGAAACCCCCGTAATTACTCTGCCGTTGTCGCACTACAACGCACCATCTGAAGATGGGGAAACCCCGTCGGAGTTTTACGATGATATCAGTCGCGTTCGAAATCGGTGGCGTTTAATTTTGGTCGCGATAAAATGATGTTATACGATAGATTATTTTTACTTTGGTCGATGAATATTATTATTATAGACCTATGTTAATAATTGATTTTTGTTTTTATTTTACACTGAGGTCTATGATGAGAGAAAGATGTGTGCCTTAAAAATGACAATTTGTAAACATAGTTTAAGATTATAGTAAGCCTATTATTCAGCATAATGTCATTTAACAGTACATAAATTTAAATGTGAAATATTTTATAGGGAACGTAGGCTAGTACGTATGTGTCTTTTATTTTTTATATGCAACAAATTAGGTAAAACAATTTATTTATAAACATTCAGTTTACTATTATATACATAGTATTACAATGAACATTGATTATAAGCCTTGAAATGCAATCCCATCATTATATCCATTATAAAATTGCATCATATCGCCACTATATGTCGTAAATGATGACGTGCATGTGTGTATTCGTCGTACGTCCGTGTACGTATTATTCCGTGCCTCTTCACTGTCTTGTTTATTAAAATTAAATAAACACCCGATATGAGGATATTTATTAGGCATGATAATTAGAATGTTCTATAACCAAAAGGGTTGAAAAGAATTTCTTCAATAAAATGATCATTCTGCTGTTGAATAAAAAGCGACTCGCAATCTGAAACATTCTCTGAAACCAATCGGAGCTGCTCCTTCTGGTATCTGTTTCCTTCTCACAGCTGCTACGTCTTTCTGCTGCCCGTCGGGGATTCCCCTTTTTAAAAAACACGCACACGATAATCATACTGTACGATGGCTTTTCCATGGTCAAAATGTAGCGTTTTAATTTTACTAAAATACCTGCATGTGTAAAACGATCATATCGGCGAAGAAATCCCCTTTTTTTTATTTCTTCATTTTGAAAAGTCATAATTAAAATTAAATAACTATAGACACATAACTTGTCAATAAATGCAAAATGATCAATAGGCCTAGCTAAGTAGCCTATATAACATTTATTGTCTTACAACGCTGTTATTGTTTTAGGCTACTGTAAATATACGAAGGCCTACTATTTATACACTTATTATATTATCCCTAAAAAATGAGCTGGTATCCACGAGTAGGTTGAAGAAAGATTCGTAATTGTGGCTCTGGTAACTAATTTTAAAATCATATTAAATTAACATTTTCGAAACTATAAATCAGGGATAATCTTTTCGAAATCTTTTTAGAACTTTCAAACAAGGGACTATTTTTTAATGATTTTTAAAAAGCACATCACTCCATTAAAACCTGTAAAATAAAAATTAAAACACAAATTATGTATATAATAGGATAAACATTATAATGTATACGACATTTAGCGCGACCAAAGTAACAACGCAATCGATATCAAACGCAACCGCTATATGATTAAAACAGCGTACTACTAGCGGCGGCACTTCCGAAATAAAACCGTGGGCGACTTTGCGATGGGGCGACTTTGCGTTGGGGCGACTTTGCGTTGGGGCGACTTTGCGTTGGGGCGACTTTGCGATGGGGCGACTTTGTAATGGGGCGACTGTGCCGGGGCGACTTTGTTTTGGGGCGACTTTGCGATGGGGCGACTTTGTATTGGGCGACTTTGTATGGGGCGACTTTGCGATGGGGCGACTTGACTGGATCCCGTATCATCGGATGCTAGTCAAGTCGCCCCATCGCAAAGTCGCCCCATACAAAGTCGCCCCTTACACAGTCGCCCCATCGCAAAGTCGCCCCATCGCAAAGTTGCCCCGACACAGTCGCCCCATCGCAAAGTCGCCCCATCGCAAAGTCGCCCCAACGCAAAGTCACCCCAACGCAAAGTCGCCCCAACGCAAAGTCGCCCCATCGCAAAGTCGCCCCATCGCAAAGTCGCCCCATCACATAGTCGCCCTATCGCAAAGTCGCCCCAAAACGTTAAAAAATAGTTTACAAGTGCGTAAAATGTCGCAATGATACACAAAATAACACGGAACGTGTAGGCATAAAAAGGGGAAGCCCCGCCATGTAGTCTCAGGTCACACAATCGGCACGCACCCCCATCATCAGAGAGGAAGCCCCCGACTAATCACTCCGCGGTCGCACTAACGTGCTAGCTTACCAGAGGGAAACCCCCGCCCGTAATTACTCCGCCGTTGTCGTCGTACTACAACGCACCATCTGAAGATGGGGAAACCCCACCGGAGTTTTACGATGATATCAGTCGCGTTCGAAATCAGTCGCGTTTAAATTTGGTCGCGATAAAATAATGTTATACGATCTAGATTATTTTTACTTTGGTCGATGAATATGTATTATTATTATTAGGCCTATATTAATAATTTGTAAACATAGTTTAAGATTATAATATTATCCAGCATAATGTCATTTAACAGTACATAATTATTTAAATGTGAAATATTTTATAGGAAACGTAGGCTACGTCTGTGTCTTTTATTTTATATGCAACAAATTACGTAAAACAATTTATTTATAAACATTCAGTTTACTATTATATACATAGTATTACGTAATGAACATTGATTGTAAGCCTGGAAAGGCAATCCCATCATTATATCCATTATAAAATTGCATCATATCACCACTATATGTCGTAAATGATGACGTGCGTGTGTGTATTCGTCGTACGTCCGTGTACGTATTATTCCGTGCCTCTTCACTGTCTTGTTTCATTTAAAATTAGATAAATACCCGATATGAGGATATTTTTTAGGCATGATAATTAGAATGTTCTAGGCCTAACCAAAGGGGTTGAAAAGAATTTCTTCAGAAAAATGATCATTGTGCTGTTGAATAAAAGGCGACTCGCCATCTGAAACATTCTCTGAAACCAATCGGAGCTGCGCCTTCTGGTATCTGTTTCCTCACAGCTGCTACGTCTTTCTGCTGACCGTCGGGGATTCCCCTTTTTAAAAAACACGCACACGATACTGTACGATGGTTTTTCCATGGTCAAAATGTAGCGTTTTAATTTTACTAAAATACCTGCATGTAAAACAATCATATCGGCGATGAAATCCTTTTTTTTTTATTTCTTTATTTTGAAAAGTAAAAGACACATAACTTGTCAATAAATGCAAAATGATCAATAAGTAGCCTATAACACTCATTGTCTTACAACACTGTTATTGTTTTAACTACTGTAAATCTATACGAAGGCCTAGGCTACTACACATTATACATTTATTATATTATCCTAAAAAATTAGCTTATCCTAAAAAATGAGCTGGTATCCACGCGTAGGTTGAAGAAAGATTCGTAATTGTGGCTCTGGTAACTAATTTTAAAATCATATTAAATTAACATTTTCGAAACTATAAATCAGGGATAATCTTTTTAGAACTTTCAAACAAGGGACTATTTTTTTAATGATTTTTAAAAAGCACATCACTCCATTAAAACCTGTAAAATAAAAATTAAAACACAAATTATGTATATAGGATAAACATTATACTGTATACGACATTTAGCGCGACCAAAGTAACAACGCAATCGATATCAAACGCAACCAATATGATTAAAACCGTGGGCGACTTTGCGTTGGGGCGACTTTGCGATGGGGCGAATTTGCGATGGGGCGACTTTGTAATGGGGCGACTTTGTAATGGGGCGACTTTGCGATGGGGCGACTGTGCCGGGGCGACTTTGCGATGGGGCGACCCTGTATGGGGCGACTTTGCGATGGGGCGACTTGACTGGATCCCGTATCATCTAGCTAGGGCCAGGCCTATTTATTTAGTTTCTATCAAATAATAAACTGTGCCTAGCTAGCGTAGGCCTAGTTAAGAGCTCAGCCTCAGTGGAATAATGTATGAAAAATTGATGCCAGTGAATCTGATTTTTCTCACTTAGTTTAGCGATACAATATAATTATAACAAGAAGAGATTTTGGCAGAATTATGTGTACTGTATTATCAAACCATGTTTTAGTATTTACATTATATGAACATTTTAGTTTGTTTGATGATATTGATAAGGAATAGAATTCTCAACGTAACTAAGGTTTTTGTACACGAGCAGATTAATTTGTTTGTTGTTGTTTGTGGATAAAATTTGAGGTTAGGTTCACATGTTCCGCTGAAGTTCTGTTGAAACAAATGATACCAGTAGCATATTTGTGAAACGTCTGAATTTTATTTTAGGCCATCCATCACCTTGGCTAAATAGTTTGCAACTTAGTTTGTCTTAATTAACCATTCAACCCATCATTGGAATTTGTAAATTTAATTTTCAAGATGACACTGGTGCAGCAAAAAAAAAAGGTGTGATTTTAAAGTTTGGAATAAAAAAAAACACAACTGTTTTTGTTTTTGTTGAATAGCTTTTTAAACATTTATTGTTTTGTTTTTAAAACTGAGTTATCAACAATAAATGGATTAGTAAGTGTTTTTATCATCTATCGATTGTTGGCAGTACTGTAATCATTGTTGAGAATCACATACAGTACTAATATTATATGATATATGTTGCACTGTGTGTGTTTACTCACACACATGGTCATTGACATGTATACATTAATTATTGACCAGTTTATTATTTTTATAACCAACAGTAAATAAATAGATCTTGTTGCTAGGAAGTGATCTTCTCAACCTATAAAACCACCACCTCCTTTTTTATATTTGAATATTTATAAGCTTTAAATGTGCATGTAAACATTAATAAAACATGCCTTTTACCCATTGTACTGTAACCTTATCCAACAATTATCTTAATATTCCATTGACATTGACCAGTTTAACATATTTTGTAACCAATAGTAAATAGTCTAGAAGTATAGTGCAATCTTCTTAACCTGCAAAAAAAATTATTTTTTTATGGTTGCTTTATTTACTTACAAGCTTTATTTTGTTTATAATGCCTTTAATAAAACATGAATTTCCCATTGCTTAGCTAACCTTTAGCTGGCAATTTATCTTATTGATTCTGCTCTAAAAACAAACTTAAAACCATTTATTTGAAGTATTAAAGTTGTTACTGTATTTGCTCAAAAAATTCTCCCTATAAAACTTCTTTTAGAATTACTGTAGTGCCTCCCCATCACCCTTGAATAACCCTCACAAATGATAAACGACCTCTAAAAACTCTCAAGTCTCATGAACAACTCCTGGTGCCGTTTATTCTAGAACAACTACAATAGTAGCACCAATCAATACCATACTGACCATAAAGTGCACCTTCAAATACAAGCCCACCCTTGAGTAGTATAAGCCCATTTCGAATATATGCCCACACTTGGTTATAAGCCCATCTTCCAATATAAGCCCACCCTTGGTTATAAGCCCACCTTCCAATATAAGCCCACCCTTAGTTATAAGCCCATCTTTCAATATAAGCCCAGCCTTGGTTATAAGCCCATCTTCCAATATAAGCCCATCCTTGGGTATAATCCCATCCTACGATAAGCCCACTCTGATGTATTTAACCCCCATATTGATTGACATTTTATTTTAATCAGATGCAGTATCTACTGTCTGTTAATAACACACCAGCTACTGGGAAGTTTTACAGACCAGCCATAATCTTTATTGGCCATCAGGCCAAAATTGACCATTGCTTTCAGACCATAGAGATACTGTACAAGTTATATTTATGACCTTAATGAAAAAAAAACACCAATTTAACTAGAATAAAATAAAATAGATATTTTCTATTTTTTTAGGGAAAAGTGACTAAAGTACTTACATTCACTGTTGCGTCAGCTGTGATTGGTTCGTCTTTACAATTTGGTTACAATACAGGTGTTATTAATGCACCACAGCAGGTGAGTGAATACTTGGAATTTGTTGTGTTTTAATCAGTTTCTAGTTTTTTACTTTCATTTCTGAACATTATTATTGATGAATCAATTAATTACAGAATTGATAAAACTTATTTTATTCAATTATAATACCCTTTTCACAGTTATAATACCCTTTTCACAGTTATAATACCCTTTTCACAGTTATAATACCCTTTTCACGGTTATAATACCCTTTTCACAGTTATAATACCCTTTTCACAGTTATAATACCCTTTTCACAGTTATAATACCCTTTTCACAGTTATAATACCCTTTTCACAGTTATAATACCCTTTTCACAGTTATAATACCTTTTTCACAGTTATAATACCCTTTTCACGGTTATAATACCCTTTTCACGGTTATAATACCCTTTTCACGGTTATAATACCCTTTTCACAGTTATAATACCCTTTTCACAGTTATAATACCCTTTTCACAGTTATAATACCCTTTTCACAGTTATAATACCCTTTTCACAGTTATAATACCCTTTTCACAGTTATAATACCCTTTTCACAGTTATAATACAGTCAACTCTCCCAATGCCGGACACCCTTGGGCGGGCATATATTTTCCGGTTTTTCGAAAGTCCGGTTTCCTGAAAACATATTTTTAAAGTCATCACCTTGTCACCGAATGCTGCCCGGTACGGTCTCCTAGCGTAGGGAAGGCCTAGGCTAGGCTATGATTGTGTCAATCTAGTTTTAATTAAATAAATACTGATAGGCCTAGGCCTACTTTATTAATATTAAGCTACAGTAATTCAATTTACCTTTTTTAAAAGTTACATTATTTACTGTACCAATAAAACATGTTACAATAGTAAATTATTGTTTCTCAATGTGTTTTTAACGGCAAAAAGGCCTACGTACGTACGTACGTACGGTGAACATAATTTCGGTCTGTTTATTGTTTTTCGTGAGCTAGCTAGCAGCAGCAGCATGGGTGAAGGGCTTTGATTGATGCGCATGTGCAGAGGTGTCATAATCAAATAAAAACGCCCACACCTAGACCACATGTTTTTTAAGCTCCTTTATTTTGACGTAATTTGATAGCAATGATGAAAATTGATTAGGTAAACGAGCCAAGCAATAATGACACAATAATTAATTGGTAACATTTCAAAGTTTATTAACACTAGTTAAGTCAAGTTCATTCCGTTTACGTTTTGCCATAATGATTTCCAAATTTATAATGATGCACATTTTTAGTCCCGTTTTTAGTGAAACATTCCTTTTTAAAGTCCTATTGCAATTGTGAATTTAACAATAATTTAAACAAAACAAAGACACAGGAATGTAAATTTAACTTTATTAAAAAACAAATCATATGCTAAAAAACAGGGAGTTGTTAACAACTCCCTGCTAAAAACAATAGACATTAAGACATAGCGCTTCGATGTGAAAAAGCCCACCGCAGTTCGATACGCAACAAAGCAATTGCCGCCTCGTGGGTTAACAATGAACTGACCTGTCAATCACAGTGTAGCGCTCCATGGCAACATTATTTGATCGTACCGCGAAACGTCGCGCACTTCATGCATGGCCGGTGAGGGTATGGTTAAAAGCTTTTGTACATTGTGAATGTAGTGAATCCGAGTCAGCGACGACGATGTTACGTTGTTTTCGTAAATATTTGGAGTTTTTTAACCGTCAGTCCGGTTTTCAGACGCTAATTTTCGTGTTTTGTACTTCATAATTTGTCCGGATTCCGGAATTGGGTATTCCGGTTTTCATAATAAATTACAGTACATTTAGAATAGGGACAAATTGGGCCCTCCAAAAAAGTCCGGTTTTTCGTGAATTCCGGTTTTGGGAGAGTCCGGTATTGGGAGAGTTGACTGTACCCTTTTCACAGTTATAATACCCTTTTCACAGTTATAATACCCTTTTCACGGTTATAATACCCTTTTCACGGTTATAATACCCTTTTCACAGTTATAATACCCTTTTCACGGTTATAATACCCTTTTCACAGTTATAATACCCTTTTCACAGTTATAATACCCTTTTCACGGTTATAATACCCTTTTCACGGTTATAATACCCTTTTCACAGTTATAATACCCTTTTCACAGTTATAATACCCTTTTCACAGTTATAATACCCTTTTCACGGTTATAATACCCTTTTCACAGTTATAATACCCTTTTCACAGTTATAATACCCTTTTCACAGTTATAATACCCTTTTCACAATTATAATACCCTTTTCACGGTTATAATACCCTTTTCACAGTTATAATACCCTTTTCACAGTTATAATACCCTTTTCACGGTTACAATACCCTTTTCACGGTTATAATACCCTTTTCACAGTTATAATACCCTTTTCACAGTTATAATACCCTTTTCACAGTTATAATACCCTTTTCACAGTTATAATACCCTTTTCACAGTTATAATACCCTTTTCACAGTTATAATACCCTTTTCACGGTTATAATACCCTTTTCACAGTTATAATACCCTTTTCACAGTTATAATACCCTTTTCACGGTTATAATACCCTTTTCACAGTTATAATACCCTTTTCACAGTTATAATACCCTTTTCACGGTTATAATACCCTTTTCTCAGTTATAATACCCTTTTCACGGTTATAATGCCCTTTTCACGGTTATAATACCCTTTTCACAGTTATAATACCCTTTTCACAGTTATAATACCCTTTTCACGGTTATAATATCCTTTTCACAGTTATAATACCCTTTTCACAGTTATAATACCCTTTTCACAGTTATAATACCCTTTTCACAGTTATAATACCCTTTTCACGGTTATAATACCCTTTTCACGGTTATAATACCCTTTTCACGGTTATAATACCCTTTTCACGGTTATAATACCCTTTTCACAGTTATAATACCCTTTTCACAGTTATACTGTGGATACCATTTTCTGAACTGTGAACTTTAAGTTGTAATCAATAGTGAAAGCAATTTTGTGTAAAAAAACATTTCTTTTTATGGAAAAACAAAACATACCAGCGAGAGGCCAGTTTTTTTTAGTTGTTTACTCTCTATTTGTTGCCCTGGTATTTAACCGACCAATCACAGTATATGAATAACATCCCAACTCTCTCCAGAAAATGTTTTGCAAATGTATCTATGAAATCGTGCTTAATCACAATCTACTTGTGTATTTCAAATGTGAAAATAGTGCAGGAAAATTGATAAATATTTAAATTAATAGATATTATTTTTAAGGTTATTACAGACTGGATAAATGAAAGTTATTATGACAGAACTAACAAGTTGCTATCTGAAGACACTGTGGACTTCCTGTGGTCTACGACCGTCGCTATTTTTGCTATTGGTGGTATGATTGGCTCATTCACAGCTGGACCTATGGCTAACCGGTTGGGAAGGTAATTACGTTTTCAACACATACACACATACACCAATTTTACATTTTGCAGATTTGCATGGCGAATATTAAACCTAGTTAAAAACACATGGTGTACAGCAAACCCAACTTTACTAATAATAATATAATATATACGAATTTGTAAAGCGCCAATTCCAGCAACAATTAGTGATCAAAGGTGATGTGGACTGTTACATCTTTTCAACAACATTCTTCTCCCCTAAGGGTCACACCGTGTCATCGGCAGCCAACTACGGCACCATTACGTCTGTCTACGACAGTGTGTATGTATGAACTAGTACACCTGGGAATCTCGAAAGATGTACTAGGTTCTTTAAAGTGCACATGAGCCAGATGTACACTGGACCTACGGTTTATAGTCCTTATCCAAGAAGACTTGTTCTACCACCAGAACCATGGAGCCTCGAACCCTTGCTGATGTTATGGCTCTGGATTACGGTTCCACTGTCTTAACCGCTCGGCCACACTCACTCACTAGCAACAACAGATATTTTTTTATATATTTTTATAAGATAACAGAGAATGTTTAAATGTGAAATATTGAAATTATTTACCATTAAAATTAACATTGCAACTTTAACATTTTATATTTCAAAAAATCAATTTGGATTTTTGTGAACTTTTTGATAAATGATCAACCCTTCCATATCGAAAACCCAACAGATATTTTATGGTAAATTACAATTTTGGCAATAATAAAATACAACAACATTTAAATTTATTTAAAACAAACTATTTGTAACAATTGAAATGAAATATATTAGTAGGTATCCCAATGAAAGCGCACAGAGGGGTATCATTTTTGAAATATTGACGAAATTCGAAAAAGTAGTATGACTTTGATGTTAAATAAATCGTATTCAATCTTAATTAATACTTACAAAATTTATATTGTTTGAAAGTACTTGTTTTAATCTATGTATAAGTGTGTTTATAATTAAAATTAATGAATTAGTTGCCGAGAAAATGCGATTTTAAAACGGTTCTAAAATCCCATCGAGCCGATTTCCGCGCGTTGAAAACCTCATCGGAAAATCCCCATCAGTTTTCAAAACACGATCGCACGATTACCATTGGAGCTAGCGGATTAATTTTTGTTGTATGTTATCAGGCTTTAAATAAGCTTTAATTTGATACGAAAATCGTCTTCTATAAATAGGTTTTTCGTAACGAAAAGTCAATTTTTGTGACAAAAATCCAATTTTGATTCACCGTTTATGGAAAAATATTATGGATTTTGGTATTAAATTATAGCTAAATCTACATTGAAATCGATAAAACATAGTTTACAAACGTATTGTGCATGGTAATTGTGCGAACTACATTTTAAAATGGTGCATGAGGCGTAAATCCCGTTCAAAATTTTAAAGATCCAACCATTATAATCCGGTGAATATTGTAGTTAGTAAAATATTGTACTCTAAAATACGCGGGTGTTTGTTGTGGCGTTTTCCGTTAAATACATTAATGCACCCTATCAGCGAATGGTACGTTCCATATTTTGAACACGTTGTTTAGTTTTCCTCGCTCGAGTTCGACCGGCTCAACGCGAGATGTGTGACAGCAGCGATGTCGGAGATTGACATGTCCTTTTCCGTCGTAGAATATCTGGTTTTACACATTAATTTAACAACTTAAAATTGATGTAATGTGCGGAAGATTTATTATGCAAGTATACAATGCAAATGCGTTAGATTAAAATGTACCGAGGAAATTTATTAAGCTAATTTACCAACGTTACATTTGACTCTGTATACGGCGGCCGAAAGTCATTAACTGCAACCGAAATACTTTAACGGGAGCGACTACTGATCGCGAGTAAGCCGTGACTTGGCCTAAACTTTAGCTCCGTATTTCAATTTAATAACGTAATAATACGATTAGAAAACAATTTTTATAATGTTATATATACTATTCAGGTAAACAATTAATTGTTTTAATTAACATTGATTATTTTAAATGAGTTTATTTTGACCCATATTGTGCGTTTGCCTTAAAAGAGCATATCTTACTTATAGCAGCCCGGCTTAGATTTGGTGTCATAATCATATGGGCCTAAAATCTTGTTTTACTTATTCAAAAGTTATAAATAATAGTATTTATGATTGAAATTATAAATATAAAGTATATTAAAATATTCTAATAATTATACTTACCGAAAATTAGTGTAAAAGAAAGGAAACGGTACACACCGTTTTTAACATACTTTTTCATTTTTTTTTTTTATAATTTTAAATTTCACCATTAAAAAAAATTTTTTTTTCATATACACATCTAAAATATATTTATTAATGAAATATACACTACATTCTAACAAGTACAAAAAAAATTAAATGAATTAGTACAGTAGTTCAAAAGTTACAGATCATTGAAAAATTGCAGTTTTTTCATTTTTTAGGGAATTCCAGCAAAAATGGGCGTTAAATGCTTTCCTACCACTTTGCGGACCAATAATTTAAAAAATAGGTTTCGTTGAGGCTCCAAAAAAAATAGAGTTGTACAACTCTGTGATATCTATAGGTTTAACAAAATTCAAAACTTTTAACTAATTATTGTAAAAGTTATAACCTTTTAAAAATGCTTCCAATTTCAACTGCAAAAAACACAATTTTTAGGCAAAAAATCGTATATTTTTTTACCACTTTAAATAACCATAACTTTAGAACGGGTAATCGGATTTCAATCATTTAAATTGCAAAATGCTAATTACATTAAGTTCTTTATGGTTAACTGAAAGAAAATGTAAAAAAATTAATCTGAATTTTTTCATTGGGATACCTAATATTAGAAATACAATAGAGAAATGTCTTCTGTGTTTATAACTCCACAAAATATTTGCCTAAAACTAAAAGTCTTTAGTTCACAAATGTAGTGGGTTTTATAGTCGGTTCCGAGCGTATGCTTTCTCTGGCGTATTAAATCCCAGAGACCGTACACTGACTGCCAAAATGATTCCACATACAGTACCAGCGAGAATTACTGCCCAATTCGGACGCGGCAGACGCGGCATGAATACGTCCATGACGCGTCCACTTCGCGTCCATTATATCGACGCGTCTGACGTGATTTGACCTTAGACCAACGTCCTTTGTGTTTGAGCTAACCGGGAGCTAACCACGCCGGTGTTAACGTAAACAAAAGCTCCGCATTGTTACTGTACTACAGTTATATTCTGTACGATGTTTTCTAAACCTGTGAAAACCTGTATTAAACGAAATGTATTTTATACTACAGGGGACTATCAGTAGTTAATAACATGCAAAAAAAAACCTCTAAAAAACGAATTAATGAATAAGTGCGTATAGATACCAGTTCATTAGTACTACAGCTTACTATATGGGCAAGAAAGACTGATTTTTTGTGAGTAAAATTATTATCGGATGTCAAAAAACTTCTTTGGTACGCCGCCTAAAAAGAAACCGCTGAACGAGACTTGCGGGAAATGCAGTGCTGAAACCACGTGTGCCTGCCATGCAGTAAAACCACGTGATAGCATATTTACCAAACTCGAACGTTCGGCGACTAGACCCGAGTGTGTGAAAATATGTTGCTTTCGCTGTCCGAGCGAAGCAATGAATTGTGAGTATCGAATGTCAAACAACTTCTTTGGCACGCCGCCTAAAAAGAAACCGCCGAACGAGACTTGCGGGAAATGCAGTGCTGAAACCACGTGTGCCTGCCATGCAGTAAAACCACGTGATAGCATATTTACCTAACTCGACCGTTCGGCGACCCGAGTGTGTGAAAAATAGTTTGCTTTCGCTGTCCGAGCGAAGCAATGAATTTTATATACTAATTAAAAAATCGACACATTGTAATGGACAAAAATGGTGCAGTACATGTAGTTTTGTAACACTATATAATATCCTCAACCTATTTTTATTCATTATATTAAATTCTAGCACCCGCCCTTGACTTTTTTGTTTTAAATCGCTTTTGTACCAAGCCTTAATGCCTTTGTGTTGTTCCGTATCCTATTGTCTTTTTCTATTCAGTGTATCAAATTCTAACACCCGCCCTTGTTTTTTTGTACCAATTTTGGGGTCTAAGCATAGAGATATTATAGTGAACTTCACTATATCTCTATGCTTAGACCCCAAAATTGGTACAAAATAACATTAACTAAAAAAATATTATTACAGTCATTATTACAATTATACAAACACTGTAATCTTAACATGATCAGAGAGGAACATCATTATTTATAGCGTAAAAAAAATATTTCTTAATATTTATAAGCAAAGCGTACACAGAATGCCTAGTGTTGTACTGTACGTCATCAACTTGCTTTTTCAGCAGCGGTAGAACATGGTTGCAATATTGCTGGGATCCAATGGGAGTAGAAAAATATCACGTGCTCTTTGTTGCGCGCTATGACGACCATGGAGATATAAATTGACAGTGTACAGTACATACTGTAGGCTACATGATTTTGTTGAGCCTTCTTTCACAGTTTTAACTCATCATATTACATTTAAATATAACTTATTTCTCTATGATCATATCAATAATTCAACATGAAATAGAGGCCTCGTTATTAAAAAAATATTCTTCCATAAAATGATTCATATGAACAAAATATACTGTATCATGACGATGATTATTGATCGAGTACGCTAGGCCGATCTCAGGCGGTGGTGTACGTGCTAGACAGTGAACCGGCCGGCTAGATCACACGGCGGGCTAGCGATGGATATAGACACAGTTTCGCACGAAACTGGCTTTTTGGACGAATTATTCGGCAGATAAAAATAAACACAACACACACAAGTCGTAGGCTAACTTTATTTATTTTTTAATTATATTGTTTGTGAATGTGAAAGTATTTTATAAACAAACACCAATACAGCCGACCCTGCTCAACAGTCAGGCTTAGTTTTCCGATGTCATTTGAATATGAATACGGTCGCGAACAATAACAAAAACAGACTCAGGTAGCGAGGTCACGGCCCGCCCGACGAAAGTGCGTCCAAATCATTGGTTTAGTTTATGAATGGACGCGTCGTGGACGCAAATTGGACGGACACTCGACGCGTCCGTCGCGTCCAAAAAGGCGCAGTAATTCTCGCTGGTACTGTACAAAAAGTATACTGTATTCAACTAAACTTTTATTTCTTGTAACTCAGAATTAATAGAACTTTCTATCAGACTAGACCTTTTTTCTCTATACGACTTTCTACTATCATCTTAGGGTATGTTCAGACTCACGGAGTTACGGTGGAGTTATGTACACGGCGTACATATTTTTGTGTCTGAACCATGCCGCGGATTAGCGTTAGGGAGCTGTTACTCCGCGCCAGTGGCGTTAATAACTCCAGCGGGAGAGGGTAGATTTCATAAAGCTAATCCATTGATGCATCAGTTATTTCAACCTCCGGTCAACGTCAGCCAATGAAAAGACACGACCTCAATTAGCAGCAGTCTATTCGCTAAACAATATTATAGCCTATTCCTCGAGCTAGTAGATCAACAGCAACATTCGAATTAAAATGAAACGTGTTACATGGAAAAGTACAGAAGTGGCTGATTTGATTTCATTATGGGGCAGCCCTGAATTTATAGACAAGATAGAAATTAGAAATTGGAAAGCTAGCGCCGGCAACAAGATGGCTGTTTTTAAAGAAATTGCATCTAAACTGCAAAATTCTTCCTGACGAAGTTGGCGTCGGCGACATATTTCACAAAATTAATTAAAATCATACAAATAATGGCAAAGTCATTGTCCGTGTAATAATTATGTTCGAAATTACTATCTTTCTGTAAGGATTTGCACAAAAATCGGCAAAAAAACCATTACATTTGAAGGTACCCCCATTGTATTATATTGCTAGGCCTAGTAGTGTTGTAAACTTTCGCGCGTGTCACTCTCAGCTCTGTTGTTGTTATTGTGTGTATGTATCCCATCGGCCGTTTCGGTATGACGGAACTTCCGCTTTAAACGCAAGACGTTTGGAATGCTAATCGTTGTGTCTGAACACCTTGACTTTTAACGCCACGGATTACCGTACGCCTTGCGTAGATAACTCCACCGTAACTCCGTGAGTCTGAACATACCCTTATATTCTCTTCTCCTCTAATATCTATAACATTTTACTACTTATACTTGACATGCAAATTAGGGTCTTCTGAGGAGGATCAAATGTTGCCTCCAAAAGTTTCCCACCAAAATTATACTATTCTGATTGGCTCATAAATTAAGCAGACCTAGTCTGAAACATCCTTTATCTAACCACAGGAAATCAGATACATAATATTATGACAACACAGTATATTACTGTATCTACATAATTACATAACCAATCTGGAGAGATTTTGTGTTATACCAGCACGTTTTTTTAGTTTGCATTCAATTTGAATATTTATGTTTTGTCTAAAAAGCTCTTCCATTCAGTGATTATTCTTTGATAAAAAGCCAAACTTTATCATGCATGTTTAATTTAATGATTAGTTCTGATTGGATATAATAATAATTTATTGGCACTACACTTTTTTATCAGTGGATACTATAAATGGTTTCTGAGTGAATTATATAATTTTTTATATCCCATGACTTTTGCCTTATTTTAGATTTATATAACTTGTTTTTGTGTAGCTTCAGGCTATAAAATCAGATAGCATAATTAAATCAATAAAGGTTATATAAGCGTGTCTTTCTAAGATTATTATTTTTTCTGACCACGTTAACAGGTTACGTTGGTTGCAGGTGATCCATCGATTGAGATCGAGTGACGATTTAAATCCAGAATATACAGTATCAATAGTGAAACGAAAAGGGTGATAATACTGTACTTAGCTTTTTAAAAGTTTTTAAGATTTTTTTTAGCTAGTATGTCAAATCAAACTCTTGCTAACTCGGTTTGATGTTATAGCCTGTATTGTTGTACTGTACCCAAAATCAATGTGTGCTCCCAAGTCGTTAAAAAGGGCAGTCAAGTTTAAATAACAAGGTCAATTAACATAATAGTAAATTGTGTTTAAACTTGCACAACAATGACCACTTGGTTAAAGATCAAATAGTTTTTAAACAGTGTTTTGAGAATGCCATTTAAAATTTGTCTCACTCCTACTGAAAAGGATGATTAATTTGGTAATACAGAGGCCCAGGGTGTTTAGTGGTGGAAGTGTTTTAGAGCTTCCTACAGATAAAATCAAAGCATTAACAAGTAAAAAACTACTTTAAAATATTGTTGTAAAATACATTTTATTAATATTAATTATCTACAATATACAAAGATGTTCTTTTGATTCCATTTGATATGAAGTATACTGTGCTTTATTGAGGTCATTTTAAACCGAAATTAGCTAGGTTCACATTCAGAATTCTATGTAATATTCCATAATGTGATCTTATGTGAACAAAACAAAAAAGAGAACATTCAATTACTGTAACGTAATTTTCTGAAATTATTGTGCTAAACTGTTGCTTAGATCAAATTAAACCATAATGGCGCTTGGTTACCAAGTGTGTTCTGTACAAATTGGAACTCAACTTGTTGATCTGTTTTATTATATGCGGCATCATCTTTAAGCAAATTGTTAAATGATTATTATTCGAGGTGGGTGTTTATTCAAAGCAAGGCGATTATTCGAATAAATACGACAATCGTATGTACAATAAATTCTTGGTTTCAAAACATGCCATATGCTGAAATATTTTTCTTTTGGATAATATAATATATTTGAAACACGGTCTAGAACCTAGGCTAGGTTACAGTCTGTTTGTGTGAACTAGGTCTATATACAGAACTATTGTTAGAATCATGATAGATGACATAAAAAAGCGTTCAGATGATCATAAATTACAATATATTTTCATTCAATTCAATGTATTCCAGATTTTACAATACAACAATTGAATTGAATTGAAATATATATTTATACTGGGTAACCTCTTCAGTCAAAGATGTACTAGGTTCTTTAAAGTGCACACGAGCTAGATGTGTACATTGGACCTACGGTTTATAGTCCTTATTCGAGAAGACTCGTTCTACCACCAGAACCATGGAGTGAGTGAGCCTCGAACCCCTGCCAATGTTATGGCTACATAATTAAGGTTCCACTGTCTTAACCGCTCGGCCACTCACTCACATATAACACAAAATATATTTCATTTTGAAACCATGAGCTCCACCGACTAAATCTAATTAGATTAAAACAGTACTGTCTGCAGATTGGTGTACAGTATATATATTTTGTTTTAATAATTGTTAGATTACTAATTTAATTACCGAAGCCCATTTGCGCCACTAGTGAATTGTAATTTGAGATCAATTATTGAGTGATGGCTGCCAAATATTTAATGATATATTAATTGTGTTTTTACAGGAAACGTGGTTTACTGCTGAATAACGTGTTGGCACTGATTGGAGCCCTTTTCATGGGATTCAGCAAACAAGCAAACTCATGTGAAATGCTTATCATTGGACGGTTCGTGATCGGAATTAATTGTGGTATGTTTTTCATTCATTGACTAAGCTGGTAAACAAACAAGGTTAGGGAAACAATATACCCAACAAACATTGTATAATTTGGTGAGTGGACACTTTCATTCACAAATCATTCACAAACACTGAAAACTGCACTGTCATGTCTAGTAAAAAACTATTGATAAACACACTATTCAGATTTTCATTTTTAGGAGCTGATAGTGCATGTTTGACTTGTACTGTACTACTACCATACCCTTTTCACATTACCAAACAAATCTCTGAAGTTTACTTACCAGCTCATCAATACCTCGTTGTTTTTTTTTTTAATTTCATACACATCCAACAGCAAACACAAACTCACCAATTACAGGATGGATAAACTATTTTATAATTTATCGTGCTTATAAACTAGGTCTTATTTGAGGCTTAGGGAGTGGAGTTGAAAGAGTATTGAGTTACAACCCTGGCACTAGGTCAGGATTGAACCCCAGACCCTGGGATTGGAAGGCACTCTCGTTAACCACCAAGCTACTGCTCCACTACAATGGTGTGTAGAAAGTCCAGAGATTGATAAAAATGGAATAAAACCATTTATCCTAACGCATAAATACATTATAACACAAAAGTTTATCTAAAAAATAAATCAAAATGTTGAATGTGCATAGAAAACCATTAATTATCACCATATAAATAATGTGATGTGTAATTACTAACCAATCAAATGGCAAGAAAACACTCGGGTGTGTTACAAAAAAAAATACCAGTATAATAAACAATTAATAATACAATGTATAACGAAATGATAGAATTCTTTTTAAATAATGTATTGAAATGCACACATTTTTTATTATCTTTTGATGACCTGAAAAGTAAGTGGATGTGAGCACTTTATGTCAACTGAATTTAACTTGCCAATAGATTATCCATGGCGTGTATGTTGCAATTCAAATTCATGCATGTTGAGCTGGAGCGCATACACTACAGTAGAATCTCTTCTGTGGGACATCCTCTATTCATGGGTGACTTTCCCACGAAACAAGTGGATATATTATAAGGGGCCAAATGGTTGATTACCCGGGCAATGTGTATGGCAGTATGGCATTCCTTTACACTTTCCATAAACAGGGATGTCACCAGCTTTTTGGAGTGCTAGTCGGCAAATTCCGCCCGGGGGTGGGGGGGGGGGGAGTGGTATACACCCACCCCGGGGGTTGTCATTATTTTAGCGAAACATAAAGAATTATGAAAATAAATAACAACAAATTGCGTCAGGTCTAGGCCTAACCTTGTACCACCGGGGAGTCGCCGTTAATATTCGCGAAAACAAAAAAACGCATACGAAATGAATAGCAATAGATCGCGTCAGGCTTAGGCCTAGCCTTGGTAGACACTACGACCACTACTAGGCCTAGCCAAGGCTTAGATAGATGCCCCAAAATCTGAATTCCACAAAAACAGGCGCTTCCTTATTTAGGCCTAATCCCTAATCAAATACTGTAGATAAATTATTAGCCTAGACCTTATACTACTTGTTGCTCGATATAATGTTCGTGTTCTTTTGCGCGAGAGTTTTTTAGCGTATTCGCGAATTCCGGATTTTTTGTTTCACAACTGTGCGGCAAGCATGTACTGCATGGCCGGCAAGAACAGACACGTGTTTATGGGTTAACTGAAGTTCAGCAACCTGAAGTTATCCAGGGACGTGTAATTATTGTACCATGCTCGACGATCATTAACGAACGAACTTGCCCGGTCTCACTGAACCATGCGCATGTTTTTTTATTTTTTTTAATAGTTCGTAGAGTACAAAAATGTAAAACTAGTAACATTATAATTAAAGCAGGGTGACAAAACATTCAGCAATTAAAAATTATTTTGTCTATGTAGTTGTACATTTTTAACTACTGCGTACTTGTTTGTATTTTTAATCTGTGCAAAATAAAACGCTTGAATGGTCGCTATGTGAACTTTAAACTTGTACACTGTGCTAGCTGTGTAGCACATTGTTCGCCATGACTCACAAGCTGTAACAATGAATACCAGGGCAGGGTAGGCCTGGTATTGTGTTACAAATAAAGTAACGTACGTAACCACGGAAACATTTGCTGTAGTCTTTTGTCTTATCTATATGAGGCTAGCTTGTCTGTTATTAACGATGTGCTAGGTAAAATGTTTTAGTACGAATTTTAGTTAGGCCTAGGCCTAATATAAATATCGTAATGATTAATAATAATAGTGGTGGTCGGCAGCCTGTAAATCCTGGTCGGAAATGTTGAGTGCTGGTCGGGGCCGACCAGCGTGGTGACATCCCTGCATAAAAATAGAAACTGTATTCTTAACTTTTTTTTAGACACAACAGAGCTATGCTTTTTCATATTTTTCATGATTGTCAATGCCTGCCTAAGGTCTTTTTTGCCTTTTTCGCATATAAAAAGAGAACTAATTATTTTGCTGTTACTACTACTACTACTTCTTAAATTTGATAAATGTATTATTTTCTATTATTGTACTTGGGCCAGTGGCCTACATACTATTGAATAAATAATGAATGAATGAAGGTCAAGTCATTTTATCACACAATATTTATTCGGAGTAAATTTGCTTATCGTTCAATAACAGATATCTTGCTTTGTGTTTGTTGTTCATTCAAGTCATTTAACGTTCTGTATTAAAAGCAAAATGAAATCATGATCAGCAAAACTTAATAAATTTCGAATGCATTCCATTACTTTTAGATTTGTCTAATCAATCGCATAGGAATTTTTTCCAGCATAACTACAGTATATGCAACCCAATACCACCTTGTTGTTATCAAAAATGCTATAGCAAAAAACTCAATACAAAAATATGTTACTCCATATTAAGTTACATGACTAATCAAAATGTTGAATGATAATGTTTCCTAGAAGAATAACAACAAAATGCATTATTCATGGGAAAGATAACATTTGCAGTTATTAATTATATAATGAATTTATATTTTATTTACAATAATTCCAACATTGTGGTTATTTGTATTATTATTAAATTATTGTTTCAGGTATTAATACAGGTATTGTTCCTATGTTCCTGTCAGAAATTGCACCTTTTGATTTAAGAGGTGGTGTTGGTGTTTTCAACCAGCTAGGAGTAACATTTGGGATACTGATCTCGCAGATCTTTGGTCTCAAGGACCTGCTTGGTAAGCATGAAAAACTGAGCTAATTATAATATCAATATGATGGAAACCTTTGTATTGTTCTTTTGACTAGCCCACTAGACTATTTAATTGTAGTTCACTAGTTTAAATGCTACTACTAGCCCACTTAAGCCTGTTTAGTTGATGTTGAGATGTGGCGAGTTGCATTGAATTGACCGGATTCAACAATTTTACAAGAAAGGAGGTAAAACAGACTGCTGCTGATGACATAAAAAGAATAGCTTTGTTCATGTAATTTTGTAGTCCTATTTAACAATAACAATACTTGTTATAAGAATTGTAATACTATAGTCTTGAGCAACAGCAGGTAAAAAGTAATCTAACTGCAGTACACATTATAAGTTAACTAATGCACTAAGTAACTGTTAGCTCTGACTGTTTTTGTTAACACTTTGACTGCCAGAGGGTTTTCCAGTTAGAAACTGCCACCGCCAGCGTTTTTATCCCAATTCGATGTTTTTATTAAAGCTGATTGAAACCATGTACAGTATGTGATCTGATTTATATGTAATTTAGACTAAAATAAGCATAAAGAGTTTAGCTTTACAATGGTACCAAGAATGATTTTCAAATCGCAATATGTAAATCGTAATAGTAAAATAAAAGTAACCCACTTTTTTAGTTTTTCGTAGTTTCGCGCAAGAAAGTCGAGATATTGGCGATTTTGTGCAAGACATCACAATATGAAAATATCGCCCGGAGAGATCAATAAACAACGAAAAAGTTACTTACACGGCACCTATAGGCCTATAAAACAAGTTATCACTATTGAAAAATGTATTACATTTTATAAATCATAAATCTTACATCAATGTTTCGCCAAAATCCACATAGTATTTAATGACACCGGGCCTAGTTAACCAGGCCTAAAGTTGGTTCGGAACCATTTTACGACTAGGCCTAGGCTAGCCTGTACTACTAGCCTAGTCTACCTTGTCTACCTTGTCATCTGCCAATTGGCAGGTCCATGACATTCATTTTCTTCCACTCTTCTCTATTTAATGCTTTATCCTTTAGTTGATAATATTTGTTTCCATTTTTAAGTCTATCCAGTAGCATTTTTCTCTTCCTTCCTCTACCTGCTTTTCCATCGTATCTACCTTTGTAATGCTTCGGCGGCATAGCTAGCGCGCGACCGATACACAATGCGCCAAGCCATCGCTCTACGCGCTAATGTGATGCGCGGTGTATGTTATTTCGATAGGTACCATTTTAACAGTCGGTAGTAACCAGATTAGTTACTTTCAAATAGTAAAATATTGACGGTCCAGATCGAATATAGTGTCCATATTTATAGTACAGTATATACCAATAATAAAATTAATTTTAATTGAAAAATAAAAATATTTAACGAGAACCAATCTTTCATTAATGAACTAATCAATCAATTATACATTAAATCCAGATGTTGTAATGATTTTGCCATTGAAAAATATTATTTACCAATAACCAGTCATAATTAATTATTTGATTAAACAATAAATAAAAAATATTGTTTACAGAACAGAACTCATACTACTGATGCATGACTATTTATAGATTTTTCATCTCTTGATTGTTGGTAATCTAAATCCTATTAACCAATTTACAAGAAAAATAACCATCAATTTTTAACATTTTGCTTCAATTTCGTTATTACCTCCGCCAGAGTGGCGTAAGGTTATGTGGTCGATTGTGTGTGATTGTGTATGTGTGTTTCTTTCTATATTGTGAGTTAGCAGGAATACTCAAAAAGTTATTGCTCGATTTTCATAAGATTTTTAAGGATGGTTTTAAATAGCTACTGCACGTCATAAATGTTCATATGCCTATGGATGTTTGCGCTATCCGAGTGTTCTTCTAGTTATAAAATGAAGTATATCATTTCAGGTTTTGTTTAAACATGACTAAATGAAAGGGTTCGAGGCTCATTCGCCCCATGGTTCTGGTGGTACAGTAGAACTTCTCGAATAAGGACTATAAATCGTAGGTCCACTCAAAATGCTTGTGTGCACTTTAAAAGAATTGAGTACATCTTTTGAGACAAATAGGGACTTATCCCAGTGTAGTAGTTCACACATTGAACTGTCTTACGGGCAAATGAACTCTAGAATTGGCAGCACTGACATGACGTCACCCCTGGAGAGAAGCATGTAGTTGAAAAGTGTAATATCTAAAATACACAGCGCCATGAGCAATAATAGTAGGAATGGGTATTGCTAAACACCGCAAACCCCGCAAACCTCCAAAAAAACATAGCAAACCCCATCGAACCAACATAAAAGTGTTGACCAAAAAATGATGTTTTACCCCAAAAATAAGTTGTTAACAATAACAGTAGAAATTAAATTTTTTTTTTTTACATTGATATACCCAGTGGGTTGTACACTACATGATTCAATCACTTTTATGTTGGTTCGATGGGGTTTGCTATGTTTTTTTTTTAGGTTTGCGGGGGTTTGCGGGGTTTGCGGTGTTTAGCAATACCCGTAGGAATAGCGCTATATAAATCAAAAATATTATATTAATATGAATCAGCGGATTCATAAATTCATTATTAAGAATGTTTTGTATTTGTTGAAAGAGCAGAATATTTCTAAACTCAATGAATAGAATCTGATCTGTCTGTTTATTTTATATCAGGTTTGCTAAGATTAAAATTGCAGTCAACCATTCAACGCATGGAAATATTCTCGTCATTATTCTTTACCTAAAATCTTGTTCTTTAATTTCCGAAAGTCAATTTACTAATTATGTCTGAAGATTCAGTTAATTAAACAATTATTTATGTTTAATGATTCAATTGTCAAAAACATTTATGTTTAAATGAGAACAATTTATTTGTTAAATACTGATCATAACTGGGTCCTCTGGAAGACCGGTCTTTTATTGAAGAAGTTACCCACTATAAATAAATAAATGAATAAATAAGAAATTATAACATAAATTATTTAGAACTGTGAACAGGTTATTTTATGATGGTGTTTTTGTTTTTTGTCTTGAATAATGCCATGTAGTCTGGGTTCCAGACGGAGTTTTGTCTTAATATTAGTAAAAAGATAAATATTTTGGCACATATGGCGTTTCATATGTATACTACTTGATTTTGGATACTCCGTCTGGGCAAACACACACAAGTCACGTGGTTTGACACCAAGAATTCTTGGTGCATACGATTATCCGGTTGACTAGTTTCAGCTGCATGCGATTGGCTACTCACTCGTACACCGTTTTAATATTCATATTTCAGAATTTCAAAGACTCAACAACTAAGATGATGCGCATGCGCTAAGTTACGTTTAGACAACGTGTACTTGGGTACATTTATGAAAGTTTCTGAAGGCTAGAAATTATTTTATATGCCTAGTAGTCTGGTAAACATTTGATGGGATTTTTCCCAAGAACATGAAAACTCGTCTTGATATGATATGCTAGCTTCTCCGCAAGTCAAACATAGAATGGATCATTTATTACGCGGAGATAATTTTGATTTAATTCCCACCCAGACCCTGTCCTGTTCTGTGTGGTGGTGTAGCCCTGTTGTGTGCCGGTGGTATGTAGGCCTACTTTATTGGCGTTTTTTGGCAGGTCATACATACGTGCGAGTTGAGTAGGACCTACGAAAGAGGCCTAGGCCAAGGCCTAAACAATTAATAAACAAAACAACTTGGCATTACGATTTTATATTTCAACAGTCTCGATCGTACGTACTCGATCCCTTTCATTTTGAAACAAAATGATCATTGGTTGATTCGAAATCCATATTTACATACCGCCCGCCCCATATAGCCAAATACGGTATGATAACCTACGTCATTCTAATCGGATGTTTGCGGTCTGCAAATCGATTTCTATACGTGTTTCACAAGTCTGTATTTTCAGACAAAAATCGCGGTCGAAATAAAAACAAATAAATAAAAAAAAAAGATAATAGTTACAGACTTGGGGCAAGTCTAAATGCCATGCTAAATTGAATGTCTATTTATCTATTTTTGAACATGCAATTACTATAATTTACAGTAAGGAGCCCAATGCTCTATGTACTTTTTGCTGGTAGAAAGTTAAATTGATATTCCCGCATACTGTATAACAATAACTATATTTATTAAAACATGGTTATGTAAATTGAATGTCTATTTATCTATTTTTGAACAAGCAATTAAATTAGTATAATAATAATAATAATAATTATTATAATACTTTTACAGTAAGGAGCCATTGATTGCCTTAATAGTAGACTTATTTTGTAAATAATGCTGGTGTGTGAGGATTGTATGTACTTTTTGCTGGTAGAAAGTTAAATTGATATTCCCGCATTAAAACATTGAAATTTTAAAAGATGAATAATTCATTATATTATATAATTTTTTTTTATTGTTATGTAATATTTTAAATCTTGTGACATAGGTAATAGTTTTAAAAGTTATATAATTGATTTCATCAGCCTATGCGATTGCCTATCTTTCACCTTGTCTTGCCAACCCCAGGCATTACATAGTATTGTAAGCATTTTAGACCACAAAAAATACCACCGTCTGTATGCATTGTATTTTAAGATTATTTTTCTCATGCAAGTGTGTCTGCCAGAGCATAACCTTTGACCTGAGACTTGCATACAACATGTTCACACAAGATCGGGTTATGGTTGTTTTCGAACATTTTGAAAATTCATTCATGATTTCATGCAGGGCTTTCAATCAAATTTATTCGATTAATACTAATAATGGACATTTTAATTTAGTATACAATTATTGTATGTTTGTTTTAGGTACTGAAGACTTGTGGGCACTTCTACTAGGTTTAACCGCGGTGCCTGCTATTTTTCAAATTTTAGTTTTGCCATTTTGCCCGGAAAGTCCAAGATATTTGCTTATCAACAAAGATCAACCTAAGGAAGCAGAAAAAGGTTTGGGTTTTTTAATAAATTGTTTATTTAAATCAGGAAAAACATTTTTTTTGTCAGTAGTGCCATTTCTAGAGTTGCCATCACAGACTATCTTTTTTTAACGTTTTTATTATCGTTTTTTATTTTACTGTTTTCCCCCCTCAGCATTTTGTCAAAATTAATTATGATGAGATTATGGCGAAAAAGCTAAATGAATGAATTACATTTTCTCCCCAGCTCTGAAGAGGTTGCGAAACTTGAATGATGTGAGCTACGACATCAATGAAATGCAAGCTGAATATGATAACGAACAAAAAGAGGATAAGGTTTCCGTTAAGCAACTCTTCCAGATGAAGTCCTTGCGGCTTCCTCTTATCATCAGTATAGTCATGCAACTCTCCCAGCAGCTTTCCGGAATCAATGGAGTAATGTCAATTTTGTTTTCAAATAAAAGTTTTTAAGGAGTGATATCAGTTAAAACAAGCTATTTGTATATTTATCTATTGGATTATAATATAATTCATAAAAAAATCATTTTATTAAACATTTATAGTGATTAATTAGTTTGCAAACTCTGAGTTTTGTTACAAAAATGTCCAAGGTTTGGAAGAATACATGCCTCTTTTTACACTGCTGAGCTCAAATAAACTATTTTCAGTTTTCTTAAATAGATGTAGTACAGTATTGCTCTCTATCATATAAAGATACACCCTACATTCTTCATTTTTATGATGTTTCTATGTGGAAAACAATTGATCCAAATGTTATTTAGCAGATGAAATTGATATTTAAGTGTTAACAACATGTTTGTTTTAATTGTAGGTACTATATTACTCCACTTCTATATTTGAAGACGCCGGTATTGACCCTGATAAGAGCGCTTACGCAACTCTCAGCACTGGTACTGTAATGGTTATCATGACCATAGTCACTGTAAGGCTTGTTTTTTTTTACAATTATCTAGAGGAGTAGGTGGTCAATTAATTGTAACAATACCTGAAAAGTTATTTATAGACCAGCATTAGTGACAAAGGATAAGAAATATTGGCATATGTAGCACCCTCTATTGTTTTGTGTAGCAGAAACTATTTATTTTTTATATGATCTAAAGAGGTTTTCGGTAATAGGAGTCAATCAGACCTCCAGAAGTGCAATTTCCTTCCAATATTTTAGATAAGTTTATCTAATTTCTATTATATTACTCTAGATAAAGAAAAAAATTTTGGTCCGTAAGATGGATAATAAATTCGTGTATTGTTAGTTAAGTTAAATAATGAGTTGGCATCGTATTTTCCGCCTTTGGCACGTCCAACATCCAGCCCAGGTTTTCCAATACCTCTCCATTTTTAAAGGTTTGTATGTGTGTATGTATTTAAAAAAATTGTATAGCACCCTCTATAGCTTGAAAATGATTTTGAAAATATATTTCATTTTTACAAGTTAGGAGGTCAGCCTTAATCGAAGCAAGAAGAGTCCAAGGAGCTATATCTCAAAACAAACGAGTTAATAAATAATTATAAAACCTGAACTATTATTATTTGTGTCACTGTATCTTTTAGGAACAATGAGCAAGGATAAACTTGCTTTTATTTTAAACAAGTCCAATATGAAACCTTTGCCACTAGACTGTTGTACCATGCTACTCACAAATAAGAATGATTGTTATAGCACCCTCTATTGTTTGGAGTTGTAGAAACTTTTTATATTAGCATAAATCCTATCTTAAGCTCTGTCTACACTATCAATCTTTATTTGACAACAAAAATGTGATGATTTTTTTGTCAAAATAGTTTAATAGTGTAGACAAAGCTTTATAATGTATAAGGTTCTATGAATGTGTTTGTAATAGATTTAAAAGTTTCTCACATAATTTTCATTTAACAATTGTTTTTATTTTAGATTCCTTTAATGGACAAGACTGGACGAAGAACCCTTCATTTATGGGGTTTAGGTTTGATGGCATTATGGGCCAGCATTTTAACTGTTTCTTTAGCAACAAAGGTATTGTATTTTTTTTTTCTTAAAATCTATTTAATATATATTTTAAAAAAAAAGAAATATTGAAAGTAATTCTTACAAGTAAGTTTCAATGTGGCAGAAGTAAAATGTGAGCGAATAGGTCAGTTGGGCTGGCAAAAGGTGTCATGGTGGAAACCTTTTTTTGTGTAATTTTCAAGCTAGGCCAGCGTTACGACGGTTTTCCAGCTAGGCCTACCAAATAAGCCTACCTAGGCTAGGCCTAAAGACCGTCCAGGGAAGGACATTTGACACAAGCTACTTAGATAGTGCATTGTTTCTCTCTTTTTTATCATAATTTACCATAAAACGTACATTTAAGAACGAATGACCTGGTTTAATGGTTTTATTCAGTATATTTTAAAAACGTCAAAAATTGTAGTGACCGTGTCTTTAAATGTTTGTGGAAGATCAAGTAATCAAGACTATAGAACCATTGTGTAGCTTACTTGCAGTATAAACAAATCCAAAATAAAGGGAGTTACACAATAATTTGCAATTGTATGTATTTCAAAGAGTTTATATGAATACTCAAGAATGCGAACTAGGCCAAACTTTGCTGATTGCCATACAGAAGTTTCACTATTTTTTGCTGTTTCGGCTGTTTAATCTCAGTTTTATTTGCTGATTAATGTAAATTTTAATAGCTCTCGTGAATCTGATTGATGGTTGTTAAACTCCTTGTTCAGTTCATACATTTCAGCTTAAAATTATTTCCTACTTCTGCATAACGCATGCACAGTAGTTATAAATTGTTGTCATTACATTACACTAATTAATGTTTTTTATACTGCATTATGTTGCAATTCATATTGAAACTGTAAGTTGTTCTATGGTACATAACAAATATACATTCAGTATTTCACTTTCTAGCCTAATACAGTTTCCTGGTTTAGATATTGTATTACAAAGCACATCAGTAAAAGTTTTTTAAAGTTGCTTTGTTATAGTTGGTCCTTTCCTTTTATAACTTGTCAAAATTGCGATTTGACAATTTTTAGTAAAAGCAAAGAACTTATAACACAAGAATCTCCTGTTCTTCAATTTGCATTCAAAACACAGTATCGGAAGTACAGGGTTAAAAGGTCAAACTGGGCGACGCCATTTCACAGCATGGAGCAGCGCCCCCTCCAAACTAGGAAGTCAATTACTCTACCCCCCCTAGAGTATTAGCACAACCCCTCTATGATTTTGACTTTCTAATTTGATGCGGGCGCCCTACTCCTCAGTCAATTACTCTATCCCCCCTAGAGCATTAGCAGATCCCCTCTATGATTTTGATGCGGGCGCCCTACTCCATGGCTCACAATGGCTCCACCCATAGCTTTATTCTATCCCACAATGCCTTTCGAAATTGTTACGCGCTTAGGACGAACAGGAGATTCTTGTGTTATAAGTTCTTTGGTAAAAGTATAAAAGGCAATCAATTATTATATAGACAAGTTTACAGTAGAACTTTGTTTTATTCAATAAAAGTAATGTACCTACTGTACAACATTGATTTTGGAAAAAAAAATCAAGATAATATTTTTTTTATTTGATAAATATAAATATCTGTTTACATAACTTTCAGTAAATAATAAGCAGCTTAATGGCCAATCTATACAGATTATATAGTGGAAAAAAAAATATAGAATCTATGTTATTTCTTATTAACATTTACGTAGTGGACGGGCAGTTCGGGCAGAAATCCCCCCTCAGGATAGATACAGATATTACGTAGGACAGGCATACATTTTTCCCGCTTGCCGTTAACGCTCGTTTGTGTAAATTGCCCTTAAATATGTTTTAGAGTAATACAAACTGGTTTGTATTTGAAATACGCTACTATTAAATTGTTTTTTAATTTGTGGGGAAAACCCACATTTATTTTAATTGAACTTTCAATTTTACTTGTAAAAACTGTATTTAAAATTGTTTAATTTCTAAAATAAAAAAAATAAATTTACATATGAATTTTAAGAGATGTGATTCAATACAATTTCACCTTTGTAAAATTAGAACAGTACAGTATTTCTATCATTAACACATTTACATATATGTTTTTTCATTGATTTTTTAAAATCAAATTTTCGCATTATTTTTTTTTAATTATATCCTTAAAAGTCCTCCTTTGAAACGTTTTGTCTAATGGTGTGTTCATATAAAAGCATTCATTCATATCAAAGATTGGTCTGTTTGTGGGCCTCATCGGTACATATGTATCGTGTTCTAAGTTCGATACAGCTGCATCGGCAGTGTCCATAGCACATTCTGTATCAGAATATGTATTATAGCTGCTTGTAGAAAAGGTATCATTTGGTAAATGATACACTAGGCTTTCTGGAACCTGATCAGCTGAATCGTTGCCTGTGGAATAACGTTCATTATGGTAATGATAGGCGGGATTCTCTTGAATCTGATCAGCTAAATTGTTGTCTGAAGAATAGGTTTCATTGGGTAAATGATAGACAGGACTTTCTTGAACTTCATCAGCTAAATAGCTTTCTTTAGGTCTGCTATACACCAAGCCCTTTTCAAACTCATCTGGTGATCTGTTTGTACAGGGAAGGTTATCCATAGATGCACTTGGCAGCATATTGTCCCGTTGTTTGTAGTCTGAAGTTAATTTGAAGTTTTGCTCCATACTCTCACTAGATTTGGAATCAACTTTTTTGTGTAGTATGTCTTCACTTTTTGATAAATGATTGGAAATCTTAGAATGGAAATTAATGCTTTCATGACCGATCATAGGAGTGAGATAGAGGTCTTCAAATTCATGTTCTATCACTTTGGCTCCAGATATGTCTAGTGGAACTGAAGGTTTGTGCACTTCCACGAACACCTGCTGGATGGTATTTTCATGTTCCTGCCCACATCTTCTTTGTGAAACGTTGTCATCAGTATTTTGTTTATTATCTTGATCTTCAATTGCCAGTGGATTTTTCTCCATTTGTAATTTGGTGTCGTCCTTGCGTTTCCCACTGGGATTAAATGTCGATAAATGTCGTGCGCCGTGTGAAACTCTTCTTTCAGAGAGTTTCATACCAATGTGAATAAAATTTGGGAAGCCAATCCTTCGTAATAAGGAATTTGATGGCTTGCGCCCTCTTTCGTTGTCTTCATCTTGCTTTTCTGAAAAATCTGTATCTTTTATGTGCAAGTTACTTCCGCAGGTTTCACTGCAGTCGGATTCAAATACCACATTATCACCATGTTCACTGTCATCTGGTACATAATCTATGTACTGTCTTTTACAGAATTTTTTATAGCACATTGAAAATATTTTATACAATAAAGCAGTTCCGATGATGGCTGAAATAACAGCAATAATCAGTTCTTTCGCCATGTTTTAACAAGCAAATACCTAAAAACTTCAAAAACGTTGTGTTCCCTTCAAACTAATCCTAGTGTATATTTAGCATCCATTTTGTGTTGACATGCAGTATGATTTAGAATTGATATGTTATTATCTTTGCTTGCAGACATCTATTTGTCATTTTCTGATAATTTTGAACAGTACAGTATTTCTAGTATACTCTTCAAGATCTGAAAAATAAAATAAAAAATTTTAAAATAAATTCACAATTGGGCAGGTGGGAAGATTATTTGTTAAAAATAAAAAATATATAGTTGTATCAAAATTAACTAATGAATATTATTAATTACTCAGAAACAAGATGTTTGAGATACTAGACGTTTACATAGACATTTTTGGATTTTGCATACCATAAGGTCTTTATATTTTTACTTAAGCCTCATTCGCACTGGAATCCGGTCAAACTAACAGAGAGTCAAACGATTTGACCGGAAAAAATCCAAGTGCGAACAGCCCATGAAGTCTCACTCCGTAAAACTTACCGTCGCGGCCGGTCAATCCTCCAGAGTTAGATTGTCTCAGGAAGACTGACAGAGTGAGAGTTACGGGCCTAGAAAGTCCAACTTGATCGCAATTGGGTGTCCTTTATCGCTCTGCTGGGCTGTGACGCATGCGTATAATCAATGTGACCGGACGCTTCAAACAATTTGCATGTTTTGCTTTGTTCTTCTTTCTTTCTGGTTTTCGACTTTTGATCGTTTATACTGCTTTTATTCTGCTCATCATTACACAATTTTCTTTGCTTTCGTGGTGTCTACTGTCAGTTGCCTGCTTTTGTGCAGAATGGCTGATTTGTATGACAATTAACGCATGTGTTTCAGCGTGTGTCAAACTTTTTTGTTGGGGAGACTTACCGAGTGTAATTAGTCCAAGTGCAAACGACGGTAAGAGTTACCAAAAATGTTACCCGTGTCCTCGATAAGATCTCACTCTAAAATTTGACCGGATTAAAGTCCAGTGCGAATGAGGCTTAAAACAAACATTCTGATTATATATTGATACAGATATTTATGAATTTGGCATAGAAGAAATTCTAAGCCCAGTGATAGAAATTTACTTATTTTTAAATAATACAAATTACAATAAAAATTAAAATTTGTCTATACCTGGATTTTTTTAAATAATGTTTTGAGTGGTTTTGACTGAAAAACTTTTTAACAATTTTAAAATAATCATTAAAAATATTTTATACTTAATCAACAGAATAATTTAATAATACTTGTTTTAAGCTTCATAAGTATAGAATTCTGATATGTTTATGAACAGTAACTTTCAGTTTCATAAAAATAATAAGGAACTTAAATGAAATATTATACATTTATGTAGAAATGTAATATAGATAAATAAGCATTAGACATACACTTATTATTTATAGATTTAAGAATAAATTTAGCAATTTATTTACTTTTGAAAAAAGAAATAGAAAGGTGCAAAACAAAGTATTGATTTGGTTGTCCGCAGTGGGCAGTTATTCTTATTTTCTGTATTATTTGCCTTTCCTCCAATTTTGTCAGGAAGGGTTAAAATTTGTATACAATACATTTTGAATATAGACCTTTATATGAAGTTGTGCATCAGTTGTAGATATGAATTTATGTCAAATTATATGTACTGGATGCTGCGACGTGATTATCATACTGTATATGGCCAGTCAAATTTTTAAAATAGATGTTTTTTGTCTTTTGTACTACTTAATCAATGTTGTGTTTGTACGGATATTTTAGTATATTTTCTTAATGTTTGGTACCCCACAAGTTACTGGACATTTTACAAATTTTGCTTGTCCCTAACTTGTACCATCAAATTGAACTACACTCTAAAAACCAATTGGTAACTAATAGCATAAACATACCATGTATGACATGCGGTATAAATTTACATGTACAAAGTACGTATCGTGGACATTGGTAAAGTAACTGTCGCAAGAGTCTCTAAAGGGAGTAAGCCGAATATTGTGTACAGAAGTTTTGGCAGTTTTAAATGCATCCTAGCTACTACCAAATTGAAATATGGCAACCAAAAACCCTTTAACTTGTGCAAGAAAGAAAAATGAAACAAATAAATTTAAATATCAAATTGAGACAGCTAAATTGAGTATTATTTAGCCAGTTTTTGTATCTATTCTTTTAATAGAATTAAGCATAATTTATATTATAGAAAGTAATGTCTGTTTTGTTCTATTAAAAAACTCAGTCGATCTTGTGTGTCTGTTTGTTTGTTTGTTAGAAGGATTACTCATAAAGTTATTGCAAGAACTTTACCAAAATGAAAATACAGATAGATATGGTAGGTGATCAAGGACAGGTGGGCAATCCGGACCACGGTCCCAATTCTGGACCACTTTTTAGTATTATTTTCAGACCTGCTAGTGTTAAAAGATAGGAGAGAATTTTCAAAAGCTGGCAAGCAGTCTTACAGTAAACAAGTAAACTGAAATTGTATGTTCTCGAGAACTACTTGTCTAAAAAATTTCCTTTTTCTACAAGAGGCAAGAGTTGTAATTTTGATTTGTAATTTTAAAACATAACATGATTTAATGTACAGGTTTTTTTTAAACGAGTAGTTTAAAAGACCTCTTTCTTTTCAAATTCACCCGTTTGGTTTTTCCGTTGCTGTTCTATTGTTAGTCAACTGAAGCTATTGTTAGTTAAAAGGCTTGTTACATATTACCATTACACCAAATTCACATACACATGGTTGTAGTAAAATTAGCCTAATCACAAACAGCATTAAGATGCAAAAATTAATTTCCAGTGAAATCTTATGTAGGAGAATTTTACAGTAGGCGAAGGTATGCACTCTAGGAGTGACGTTCTAGTTTACAAAGTAATAAACTTGTAGTAACCAAAGTAGAATAATTTTGACATGGTTCAAGTATAATTTGTACAATCAACTAATAATAATTGTACTCACCTAATCTTCACACTATATACATAATGTAACTGTTCAACAGTTTGAAATGAAATGAAACCAAAATCATTAATAAAAATCTATAATAGCATACTATTGATGTGAAAGTCCTAAAGAACCAATCAGATTAGTCAGAATAAAGATATAGTGTTATGTATAACAAATCTTTCAGTGTTCTGTATTATTTATGAAAGTAATTGTTATAAGTTTCATATTTATTTTGAAGCCATCAGTTTCATATAGAAAGTTCAACAAACACATTGTGTTAGTATATTTTGTGTATTTTCGGTTTTTTAATGTCTTTCTTTATATACAGAGGCTGGTAAATTATTCTGTTTTGTGATTTGTCAATTTCATAATAAAATAATAAGAAATGTACTTGAAAATCTAATTCAGTTGTGTTGAGTACAATATTTTTACTTTTCTACTATTCTTGTCATGGGTCAGGAGTGTCTTAACTGAACCTTGGATATTAAGAGATAAAATAATGTTTCAATAATTTGAACAAAAAAATATACTAAAATTATGAAATAATTTTGTATAACAAATTGAATACAACAATAGTATATCTCTGATTACTATCCACCACTTGGTCAAATGTGTTGATGATCAGCGGCAAATACATTTTTGTAATCCCTCACTTGTACTTTGGTAATGTAATGTTGTTTGATTTAAATAGCGCTTATAATTATACAATCAAAAGATTGTCTCAAGCGCTGAGAGAAAAAGCAAAAAGAAATTACAAAGAAAAAAGATGGGTTTTTAAGAGGGTTTTAAAAAATATGACTAGTGGATGAATTTATAATAAGTAGGAAGATTGTTCCACAGTTTAGAAGCTGCAAATGCAAAAGCTCGATCACCATAGGTCTTAAGGTGGCTGGGTGAATCAAAAAGTGCAGATTGATTAGTGGTCGACCTAAGAGATCTTTTGCAAACTGAAGATCTACGCATAATTAAATTGGATTATTTTCAATTCATGCTGTATCTACAGTATAAATATAATTGGTTTGGTATTCCAAAATGTTTCTTTACCTTTTTATCTTCCTTTAAAGCTAGTTTGAGGGTGACTTATCATATCTGGAAATTGGCCGTACCAATTCAGTCTTCTTCTTACCTTTACTGTTCCATTTTTCTGGTCCAATATGTCTGGTTTTATGAAAAGTCTGGTATTCTGAATGTTTTTTTTTTCAGGGTAAAAAGGAAACATTTTGGGAAAACTGTCCAGTTTTCAAAGAGTTTAGTATTGGGAGTGTGTATAATTTGTTCGCATTTAAATGTACCTTTAACTGTTACAAAGTATAAATCAGTTAAATATAAGATTCGTAAATGCATAATGTGATTTAAATATTTTTCAGGATTTGTGGGGCTCATCATCATACTTGAGTATTGTTGCTGTCATAGCATTTGTTGTTGCTTTCGCACTTGGACCAGGTAAATTGTTATCATTTAAATGTTCTATTATTTTTTGTTTTATTATAAAAATGTCTGTGCGAGACTCCCAATATACTGTATCATCTGCAGAAAAACGGATGTATAAATTCAATTATTTGATGGTTCAGAATATAGACCTGTAAGGGATTTTGTATTTTTTCTTTTTTTATTTAATCTACCATATTTAATAAGGGTGAATCCATCCAGCAATTGCTGATCATTAGGGACCTTCTGAGGTTCACAAGACAAACAAGATGCTCTACATAAACAAAGTCTTATTTCAAGTCTTTGAGAGTGAAGTTGTAATTTTGTCCTGACATGTGACGGGGGCTTAAACCCAGGACCATTGGAGTGGACGTAGCCTAGCATCATAACCACAACTCCACTCACAATTTTAGCCTAATTGTGCATGTGGCCCTTATAAAAGAATGTAACAGGGCTGTTACTAAACTGATAAATAAATTTAAAATCGCGGTTACATAGCCTGTAATATTTTGACATATAGATAGATTTGTGTAGGGGATGATTGTCATCCGTACTCTAGGCCACATTCACTAAGTAATTGGTGTAATCTGATCCTTCAAATTGAAGATATTTGATACTCTTCTAGATATTAAGTTTTGTTTACAGAGTGTAACATTAGTGCAACTATTCTCTGCATTTTGTCGCCTTTCTTGATAATAACAGCTAGCCGTGCATATTCAACATGTGTCCGCACTGTGTAAAATCGATCGATAAGTTTTGTCGTGAAATTGCATGTTTACAAATTGTAAAGTGAAACTTTAAGTGTGAAAGTGTAAATCCAATTTAATGATACTCTGGTTGTATTCTTAACATGCAATGGTGGGATTAACCTGTGACTATGTTTTATGTTTCCCTAAAAACAATTTAACTATCTGCTATGATAGGATTATATTAACCTGTAGCTCGTACGTAGCGGTGGTTTTTATTTTCAAAGTTTATTATACAGCATTATAGAATTTGTAAATTTTAATGACTTTGTTAAGTAATTAAATGTTTTATTTATTAGTTGTTATAATTAGTAAAATTAACATTATAGAACTGACTTTTCAATTTGAAAGAACAGACAAATTAAATTGTATTCAGAGATCTGAATGTGTGACACGTAAAGTTGCCCAAGGAGTTCAAAGAGATTAATCAGTTAGAGGAAATATGGCAAAATCAGCAATGTTGCCATGTTACAAGAGTTGTCGAAAAAACTAGATATAGATTATCTGATAAAAATCGTAGAAAGTAGGAAAACTTTTGCCATTTTTTCCCGGAATGTAATATAAAAAGCTCATGTTTTTGTGAAAAGTTGTCATTCTAAAATATCTGCTTTCAGAAATTAGAAGATGGTCCATCGAAAATGTTTGTGATAAAAAACTAAAACAATTAAAAAAATTATTTTCAGTATCAGGCTGATTTTGTAAATAAGACTAATATTCTTGTACAGTGCTTTGGTCTTTAGGAAAAGCGCTATATACTGTAAATCACTATTATATTATAATAACAATGCTAGATTTAATTCGTCACTATGGCGAATTATGTTATATGCATTGATTTAAATAAAGATAAATGATTTTTGAAAGATATATTGATTGATTGATTTTCAGAGAGTCTTTAATTATTTATAATATATGATAGGATCTTGCTGACGATCTATATTAATTAAAAAATTTAGCATATTTTCACCATTATGTTAACTTATACGTGCGTAGCCTGTCACTTTTGACGTGCTCGTATAATGCAATTTCGAGTTGGAAAGTGAATCAAATATGATGACATTATTAAAGAAAGGTTTTAAAACAGAAATCGGGCAAAAAGAGTATTAACGTTTAACGTGCAATGCGCATGCAAAAATCTGCGCACTCCTGAAACATACTCTAAATTCATCGAAATTAAATGTTGACAATTTTGAACATTTTAAGCACGCATAAATATAGGTAACTTTATTCCAAAAAATGTAACAAAACCACGCACTGTGAATTTACAAAATCTGATACGTTCTTATATGCATGCATCCTACAACAACAAAAAATATAAAATAACGTAAAAATAAAGATTCAAAATAACAAAAGCCACTTATTTCTGTTGCTGGCAATCTCACGCAAATTAATTAGGTCGTTTAAATTATTTATCTTAAAATTTCTGATAAATAAATCATTTCTAAGTGTACTTAACAGATTGGTTTGATGTTTTCCAATTCGCCCTTTTATTGGATTAGAGTGTACTATACCAAACACCAATGCTGAAAAAGCAGGAGTATCTTCACTCATTATAAGTATATGGCCATAGACCACCTAAGTTTATTTACATTCTCAGATAAAGGTTTAGTATTTGTTACCAAATATAACTTATTATTGCTAATCTTTTTCAGATATTTCACATTCGCATGCATTACAGTATATGCGCTACGCTCGAATTGTATTGCCATATGATGAAATATGACCTGAAATTTATGAGTACCAAATTTTGTTTAATTGTGATTCATGCTTGTGAAGATATGATTACAAACGTGTTTCGTTAAATCCCGCGTAGACCACGTAATTTTTGATTGCGCACCATGAAAACATAACCACATCGATTCCTGGTGATAAGGAATACTCTGAAAAATTGACTTAGCTAGACGAAACTGATATCAAGATAATTGACGGGCAAAATAGTGCTAAGGAAAGAATAAATAAATAAATAAATAAAGATCCTGACAGAATCAATATGTATACATGATAATGCATATAACCTAATAAATAACATGCAATAATAGGTTTTATTAAAGCCCCCTTCCCTACGTTTTTTAGATCTAATTTAAGATCACAAACTATATTTAATGTAAAAATAATACTATATGGTCCTATTGCGATAACTTTTTTCGTCTTTAAACGGTTAAAAATGTGAAAAATAAGTTATTCTAATAATTATAGCGGCCCGCTATAAATCCCAAAATGCATTGCGCGCGGATTGATATTTTTGTTTTTCACCTGTAATTCGCCCACTTTTCGATCGATCGTGAGGCCAAAACAAATGGAAGACTCCTAACATTTCAGTGAAAATACCGGGTTTTCCCCAATTTGTATCAATGGAGTCTGGCAAAAATAGAAAGACAATTAATGCAGCAACTATACAATGTCAGGCTAGGTATATAGCCAGCGTACGATGTTCGTACGTTACCGATGTTTACCAGCTAGGCCTACAAAACTAAGCCTAGCTAGGCTAGGCCTAAGACCGTCCACGAGAGGTCGATCGCCGCAAGCTACTTAGGTAGTGCATTGTTTCTCACTTTTTATCATAATTTACCATAAAACGTACATTTAAGACAAGGAATGACATGGTTTAATGTTTTTAAAGTGATATGTATTATTTTCCAAAAAACGTCCAAAATTGCAGGGAAGGGGTCTTTAACCTGCGACTTTTCTTTTCATGTTGCACTAAAAAAAAAATGTAACTATCTGCAATGGTGGATTAGATCAACCCGTAGCTTTGGTTTTTTTTGTGTAGTTTTTGTATGGAATTTGTAAATTGTAATTGGCTTTATTAAGTAATTAAATGTTTTATTCAGCATTTTAATTTGTATGCATGTATTAATTGTATGCAGAGATCTGAATGTGTGACATGTAAAGTTTGCCCAGGATTTTAAAGAGATTGATATAAAAAGCTCATGTTTTGTAGAAAGTTCCAAAATAACCTATATTAATCGCTTTTGGAAATTATAAGAGGCTGCGAAACTGACAATTAAAAAAATAATAATTTTCAGGTAAAAAAGAAAGAAAAATAAAAGATTGTTTGAATAAAATATTGTAATGGCAGCAGTATTTTTAATTAATTTTACCATTTTCTTTTCATTTGTATGTATAGGTTCGATTCCCTGGCTTATCGTAGCAGAGTTATTCTCTCAAGGACCAAGAGGAGCTGCTATAAGCGTAGCATTCTTCATTAATTGGTCAGCAAATTTCCTAGTTGGATTGACCTTTCCGTTCCTACAGGTATGTGGTGTTGGTTATCCAAGTAATGCTCATTCAATGTACTAGAGTTCATTTATCCGCTATATATTAACAACAGTATTATTCTTGTTGTGTTCGTATTGTCCTGTAGTGTAATATTGTAATAATTATTTTTTTTTTATATTATTATTTAACTTTATTTATTATTCATTATTAATTTTTTAAACCAGGTTTAAAGCTCCCCTGAGCTTATTTGGTTTTCTGCCAGGCTTTGAATCTAATTAATTTAATAATTTAGATAATAATCTAAAGTATTAATTTGTTTTATGGATTGTAAAATAAAAATGAATGAATAAATATTAATATGTTATATATCCGTATTAAACAAGTTATTTATGTCTGTTTCTAGAAATCATTGGATGCATATGTTTTTGTTATCTTCATCATTTTACTTGTAATCTTTTGGCTGTTCACGTACAAGTTCTTACCTGAAACAAAAAACAAAAGTTTTGAAGAAATATCTGCAATTTTCCGCAAAGAGGCGGGAAAAAAAGATGAATACGTAAGTATGGCTACGACTGAGAAACCGGAAAATCAAATATAACCTTTGATTTCTGCGTGTTTTCGTTGTCTATTGTAGACTATGGTCATTGACACTACATTATTTATCCAAACTTAAAAATTTATTATGACACCGACAGTTATATCTTTACTATTGCAACAGTATTTGTTTCTTTCCAAATAATCAATCTTTATTCCAACACTCAAAAGTATATTCGATATTTTTCATTTGATGCATTAAAAAAATGTTTAAATGGTAGTACTGTAGAATTCCAAAATAATCAATCTTTATTCCAACACTCAAAAGTATATTCGATATTTTTCATTTGATGCATTAAAAAAATGTTTAAATGGTAGTACTGTAGATTCCTTTTATCCCGTGGTTAGGATAAATGGAGTTACAACATCCTGTGATAGTTTAAATAGGATGAAAAGGTCATGTTGTATCAGTAAAATACGTATTTACAATTAAGAGGTTTCTGAAATAGCACCCTTTTCAGGCTGACTACAGTAAATAAAATAAAAATACAAACATATTTTGAGCAACCAATTTCAATTTAACCATTCTCATTCTCTACAAACTGAAAAACGTAGAATCTACGCCGCCGTAATAGCAATCAAGTGTTGGGCTTATTGCAATATAGACATTCTTTTATTTTTTTCTGTGTAGTTACGATACTGTTTAAAATATGAAATTAATTAAGAACAACGCACAAACGAATGCAATGCAACTAATAATATATATTTATACCAATGATCAATTCTTTCAGTTTTGTAGAGAAGGTATTAAGTTTACCAAATAAGTCACGGACGAAGAAGTTTAATATTAGGAGGATGAGTGTGTTTTGAATAGGTTAAGATATTGTCCCTTAATAATTTAATGAATTATTTACAGAAATAATTTATGGAATAATGACCGTTATTTCAAATGTTTAATTTTATGGTGTAGTGATGGCTGAAAGTAGTAGAAACTGCGTCGGCTATCGATTGGCGACGATTGGCGACTATGTCATGTTTATTCATTGTGCGCATGTGGAGATATTGGGACGTGTTTCCTTGCTCTCCACATTTTTGATAGTGTCTACTAGGTCCAGGCGACGACCGACGCCAAATCAATTTAGGTCGTCAATCGTCTAAAAATCGAAAGCTATTTAGTGGTAGTTAGTGTGCTCTTCGGTTCGTATTCGGAAATTCTTCAAGATTCTAAAACTATTAGTTAATTTTGTTTTTTCTGTTTCTACTTTTTTGTTAAGCTTTATATTTTGGTAATTTTATTTAATATTGTTTTTAAAGTAAGGAAGAATATATTTGAAACTGTAAAAAATAAAATCCAATTCAGCTTTAATATAAATTAAATACATTTGATGTATTTCAAAAGTATCATTAAAACTTTAATAAAATTAGAGCAATAAGTTTATGGAATGTATATAAGGTAAAAGTAAATGAATGAAGGGAAAGAGGATAATAGGTATTTATAACAACATGCGTATATATGCATTGGTGCCTAGTGTACTATAGTAGGGAATACTAAGTAAAATAATCTCGCTCTTCCCTGATATTAATTACTATGAGTGAAACTGTTTGGTACAAATGAAATCTAACTATTGATATTATTATCATTTAATAACTTTGTATTATACACAGAAGATGCTGGGTAAATATTTGATTTAATCCCATTATGTGAGCAAAGATCAATATTATATTATTATAAGTATATTTTAATATTATTTAGTGTTTATTTCTGGTATTTATCACTGACAATGCAATCTGAATTTATTTGGACACAATTCAGTTGTTATGTTCATAAATTCTCCATGGAAAAGAAGCGGTACTAAGATTATAACCCTGGCCGATTTTTCATCAGTTTTGATGACTTATAAAATGACGTCCTATGGCTGCTGTCACAGATTCATGTTAAATCCTCCATGGTTGGACCAAGGAAGGATAACAATTAATGAATTTGCCTTACAACTTGATCAGTGTGCCAAAAACGTACTTATCATTGTCATACAATCGTGTAAAACGACGTTACATGCATGGCTTTCACAAATGCATGATAAATCTTTATAAGCAAGGAAGACAATGAGTGCTCAAACACTACATTGTTATACTGTATTCAATATAATACTACAGCTAATATTACGATGGTCAGTGGATCGATAAACGTACCTTCCTCATGGTTGATATATCTAAAATCAGATCAAGACATTCATGCCCACTTTAGCGTAAGATTTAGTTCTGTTGGCTACTCTAAATACACAGTATATCAATTCAATTATCCCATAAGACAAAATCACCTTGTTAGAAGATACTGTATATTTATTTTTGGCTTTTCATTCGGTACCTATAATTTCCTGCGAGAAATTGTGTATACTGTACTGCATTTGTTTTTGTAACAGATTTGAAGAAGCAAAAGTTTTTTTTTAGGTTTTAAGTGTGTTTTTACTGAAATGTGTAAACTATAAAATGAGAAATTAAAATACGGTTCATAAAGTACTATAAATGTGGGCATTTCCTTTCTTTAAAGGTTTTTTTTCCACTACGCGAATTTACGTTAGACCGCTCACAGATTCGCTAGTGGAAAGCAAGCTTAAAAGTGACTGTTACTATCTAAGTTTTACAGCTATTTTACTATATTTTTGTTACACTTATATTTTGGTTACACTTAAAATTAAAGATGTATTGTCCCTTTGACTAATTCCAAAAAAATAAAAAATAAAAGATTTCGAAAAAAGGTGGGTCATTTTGAAGTATCATAATAGTTATTAACTATCACCCAAAAATTTTCGAAAAAAAAAATAATTAACTGAAATACAGACGTTTTTTTGTTTAAAAAATAACTTTGACTTCCAGTCAAAGTTTTCAATCAAAACATATCCCATAATGAAACACGCTTGTTTGGCTACTCTGTATGCATAATCATAAAACTTCCTCATGATCTGTGTGAAAATACCTTCTTAACCGTGACGAGTTGTAAACAATCCTAATTTAGCATATACATAATGCATACTCATGGTTTGAAATCTTTGTTTACTTTCACTCGTGACGATTTTCCAGATGAAATGTAATCAAACTAATTTACCTGTTAATTACGTAAACTTGTTGTTTTTGGCTCAAATTTTCGACTTAAAGTGAATAACTTTAATATTACTTTGATATGGCCACTTTAAATTTAGAATATTTTGACCTTCATTTTTTTGTGTTTCAAGGGACAATACATCTTTAAGTAGTAGTGTTAGAAGTAGTAGTGTTAGTAGTAAGTATTACTGAGATCTTTTCAAATCAGCATTGGTGACGTATCTTTGATCCATACTAATTATTACGTAATACACTGTAATACAAATGTTACTTTATGCTTTTTGAATCATTGTTTTGGTAAACGTAGAATTCACCACCAGACAATAAATATATTTTGCACAAATGGTTTTATTTGTGAATTACAATTTTACGTTATATATGTACTATTAGTATGTTGAGAATATTACAATTTTAACAACGTAGAAGTGTTATCTTCTGTGCGGTTTATACAAACACGTTTTACGAATGTATTTATGTATCTATATGGCGTCCTACAAAGAACAGAGCGCCTAACAATATAGTAGCATTATTAATTAAAAAGAAAAATGTTAAGTTGATGTTTAATAGAGGTGCCGAATTCGCTTCTCTAAAGCCTGGTTTCCATAAAATCGCTACACCGTTTCCATTGAAATCGCTACACGCGCAAATGTCGCCGACGCGCATTGGGGAGGTCTCCCCCCGATTCATTGCAGACAAATCGGCAAAGTTCAACCATGTTCAACTTTGCCGATTTTGTCGGCGATGAGTCGTATACGCGTGTACCAAAGAATATTTAGCGCTCGCGTACTAGATCCCCGATAAATTCTAGCGTTTCCATAGAATCGCTACGCTCTGTCCGCGACAGCAGTCGGCGACACGGTGTAGCGATTTTATGGAAACCAGGCTAACATCGACATGAAGGGCGTTCCAGATCCGCGGCCTTAAGGCCCATTTACACTAGGGCGATAACGATCGACGATAACAAGATAAATATGCATTTTTCATACCTAAAAAAAAGAATTGTTAAAAGTGTTCATCCTAGAACTATAGGATTATCATCTATGCTGCCTTTGATGAAAATAATATTTCCACACGTCCAATCATTAATGACGTCATGATTAGTAAGAGCAATAATATCGTTACAATACAACGATTTTATTGTTTTTATTGATCATGACGTCATTTTATTGGCTTTTCAAAAATATTATTATTTATTAAATACAGTATACATGATTATCCTATAGTTCTAGAACGAAAACTGTTCTAATTTCTTTCGTTCTATCCAAGAAAAATGTATGTTTATCTATTTATCGTCGATCGTTATCGCCCTAGTGTAAATGGGCCTTCACTCGAGTGTTGAAAATAAAATTGTCACGATGTTGAGACATTATCTTCTGCGCGGTAATACAAACACGTGTGCCTGTATTTCTACATGCGAAACGTATCCCCCTAACGTTTGGTGACAGGCAAATCCCAAATTCGTGTTCGCGAGTCCAGTTTTCTGGACCAGCTTTTAATTAGCCTACTCATGGAGAAAGTAAAATGTTGAAGCGAACTGTTATGTTAAATTTGCAGTTAATTTTCCATTCACTTAGTATTAACTGTACTTTCTATACTGTAAGACAGTACAATATGCATGTTAGTATCTTAACTGTGTCCCTCTTTACCTGCAATAAAATAAAATAGTTATACTAAAAATTGATCTTCGTGACTAAAATGTATATGTGCATAAACTAATACAGGAAAGAAAAGAATAAAAAATGTTTGCTTATCAATACCGTTTATCGTTAAACTACTTTAAAGAGCAATGTCTAGGCCTAATAGTTATATAATACATTTATTTATTCTTTTTTTTTCAATATTTTCATTCAAAACATGTTTAGCGCGTGTGGTTACAATAACAATGTTATGTGTAAGTTCTTCTAAACAAGTAGTGCATGTTTTTTCCACTAGTGTTTTGCATGGAGGTTTAAAACAAACTTTAAAAGTATTGCGTAATTGATTTCAACGTTTGTCTCATATTTCAGACCCCACTTATAGTGGAAGATTGAAGCTAAACAGGTACTAGAAAACTATTTGTTTTGTCGTTATATTTATGAAGTGTGTCTTCAGTCCACTAATATTGCATATGCACATGGCACACTAACTATATTTTCTTAGTTTTCTCTTTCTATGTTAAAAAATAGAAGAGATTATTTTTTTTTGGAATTTTTGTGATTCCAAGTATTAAACATGGTGCTTTCTATTGGGTGGGAAGAAGGTGCTATATACAAAGTTTCACTATTCTAAAATATTGATATGCTATGAAGAAATAGAATTCTATGCTGTATTTAGTTGTTATAGACCAAAGTTTATTATATTTCGTATAATAGAATAAAAATACCAAATATTTAGCTGCTCTTGCCGGTGAGCTTTTTGCGGAACTCCTTTTCTCTGCCGGTAATAAACAGTGTATGTATATAATGTGTATTTAAAAGTTTTTTTAAATTTTTAGTTCATCTTTATTCGGAAGTATACCGTACTTTATTTGCTTTTGTTACAATCACAATGTTTTAAATAAGTTAACCTTAATTGTATTAACCTCTCTACATATATTGATCACACCAATTTTGTTTGTTCATTTTGTCCTGTCATTTAACCTCAATTTTATTAACCTCTCTACATATTGATCACACACATTTTGTTTGTTCATTTGTACCATTGTACCAAATACCATTTGTAATTAAGAAAGATGGAACATTGAAGGTAAAAGACTTTAAAAAGTTCCAAAGATCTGGGGTTAAAATAATTGTTTATTCGTTCATTTAAATTTATGGATTGGAAAGGTAATTCAAGATTAAGAAAATAATATGCTAATATTTTCGTGATACGTTATTCATTTTCTTTAATCTTAACTTTCATTCAATGTTTATGTAAGGTATTTCAAGCGTCATAATGTCTGCGGTAACCACTTAAAAATTATCGTTGATTGAAAATATTACACTTCATGACATTTATAAGAATCTCACAACATTAATAGTATTAAAATGCTCGACCACTTATGGAATTAGTATGTTATTGCTATACGGTCCGTCAAAGAAATATCATGACATGGACATTGTTGTAATATAATATAATAATAATATAGTAATAATATTAAATATAGTTAATGCTATCATAGAGGAATTGTAGTGAATATATGATAGTTCACTTGCACTAATGAAGGGCTAGTGTTGCCCGAAAGCTCTGCTAACCTTTCTGATCGTTTAAATTATCGTTTTGATTTAGCTTTTCGCTTTTTGTTTGTATCTCCATTGAGATCCAGCCACAGCATTGTCATTTTTTCAGTATTTTGCCTTTAGATATAATATAATATACACTGTAATTTCCCGAACGGTCGGTACTGGGTTTGGTCAACTATCCGGTTCCTGCTGCAACGAAAGCAACATGCGTAAAGCTAAGAAAGTCTTTCTGATATGTTAGTTATATAATGGACCACCGATACGTGGCTAAGTTGATAGAAGATTGCATAGACTTTATTCATCTGTACTTATGACTTAGGAGCAGGGTCAAACCAAGGCAATCAAACAATAACGTTCGATTTTACGATCAAATTATTTCATAAACCATTTATCCCTTACACTTTTACCCTGCGGTTCAATTAATATTCATCAGTGAAGAGCCCACCACTTAGAGTATGTATACGTTTTTCTAAATATTGTTTCCACTAACTTTCAGGACTAACATCAAATACACAATCTTCGTAAGTTTGCACAATCATCAATCAAATGATTTTTATAATATGGGTATGTTAAAGATATTATTGTCTCCCTAAACTTTGTTTAATTTTATTTTTAATATGCCAGTTTAATGTCACACAAGAGTTAGGCCTATTCACTTTGACCAAAAAATTACTATTTAAGTAAAATATTTTTTTAAACAGAAGTGAATAACTTTATTAAAACTGCAAAGTGACCTATTTAAAGTCTCATTTTATTAATCTTCATTTTTCTTGTTTTTGGGAGACAATACATCTTGAATGTCGGCCTATATCGCCTGATTATAATTACATACTGATTGTTACGCTTGTAAAGACCTCTCTGTTAATCAGAAATAGAGGAAATTACTACAATTTGACTTGTTAGGGAAAGCATTGCCTGACAGTAGGCATAGGATGCTTTTAAAGTACTTTGACATTTGAAATGTAATGTTAATATTGAAATTCAATGTATACGCGTTACCTGAAATGTTGAAGATAACAAAAATAATAACTTATTGAAGATCAAAAGAACTTAACTTTCAGCAAAAGCCACAGAATGGACAAAAAACAGGTATGGATGATTTAAAACAATTGTCGTGCAGTACGAGTTTGTATGTTTTACAGAACCATTAGTACTTATCGTCAATTCATACTAATACTCTGTATGATGCTTACAGTTGGAAAATACTGTATAATAATTACCGCCGTCTCTGACGATCAAGTTTTTAAACGTTAACCGTCAGTACGCATGCGTATTAAGCTTTTTCCTGCAATATTTATTTAATCCTATTTTATTTCAGTCCCCTTTTCTTACCTTCATCGGCGGAATGAAATGTTACAAGGACGAACTGACCACCCTCGGATATGCGAATTATATAATAGGCCTAGATAATTATAATTTGCCATCCCATGGTAACGTCCACAGAGCACCTCTAGCATTCGTGATTGGAGAAAATGCGTAACGGATCAATAACAACCAAACTTAAACACAATAACAGATTTCACTTAACGTATATGAATAATAAATGACGATAAATAATGATATTGATCATTAACACGTTATTATTGTATTTGAAAGAATCAATATTCAATTAAAGTGGGATGCCGTTGGTTCTATTCGCTGTAAATAAATGAATACCATCACATGTGTGTACAGCTAATGACGAAACGTACAGATTTGGCATATGATTTCGGAAGTTTTTAATGAGTGATGCTATGCCTACTGTACAATAAGCCGCAGTAAACACTGATGTTGATTTAGAAAATACAAGAAACATTGTTATCCCGAAATACTCATTGACTTTATATAAGTCCATGCAGCTTTTATAGGTAAGTTTTTTAACATCTTAAAATAAATATAAATAAATATTTACACATTTTTTGAATTACTGTAGCGTATGTATAACTTTTTATCTTAGTTAATATAGTGCATGTCGATAGTTTTGAACACTATAGCATAGTTAGACCGTAGGTCCAGTGTACACATCTAGCTCGTGTGCACTTTAAAGAACCTAGTACAGTACATCTTTTGAGACGAGTAGGGGGTTACTCCGGTGTATTAATACATCACATCCACTGATCACCAACTGGGCCCTCTGGGAGACCAGTCTTTGACTGAAGAGGTTACCCAGTATAAATATATATTTCAATCAATCTATTCCGCCGTTTCGTTTTGTCTGTATTATACCTTCCATGATAATTGCACCTAGTCTTATTGATGGTCTAGCTGTGGAAAATAACATACTATTATCTACTTAGTACTATCAAACGTTATGTGTCAAACAAATGTGATGTGCATGATGTCATAACACTACCATTATATGGGCACATCACACTTTTTTTTTGTCAGACTAGCGTAGATAGAACTTTAGGCTTTCTTTATAAGAAAACATTCACTGTTAGATAGCTTTGGAATTTCTCATGGAAATAGTTCGGAGTAGTAGAACCGTTTAAATAGCAACTAATTGAATAGGCTGCTATATTCAGTGTTATTATTATTATTATAACATTGTCTCATCACTAACCAAGTTGATATAAATTAGGTTTGTTTGAATTTGAAATGAAACGTATGTTAATTAAACGGCTTCTTACATCACGTTATTACTTGGTACCAAAAAAGAGCAGAACAAATCAAGACACGTATACGATTTATCATATATCATTTATTTTCCATATCATACACAAAAAAACGAATGCGTTTGAATTTAATAGCTTTTTTTCATCTGGGCAAGTAATTTTACGTATCGTTACTTAGCTATAGGCCTAATACTAGTAAGGTGGTAGGCTATAACCTAAGCATATCTAGGCTAGACCTAGCTAACAGTTTTTACTGTCGTTTTCTTTAAACATGTTTATACTAAAACTCTGTTTGAATTTTCTTGAATAATGTTGCTGACAAAATGTGATTAGTGCCACGTTTAACAACTATAGTTTACGTCAGATACAAAAGCGAAAGAAGAGAGAAAAGAATGACACTAAAAAAACTTTTACTCTATATTTATTTTTATTCAATTAGAGTTGTACACAATCGTAATTCTAAAGAATTGTCGTTAACTTTGGAAATATTTTTTTTTTCTCTAAATGATCGTCTCAGTAAAGCGTAAAGCTCTGTGTCTATACTATCAAACTTATGTGACAAACAAATATGTTGTGCACATATATGGACATGATGATGTTATATCAGTACTATATTTGGCATACCACTACCATATTGGGCACATAACACTATTTTGAGTGTAGACAGAGCTTAAATCCAGATAAAATAACACAAGCTTAACTCCAAATATAGAAATGTGTTATATATCTTTATGTTGAATTATGATTCAGTGAATGTTCTGGTAACTGACACAGAGTCGTACGTATTATGAACTATTATTATACTGTACAACTTACAATCACTTAAGAGGATTTTCTGTTGGTGGGCTACATCATCTTTCAACGCCCATATTTAATTGTTGAGGAATTAATACCTTTAATACAATGACGTAGATTCCAACATAAAAGAATTAACCGAATTCTTTTATTTTGTAAAATACTAACTAATTATCTGGAGGTATCAGCCAATCAAATACAAGCAACGCCTGTTAAGTAATGTAATACCGTTATAACTATCTGCCTTCAATGGTGTGAACTATTTACACCGAAAACCGACGAACTAAGAATATCGGAGTTACTTTAATCGGTATTGTAGCTTTTACTATTAACATTGAAGAAAAAAAGACAGGTAAGACATTTTTAACCTATTAAGTACACAGTACTTCGTTTTGTGAACTTTTAGAGTTTCAATTTTAAGAACTATTTAATGATTGTTCTCAAACCACGCTGTCATGCAGAAAAATCCTCCGTCACAATAACTGCACGTTTCGCTTTTTAGTAAATGTTAGTAATATTCGCGACATATTCTTAAATAAATAAATATTTGTATGTACTGTACTATTTTAATACACTCAAAGTATTTTCCTATTGAGGACGAAATAAAGCGATTTGATTCGAAAATCCCAGGACCGTACCAACTGACCAACAAGTTTGTAGATCATAGCGAATGAAAACCGGCGTTGTATCGCAGATAATTACTGCACGCTTTCCCATTATTGATAATAAGAATCCGAGGTAATTTGGCCCAAATCGATTTGGCCCAAATCGGTTTCTGGAGAGAGGAGGAATTAAACAAAATCAAACATGAAATTATTATTCAAAAGACACGATAATTTGACTTATGTATTACTTTATGTAATTATAAGGTGATGATACCAAATACAAGATTTATTCTGTTTTAAAGAAAACACTATAAAGCACAAGTTCAACAACAATTAAGTATAAACTGTTATTACTGCAGTAATTGTACTGTCTAAACTGTTATTACTGCAGTAATTGTACTGTCTATAGAGTCATGTCGTTAGGATGTTCGTTAGAAATACAGTAATAATAAAACTGGTACCATCAAAACCATTGAAAAAATGTCATTAGGCCTCTAAACAAAATCTTGTCATGGCATTGTTAATACAAATCTATATATACAATATTAAACACGGTTATGTAATAAATACAATTGGTGATTTAGCAAAGAAACTTTAATAATGATAAGAAACAATTATAAATATATATTTTCCCTCTAAATTTTTTACATTTTTTTTTTTTTAATATTCCATTTTAATGTGACATAATAGTTATATTAGGTAAATATTTACCTTTAAAAACTGTAAGAAATTGTAAAATTGACTGGAAGTAACTGGGGTTTAAAATGCACTTATTTGACTATAATAAGATAACACCAAAGAACTTATAACACAAGAATCTCCTGTTCGTCCGAAGCGCGTAACAATTTCGAAAGGCATTGTGGGATAGAATAGAGCTATGGGTGGCGTCATTGTGAGCCATGGATTAGGGCGCCCGCATCAAATTAGAAAGTCAAAATCATAGAGGGGATCTGCTAATGCTCTAGGGGGATAGAGTAATTGACTGAGGAGTAGGGCGCCCGCATCAAATTAGAAAGTCAAAATCATAGAGGGGATCTGCTAATACTCTAGGGGGTAGAGTAATTGACTTCCTAGTTTGGAGGGGGCGCTGCTCCATGCTGTGAAATGGCGTCGCCCAGTTTGACCTTTTAACCCTGTACTTCCGATACTGTGTTTTGAATGCAAATTGAAGAACAGGAGATTCTTGTGTTATAAGTTCTTTGATAACACGAATCGGAAATTGTAATAGAGTAAGTTTGTGTAGAAATAATGATATTTTAATGATGTAGTATATATTGATAGACACATAATTCCGGCTTACGGTATTATACGATAATATAAATTAATAATAAATAATATTTATGCAATACATTTCATTTGTTTATTTCACGATTAACAATCAATTATTATTATTATTATCCGTTATCAATAAATTTATAGTAACACCGTGTATTGGCCTAAATAACAAGATATGTGCATAATATGTATCTTTATTACCCTTACTTAGAACACACACGACAAAAAACAAATAATTATTAACAATATTTTTTTATAATGTATTTCTGAAATATATTCAGTTGTAAATAAAATACTACATGGACTTTTGTAATAAAAAAAACAGAGTCGTACGTATTATGAACTATTATTATACTGTACAACTTACAATCACTTAAGAGGATTTTCTGTTGGTGGGCTACATCATCTTTCAACGCCCATATTTAATTGTTGAGGAATTAATACCTTTAATACAATGACGTAGATTCCAACATAAAAGAATTAACCGAATTCTTTTATTTTGTAAAATACTAACTAATTATCTGGAGGTATCAGCCAATCAAATACAAGCAACGCCTGTTAAGTAATGTAATACCGTTATAACTATCTGCCTTCAATGGTGTGAACTATTTACACCGAAAACCGACGAACTAAGAATATCGGAGTTACTTTAATCGGTATTGTAGCTTTTACTATTAACATTGAAGAAAAAAAGACAGGTAAGACATTTTTAACCTATTAAGTACACAGTACTTCGTTTTGTGAACTTTTAGAGTTTTAATTTTAAGAACTATTTAATGATTGTTCTCAAACCACGCTGTCATGCAGAAAAATCCTCCGTCACAATAACTGCACGTTTCGCTTTTTAGTAAATGTTAGTAATATTCGCGACATTTTCTTAAATAAATAAATATTTGTATGTACTGTACTATTTTAATACACTCAAAGTATTTTCCTATTGAGGACGAAATAAAGCGATTTGATTCGAAAATCCCAGGACCGTACCAACTGACCAACAAGTTTGTAGATCATAGCGAATGAAAACCGGCGTTGTATCGCAGATAATTACTGCACGCTTTCCCATTATTGATAATAAGAATCCGAGGTAATTTGGCCCAAATCGATTTGGCCCAAATCGGTTTCTGGAGAGAGGAGGAATTAAACAAAATCAAACATGAAATTATTATTCAAAAGACACGATAATTTGACTTATGTATTACTTTATGTAATTATAAGGTGATGATACCAAATACAAGATTTATTCTGTTTTAAAGAAAACACTATAAAGCACAAGTTCAACAACAATTAAGTATAAACTGTTATTACTGCAGTAATTGTACTGTCTAAACTGTTATTACTGCAGTAATTGTACTGTCTATAGAGTCATGTCGTTAGGATGTTCGTTAGAAATACAGTAATAATAAAACTGGTACCATCAAAACCATTGAAAAAATGTCATTAGGCCTCTAAACAAAATCTTGTCATGGCATTGTTAATACAAATCTATATATACAATATTAAACACGGTTATGTAATAAATACAATTGGTGATTTAGCAAAGAAACTTTAATAATGATAAGAAACAATTATAAATATATATTTTCCCTTTAAATTTTTTTTTTTTTAAATATTCCATTTTAATGTGACATAATAGTTATATTAGGTAAATATTTACCTTTAAAAACTGTAAGAAATTGTAAAATTGACTGGAAGTAACTGGGGTTTAAAATGCACTTATTTGACTATAATAAGATAACACCAAAGAACTTATAACACAAGAATCTCCTGTTCGTCCGAAGCGCGTAACAATTTCGAAAGGCATTGTGGGATAGAATAGAGCTATGGGTGGCGTCATTGTGAGCCATGGAGTAGGGCGCCCGCTGCCCGCATCAAATTAGAAAGTCAAAATCATAGAGGGGATCTGCTAATGCTCTAGGGGGGATAGAGTAATTGACTGAGGAGTAGGGCGCCCGCATCAAATTAGAAAGTCAAAATCATAGAGGGGATCTGCTAATACTCTAGGGGGTAGAGTAATTGACTTTCTAGTTTGGAGGGGGCGCTTCTCCATGCTGTGAAATGGCGTCGCCCAGTTTGACCTTTTAACCCTGTACTTCCGATACTGTGTTTTGAATGCAAATTGAAGAACAGGAGATTCTTGTGTTATAAGTTCTTTGATAACACGAATCGGAAATTGTAATAGAGTAAGTTTGTGTAGAAATAATGATATGTTAATGATGTAGTATATATTGATAGACACATAATTCCGGCTTACGGTATTATACGATAATATAAATTAATAATAAATAATATTTATGCAATACATTTCATTTGTTTATTTCACGATTAACAATCAATTATTATTATTATTATCCGTTATCAATAAATTTATAGTAACACCGTGTATTGGCCTAAATAACAAGATATGTGCATAATATGTATCTTTATTACCCTTACTTAGAACACACACGACAAAAAACAAATAATTATTAACAATATTTTTTTATAATGTATTTCTGAAATATATTCAGTTGTAAATAAAATACTACATGGACTTTTGTAATAAAAAAAACAACATTTTGGTCAATTATTCAAAAGTAGCTTTTTGTAGATAAACCATTTTCAAAGTAGGGTAGTATACGGTAATAGAATAAATACTCTTTATGCAATACATTTCATTTGTTTATTTATTTCATGATAAAAGAGTGCCTTTCTATTTTCTGGTTAAATTAACCCAAATTTTGCTTTGTCTAGGCCTTGTTTAACTGTACGTAGTTTGTTTTTATTCTAAGCTTTATATATACCATTTATTTTTTTTAACCTTTATTTTATTTTTTAGAGTGAAAAATGAACAAATCAACGTTTTACACCGATTCGAATATTGTGAATGAGTCGACGACTGATGTCATAGAAACAGTTGAGGAGACCGACTGGGATGACGTAATCAAATCGTACTCCTATACAACTTCAGATGAAATTGTTATCTCAATATTTATGCCAATTGTTGTAATTATCGGTATTATTGGGAATCTAATGACAATCACTGTAATAGTGAAACATCCTCGCATGCGCACATCAGTCAACGTGTATTTAGCCAACTTGGCGATTGCTGACATTCTGTTTCTTTGCTTTGCTCCTGATCTAATATGGTCATCCTTTGCGCAAAGTCCATTACACGATGCATTTGACATGGGCATCGGAGAGGGTATGCTATGGTTTTGCCACATAAACTTTTACATCGTGGACACTGCGTTGCAAGTTGCAAGTTTCACAATCTTCTGGATGTCTGCTGAACGATATCTTGCAATTTGTCACCCTTTGAAATTTCGGAACAGTAAATTTGGAGAACGTTCGAGATCCATACAAGTCTGCGTTATAATGTGGCTGATATCCTTAACATGGCAGGCCCGAAAATTTACTTGGATCGCTATAGTTTCATATGAATTCCCATGGCCTGATATGTACAACGGGGCTCCAAATTCAACGACAGTATGTACTTACTGTGATGCGAACACCGACAGTTGTGATTTTCAAAATGATCTTTTTGTGGTCGATAGTTATTTATCGTTAACCCTAATAACAATTGTAGTTGGTTTCTATACAATAATTCTGATTACACTCAAACGATCAACCTTTGCAACATCCAACTCAACGGGTAATAAAGTAAGGTCAAAATCAGAAAAGAAGGTCTTTATGACGATCTTCCTAACTGTAACTATCTACATATTTTGTATGGCACCATTCTCAATTATGAACCTAGTGTATATCTACCATGACATTGACCTTAATGTTATTCTTCAGATTGTTAACATATTTCGTGTTGCACTTTATACAAATTCGTCCGTTAATCCTTTCATATATAATGTTGTAAATGAAATGTTTAGGAAAGCATTTGTCGATGTTTTCTGCAGACGGCGAAATAGCAAGAAGACGAGTGCAGTTACAGTGGTTTCACAGACAAACCCCGCCTACGTCAATGGATGACCATTTCATATATTTGTTAATAAACTGTCAAGTATACATTACTACAGTAGTAAATATTGTATTGCACCTTTTTCAGTTTCTAGTCTATGTAGGCCTCAGAGCTTAGAGGTTTCACGACATTAGGCGTTATATGAATCCATAATAAATTATATATTAAAATTTAAACAATTTTATTTTGAGTAATAAAGTTTCATTTTTTAAATCCCAGTGTTATTACGTATGTATTTCACGTGAGTATATATGAGTTACAACATGCCGCCCTTTCTTTTACCCGTTTCAATTCCTACTAAATATATGACAAACTGCATTGTACTCTGCCTGCTTCTTAACAAAATTCACACTTGAAAGAAAAGAAAAATTGAACATAATACAGAGCACGGAATAGACTGCTATGAGCAGTGCAGAATATATTTGGGATTTTTCACTAACTTATTTTTTGGTGACCGAATAAATATTATTATTACTATTTTCACCGTCGCGGCTAGTTTAGGTTCTAGACGGCGATTTGGTCTAATTTTTATAAAAAGAAAATAGTTTGGCAGACACGACGTGCCATAACAACTATACTTCGACTGGGAACTATTTTTTTCTATAGTTACGCAGTATGATTCGTTAGAATTCATGTTCTTTAAATAATAACTGCGCATACAGATTAATCACATCTAGGATCGTGAAATTTGCATAATTATAATGTATAAACCATAGAGGGGGCTAAATATGGCATATGAACATTTTCATCGTATTTTTTGCCAAGATCTACTTGTTCCCAAAAAAATTAAAATGCCCACTGGGGGCGCTAGTGTTAAAAGAAACAGACACGGGAAACTTTTTATATCGTCAACTGATTTATTTCCAAAATTGCATGTGATTAGATAATAGAATCGAAATTTAATATGAAGCAACACAGTATGAACAACCAAAAGAGCATACTCGTTATTGTGGCTACACTTATAGATGGTCCCTTTCCCACCAAAAGCAAAACTTCGGAGAAACTCCTGCGGTGTTTTGGTGTGAAAGGTAAAATCACTTTTCATAAGTCTCAGAAGTCATATAATGTTTTACTGATACTACTTATTATTTTTTAGACCCGCTATATATTTTGTAGGAATAGAAGAATTGATTGATCGTGTGAGGATGGCCTTTTAATCTAAAAACTCCAGAGTTTGATGTTGTTACCTTTCACACCAAAGCACCGGTGTGTCTCCGGAGTTTGCTCTCCGGAGAACGTTCAGCTGTTCAACCCCGCTGTTTTGAAGTTGTTTGATTTTATCTTTCACATCAAAACACCGGTGCGTCAACTCCGGAGTGTCTCCGGAGTTTTGCTTTTGATGTGAAAAGTGTATTTGTGTTTATATTCAGTAACATAACTGTCCGGCTCATCCTATATATTGGGCCAGTTATGTGGTACATATCATTTCGAAACCTGAGCTGCACTGACGAGATCTAATAAGATCGGAATATTATACTGTCTGCAGATTAGATAAAAACATACACTTAAAAAAGAACTATAAAAGTTTAATATAAAATGAAATAATATGTTTGTTGTATTGATGTTTAAAAATATTAACAGTAAGATCAGTGTAAAACATAGGCCTATCTTTCTTCCCAAAATACAGTAATATAAATTATTTATAAATCTGTTTAAATATTGTCGGACAAGCACGGCAGATATCTTTAACAGAATTTCTTCATAAGATTCACATTCCTAAGACAAGAATGAACTCGTTGTTCAAAAATTAATATTGAATAACCCACAAATAGAGTAATTTAATTTGTCCAAAAGGTTCTGGTTCTAGACGGTGGTTTGGTCTAATTTTCATAAAAAGAAAATATTTTGGCATATACGGCGTGCCATAATAACTGTACTTGAGCTGGAAGCTAGACTTTTTTTTTACTTATAGTTACGCAAATTATTCGTTAGAATTCCTATTCTGTAAATATAACTGAGCATGCACATTCATCGCACGCTAGGATCGTAAAATTTGCATAATTCTAATTCAACATGACTGAAACTGTACTGGGAATGTAATGTAGGCCTACAAATTATTTTGAAAACTGCCACTCATTATTATGGGTTGGGGTAATGGCTTAACACACATCTTAAACACATACTAAGAAGGGGGTTAGTTGGAAGGGGGATGGGTGGAGATACTAGATTTTGGAGGTAATAGAAGTACAACTTCTGGAATTGTACTGGGAAAAGTAACTATAGGCCTACTACTAAAGATTCTGGTTCTAGACAGTGGTTTCGCCTAAGTTTTATAAAAAGAAAATATGTTGGCATACACGGCGTGCTGTAATAACTATACTTGAGCTGGAAGCTAGACTATGTTTTTGTGCTAGAGTTACGCAATTTAGTTCATCATAATAGGGCACTCGTTAGAATTCCATGATTCTGTAAATATAACTGCGCATGCACATTAATCGCAAGTTAGGGTCGTGAAATTTACATAATTCATATTTATAGACTATAGAGGGAGCTATGTCATATGAAGATTTTCATCTTAATTTGTACTCTTTGGCTGAATGGCTATTCAAAAATTCATTTACGTCATTAGTTTCTTTTTTTCAGTTGATAGATTGTTTGCATGTATTGTATAAAAAAAAAAATACGTGAGCTAGAATCCGCCGGTGACATTAGCCAAAAAGAAACTGACACGTGATCCATGTTATGTAGTTCCCCCTATCAATTGTTATAGACCCCTTTTTAACTTGGTCACTTTTTCCATTTCGCGAAATCAAATTATTGGACTTATCTACAAAAAGGATTCAAAAGGGACGCGAGACTCATGTGTGTTCCCTATACATGCACATCAAGAACTATAGCCTACTTTTCGGATTGGTGCTGATGGGCAATGATAAGTTATATTTTAATTAAAATATAATGTTAGTCAAAGTAAAATTGTTCATGTTTATATATTAATTAATACCTTCAATACAATTAAGTAGATTCCAACATTAAAGAACTAACCAAATTCTTTTATAGTGTAATAACTAATTATCTGGAGGTATCAGCCAATCAAATACAAGCCACGCCTGTTAATTAATGTAATACCGGTACCGTTATAACTATCTGCCTTAAATTGTGTGAACTATTTTACACGGCAAGCCCCTTGCCGAACTAAGAGTATCAGAGTTACTTTAATCGGAATTGCAGCTGTTACTATTAACATTGAAGGAAAAAGGACAGGTAAGACATTTTTAAGCTTAAGTACACAGTACTTCATCTTGTGAACTTTTAGAGTTTTATTTTATGAACCGTAATTATTGTTCTCAAATCTCGCTGTCATGCAGAAAACAAGACTACACGTTTCACTTTTTAATAAATTTGAGTAATGATATATTCGCGACATATTCTCAAATAATATTTTTATGTAACGTACTATACATGGAATACGCTTTAAATGTTCCTATTGAGGACGAAATAAAGTGATTTTATTTGAAATCCCAGGACCGTACCAACCTGAGCCAGTTGTAGATTATAGCAAATAAAACAGTTATATCGCGTCGGATACTGCACGCTTTTCCTGTATTGATAATAAGAATCCTAGGCAATTTGGCCCAGATCGAGCCGATTGATCGATTTCTGGAAGGAATTAAACAGAATCAAACATAAAATTATTATTCAAAAGACACGATAATTTGACTTATGTATTACTTTATGTAATTATAAGGTGATGATACCAAATACAAGATTTATTCTGTTTTACAGAAAACACTATAAAGCACAAGTTCAACAACAATTAAGTATAAACTGTTATTACTGCAGTAATTGTACTGTCTAAACTGTTATTACTGCAGTAATTGTACTGTCTATAGTCATGTCGTTAGGATGTTCGTTAGAAATACAGTAATAATAAAACGGGTACCATCAAAACCATTGAAAAATGTCCTTAGGCCTCTAAACAAAATCTTGTCATGGCATTGTTAATACAAATCCTTATATACAATATTAAACACGGTTATGTAATAATTACAATTGATGATTTAGCAAAGAAACTTAATTGCAAAATTAATTTATTTCATGAAAAAAGAGTTCCTTTCTATTTTTGGTTAAATTAACCCAATTTTTTGCTCACTTGTGTAGGCCTTGTTTAACATGTACGTAGTTTGTTTTAATCTAGGCTGTTTATAGATATACCATTTATTTATTTAACGTTTATTTTATTTATTAAGGTGAAAAAATGAACAAATCAACTTTTTACACCGATTCGAATATTGTGAATGAGTCGACGACTGATGTCATAGGAAAAGTTGAGGAGACCGATTGGGATGACGTAATCAAATCGTACTCCTATACAACTACAGATGAAATTGTTATCACAATATTTATGCCAATTGTTGTAATTATCGGTATTATTGGGAATCTAATGACAATCACTGTAATAGTGAAACATCCTCGCATGCGCACATCAGTCAACGTGTATTTAGCCAACTTAGCGATTGCTGACATTCTGTTTCTTTGCTTTGCTCCTGATCTAATATGGTCATCCTTTGCGCACAGTCCATTACACGATGTATTTGACATGGGCATCGGAGAGGGTATGCTATGGTTTTGCCACCTAAACTTTTACATCGTGGACACTGCGTTGCAAGTTGCAAATTTCACAATCTTTTGGATGTCTGCTGAACGATATCTTGCAATTTGTCACCCTTTGAAATTTCGGAACAGTAAATTTGGAGAACGTTCGAGATCTTTACAAGTCTGCGTTATCATGTGGCTAATATCCTTAACATGGCAGGCCCGGAAATTTACTTGGATCGCTATAGTTTCATATGAATTCCCATGGCCTGATATGTACAACGGGGCTCCAAATTCAACGATAGTATGTACTTACTGTGGTGCGAACACCGACAGTTGTGATTTTCAAAATGATCTATTTGTGATCGATAGTTATTTATCGTTTACCCTAATAACAATTGTAGTTGGTTTCTATACAATAATCCTGATTACACTCAAAAGATCAACCGTTGCAACAGCCAATTCAACGGGTAATAAAGTAAGGTCAAAATCAGAAAAAAAGGTCTTTATGACGATCTTCCTAACTGTAACTATCTACATATTTTGTATGGCACCATTCTCAATCATGAACATAGTGAATATCTACCATGGCATTGACCATAATGTTATACTTCAGATAGTCAACATATTTCGTGTTGCACTTTATACAAATTCGTCCGTTAATCCTTTCATGTATAATGTTGTAAATGAAATGTTTAGGAAAGCATTTGTCGATGTTTTCTGCAGACGGCGAAATAGCAAGAAGACGAGTGCAGTTACAGTAGTTTCACAGACAAACCCCGCCTACGTCAATGGATGACCATTTCATTACATTTGTTAATATTAAACGGTTTATCAAATTACATTGAAGATACACATTACTACAGTAGTGAATATATTTGTTAATATTAAACCGTTTGTCAAATTACATAGAAGATATACATTACTACAGAAGTGAATATTTTATTGCACCTTTTTCAGTTTGAAGCCTATGTATAAGGTCTACATAGCTAGAGGTTTCACGACATTAGGCGTTATATGATAAATTATATATTATAATTTAAACAATTTTATCTAGAGTAAGTTTCATTTTTAAAATCCCAGTGTTATTACGTATGTATTTCACGTGAGTATATATGAGTTACACCATACCGCCCTTTTTTTTACCCGTTTCAATTCCTACTAAATATATGACAAACTGCATTGTACTCTGCTTGCTTCTTAACAAAATTCACACTTGAAAGAAAAGAAAGATAGAACATAATACAGAGCATGGAATAGACTGCTTTGAGCATGAAGAATATATTTGGGATTTTTCACTAACTTATTTTTTGGTGACCGAATAAATATTATTATTACTATTTTTACCGTCGCGGCTAGTTTAGGTTTTAGGTTTGGTCTAATTTTCATAAAATAAAATAGTTTGGCATACACGGCGTGCCATAACAATTATACTTCGGCTGGAAGCTATTTTTTTCTATAGTTACGCAGTATGATTCGTTAAAATTTATGTTCTTTAAATAATAACTGCGCATACAGATTAATCACATCTAGGATCGTGAAATTTGCATAATTATAATGTATAAACCATAGAGGGGGGCTAAATATGGCATATGAAGATTGTCATCGTATTTTTTGCTAAGATCAACTTGTTCCCAACAAATTAAAATGCCCACTGGGGGCGCTTTTTATATCGTCAACTGATTTATTTCCAAAATTTCATGTGATTAGATAATAGAATAGAAATGTAATATGAAGCAACACAGTATGAAAAACCAAAAGAGCATACTCGTTAATTGTGGCTACACTTATACATAGCTATAGGTCCCTTTCCCACCAAAAGCAAAACTTCGGAGAAACTCCGGCGGTGTTTTGGTGTGAAAGGTAAAATCACTTTTCATAAGTCTCAGAAGTCAAATAATGTTTTTACTGATACTAGGCCCCTACTTTTTATTTTTTAGACCCGTTATATATTTTGTAGGAATAGAAGAATTGATTGATCGTGTGAGGATGGCCTTTTAATCTAAAAACTCCAGAGTTCGATGTTGTTACCTTTCACACCAAAACACCGGTGTGGCTCCGGAGTTTGCCCTCCGGAGAACGTTCAGCTGTTCAACCCCGCTGTTTTGAACTGTTTGATTTTATCTTTCACATCAAAACGGTGTGTCTCCGGAGTTTTGCTTTTGATGTGAAAGGTGTTTTTTTTTGTTTATATTCAGTAACATAACTGGCCGGCTCATCCTATATATTGTGCCAGTTATGTGGTACATATCATTTCGAAACCTGAGCTGCACTGACGAGATCTAATAAGATCGAAACATTATACTGTCTGCAGATTAGATAAAAACATACACTTAAAAAAAGAACTATAAAAGTTTAATATAAAATGAAATAATATATTTGTTGTATTGATGTTTAAAAATATTAACAGTAAGATCAGTGTAAAACATAGGCCTATCTTTCTTCCCAAAATACAGTAGTATAAATTATTATAAATCTGTTTAAATATTGTCGGACAAGCACAGCAGATATTTTTACAGAATTTCTTCATAAGATCCACATTCGAAAAACAAGAATGAACTCGTTGTTCAAAAATTAATATTGAATAACCCACAAATAGAGTAATTTAATTTGTCCAAAAGGTTCTGGTTCTAGACGGTGGTTTGGTCTAATTTTCATAAAAAGAAAATATTTTGGCATATACGGCGTGCCATAATAACTATACTTGAGCTGGAAGCTAGACTATTTTTTTTACTTATAGTTACGCAAATTATTCTTTAGAATTCCTATTCTGTAAATATAACTGGGCATACACATTAATCGCACGCTCGGATCGTGACATTTGCATAATTCATATTTATAGACTATAGAGGTACTGGTACTGGTACTGTTCAAATAACCGTCTCACAGAGACATCTGGTAGCCATTGACTTAAAGTTGGCATTTGGATGTGTTACTTTTAAATGTACAGTACGAGAGTGACTACTACCAAATTGCACAGTCACAAAACAACTTATAAAACAGTTGGGAATTATCAATTTCTGTTGAAGCAGGCTCCAATGAAGTTGCATCTAGTAAGTTGACTTTGTTGTACAACTCTATCAAGTACTGATGGTACCTTCCGACCTCTTCGTTTATTTTGTGTTGTGTGAAAAGTAAGAATTTTTGTAGGATCTTCATTTTCTTTTCTAATTACATGTCTGATCCAGTTGAATTGTTGCTTGTAGACATATTCTTCTAGCGGTTGACAGCCAGTAATTTTGTAGAGATCGTCATTATCAATTACGTAACGCCAGTCTATATAGTTGTCATCTGTTTCTTCATCTGAGGATATGTCTACATGGTTTGGTGGGCAGACCCTTTGAAAGCCATTCACTAGCATTCTTCTTAGGAAGGTTTTGTATGTTGTGCTAAGTTTGGACATTTCACTTCCTGTTGCCCTCCAAGCATGGCAACCATAGGTGAGTCTACTCCTAACTAGACCATTAAGAAACATCATTCTTGTTTGTAGGTGGATCGTTCTGTTGGTAAGCAATGCCCTATTCTCTGCAAATGCTCCTTTGGCTGAATTGATTCTGTATTTTACTTCTTGATCTCCAATATGAACATCATTGTAGGTAGCCCATACACCAAGGTATCTAAAGTGTGTTAAGTTGTTAATGTGTACGCCGCCAATTTGTATGATGCATCTTGGGTATTCTTCAATTCCTCTTTCCAGTTCCATATAATGGTTTCTGTTTTGGGGGCACTAATTCTTAGACCAAATTCCAGACAAACTTCATTCAAGATGTTCACAATGGTTTGCAGTTCTTCTTGTGACCAGGAGCTTACAGCAAAGTCGTCAGCATAGCCACTTTCAAAGTCGTCATAGATGCCCCTTGACGGTGCTTTACATCTTTGAGCACGATTTGTAGCTTTAATAGGAATTAAGTATTGTATCATTAGGCCATCCAAACTATCATCTTTACAGCGTTGTTTGAACACTCTAATAACGTAATCAAAATATTGGTTAAACATGCTGGTGCTCTCAATACCACCCTGTCGCACACCAGAAGATGTTTCGAACTTATCATCACTCGGATCGTCGTCAGCAAAGTATGCTTTCGTTGAGCTGTACAGTGATTGTATGTCAATCATAGTAGTAGACTAGTTGAAGTGAAACCTATTACGAACGCTTAGGAAAAGAAGATGGGAGCTATGTCATGAAGATTTTCATCCTAATTTTTACTCTTTGGCTGAATGGCTATTCAAACATTCATTTACGTCATTAGTTTCTTTTTTTCAGCTGATAGATTGTTTGCATGTATTGTATAAAAAAAAATACGTCAGCTAGAATCCGCCGGTGACATTAGCCAAAAAGAAACTGACACGTGATCCATGTTATGTAGTGCCCTCTACCAATTGTTATAGACCCCTTTTTTACTTGGTCGCTGTTTCCATTTCGGGAAATCAAATTATTGGACTTATCTACAAAAAGGATTCAAAAGGGACGCGATACTCATGTGTGTTCCCTCTAATCCTATACATGCACATCAAGAACTATAGCCTACTTTTCGGATTGGTGCTGATGGGCAATGATAAGTTATATTTTAATTAAAATATAATGTTAGTCAAAGTAAAGTTGTTCATGTTTATATATTAATTAATACCTTCAATACAATTAAGTACATTCCAACATTAAAGAACTAACCAAATTCTTTTATAGTGTAATAACTAATTATCTGGAGGTATCAGCCAATCAAATACAAGCCACGCCTGTTAATTAATGCAATACCGTTATAACTATCTACCTTAAATGGTGTGAACTATTTTACACGGCAAACCTCTTGCCGCACTAAGAGTATCGGAGTTACTTTAATCGGAATTGTAGCTGTTACTATTGACATTGAAGGAAAAGGGATGGGTAAGACATTTTTAAGCTTAAGTGCACAGTACCTCGTCTTGTGAACTTTTAGAGTTTTATTTTATGAACCGTAATTATTTTTCTCAAATCTCGCTGTCATGCAGAAAGCAAGACTACACGTTTCGCTTTTCTTTTTTTTTTCATATTCTCAAATAATATTTCTATGTAACGTACTATACATGGAATACGCTTTAAATGTTCCTATTGAGGACGAAATAAAGCGATTTAATTTAAAATCCCAGGACCGTACCAACCTGAGCCAGTTGTAGATTATAGCAAATAAAACCGTTATATCGCGGCGGATACTGCACGCTTTTCCGGTATTGATAATAAGAATCCTAGGCAATTTGGCCCAGATCGAGCCGATTGGACCGATTTCTGGAAGGAATTAAACAAAATCAAACATAAAATTATTATATCTTTTATATTGCAATATCGTTTGGTATAACACATTCCCATCTAATTTAAACAAACTTCAAATACTACAAAAGAAAATCATACGAATAATTTCGAATGTTTCACATAGAACTAGTACAGATCCTTTATTTCGTTCTCTCAAATTATTAAAATTAACAGATATTAATATTTTCCAACAATGTCTATTTATTTACAAAAGCCAAAATGTTCTTCTTCCATCTCATTTACGGGATACCGTATGTTTTCTCCCAATTATGAATTTCACGGCTATTAAGAATCCTCAATAACCTTCATATTCCTTAATACAAAAAGACTTCTTTTCAACATAATATTAGATTTACTGGACCCAAGATATGGAACTCACTTCCTAACAAAATTACAACTTCGGCAAACAAACATAGCTTCGTCTTTAACACTAAACAATATTTAATACAAAAGTAAATTAATTAACTAGTTATATTCTAGGTATCAGTTTTTATTGTTTTCATATTACGTTATGGTAATTACTTTATTCCTATATACCATTTACTATTATTTACTAATTTTATTTTAGTTACTTTTTTTTTTGTTCAGGCACTTTCAACACAAGCTTTTGCTTTTTAGAAATTGTGCCTCCTTCATAATATTGTTTTATTCATTTTAAAGATGAGAAAAAATGGTATTGTTTTAACTATCTTTCTTCTTGTCATGAATTTTGTATTATATTATTTATTTTGTATATTATGAAGGAAATAAACGTTACTATGAAATGAAATTCAAAAGACACGATAATTTGACTTATGTATTACTTTATGTAATTATAAGGTGATAATACCAAATACAAGATTTATTCTGTTTTACAGAAAACACTATATTAAAGCACAAGTTCAACAACAATTAAGTATAAACTGTTACTACTGCAGTAATTGTACTGTCTAAACTGTTACTACTTCAGTAATTGTACTGTCTATGTCGTTAGGATGTTCGTTAGAAATACAGTAATAATAAAACGGGTACCATCAAAACCATTGAAAAATGTCCTTAGGCCTCTAAACAAAATCATGTCATGGCATTGTTAATACAAATCCTTATATACAATATTAAACACGGTTATGTAATCATTACAATTGATGATTTAGCAAAGAAACTTAATTGCAAAATTAATTTGTTTCATGAAAAAAGAGTTCCTTTCTATTTTTGGTTAAATTAACCCACTTTTTGCTCACTTGTGTAGGCCTTGTCTAACATGTACGTAATTTGTTTTAATCTAGGCTGTTTATAGATACCATTTATTTATTTAACGTTTATTTTATTTATTAAGGTGAAAAAAATGAACAAATCAACTTTTTACACCGATTCGAATATTGTGAATGAGTCGACGACTGATGTCATAGGAAAAGTTGAGGAAACCGATTGGGATGACGTAATCAAGTCGTACTCCTATACAACTTCAGATGAAATTGTTATCACAATATTTATGCCAATTGTTGTAATTATCGGTATTATTGGGAATCTAATGACAATCACTGTAATAGTGAAACATCCTCGCATGCGCACATCAGTCAACGTGTATTTAGCCAACTTAGCGATTGCTGACGTTCTGTTTCTTTGCTTTGCTCCTGATCTGATATGGTCATCCTTTGCGCACAGTCCATTACACGATACATTTGACATGGGCATCGGAGAGGGTATGCTATGGTTTTGCCACCTAAACGTTTACATCGTGGACACTGCGTTGCAAGTTGCAAGTTTCACAATCTTCTGGATGTCTGCTGAACGATATATTGCAATTTGTCACCCTTTGAAATTTCGGAACAGTAAATTTGGAGAACGTTCGAGATCTTTACAAGTCTGCGTTATCATGTGGCTAATATCCTTAACATGGCAGGCCCGGAAATTTACTTGGATCTCTACAGTTTCATATGAATTCCCATGGCCTGATATGTACAACGGGGCTCCAAATTCAACGATAGTATGTACGTACTGTGGTGCGAACACCGACAGTTGTGATTTTCAAAATGATCTTTTTGTGATCGATAGTTATTTATCGTTTACCCTAATAACAATTGTAGTTGGTTTCTATACAATAATCCTGATTACACTCAAAAGATCAACCGTTGCAACAGTCAATTCAACGGTTAATAAAGTAAGGTCAAAATCAGAAAAAAAGGTCTTTATGACGATCTTCCTAACTGTAACTATCTACATATTTTGTATGGCACCATTCTCAATCATGAACATAGTGAGTATCTACCATGGTATTGACCATAATGTTAAACTTCAGATAGTCAACATATTTCGTGTTGCAAGTTATACAAATTCGTCCGTTAATCCATTCATATATAATGTTGTGAATGAAATGTTTAGAAAAGCATTTGTCGATGTTTTCTGCAGACGGCGAAATAGCAAGAAGACGAGCGGAGTTACAGTAATTTCACAGACAAACCCCGCCTACGTCAATGGATGACCATTTCATATATTTGTTAATAATAAACTGTTTCTCAAATTACATTGAAGATACACAATACTACAGTAGTGAATATATTTGTTAATATCAAACAGTTTGTCAAATTACATAGAAGATATACATTACTACAGAAGTGAATATTATATTGCACCTTTTTCAGTTTGAAGCCCATGTATAAGGTCTACATAGCTAGAGGTTTCACGACATTAGGCGTTATATGATAAATTATATATTATAATTTAAACAATTTTATCTAGAGTAAGTTTCATTTTTAAAATCCCATTGTTATTACGTATGTATTTCACGTGAGTATATATGAGATACACCATACCACCCTTTCTTTTACCCGTTTCAATTCCTACTAAATATATGACAAACTGCATTGTACTCTGCCTGCTTCTTAACAAAATTCACACTTGAAAGAAAAGAAAGATTGAACATAATACAGAGTATGGCATAGACTGCTATGAGCAGTGCAGAATATATTTGGGATTTTTCACTAACTTATTTTTTGGTGACCGAATAAATATTATAATTACTATTTTCACCGTCGTGGCTAGTTTAGGTTATAGACGGCGATTTGGTCTAATTTTTCTAAAAAGAAAATAGTTTGGCAGACACGACGTGCCATAACAACTATACTTCGACTGGGAACTATTTTTTTCTATAGTTACGCAGTATGATTCGTTAGATTTCATGTTCTTTAAATAATAACTGTGCATACAGATTAATCACATATAGGATCGTGAAATTTGCATAATTATAATGTGTAAACCATAGAGGGGGCTAAATATGGCATATGAACATTGTCATCGTATTTTTTGCCAAGATCTACTTGTTCCCAAAAATTAAAATGCCCACTGGGGGCGCTAGTGTTAAAAGAAACAGACACGGGAAACTTTTTATATCGTCAACTGATTTATTTCTAAAATTGCATGTGATTAGATAATAGAATAGAAATTTAATATGAAGCAACACAGTATGAACAACCAAAAGAGCATACTCGTTATTGTGGCTACACTTATAGATGGTCCCTTTCCCACCAAAAGCAAAACTTCGGAGAAACTCCGGCGGTGTTTTAGTGTGAAAGGTAAAATCACTTTTCATAAGTCTCAGAAGTCATATAATGTTTTACTGATACTACTTATTATTTTTTAGACCCGCTATATATTTTGTAGGAATAGAAGAATTGATTGATCGTCTGAGGATAGCCTTTTAATCTAAAAACTCCAGAGTTTGATGTTGTTACCTTTCACACCAAAACACCGGTGTGTCTCCGGAGTTTGCCCTCCGGAGAACGTTCAGCTGTTCAACCCCGCTGTTTTGAAGTCGTTTGATTTTATCTTTCACATCAAAACACCGGTGCGTCAACTCCGGAGTGTCTCCGGAGTTTTGCTTTTGATGTGAAAAGTGTATTTGTGTTTATATTCAGTAACATAACTGGCCGGCTCATCATATATATTGTGCCAGTTATGTGGTACATATCATTTGGAAACCTGAGCTGCACTGACGAGATCTAATAAGATCGAAACATTATACTGTCTGCAGATTAGATAAAAACATACACTTAAAAAAGAACTATAAAAGTTTAATATAAAATGAAATAATATGTTTGTTGTATTGATGTTTAAAAATATTAACAGTAAGATCAATGTAAAACATAGGCCTATCTTTCTTCCCAAAATACAGTAGTATAAATTATTTATAAATCTGTTTAAATATTGTCGGACAAGCACGGCAGATATCTTTAACAGAATTTCTTCATAAGATTCACATTCCTAAGACAAGAATGAACTCGTTGTTCAAAAATTAATATTGAATAACCCACAAATAGAGTAATTTAATTTGTCCAAAAGGTTCTGGTTCTAGACGGTGGTTTGGTCTAATTTTCATAAAAAGAAAATATTTTGGCATATACGGCGTGCCATAATAACTGTACTTGAGCTGGAAGCTAGACTTTTTTTTTACTTTTAGTTACGCAAATTATTCGTTAGAATTCCTATTCTGTAAATATAACTGAGCATGCACATTCATCGCACGCTAGGATCGTAAAATTTGCATAATTCTAATTCAACATGACTGAAACTGTACCGGGAATGTAATGTAGGCCTACAAATTATTTTGAAAACTGCCACTCATTATTATGGGTTGGGGTAATGGCTTAACACACATCTTAAACACATACTAAGAAGGGGGTTAGTTGGAAGGGGGATGGGTGGAGATACTAGATTTTGGAGGTAATAGAAGTACAACTTCTGGAATTGTACTGGGAAAAGTAACTATAGGCCTACTACTAAAGATTCTGGTTCTAGACAGTGGTTTCGCCTAAGTTTTATAAAAAGAAAATACGCTGGCATACACGGCGTGCCGTAATAACTATACTTGAGCTGGAAGGTAGACTATGTTTTTATGCTAGAGTTACGCAATTTAGTTCATCATAATAGGGCACTCGTTAGAATTCCTATTCTGTAATTATAACTGCGCATGCACATTAATCGCAAGTTAGGGTCGTGAAATTTGCATAATTCATATTTATAGACTATAGACGGAGCTATGTCATATGAAGATTTTCAGCCTAATTTTTACTCTTTGGCTGAATGGCTATTCAAAAATTCATTTACGTCATTAGTTTCTTTTTTTCAGTTGATAGATTGTTTGCATGTATTGTATAAAAAAAAATACGTCAGCTAGAATCGGTGACATTAGCCAAAAAGAAACTGACACGTGATCCATGTTATGTAGTGCCCCCTACCAATTGTTAATTTTAAATAGTATCATTGCAAAATATTTAAGTAAAAAACGAGGTAGGGTATTCTGCTGTTTCATTGATCTCAAGCGTGCCTTCGATAGTATAAATCATAGTTTTCTTTTACTTAAATTAAAACGAATAGGTGTAAATGGTAATATGTACAATATAATTCAGTCTATGTATAACAATTTGTCTGCACATGTAAACATTGGTAACAAAGTGAAATTTCCATTTGACTGTTCTATTGGAATACAACAAGGTTCACCTTTATCCTCTTTACTTTTCAACATATTTATGAATGATTTAAGTTATGATCTAAATCAGAGTAGAGATAGCGACAAAATACAAGTTGAAGACAGCTTTATCAATCATTTATTATACGCTGATGACTTAGTATTATTTGGAGATACGGTAAGGGGCTTACAAATTTTAATAAATAAACTCGAACATTTTTGTGACACATGGGGTCTCAGTGTAAACATAAATAAATCAAAAATAATGGTATTTAAAAAGGGTGGGAAACTAAAATATTTTGAAAAATGGTATTACAGGAATATTCAAATGGAGGTTGTTAAGACTTATAATTATTTAGGAGTGGTATTTGGTTCAAATGGCCAGTGGAACAAAGCACTTGAATATAATTGTCAAAAAGCAAACAACGCGTTATTTTCCGTTAAATCTTTTATTAGTCGAAATATGAAATATTTACGAGAAAATACATGGAATTATATTTTTGACACAAAAATATTACCAATTTTAATTTACGGCAGTGAAATATGGGGTTTTCTAACCAAATAATTACTAATAATTTCCACACGCGTTTTGCGAGGTTTATTTTGAACATTGGAAAAAGTGCCACTAGCGCAGCCGTAACTACAGAATTAGGCAGAGTTTCCTTGCATGTCGATTGTTTAATTTCAATTATTCGTTTTTGGTTGCATATTATTGACATGGATAAAAATAGATTTATTTTTAAATGTTACAGTTTTCAGTTAAGAAAAATTAACAGAAATGAACATTGCTGGGCTAGTCAGGTAAAACATTTACTTTGTTCAACCGGCTTTTGTTATGTTTGGTACAATCAAATGATTGAAGACAAGAAATTATTTATTAATGAATTTAAATTACGACTGATTGATTTAGAAAAACAAAAATATTTTGAACAATTTTCTTTACATTCAAAACTAAAATATTTTAAGTATTTTAAAACGAAAATTGAAATAAGTTATCATTTGTTACACTTAAAAGATTGGAAACGTAAAAATATATTCACAAAATTTCGTTTAGGAGTGTTAGATTTGGAAATAGAAAAGGGAAGATGGAACAAAATCCCACTTCAAAACCGTTTATGTAAATTATGCAATATGAATTCTATTGAAGACGAATTTCATTTTATGTTAGTCTGTCCATATTATTCCGAACTCAGAAACTTATATATTCTTAATTTTTATCACACGTTCCCTTGTTTAAATAAGTTTTATTTTTTAATGTGCAACACTAGAGTAGTCCAAGATTTAGCAAATTTTGTTTATTTAGCTTACGAAAATAGAAAATATTATTTTGCAACCCAACCAGAAAATATTATTGTATGATTTGTATGTAAGATATAAGGGCCAGAGGCCTAAATATTGTGGAAATAAAACCCCATTAGGTGAACGAACGTTATAGACCCCTTTTTAACTTGGTCACTTTTTCCATTTCGCAAAATCAAATTATTGGACTTATCTACAAAAAGGATTCAAAAGGGACGCAAGACTCATGTGTGTTCCCTATACATGCACATCAAGAACTATAGCCTACTTTTCGGATTGGTGCTGATGGGCAATGATAAGTTATATTTTAATTAAAATATAATGTTAGTCAAAGTAAAATTGTTCATGTTTATATATTAATTAATACCTTCAATACAATTAAGTAGATTCCAACATTAAAGAACTAACCAAATTCTTTTATAGTGTAATAACTAATTATCTGGAGGTATCAGCCAATCAAATACAAGCCACGCCTGTTAATTAATGTAATACCGGTACCGTTATAACTATCTGCCTTAAATTGTGTGAACTATTTTACACGGCAAGCCCCTTCCCGCACTAAGAGTATCAGAGTTACTTTAATCGGAATTGCAGCAGTTACTATTAACATTGAAGGAAAAAGGACAGGTAAGACATTTTTAAGCTTAAGTACACAGTACTTCATCTTGTGAACTTTTAGAGTTTTATTTTATGAACCGTAATTATTGTTCTCAAATCTCGCTGTCATGCAGAAAACAAGACTACACGTTTCGCTTTTTTTTCATATTCTCAAATAATATTTTTATGTAACGTACTATACATGGAATACGCTTTAAATGTTCCTATTGAGGACGAAATAAAGGGATTTAATTTAAAATCCCAGGACCGTACCAACCTGAGCCAGTTGTAGATTATAGCAAATAAAACAGTTATATCGCGTCGGATACTGCACGCTTTTCCTGTATTGATAATAAGAATCCTAGGCAATTTGGCCCAGATCGAGCCGATTGATCGATTTCTGGAAGGAATTAAACAGAATCAAACATAAAATTATTATTCAAAAGACACGATGTATTACTTTATGTAGTTATAAGGTGATGATACCAAATACAAGATTTATTCTGTTTTACAGAAAACACTATATTAAAGCACAAGTTCTACAAAAATTAAGTAAAAACTGTTATTACTGCAATAATTGTACTGTCTAAACTGTTATTACTGCAGTAATTGTACTGTCTATAGTCATGTCGTTAGGATGTTCGTTAGAAATACAGTAATAATAAAACGGGTACCATCAAAACCATTGAAAAATGTCCTTAGGCCTCTAAACAAAATCTTGTAATGGCATTGTTAATACAAATCCTTATATACAATATTAAACACGGTTATGTAATAATTACAATTGATGATTTAGCAAAGAAACTTAATTGCAAAATTAATTTGTTTCATGAAAAAAGAGTTCCTTTCTATTTTTGGTTAAATTATCCCAATTTTTTGCTCACTTGTGTAGGCCTTGTTTAACATGTACGCAGTTTGTTTTAATCTAGGCTGTTTATAGATATACCATTTATTTATTTAACGTTTATTTTATTTATTAAGGTGAAAAAATGAACAAATCAACTTTTTACACCGATTCGAATATTGTGAATGAGTCGACGACTGATGTCATAGGAAAAGTTGAGGAGACCGATTGGGATGACGTAATCAAATCGTACTCCTATACAACTACAGATGAAATTGTTATCACAATATTTATGCCAATTGTTGTAATTATCGGTATTATTGGGAATCTAATGACAATCACTGTAATAGTGAAACATCCTCGCATGCGCACATCAGTCAACGTGTATTTAGCCAACTTAGCGATTGCTGACGTTCTGTTTCTTTGCTTTGCTCCTGATCTGATATGGTCATCCTTTGCGCACAGTCCATTACACGATGTATTTGACATGGGCATCGGAGAGGGTATGCTATGGTTTTGCCACCTAAACATTTACATCGTGGACACTGCGTTGCAAGTTGCAAATTTCACAATCTTCTGGATGTCTGCTGAACGATATCTTGCAATTTGTCACCCTTTGAAATTTCGGAACAGTAAATTTGGAGAACGTTCGAGATCTTTACAAGTCTGCGTTATCATGTGGCTAATATCCTTAACATGGCAGGCCCGGAAATTTACTTGGAACGCTATAGTTTCATATGAATTCCCATGGCCTGATATGTACAACGGGGCTCCAAATTCAACGATAGTATGTACTTACTGTGGTGCGAACACTGACAGTTGTGATTTTCAAAATGATCTATTTGTGATCGATAGTTATTTATCGTTTATCCTAATAACAATTGTAGTTGGTTTCTATACAATAATCCTGATTACACTCAAAAGATCAACCGTTGCAACAGCCAATTCAACGGGTAATAAAGTAAGGTCAAAATCAGAAAAAAAGGTCTTTATGACGATCTTCCTAACTGTAACTATCTACATATTTTGTATGGCACCATTCTCAATCATGAACATAGTGAATATCTACCATGGCATTGACCATAATGTTATACTTCAGATAGTCAACATATTTCGTGTTGCACTTTATACAAATTCGTCCGTTAATCCTTTCATGTATAATGTTGTAAATGAAATGTTTAGGAAAGCATTTGTCGATGTTTTCTGCAGACGGCGAAATAGCAAGAAGACGAGTGGAGTTACAGTGGTTTCACAGACAAACCCCGCCTACGTCAATGGATGACCATTTCATATATTTGTTAATATTAAACTATTTGTCAAATTACATAGACGATACACATTACTACAGTAGTGAATATTTTATTGCACCTTTTCCTGTTTGTAGCCTATGTCTACAGGTCTACAGAGCTTAGAGGTTTCACGACATTAGGCGTTATATGAATCCATAATAAATTATATATTGCTATGAGCGAGTGCAGAATATATTTGGGATTTTTAGCCTAATCTCACTCACTTTTTTTTATTTGGTGATTGAATAAATATTATTATTATTATTACTATTTTCACCGACGCGGCTAGTTTAGGTTCTAGACGGAGATTTGGTCTAATTTTCCTAAAAGAAAATAGTTTGGCATACACGGCGTGCCATAACAACTATAGCCTGCTTCAGCTGGAAGCTATTTTTGTTACTATTAGTTACGCAATGATTCGTTAGAATTTCTATTCTTTAAATAATAACTGCGCATACACATTAATCACGAGCTAGGATCGTGGAATTTACATAATGTATAAACCATAGAGGGGGCTATATATGGCATATGAAGATTGTCATCGTAATGTAAATTTAAAATGCCCACTGGGGGCGCTAGTTTTAAAAGAAACAGACATGGGGAAACTTTTTATATCTTCAACTGATTTATTTCCAAAATTTCATGTGATTAGATAATAGAATAGAAATTTAAAATGAAGCAACACAGTATGAAAAACCAAAAGAGCATACTCGTTAATGTTGCTACCCTTATACATGGCTGTAGGCCACTTTCACACCAAGGTATAAAAGGTAAAATCACTTTTCTCAGTGATCAGAAATCATATAATGTTTACTCATGGAGGTATAAAAATGTTTTACTATTTTTTACATCTATGGTTTTACTGATACTACTAATTATTGTTTAGACCCGCTATATATTTTGTAGAAATAGTATTTTGAAATAAAACTAAAGCAAATTAATCGTGTGAGGATGACCTTTTAACCTAAACAGTTTGATGTTGGTACTTTCCACATCAAAACACCGGTGTGTCAGCGCAGTTCGCCCTCCGGGGAACATTTAGCTGTTCAACCCCGCTGTTTTGAACTCCGAAGTTGTTTGATTTGTTACCTTTCACAGCAAAGCACCGAGGCGTCAACTCCCCTGAGTGTCTCCGGAGTGTTGCTTTTGGTTTGAAAGGGATATCACACTCTTTTGAGTGTGTGCACTCTTTTACCCCTTTCACACCAAAACTCCGCAGTGATCTCCCGAGACACTCCGGGATTTGTGACCATTCCAAACGTTGAGAAACTCCGGAGATACCCCATTCATACGTCACCAACCTTGCAACACCAAGGTTTTCAAAATTAAATCGTAAAACCGTTCTCTATTTGTTTGCTTACATAGCGACGATCGTTAGAATCATTTAATTGATAATATTTTTAATTTTAATAATTATTTTCAAAAGTCTCAGAAGTCATAATATTTTATTTATACTATTTATTATATTTTAAACCCGTATTTTGAAAAATAAAACTAAAGCAATGATTGATCGTGTGAGGATTATCTTTTTATCTAAAACCTCCGGAGTGTGATGTTGCTACCTTTCACACCAGAACACCGGTGTGTCCCTGCACTTCCTCCTCCAGAGAACGTTCAGCTGTTCAACCCGCTGTTTTGAATTCCAGAGTTGTTTGATTTTACCTTTCACACCAAAACACCGGGGCGTCAACTCCGTAGTGTCTCCGGAGTTTTGCTTTTGGTATAAAAGGGGTATTTGTGTTCATATTCAGTAACATAACTGGTTCATCCTATACATTGTGCCAGTTATGTGGTACAGATCATTTCGAAACCTGAGCTGCACTGACGAGATCTAATAAGATCGAAACATTATACTGTCTGCAAATTAGATAAAAACATACACTTAAAAAAGAACTATAAAAGTTTAATATAAAATGAAATAATATATTTGTTGTATTGATGTTTAAAAATATTAACAGTAAGATCAGTGTAAAACATAGGCCTATCTTTCTTCCCAAAATACAGTAGTATAAATTATTATAAATCTGTTTAAATATTGTCGGACAAGCACGGCAGATATCTTTTACAGAATTTCTTCATAAGATCCACATTCGCGAAACTAGAATGAACTCGTCGTTCAAACATTAATATTGAATAACCCACAAATAGAGTAATTCAAATTTGTCAAAAAGGTTCTGATTCTAGACGGTGGTTTGGTCTAATTGTCATATTCATTTCATTCATTTCATTCATTTCATAGTATACAGCGTGCCATAATAACTATATTTGAGTTTGACTATTTTTTGTACTAGAGTTACGCAATTTAGTTCATCATCATGGGGCACTCGTTAGAATTCCTATTCTGTAAATATAACTGCGCATGCACGTTAATCACAAGCTAGGATCCTGAAATTTGCATAATTTTAATTTATAGACTGCTGTAGAGGGAGCTATGTCGTATTTTTATCGTAATTTTTCCTCTTTGGCTGAATAGCTATTGTTCAGTAAATATCTGAAAAGCAGTATCAAAACTCATTTATGTCATTATTTTTTTTTATTGTCAGTTGCGTTTCAATACGTGAGCTAAAATCCGCCGGTGGCACCAGCCAAAAAGAAACTGACACGTGATCCATTTTATGTATTGCCCTCTACCAATTGTTATAGGACCCTTTTTTTGCTTCGTCACTTTTTCTATTTCGCGAAATCAAATTATTGGACTTTCCTGTATTTTCACTTGTTGACAGATGCGAGGCCTACCACGCATTTTAATTGTTTTGACACATAATCACCCAATACCTGACTGTCCTTACGGCCTGTGAGTTTCTTTTAAACGCACCAACGATCTGGCGATGGTTTTATTATTAGACATTATAAAAAAGTTTGATACCGTGCGTACGTGCGTGTAATAAATGCGTCAGACTGAGCTATTATTGTTTTTTTTTATCATGTATATAAATATATTGTATAATCCGGGTTGTAAAATGAAAACAAACAAATGAAAATGTGTGAACTATTTTAAAACGGGATAGATGATATTGATGATCCTGTAAAGTGTATAACAAAATATAAGAAAATTAATGAAAAAAGGAGTAATACAGAATTCATATATGTAAAAATGTTACTTATGAACTGTAACGACATTTACAAGTTAAATAATACGATTTTATGTAATATGAGATAATATGAATGTGAATAAAAGTGGTGTTTGCGCCACAAAAGAGAAAAAAAAAATGCGTCAGATGTTAGATGAGGGCGTTCAAACTCGACGCGAGACTCATGTGTGCTCCTCTAATCCTCTATATGCAAATCAAGAACTATACTTTTCGGATTGGTGCTGATTGGCAATGATGAGTTATATTTTAATTAAAATTATAATATCAAAGTCTAATTTCTCATGTTTATATAATTTTATTTGTATGTTATTAATGTCATCGTTTGTATAAAGAATACAGTATAATAATAGGCATACTGTATAAATTAAGTATGTGTCTAGTCTTTGAGTATGCTTTACAAGTGAAACAAGACTAACTGCATGTGGTCATTGGCGAGTGTGTTTTTTTGCGAACAAAATGTATTTAGAACATTTACAGCATTATATAATTGGATTTACCGACAAATTTATATATGCAGCGGAGTTAAGTAGTGAGTTGTGCGAGGTGAAATAATATGAGTTAAACTTGAATTTAGGTTGTAATTTTGTTTGTTGAAAGTAGTATTTGTACTGATATATTATTAGAAACGTTTGAAATTTCCACGAAAATTCTGCCAGTTGTACGCTCCAGCAGCTGTTGCTCCCTTGTAGTCAGTACTGCATGAGTAGCCAGCAAACAATGACGGAATAAGCGTGTTCTTATTAGATGCCATTGTTTTAAGTGACGTTTGTTTGTAATTTTTCTTACAAAAAAACAGATAATTTCGGTGTAAATATTACTAACGAATGACCAGTGATAGGACATATTCTCTCCTCCTTGCAATTTGTAGCTCCGTGTGAAACAAAAGACCGGGACTTATCATGAATTCTAAAGTTTTTTTTTACGTAATTTGATTTATTGTTTCGCCATTGTCTTTGTTTTCTAACATGATGTCTTTACGCTGGTGTTTCACACAGTGCTGATTGGAAATGATAAGTTATATTTTAATTACATTATAATATCAAAGCCTAATTGTTCATGTTTATATAATTTAATTTGTATGTTATTAATGTCATCTTTTAGAAAGAATACCGTAATAGTAATTCAATTATTTAGAATATCTGGTCCATAGAAAGTAAAATTACATTTTAAATTAATTAAAAATAAACAAGACTGTACTAATTACTACTACACATCTCAGGATGGCATTCCATGGAGAGCATCTTTGACTTATATAAGGCGTTGCCTATAATCGTTGAAACTAACACATTTTTACTTGAATTGAGTCTACACATCAGGTCATCGAATTCTACATTCCGAAAACATGAGGCTGGAACTACAACGTCGAGGCCTCTGCAACAACATTTTTAACCCATTATTGTAGCATACATGAAGAGATCGCAAGGTACCCCTGATTACAGTTGCACCATAATGTAGCACAATACATATTTACACATTTACAACTAAACATTTGTTCTAAATAAAACACATTCACATCGACAGAACATATGCTAAAAATAATAGGCATACTGTATAAATTAATTATGTGTCTTTAAGTATGCTACAAGAAAAACAGGAGTAACCACATGGTCATTGGTTAGTGTGTGTTTTGTGTACTTACAATAATTATTACAACAAAATGTATTTAGAAAAGCTTTTCTAAACCTGTCATTTACAGCATTATATATAATTGGATTTACCGACGAATTTATCAACAGTGCAAGACGTAATATATTAGCTGGATTAACTGTATTTTTATAATTAACATTTCCAAAGATGCTAATAAAATTGAAAATCCCAAATGGTGCAGTACATACAATGAAGACGGTGACGGTCAGAAACACAGTAAGAAAAACTGTCTTCTCGGATTTAGATCTGGATTTGTTAACTGAATTGATTGCCATAAAAGGAGATGTTTTAAGCGTGATTAACATTGTCCTATACAAACTAGCAACAACTAAAATAAGTGTTAACGATAAACATGTATCAAACACATAAAGATATTCATTGATTTTACAGTCTAATTCATCAACACAATAAGCACATGTTGTTGTTGAATTTGGAACGCCATTATACATGTCAGGCCATGGAAATGACCGGGTGAAAATTTCTACCCAAACAAGCTTCCTCGACTGCCATGCAAAAGTTATACACCATACTAAGCAACACGTCTTTATGGTTCTAGAAACCGATCCTGAATTATTGATCCGAAATTTAATAGGATAACAGATTGCCTTATATCGGTCGATTGACATTGCAAAGATTATGAAAATTGCCACTTGAAACACAGTATCTACAACGTATAAGTAGAACGTGCAAATCCATGTATTTTCAACACCGATATTATACTCAAAGCGTAGTGGGCTATCAACAATAGAAGTCCAAAATAAATCAGGTGCCAACGCAAGAAACAACGTATCTGCAATCGCCAAGTTGGCAAAATACACGTTTACAGAAGTGTGCATGCGCTGATTTCGCACTATCACAACGATAGTCATTATATTTCCGATTATACCAAAAATAACTACAATCGGCATAAATATGACAATAACAATTTTGTCCACTAATGAATATGAATACATTTCAATAACTTCATCCCAACCGTACATGTCCTTTGAAGAATAGTCGCTCCAATCATAAGAATAACTGCTGTTGACATTGTCCATCATCTAAAAAAATAAAATAAACTCAATAAATGTATGATTATGATTACGATTCAACAATAAACAGTACACATTTACAACTTATACAAACATGTCATGCTACACCAATAAATACGTACACTTTGCTGAATTTCAGTGTTTCTAACTATGTATCTATTGTAGTACGAGTTGTGACCAACATGAAGCCGATTATTTTGCAATGTGAGTGAATACGTAGTGTACGAAACATTTTAAATTAAAATTCTATTAATAAATCCACGTGATATAATTATTATTCTTAAAAAAACACTGGTTTTCCAGAGGGCGACATCCAAGGCAATGTTATAAGTTGTGACCAAAATGGTGTAAGGTGATTTTGTTATAATATGAGATAGAAGGATCTGACATAGGGGACATTAAACAGTAGCCAATTATGGGGCTCATAATTAAATTTATATAAATTAGGTTTTTGAGAAATAAAACCTTGACACATGTTACTCAATAGAGCAATCAGTCAATGTCTGATGGATCTTGTCCAAAATAAAGACATTGCGTAGTGGGCCATCAACAAAAGAAGTCCAAATTAAATCAAGTACGAATACAAGAAACAACGTATCCGCAATCGCCAAGTTTGTTTAATACACGTTGACAGAAGTCCGCATGCGTTGATATCTAAAAATCACAGTAATAGTCATTATCTTTCCAATTATGTAAATAAAAACTGCAATCGGCATAAATATGGTGATTACGATTTTATCCACCATTGTATCGAAATCGATTGATTCCAATAATTTCTATACATTGAAGAGTAGCCGGTCCATATTTCATAAAAATAGTCTGATCGTAACTATTTAGATATCGTAATTCGCCAGTAAGAGAGATAGTGTTATAAAAGGCTCAGTTTCTCCAGATAATTTTAATAGTAAAGCTTCACAATATACATACCATTTGTTATCTTCAGATGTTTGCAAAAATAGTCATGAGTTTACCACCTCTATTAACTGCAAAGAAAAATAAATATAACTGCTCACTTAATTACTTGACAAAAACTTTTTAAAGTTTGGCAAATAAAAAACATGATGATTATGTACGTCATTGTAAACACCAGCAACCTGTAAATGTCCGTAAATTTTAATTACCACATGTCATCTCTATACCTGGAACATTATACACATGATCCGATGTGTTAATGAGGTAAGAGTGAGACTGTCAGGAAAGATAATAGTAATTTTATTCTACCAGGTATGTTGATAAAGAAACCCAATAGTACCAATATAATCACAACAACTGCGACAGGAAGGCGACTTAGGTATATTGATGATGGAAATATTACTTTAAATTTCATACTTCGGAAGAACATAAAAACAAACAAAAAAGAATGCTTGTTATTTTAAACAAATACAATACGACGCAGAAACGTATTTATTTAGTTATAATAATTTAATACCTTTTTAAATAACAAAAATATTATATACAGTACGGTTTTGCCAATTTCATAGCTTATTATAGTATTGATCTGTAGTCCAGGTTCTAGACGGAAATGTGAACTAATATCTAAAAGAAAACATTTGACATATGACGTGTCATAACTATACTTCAGTTTGAGTGGAAAAATTCTTCCCGGTCCATAAAAGAAATACTATAATTTATACTTGTGGCAAATCAAACTTCATGGTTAGGATTCCATTTCAGATTTCATTTAGTATCTTATCCAACTGAAACAAGCTATACGACTTTATTATTGATAGTTTTCACATATTTAAGGTGTAATTACACTGTTGAAGTTAAAGACCAGATGCAGCTAAAAACATATTACTATATACAGTTTTTTACATTCCAATAAGGATTGATCTAAGATTCACCTATGTTTGTTAATGTTTTTAAGCAAAATAGGCATTCACCAGATGACATCATCATTTGAAAAAAAGTTTTTTAAAAGGAGTTTACAGCAGATTGTTGACACATACTGCTGTTGACAATTTAAGAGAAGTTCACATAATTCAGAAATAAGGTGGTTCAAATTCCCTTTTGTAAATATACAATCTTACCCTTTATATATTATTTTTTTAACTGGTGGTCATGACTTAAAGTTGTCCGCAACTTATTTTAACCTCCATCTGCACATTTGTGATGTTTTTATGTTTTGTGCCTATCTTATTCAAAATTTGTAAAATTTTTTTATTTTAAAATGTGTGGAAAAGCCAATAAAACAAACAAACAATTGGATTTACCGAAGAATTTATATATTGTAAACCATGCATTATGTTAGTATGAGTAAGTGAGTATTGAACACACAATACAGCCTAATTATTTCTAAATAGTTTACACATAAATTAGGTATAACATTGTTAGTGAGAAAGACCAGATGCAGCCAAAGAGTGTTACATTCCAATAATTATCGATCTATAGATTCCCCTAATGTTTCATAATGTTTTTTACAGGATTTGTCGGAAAATAAGCACGTTCATAATAAGTGGACAGTTCAAATTGCCCATATTCCGTTGTATACAAATGTTGTAATACAAAGGTATATTTTAAATTATGAAAAATAAACGGTGTTATGAGATCACTATTTTAAAATAGATTTTACAATTTTTATCACCGTACACCCACAAACTTGAAGTAACATGAAAACGAAATTGGAAGTCATCTGATAACATGAAAACTATACTGAAAAGGGGTTTTTACAGCAGAATTTTGACAAATTCTGTATTAAACAATTTAAAGAGAAGTGTATTTATTTTTATTTAAAAAAATATTTTTACAGGAAAACATAATTCAGAAATAAGGTGGTACAATTGTCCTTTTTGTAAATATGAAAATAACCATAAAGAGACGCTAAGCTACAGTGAAATGAAGTTGAAATATCAATATACTGTAGAAAATAAAATATATACAATTTGTTTGTAATTTAATTTGAAAGTTTAAATATGATCACATTGTTGTATTTTAACAGGTATTATATCCAAAGCCTTTTTGCCTGCAATACATAATAAGGCAGTTAGGTGTTGGAAGATGGATTTAGCAAATTTCGTAAAATGTCCATGTTCGGTCGTAAACCATTTCAATGTTGTTGAATATGTTTTTCACCCGTAATTTCTGTAACATAGTTTTAATTGTTGTACATTTAACAGATATATCTGAAACTATCTGATACCTGTGGCTGAGCTATTGTGTACCTGTCGTTGAGTGTTATGCACATTAAACAGTTAGTGTACGGTTAGTGTTTCCACGATTCTTACAATAAAACATATCTAGAAAAGCTTGTCTAAATTCATTATTTACAGCATTATATATGATTGGATTTACCGAAGAATTTATGTATATTAAAACACGCACTATATTAATACTTTTGAGTGAAGTTTTAAAATCAACATAGCTACTGTATAAAGGACGATAATATTCCGAAGACCAAATGGCGCAGCACAAACAATGTAGACGGTGACGGTCAGGAACACAGTCAAGAAAACTTTCTTCTCGGATTTTGATCTTGATTTGTTACCTGTGGAATTAGCTGCAGTGAAAGTAGATCGTTTTAGCGTGATTAACATTGCCGTATACAAACCGGCAACAACTAAAATAAGTGTCAATGATAGACAAGTATCAAAAACATAAATATAATCATCAATTCTACAGTCTAATTCATCAGAACGTGCACAATAAACACATGTTGTTGTCGATTTTGGAACTCCATTATACATGTCAGGCCAAGGAAATTTAAATGCGGTGATTTCTACCCAAACCAGCTTCCTGGACTGCCAAGCTAAAGTTATAAGCCATATAAAGCAACATGTCTTTATGGTTTTAGAAAACGATCGTGACTTACTGGTACGAAATTTAATTGGATGACAGATTGCCCGATATCGGTCGAAGGACATCGCAAAGATTGTGAAAATTGCAACTTGGACTGCAGTGTCAACGAAGTAAATATTAAACTTGCAAATCCATTTTTTCTTAATATTATTCATAAACTCAATGTTCATTGAGCCATGACCAACAAAAGACGTCCAAATTAAATCAGGTGCCAACGCAAGAAACAACGTATCCGCAATCGCCAAGTTGGCTAAATACACGTTAACAGACGTGTGCATGCGCTGATTTCTAGCTATCACAGTAATAGTTGTGATATTCCCAATTATACCAAAAATAACGACAATCGGCATAAATACGGTGATGATGATTTTATCCACCATTGTATATGACATTAATTGAATTAAGTCATCCCAGTGGTCGGTCACAAACGATGATTCATATACATATTCTCTGCTACTATTGTAGACTTTGGAACTATCCATCTAAAGAAATAATAAAAATACATTAATAAAGAGTATCCTATTCAAACAGATGTGCATATAATATCAACATTTCAATATTTTAAAGCTTCATACTACATACTGTTTGTTATCTTTCGATGTCTGTAAAACAGTACTTGCGTTAAGCTGTAAGTTTAGCAGCTCTGTTGACAGACGGTAACTGACCATTTGATTATCTGATGCAAATAAATTGACATAAATATACTCATCGTCAAGTTCGACCAATCGCAGACATGTAATATGTACGTCACATTTACATGTAAACAGAATCATTCTTGGTATTAAAACTAACCTCTGTAAATTTTAATTACCAAATTATATAGAACGTTATACAGAGAGGAAACGATGTTTTATTTGGTAAACGAGTGAGAGAGATTGTCAGGTAATATAATAAGTAACGTTATTCTTCTAGGAATATTAGGTAAAATTTACCAAATTATATGGAACATTATAGAGAGGAAACGATGTTTTATTTGGTAAAAGTGGGAGAGAGATTGTCAGGAAATATAATAAGTAACGTTATTCTTCTAGGATTATTAGTAAAAAAAACAATAGTACCAGTGTAATTAAAATAAACATCGAGACTGCAATGTAGTTATACTTTCCATAAAATGTCACCTTTCTACCAATAGTTGGGGAGCCAGAAGGGGTTTACCTGCACCCTCTAGCAAACTATGCCAACAATGTTTTTTAGCTTCCTTTATCAATACAAATCAATTTTTTGCTGTTGGCCGAAAAAAAGTTGGGATGTTCGGTCAGTACAGGGGCCAAAAGGTCAATATGGTCAAAGTTAAGACTTTGCGTAACTTGGTAACTACTGGGTGTATTGGAATATTTTTGTACCAAACTACTCAGAAGACCCATATTTATATTCACTCTAATGGGAAACTTTTGCCAAAAGTGGACAGAAACACCTTTTCTGACCACTGGTCAATAAATTGGCCATATGAATATCTCAGCAACCAGTGGTCAGAAAGTAATAATTGTGGTCTCAAATTACTCGCAAAGTATATGTTTATATTTGTTCTAATGTAATAAAAAATCATAAAACCGTGTCAATAAACCGTTAATTTTGACCTTTGATATATAGCCGGCACAAATATTTTTGGCTTGGAGCACACTTTTCATTTCTCAGAAATTTGTGGGCGGATATGGTCATAGTTGGTGTCAAAATACTCAGAAGATACATATTTCTATTCACTTTAATGGACAACTTTTGCCAAAAATGACTGTGAAACTTTATTTTTTACCATTAGTCAAGAAAATAGCCAAATCAATTTCTCAGCAACCACTAGTCAGAAAGTTATAATTTTAGTTTCAAATTACTCGCAATATATATAATTATATTTGCTCTAATACAACAGAAATACACAAAATGTTTAAAAATACCTTATTTTGACATTTAACCTATAGCTGGTACAAACATTTTTTCGTGGAGCACACTTACATTTTTAATAACTAGCGAATTGTCTTGCTTAATATCAAAATATCATTGACTGTTGTGTGAGTATGGTATATACTATGAATACTTTGTATCGGAAGTCCTAAGTAGATATTTCTATTAATTTTAATGAATAACATCACAGTTAAATCTCTTATCACCAAGATCATTATTAATATTTAGTATTAATTACAATCTAAACTATATCACTGTTTAACAATTTTAAAGAACTTCGGTAAATGAATGACAAATGCTATACAGTATACTGTTACATATTTTAAAACCATAGTTGAACAATATAATAACAACAAATCAAAGTAACCGTAGTATGGCTATATATTATGGTTTGGAATCACTAACTTATTATAATTTACAACTAATACTAATTGAGAAGCTTACCATGTTTGTTATGACATTGCACAGTAAACCTTAAACTTCATTCATACTGCTCACTGTACAGTATGTGATTACAATTAAAACTAAAAATTAATAATTTAATTCTAAAGAACTTAGGTTTGTTTTGTTCAGATGTTCCAATGTTTCCCTCCATTACAATAACCCGTTTGATGCAACATACTAAGTTATATTGAATTTTTTTAATACAAATAAACAAAAATAAGTAAATTAGTTAATCTTTATTCACAAACCTATATTTAGGATACTAAAATATATAGTTAGGATATTAAAATCACATGCGCACTGCTGTAATATGATGGTTTACTATTCAATGTTCATTCATTTATTTGCTTCTTAAATTATTAGTAAATCCAACAAAAAGGAGGAGATATGAGTAAATAACAATAATGTCCTTTAGGATCATTATAACTTAGTCATACTATTGTAGTAACGGTTTTCTTTGATTTTTCTTTAGATTTTCATAATTTTATTAAACACAAGAAAATGGTTATAGTTTTAAGTGAAATATTGCATGAGTTTAAATTTGATATTATAGCATAATGATTTGAGCAGTCTATGTGTGTAGAGACGGCGTGACTTTCCCTATCCATAAATTAAAAGTAGACAGTACAAACAACATTAGTGTTAAAGAATTGAGAAGTTTGATATGATTGTACCAACTAAAAGATCAATGTTTCCATTTTCTTACCTCAGCTCCAACCATGATGGGACTGAGGTGGTGCAGAAGACCCCTTCACTTAACCGTCCCTTGGCTCGACCTATGTGTATATTTCAGATTCAAATATATTTTTAAAGTTTTATACAATTGACTCCAAGCTGGAACTTTGATACGATTTTTACATAACTTAATTTCTGGTCAACTATAGGTCCATATTTTCCAAATATCCTTACTCAATCCCAACACGATGGGGGGCGGGGGCTGAGGTTGAGAATTCCCTCCTAATCGCCACCTCTTTCACTGAAAACCATCATCCACAGAGCCGGTGTATTTGAAATTTAATACACATAGGGCCTACAAATTAATCGTAATTGGTAGGTCTATCAAAGGCTTTCAAATTCGAACCTCTATAAAAACTAGTTTACGGGCCTGGAGTAGCCTACCGTATGGTGTATCGTGGGCAACGCGTTTCAATTTATCATGTGATACCTGAAAAGTAAGGCTCCACTTTTTCATAACTTGTGTGCTCCACGCAAAAATGTTTGTACCAGCTATAGGTTAAATGTAAAAATAAGGTGTTTTTTAACATTTTGTGTATTTCTGTTGAATTAGAGCAAATATAAATATATGTTTTGCGAGTAATTTGAGACTAAAATTATAACTTTCTGACTAGTGGTTGCTGAGATATTGATATGGCTATTTTCTTGACCAATGGTCAAAAATAACATTTCATGGTCATTTTTAGCAAAAGTTGTCCATTAAAGTGAATAGAAATATGTATTTTCTGAGTATTTTGACACAAACTATGACCATATCCGCCCAACAATTTATAAGATATGAAAAGTGTGCTCCAACCCAAACATATTTGTGCCGGCTATAAGTCAAAGGTCAAAATTAGGGGTTTATTTAGAGTTTTATGATTTTTATTACATTAGAACAAATATAAACATATACTTTGCGAGTAATTTGAGACCACAATTATCACAATTATCACTTTCTGACCAGTGGTTGATGAGATATTCATATGGCCAATTTCTTGACCAGTGGTCAGAAAAGGGGTTTCTGTCCACCTTCGGCAAAAGTTTCCCATTAGAGTGAATAGAAATATGGGTCTTCTGAGTAGTTTGGTACAAAAAATATTCCAATACACCCAGTAGTTACCAAGTTACACACAGTTCTAACTTTAACCATATTGACCTTTTGGCCCCTGTACTGACCAAGCATCCCAATTTTTTTTCGGCCAACAGCAAAAAATTGATTTGTATTGATATATAAGGAAGCAAAAAAACATTGTTAACATAGTTTGCTAGAGGGTGCAGGTAAACCCTTCCTGGCTCCCCAACTACAATGACCAGTATAGAGTTCACAAACTGAATCTACAAAATATTCATTTTAACATGTGTATCTAATCTAAGCAGATATTTTCTATTGTAAAACAATATCAATCATAAACAATATCGTGAACAAATTGAACAGCAATATCCATACCATTAATCAATTCATTAAGAAGTACCTGGAAAAACTTAAGAACAATAGATAAGCTCACAAATGATGTAATGACTATGTGAACAAAAACCGATAATTCAGCAGTTTCAGCAAAAGAGTTTTCAACTCACAGACATTTACAGAGACACACCTAATACACAGCATCATTATTCCGCTGTTCCTAATAAGGCGATATGATATTACTGTATTGCATTATAAGAAGCATATAGTTAAGTTGAATAAAGTTCTAATACAAGCAACCAAGCGAGTCTCTCTCTCTATACAGTTAAAGCCTCCACCAATATATTACATGGTGGAATATCCAAAACTGAAAATGGAACAGAATGCGCAACAGCATAAACAAATTGAAACAAAGAAAAAACAAGAAGAAAATATAATTATCTACACGAACATACTGTAGGTTGTTGGAATTTTCAGATGGAAAACTGATTTCGTCAAGAATAACTGAGACGACAATCAACGATATCAACATGCAGAGCAAGTAGACCCTCTAGCCTAGAAGAATGTTTATTTGAGACATTCATTTTAATTTCATTCAAAAAATATAGTTTTCGGTATATGTGAAATTTCAAAAACAAAACCAATCGTTAAATGATTCCAATGATAACAATTAGAAAATTCCAAACGTCAATGACGATAGAGAGGTTGTATCTGTCGACGAACATGATAGGACACGCGCTTAATTAAATCAGAGACCGTTATACGCGTATAACTTAGTTTGGGTTCCAGACGGAGTTTTGACATAATATTAGTAAAAATATAAATATCTTGGCACATATGGCGTTTCATACGTATACTACTTGAGCTTATGTTTTCAGACAAGAATCGAAACGTCGACTGGTGGACTAACATAAAAAAGACAATAAATACAGACAGAGGGGTAAGTCTAACGTACAACTAATATAGAACTCATTAACTTACATCGACTGTAGACAAACATGATATTAGCTATAATAGCGTATATCAAACATGATATTAGCCACCCCATTCCAAATAAAAGAAGAATCAATTAGGCAAAAGTCTGATTTAATTATGGGAGTACCCATGAATCCAACATGCATGTATGCTGAGCTATATTTAAAGCAGGACGTGTTACATGTATAGTTTCGTATTCTTAACCTTATTCAGTCAACTTTAGGAACAATAATGAAGCAGAACACGTATATTACTGTTGAAACTGGTGGAACACACACACACAGCCACTGTGCAAATTGAGACTGGACCGTTTTAGAGGTGTTTACCACCTGTTGGTCCAGATCCTTCACTAACTGAGTTAGTGAGAAGTCGAATAAATAAAAAATAAAAATAAAACATTCATAGATACAACAAACGATACAGATAAATTGATAGAGTGTTAATGTCACGATTCATTAGACGTCTGTATAATGTAACAAGATATTTGATTTATTTTATTGTTGTTGGCAAATATGTTGGATAATTATGACATTTGATAATTTAGACTGGTAGCATACTCACTACAAACGATGAATATACCAGGGAGGTATACCTTTCTGATTATACTAGTGAGTGAAGTAGGCCTACGGTATTTAGTTTAGGACTTAATTGTTGTGCGTGTCTGCATACGTTTTAAACAAAGAAAACAAATACAAACACATAAGATCTAAGAAACAATTGTTGTATCATTACTTTTATTGAAAATAATTACAATACCACATAGACACGTATTTATTTCTTTTTCTAATAATAATGTACTACAGTGTCTTTTCTCTATAATACAATCATGTTTACCTTATGTTACCTATGCTCAGCGATTTTTAGTCGCGTGCAACCAGACTCTAGCTCACTATATCGGTGAGTAAACACTAAAATGTCGGTAAACACCAAATACATTTACGCATGCGACTGCAGCCATGTATATGGCCTTGTTTAAATGACAGCAAGTTCTTTGTCTCTATCATTGTCTCTTGTCAGTATTATTGTTATTTTAAAGTAATAGTATTGCTAGTTTGTTAACAAAGTTAAATGGATTCAGATTTGTACTTTATACTACTGAACACACAAAAAGCACTTTATTATTATTCATAATTTGTAAACATATTTAAAATATAAAGCTGTTGATGTTATTGCTGTGTACCTTTCGTTTAGTTTGATACACATGCAACAGCAGTTAGTGTACAGTGTTACCAGAAGTTGGCTTTGACTTCCCACTTTTCTTACAATTAAACATTTCTTGAAAAGCTCGTCTAAACTCATTATTCACAGCATTGTATATGATTGGATTTACCGATGAATTTATATATAGTGCAACACGGAGTATATTAATTGTTTTAATAGCAAAATCATCTCCGTATTCGCTAACAATTAGGACAACATTCAGAAACGCGAATGGCGCAATACAAACAATATAGACAGTGACAATCAGAAACACAGTCAGGAAAACTTTCATCTCAGATTTTGATCTTGGATTGTTACCTGTGGAATTGGCTGCACTGAATTTAGATTTCCTAAGCTTGACTAAAATTGCCGTATACAGACCAACAACAACTAAAATAAGCGTCAACGTTAAACAAATATCAAACACCCACAGAGTTTCATGAATTTTACAGTGGAATTCATCATTACAATAAACACAAGTTGTTGTTAAGTTTGGGACTCCATTATACATGTCAGGCCATGGAAATTGGTGTGTGATCATTTCTATCCAAACAAGTTTCCTCGACTGCCATGCTAAAGTTATACACCATATCAAGCAACATACCTGTGTGGCTCTTAACATCGATCGGGACTTATTACTTCGAAATGCAATAGGATGACAGATTGCCCGATATCGTTCGATGGACATCGCGAGGATTGTAAAAATTGCAACTTGGACTGTAGTGTCGACGACGTAGAAGTTGAACTTGCAAATCCATGTTTTTTCAACACCGATATTATACTCATCGCGTAGTTGACCATTAACAATTGAAGTCCATGATAAATCAGGTGCCAACGCAAGAAACAACGTATCCGCAATCGCCAAGTTGGCTAAATATACGTTAACCGAAGTACGCATACGCCGATTTATAGCTATCACAGCAATAGTTGTGATATTTCCAATTATGCCAAAAACAACGACAATCGGCATAAATATGATGATGATGATTTTATCCACCATTGTATATGAGATTGATTCAATGAAGTCATCCCAATCGGTCATGTTTGTTGAAGTGTAGTAATTCCAATCATAGATATACTCCGAGCTGTAACTTTCGTATGCATTGACATTTTCCATCATCTGGATGGAAATAAAATACACCTATTAATACGTAGTAGTGGATACTAATGCATAATTAGTTTGGATGTTAACTTACCTAACGAAATGTAAATAATATGATGCATTCACAATTTATACTAACATGTCAAATTATAAACTTCACTAATATTTACCATTTAGGTGGTTGTGATGTCGTGGTACTCGTCTTAATGAGAATTAACTGCCAACAATTGACTGAGGACAACTAATCGTAAATGTAAATACGTATTTAATACATTAATTTAAAATGCTAACGGTATACGTTGACCTAAATATGTTAATCTTCAAGTTCGGACAATTGTAGATATATGTAGGCTTATATATCACCCTGATAAATTAAAATTAAATTAAGTACTTGAACTAATATTTTAAATAGTTTGATTAACAACTATATTCATACCAGCATAAGCAATCGACAAATATCCAGAGAGTCTTGGAAACGATATGACTGGGTTCGGTAAAGTATTTGTCGTAATTCATATACGAACGAATCGTTCATGAATTAGTAGCGGGCTTTGGTTAGATTGAATTTGGGTAATTTTCACGACTCTTTTCAAGTCATACACTTTTATATCATCATGTAATGTATTCCATTCGAGTTTGAAGTATATCGTCAATTATTATTGTTATACGTAATTTGAGTAAATAAAAAGGATAGGCCTATATTTAAATTCCAAAAAATTCCTCTACAGTTTTATATGGTGGCAATGTTACCCACCATTTGAGATTGAATGTTACAGTGGGCCAGCCACGTACGTTGAAAAGTATCTACGCCATCACTTAATATAAATACCTTAATCAGAAACTATTGTCATCATTTACCCATATGAATAACGTTAATATAACTTAAGCGCTTATAATCTGAGCAAATACTTGGTAAAATGAGATAGAGGGCGCGATATTTTTAATATTTCGGTCTATATTAAAGATATAGATAACTAGAGATGTTCACTATTCCGAGAAACGGCAGAGAACTGCCTGTCATGGTTGTACAACCAAGGCAATCTTATGTTATGCTGGATTGTCTTTGTAGAAAATGTTTTCTTCAGCAAGGAGCGATTTTCAGCCGATGTTAGATAAAACCACGCAGAAATAGTAAATTATTTCTCCGTTCATGGTATAAAAATATCGATAGATCATTACATATCTGACACGAACATAAATAAGAGAAAGCAGGGAAGCCAATATAATGTACATAACTTTTAATCACCCAAAATGGTAACCTTAATACCGGATCCAAAGGAGAACAGTACGGGTAAAAATATGCATTCATACTTTTCTTAGTATAATGAGGATTTACCGGTTTTTGAGCTGTTACAAATGTTTGGTCCCTTTTTCCTTATGTGGTGGTGTATTACGTTGGAGTAACGTTATACATTGAGACATAACGATAGACTTTCTTTATTTTTATTGGATCACTTCAATTTTTTAATAACGTGAATATTTCACAATTACAGTATGTAAGAAATGCAGCGCAAAAACAAAAGAATACATATACAGAATGAGCAACAACATGAAAAAAAAAACAACAAAGGATAGAAACCAGAAGAAAGGATACTTATCTACACGAACATAGTTTGTTGGAATTTTCAGATGGAAAACTGATTTCGTCAAAAAGAACTGAGACGACAATCAACGATATCATCAACATGCAGAGCCTCTAGCCTAGAAGAATGTTTATTTGAAACATTCATTTTAGTTTCATTCAATCATACTTTTCCTTATATGTGAAACTTCAAAACAAAACCAATCGTTAAATGATTCCAATGATAACAATTAGAAAATTCAAAACGTCAAGGACGATAGAGAAGTTGTATCTGTCGATGAACATGATAGGGCATGCGCTCAATTAAACGTATAACTAGTTTGGGTTCCAGACGGAGTTTTGACTTAATATTAGTAAAAATATAAATATCTTGGCACATATGGCGTTTCATACGTATACTACTTGAGTTTATATTTTTCAGACAAGAATTGAAACGTCGACTGGTGGACTAACATAAAAAGACAATAAATACAGACAGAGGGGTAAGTCTAACGTACAACTAATATAGAACTCATTAACTTACATCGACTGTAGACAAACATGATATTAGCTATAATAGCGTATATTAAACATGATATTAGCCACCCCCATTCCAAATAAAAGAAGAATAAATTAAGCTAATAGTTTAACTATGGAAGCACCTTATTATTCCAACATACATTTACGCTGAACTAGATTTAAAGCAGGAGGAAATTGTATGTATAGTTTCGTATTCTAAACCTTATTCAGCCACCTTACTGATGGAACTGGTGGAACATTCATAGATACAACACATGATACAGATAACTTGGTTAAATTGATTATTAATGTCACGATTCATAGACGACTGTATAATGTAACAAGATATTTGATTTCTTTTATTTTTGTTGACAAAGTTTTTGAATAATTATAACATTTGATAATTTAGGCTGGTAGCATAGTCACTACAAACGGTGATTTATAATAATGATTGAAGTATTTAGTTTAAGACTAAAGTGTTGTGCGTGTCTGCATAAACAAGAAAACAAAATACAAACACATAAGATCTAAGAAACAATTTTATTAAAAATAACTACAATACCACATAGACACGTATTTATTTCTTTTTCTAATAATAATGTACTACAGTGTTTTTTCTCTATAATACAATCATGTTTACCTTATGTTACCTATGCTATAGCTAACTATGTCGATCGGTCGGTAAACTCTAAATGTCGGTAAACGCATGCGACTACAGCCATGTATATGGCCTTGTTTAAATGACAGTAAGTTCTTTGTCTATATCATAGTATTATTGATATTTTAAAATAATAGTATTGCCAGTTTGGATTCAGATTTGTACTTTATACTACTGACCACACAAAAGCACTTTATTATTAAGATATAAAACTTTTGATGCTATGGTTGTGTACCTGTCATTGAGTGTGACACACATGAAACAGCAGTTAGTGTACGGTCAGTATTATCAGACGTTGGCTTTGACTTCTCATTTTTTTTACAATTAAACATTTCTTGAAAAGCTCGTCTAAACTCATTATTCACAGCATTGTATATGATTGGATTTACCGATGAATTTATATATAGTGCAACACGGAGTATATTAATTGTTTTAATAGCAAAATCATCTCCGTAATCGCTAACAATTAGGACAACAGTCAGAAACTCGAATGGCGCAATACAAACAATATAGACAGTGACAATCAGAAACACAGTCAGGAAAACTTTCGTCTCAGATTTTGATCTTTGTTTGCTACCTGTGGAATTGGCTGCACTGAATTTAGATTTCCTAAGCTTGACTAAAATTGCCGTATACAAACCTACAACAACTAAAATAAGCGTCAACGTTAAACAAGTATCAAACACCCACAGAGTTTCATCAATTTTACAGTCGAATTCATCATTACAATAAACACAAGTTTTTGTTAAGTTTGGGACTCCATTATACATGTCAGGCCATGGAAATTGGTGTGTGATCATTTCTATCCAAACAAGTTTCCTCGACTGCCATGCTAAAGTTATACACCATATCAAGCAACATATCTGTGTGGCTCTTAACATCGACCTGGACTTATTACTTCGAAATGTAATAGGATGACAGATTGCCCGATATCGTTCGATGGACATCGCGACGATTGTGAAAATTGCAACTTGAACTGTAGTGTCGACGACGTAAAAGTTGAACTTGCAAATCCATTTTTGTTCAACACCGATATTATATTCGTCTCGTATTGGGCCATTAACAATTGAAGTCCATGATAAATCAGGTGCCAACGTAAGAAACAACATATCCGCAATCGCCAAGTTAGCTAAATATACGTAAACCGAAGTACGCATGCGCTGATTTTTAGCTATCACAGTTATAATCATTATATTTCCAATTATACCAAAAATAACCACAATCGGCATAAATATTGTGATGACGATTTTATCCACCATTGTATATGAAATTGATTGAATGAAGTCATCCCAGTCGCTCATGTTCATTGAAGAATAGTCGGTCCATGATTGATAGAAATATTCTGAGCTACTATCGTAGGAGGCTTCCTCGTTGCCCATCTGGAAATATAAATAAGAAAAAATTACTGCGTATACATTAGCATACTACATACAAATTAAGCTCCCCATAAAGCCAACATACCATTGATAGTGCGAATAGAACACTTAAAAAACACTCAGCAATACGTACCGTACCTTTGCTTGTCATCCGATGTTTTACAGTGCGTGTGTTCTTGTGGCGAGGCAGTCGTTTTCACCAAAACTAAGTACAAAAATATCTAACGATCATTTAAATACCCGATAGAAGGACAAAACATTAAATTAATCTTCAGGTACGGTCAAAGCTGCAGTAAATAACTTTTAATTACCGTAAGTGGTACCACCAAAAAAAATATTATAGACAGGATCTAAAGTATTATTAATGTAGAACATAATACCTTTGATTAATATCTTAAATCTGTTTTTAATAATACAGTAATTACAAAAAAACGTTATAGAAACTAAAAAAACAGATTAATTTTTTACTGTACTGTCAGACACGTATGGTTGTTTCAAGAAAAGTGTTTCAAGTCAACATTATAATATATATAGATTTAGTTTTAGAATAAAACACATTTAGCTTTTAAACAAGTAGGTACATGTTTTTCGTGTTTAAAACCTAAACGTGTTTATAGCTACGTGTTGTTGTCCTCCACTTATATAGCAGTCACCTCCACACATGAACTCCATACATGGCAAATTAAACACGTTTAAAACCTAAACGTGTCTTTATATTTTTACATTATGTTTAACAATCAAGATGCCACTGATGTATTGAGTTGGATGCAGATTACGGTACATGTTTAAAATGTATTTAAAACCTAAATCTAAACATTTTGAATGCTAAATGTGTGAGAAAAGATGGTACAAAATACGTGTTTAAGATCTAAACATTATTTTTACAGTGTATACGCCTTCAAACGAGATGTATTTTCATCGAACAATCTACTAAATAGGTTAGCAGGTTTAGTATTTCTTCAATTTATTTTAAAGATAGACATAATATGGTAATTAAAGGTGTACGCACATGTATAACAACAATGTTTAAACAGTATCAACAAAACCAGTACACCTGTTAAATATGTAAATTAGGGTAGGTGATGGAAAATCGCGCTGTCGTTAACATGTATAGTAATATTGTTGTCTACATGAAACTGTGCGACTATACTATAGATATAGAAGGGGTTCTACTACAAGATCTATTTGTATCTCACATGCTGAGGATTTAGGAACTGCTCCCTTGATACAAAATATTACATTTTACAGTTTATTATCGTGTCGCAGTGTTGTGTTTCTTTCTACTGGAATATCATCTCAGTCCCCGTTAACCTCATACAAGAAACAACGGAGACAAACTATCTGTTTAAAATGTTTATTATGGGACGGTACGGCCACACACTCCATAACCACATGCACATTGTATAAAATAACAAACAAAATAATCTTCGTTTCTAGACGACAAGAATTGTAGGGTAAGCAACATTAAATTGTATTGTATTTTTTACTTTTCTGTTGAACCAAAATTATAGGCCTAATATAAATGAAATATATACGAATTAAAATTAAATATTAATATCTTAATTGACTTTTACTTTTTTTCGCCCATGAATTTCGGTCCAATCGTTGAAATGTTCGCGTCCATACAATTCTGTAGTAATGACAACTACTGCAGAACGTTTGACAAGTGTTTATTGGATTATATGTTAATTAAAGTATGATAATGTACTCCTATCTACTATTAATACAAAATACAAATAAATACAAATACAATAATACTAGTTAAAAGAGCTTTTCGATTACACAGTATTAGACATTTTATTATTTTATATATTAGACATATCTTACTTTATTCTCTTCCTACAATTATTTTTACAATTAGGCCTTACTGTATTTAGAAAAGCTTTTCTAAAGGTATCATTTACAGCATTATATATGATAGGATTTACCGACGAATTTATATATAGTGCAACACGGAGTATATTAATTGTTTTGATTGCAGTGTTAAAATCAACAGTTAGACTGCTTAATATAATAATGGAAAAATACCAAATAGAGCAGTACAAGCAATGTAGACGGTGACGGTCAGAATCACTGCCAGGAAAACTTTCTTCTCTGATTTTGATCTTGATGTGTAACCTGTTGAATTGGCTGCAGTAAAAGGAGATCTTTTAAGCGTGACCAACAGTGTTGTATACAAACCAACAACAACTAAAATAAGTGTCAATGATAAAGAAGTATCAAACACATAAAGATAATCATTTATTTTACAATCAACACAATAAACACATGTTGTTGTCGAATTTGGAACGCCATTATACATGTCAGGCCATTGGAATTGATATTCGATCATGTCTACCCAAACAAGTTTCCGTGACTGCCATACTAGTGTTATACACCATATAAAGCAACATATCGGTATGGTTCTAGAAAACGATCCTGACTTACTGGTACGAAATTTAAAAGGATAACAGATTGCTCGATATCGGTCGATGGTCATCGCGAAGATTGTGAAAATCGCCACTTGCATTGTAGTATCGACGACGTAGAAGTTGAATTTGCAAAACCATGTTTTTTCAACACCGATATTATACTCGCTGCGTAGTGGACCATCAACAAAAGAAGTCCATATTAAACCAGGTGCTAACGCAAGAAACAACGTATTGGCTAAATACACAGTAACAGAATTGCGCATGTGCAGATACCTAAAAATCACAATAATGGTCATTATGTTTCCAATTGTACCAAACATAACGACAATCGGCATAAATACCGTGATGACGATTTTATCCATCATTGTGTATGATATTGGGTGAATAAAGTCATCCCAGTCAGTCATATTCGTTGAAGAGTACAGGTAGTCGCTCCGTGATACATAGACATATTATTCTGAGCTACTATAGTTGACATCATCATTACCCATCTATAAGTATATAATATATATTTTTAAACAATAAAATGCATGTATTTCCAGAAGTAAATGAAGGGATATACTGTTTATCGTGCAAATATAGAAGGCTTCAGCAATACCTACCGTACTTTTGGTTGTCACCCAATATGTGTAGAGAGTGCGTGTGTGAACTGGTGGTAAGGTAGCAGTGTTCACAAAAACTGAGTAAAATTATATCTGATGATCATTTTAAATACCTGATATAATGGCTAAAGTTAGATTAATCTTGAAGTACGGTCAATACTGTAAGTAACTTTTAATCACCGACAAGGATCTCTGAAATAGGCATTAACTAAAATCACCAATATATTAATTAACATGTCCTTTAATAATAATAAAAACTCTACAGGGTCAGAAGATTAAATATTATTTTTATTGTTTTGAAACGCATGTCAGCTCAAACTCAAATAAATGCTTTCTGTATTAGCCTTTTAATATTATAAATGTTGACTGCAGAAATAGGCCTAGAAATAGCAATAGAAAATGGTCAATGTTAACAGTTTTCACGGGAGAGTTTTAGAGAGGTGAAAGAAAATATTCATACTAAAGGTAAAGGTATTCCAGAACGTCATACGAGGAATTTATAGTAAGAGTAAATGCGCAGTTGTAGAAGAAATTGGAATGTGTTGTTCAAAGAAGGTATTGGTGTAAAAGAGGGATGTTATGTCTAAATATCTTTCCTGAAAAAATCGTGAAACATAACTCGATACACCGTACGTCGATTATATCATTATTAGCCCGGGTTCTAGACGGAGTTTTTCACTTAATATTAGTAAAAAGATAAATGTTTTTGGCACATATGGCGTTTGATACGTATACTACTTGAGCTCGTCAGGCAAAAAAAATCGAAAAGCCGACTGGTGGACTAACATAAAAAGACAATAAATACAGAATTGGGGCACTAATGCACGAGTTTCTAACTTGCGGTGTTTATTTGAATATATAATCTTGTAGGCATGGTTTTGGTAGTTAATTATTGTTCATATGCATCACATTATATTGTATTAAATATTTGTCGAGGATGAATATGCTGCATGTGTAACAGAAGTCACTGTATGGGCATTGGCGTGTGTTTTCTTTTTTCATTATTGAAATAAAATATATTTAGAAATGCTTTTCTAAAGGTATCATTTACAGCATTATATATGATAGGATTTACCGACGAATTGATATATAGTGCAACACGGATTATATTGATTACTTGGAGTGCAGTACTATAATCAACATTTCCATAGCTTAGAATATTATTGAAAATCCCAAATGGTGCAACACAAACAATGTAGACGGTGACGGTCAGAAACACTGTGATGAAAACTTTCTTTTCGGATTTAGATCTTAATTTGTTACCTGTGGAAGTAGCTGCAGTGAATTTCGATCTTCTAAGGGTGACCAACATTGCCGTATAAAGACCAACTACAACTAAAATAAGTGCCAAAGATAAACAAGTATCAAACGCATACAGATAATCATTGATTTTACAGTCTAATTCATCAGCACAATAAACACATGTTGTTGTCGAATTTGGAACTCCATTATACATGTCAGGCCATGGGAATTTAAATGCGACCATTTCTACCCAAACAAGTTTCCTCGACTGCCATGCTAAAGTTATACACCATATAAAGCAACATGTCTTTATGGTTCTAGATACCGATCCTGACTTACTGGTACGAAATTTAATAGGATGACAGATTGCCCGATATCGGTCTATGGACATCGCAAAGATTGTGAAAATAGCCACTTGCATTGTAGTATCGACGACGTAGAAGTTGAGCTTGCAAAACCATGTTTTTTCAACACCGATATTATACTCATCTCGTAGTGGGCCATCAACAAAAGAAGTCCATATTAAATCAGGTGCGAATACAAGAAACAACGTATCCGCAATCGCCAAATCGGCTAAATACACATTAACAGAAGTGCGCATGTGCTGATGTCTAGCTATCACAGTAATAGTTGTGATATTTCCGATTATGCCAAAAATAACGACAATAGGCATAAATGGCTATAACAATTATATCCTTCAATGTATATGAAATTGATTCAATGAAGTCATCCCAGTCAGCAGTCATGTTTGTCGAAAAGTAGTAACTCCAATCATAGAAATACTCCGAGCTGTAACTGTCGTATACATCGACATTTTCCATCATCTAGATGGAAATAAAATAGGCATATTAATACGTAGTAGTGGATAGTAATTTATAATGAATTTGGATGTTAACTTACCTAACGAAATGCAAATGATATGATACATTCACGATTTAAACGAACATGTCATATTTTAACCTTCACTAATATTTACCATTTTCTTGTATTTGGGTCGTTGTGATGTTGTCGTACTCGTCTTACGATGTAAATTAACTACCAACAATTGGCTGAGGAAAACAAATCATAAAAATGTAAATACATATTTAATACATTAATTCAAAATGGTAATGAATACGTTGACCTAAATATGTTAATTGTCAAGTTCGGACAATTGTAAATACAATATGTAAGCTTATATATCACCTTGATAAATGCAAATTAAAGTTAGTACTAAAACTAATATTTTAAAAATATATTTTGATTAACCACTAACATGCATACCAGCTTAAGCAATCAACAAATATTCAGAGAGTTTTCGAAACTGGACGGTATGACTGGGTTAGGTTCGAAACTGGACGGTATGACTGAGTTAGGTTCGAAACTGGACGGTATGACTGGGTTAGGTTCGAAACTGGACGGTATGACTGGGTTAGTTTCGAAACTGGACGGTATGACTGGGTTAGGTTCGAAACTGGACGGTATGACTGGGTTAGGTTCGAAACTGGACGGTATGACTGGGTTAGGTTCGAAACTGGACGGTATGACTGGGTTAGGTTCGAAACTGGACGGTATGACTGGGTTAGGTTAAGTATTTGTCGTAATTTCATGAATTAGTAGCGGTCTTTCGTTTCGGGACGTCAGATTGAATGTAAGTGATTTTCGTGACACTTTTCAAGCCATCAACTTTTATATCATCATGCAATGTATTCCACTCCACTTTGTCGTTGATTATTATTGTTATACGTAATCTTGAGTAAAATAAATAAAATAAATATATTTTGAATTCCCAAAATGCATCAATTTCTTTTGCAGTTTTATAATATGATGGCAAGGTTACCCACCATTTGAGACTGAATGTTACAGTAGGTCAGCCATGTAGGCCTACGTTGAAACGTAGTGGTAAACTTCTCATTGATTTTAATCATTATCACTGTTCGCGAGTACAATCAAAATTGGTACATACTGCGCACAGTGGTAAACTTCTCGCGGATTTTAATTGTATCCCAATCATTATCACTGTGCGCGAGTACAACCAAAATGGGTATAGAGTACGCACAGTGGTAAAATTCTCGCTGATTTTAATCGTATCTTATTCATTATCAATGTGCGCGAGTACAACCAAAATGGGTATAGAGTACACACAGTGGTAAACTTTTCGCTGATTTTAATCGTATCCTATTCATTATTACTGTGCGCGAGTATAACCAACATGGGTATAGTAGCAGACAGTAGTATTATAAATATCGATAAAAAAAACTATTCTTTTACCCATAAACTTCATTTACCCATATGAACAATGTTTATATAACTTAAGCGCTTAGAATATGAGCAAATAGGGTGCGCTGTTTAATATTTGGGCTATTAAAGATACAGATAACTCGAGATGTTCACTATTCCGAGGAACGACAGAGCACTACTTATCATGGTTGTACAACCAAGGGAATCTTATGTTATGTCGGATTGTTTTTGTAGAACATTTGTTGACGTCACTCAACGTGCGATTGTCAGCCGATGTTAGATAGAAGTTATTTCTCCGTGGTATAAATATCAATCGATCATTTACATATCTGACACAAACATAAATAAGAGAAAGCAGGGAAGCCAATATAATGTACATAACCTTTAATCACCCAAAATGGTAACCTTAATACCGGATCCAAAGGAGAACAGTACCGGTAAAAATATGCATTCATACTTTTCTTAGTATAATGAAGATTTACCAGTTTTTGAGCTGTAAAAAAAGTTTAGTCCCTGTTTCCTTATGTGGTGGTGTATTACGTTGGAGTAACGTTATACATTGCGACATAACGATAGACTTACTTTTTTTTATTGGATCACAATTCATTTTATTGATAACGTGAATATTTCACAACTACTGAATGTAAGAAATACATATCTTTTTTCTTCTTCTATTTCTAATTTAAATATTGACATGAAACAATTATATACGTTATTTTGTTCAGGTTTGTTACTTTGTACTTGATAACTCGATTCAAATGTGTATCGTTGCTTTGTTTTAAATTGTTTATAATTTTATAGTGATTGTGATTTTTGGGCTGGGAGAACAGTTTGTTTTACTGAAGAGGTTACCCAGTATAAAGAATAAATAAATAAATAACAATTCATATTATAGCTTCTAAAATATACAGTAATACAGTCAACACCTAATCTAAAAGTGGTCACTACTGCCACTAACTGCTTAACTTATAATTTATACTTGAAGAAACGTATTCATTAGTGAAACATTATCTATTAGTTTATTGTAATATTTGTCGTGGAATATGAAACCAGTGAAACGGTAGTTAGGCCTACTTCACGGTCTGAATTAGCACATGCTGCTTTGGGCTTACGATAATTACAATAAAATATTTTTAGAAAAGCTTTTCTAAATTCGTCATTTACAGCATTATATATTATTGGATTTACTGAAGAATTCATATACAGTGCAACGCGCAGTATATTAAATGCTTTGAGTGAAGTGTTATAATCAACATCTCCATAGGTCAGGATAATGTTCAGAACGTCAAAGGGTGCAGTACAAACAATGTAGGCAGTGGCAGCCAGAAACACAGTCAGGAAAACTTTCTTCTCTGATTTTGATCTAGCTGTTTTACCCGCTGCACTGAATGTAGATGTTCTGAGCTTGATCAATATTGCTGTATAAAGGCCGACAACAACTAACATGAGTGTCAATGATAAACAAGTATCAAACATATACAAATACTTGTCAAGTTTGCAGTCGAAGTCATCAAGACAAAAAACACACGCTGTTGTCAAATTCGGAAGTCCATTATACATGTCAGGCCATGGAAATTGATATTCGACCATTTCTACCCAAAATAGTTTCCTCGACTGCCATGCTAACGTTATAAACCATATAAAGCAACATATCTGGATGGCTCTTAAAATCGATACAGACTTATTGTTATGAAATGAAATCGGATGATAGATTGCCCGATATCGTTCGATGGACATCGCGACGATTGTGAAGATTGCCACTTCGTATGTTGCATCAACGACGTAGAAGTTGAATTTGCACACCCATGGATTTTGAATACCAATATCGTACGTGTCACGTATTGGGCTATTGGTCAAAGAAGTCCATACTAGATCAGGTGCCATGGCAAGAAATATCGCATCAGCAATCGCCATATTGGCTAAATATACGTTAACAGAAGTGCGCATGCGCTGATGTCTAACTATCACAGTGATAGTTAGTATGTTACCAATTATACCAAAAATAACGACAATCGGCATAAATATGGCAATAAATATTTCATCCACCATTGTATATGAAATTGACTGAATAAATCCATCCCAGTCTGATATATTCATTGATGAGTAGTCGCCCCATGATTGATAGAAAGATTCCGAGCTAATTATGCCGGCGGCAGTATCCATCTGGAAATGTAAATATAGAGTGTTGTAGGTTAGCTACGGATCCCACCCGTCCGTTCTGATGACAGGATTTTCAATCAATCAAAGCTATACTCCCAAAAACGTTCAATTATGTTATTAATGGTTAGGTCTAATATATTCAATCTAAAAAAATACTATTTGGTTTTTTTTTTGGCTTTTAAGGGCTCTTCTCATTTATAGGTGAAAAAATGTTATTGCACATGTTAGTGTGAAATTTCAGACTTATTTGTAATAACACAGCTATGTTCGTTATGGTAATTTTTATCTTTCATTTTTGAAAATTAATAATTAAGATAATAAAACTGTATTTACACATGCATATGCACAAAGAAAATGTATTACAAATTTGACAAATAGCCTAAGAGGAAACCATGGGCCAATGGCACAACACAGAAGTGGGGACCTCTAGCACAAAACAGTTTTTAAAGTATATACATCATGAAGTTAACTAAGAAATAATAGAAGATATTTATTTTTTTTAATATAGTAGTTAGTACATCCAGTACAGGTACCTACCATTGATTTTCAGTCACTGTTTTTGTAGTTATTAGTTGGCCTATCTCTGTGTTAACTTGAGCCAAGTTAAAACTGCTATAATAATCAAACATCGAATGCAATAACTTAAGGACATCTCTAAATCATGAATTATAAAGATAATCCTCAAGTTCGGTCACTACGTCATCATCTTCTTTACTACAATTGTGAAGCCTTAGAAAATGATAATCTCATGTGAAACACTAGTAAGTTTTCCTGTTAAAGAATAACTATAAAAGTTTACAGCTATAAGTAGGTACGGTCTAACAATATCCTGTGTTGCCAATGTAGGCCTACCTGTAACATACGATTAGAGGTATAATGGTACATAGATAAGTATTTCATCACTGAGCAACAAACAATTTCTTTAAAGATTACAATTTTAGTCGCGTGCAAACGCGATTCTACAGCTCACTATGTCGGCCGGTCGGTCGGTAAACACTAACTCAAATTTGAGCACGCGACTGCAGCCAAGTATTTGGCCTTGTTAGATACAGTACCGTATAGCATTTTTGAAATTTCAGATAAAATTACAACAGTACTCCGTTTTGTTTTATCAGACGTTCGATAAATTGTATTCTTATCGGATATTTGCAGAGGTAAGAATGAGTTTTAGTTAGGCCCATTTACACTAGGACGATCGACAATAAAAAAAAATGTTCATTCATAAACAAAAGAAATCCAAGTTTTCATCCTCTAACTATAGAAAAACCATCTACTCCCTTTGATTAAAATTATATTTTTTCACGTCCAATCAAATGACGTCATGATTGATAAGAGCAATATTTGTCGTATTCGATTTAGACTTTCACCGTTGAGTACAGTTTTTCCGTTGAGTACTTCTTTAACGGAGTATTTTGAGCGTTGAGATTGTTCTTAACGAAAAACCTTTCGTTGTCAACATTTTCTATTCGAATGACTTTCTGTTGAGCACAAATTTACAATTCGAATACAAAAAGTACTCAACGAATCTTTACGTTGAAAACGAAAGTTCCCAATCGAATACGACAAATGTCGTGACAATATAACGATTTTATTCTTTTTATTCATCATGACGTCATGACGTGATTGGGTTTTACAAAATATTTCTTTTGACAGCATAAATGGTTATCCTAGTTCTAGAACGAAAAACTTTCTAATTTCCTTTGTTTTATTTAAAAATGCATACTTATTATCGTCGATATGTATCTGTATAATTGGTCATCCACATTCCTTGATCAATCCTCTGTGAAGAACCATTTATTTTATCTCAATAAGTGTGTTTTGACAATAATATGAATTTACTTGAGGTAAAACATTAATTCTGCCAATAAAACAATTCATTAAAAATAATCATAGGTCATTTATGAGTGGGCGATTCACATTAAAATCTTTATTAGGCCTATGAAAAATTCATCAAAGGTCCTGTTTCACGCTCTTAGGTGTAAAACCTACATTGTTTCATTGTAATGTTTTGACGAGTGTTATCCATTTATTATAACTATTACATTTTTTTGGTTTTATTAAAGTTCATGTGGTGTATTTTTAGCAAGTATTTATTTCCTTTCATTAGGCCTGATTAAATGTCGATGAACTGGGAACTAATTAACTGGAAATCGTACTCCAACGTTGTGTATAATACTGTATGTTGTAATGTGTTTTTTTTTTATTTAATAAAGTACAGTAAGCCAACCATGAAGATACCGACACACACAAATCATACATTTTTTTCCTTCCGGTCAGTGGTCATAATTAAAAAAAAAAACCTCCCTAGCACTCGACTTTTTGTTTTTGTTTTTCGTTTTTTTTTCAAGGACGATCAACAACTTTTTGTTCGTGGTGTTTGTCATTATTAATTACCCTGACTGGAAATCAATATGGTATTGCAAATCATTGTAAACATCATGTTTATAAGAAGGTTATTTACGATAGAGATATAATCCTTTAATACAACATAACGTGCAATTATCTACAAAATATGTTGTTGCTGTTGTACGCTTGTAGATTAGTTCGAGCAAACATATCAATACAGTTCCTAATAATAATTGATATTTTAAAACAAAAATAAAGTAATTACAGAGGCCTTAAGCCATAATTTAGGCTCTGGAGGGACACCTAGTGCCCTGTATGGGTTGGCTGTAGTTTCAAAACACTATGAAAGTGCCTACCCCGAATAATGCAGTTTATACTAATTAGAGTAGACTATTTATACGAGGCTTAGCAGCCCACTAGTATCGATTTACCTATTCTGAATGAATTTGCTCAAATATTAATATATATATATCAGGTTTACCTTATGATTAAAAATGTTCATCTCGTTTTGGATATTCAGTTTTACATTAGTTTGATGCTTATGATACTAATAGGAATGTACCGTCGGACCGTAATACTTTAAAATGTTACCTGTATCACGTGTTTCGCTGCGCAATATTTATTAATTAAGCCTATTTTATAAATTTTGGAATATTCTATAACCTTGAACCGGGGATGTTTATCCCAGAGAAGAGTGACATATTATCCTTGATACAAAAATGCATTGTCGTGCAAAATCTGTTATTAGCGGCCCCTATTAGTTATTACTAATTTCATTTGTAGGCTATATTGAATCAGTCACAATGTTTTAATAAAAGTAATAAACATATCGATCATAATCATTATTATAATATCGATTATAATGTATTGACCAGTATTGATTGGGTGACGTCATCTTGATTGATTGTTGACCTTTGTAGAATTTCGAGCTTCCGCGCCGCTCGAGTTTAGTTTTTGGTGCCTGGATAGATGGTACAAGATGGTACTTCCGCTCTTTGGCTTATTACATCGCTCAGCATGCAGCAGGCAGTACACACATAATACTTATAATGTTTACGCAACGAGTGACTAAAATAACGTCATGGGGGCGACTTGGTTATCAACAATTACGGTCCTTTTTCTGCACCTCATTTAATTTACAAACGTGTAACATAGATCCCCCGACAGGTCTTTTTGAGCCTATGAATGTTCCACATAAATTGCTTACTGGTCCAGGCCCCTCGAACAGCCCACCGCGTGTGTTGGCAGCGTCGGCATTGCCCTTGCTTGGCCATATGCATCCGGAATTTTTAAAGGTAGGCCTAGGCCTAGGCCTAAGTAATTTCTTGCATTGTAGCGCAAGTCTCGGCCTAAAGGACTAGGTCATACTTTAATTTTGCCTATTTTAAAATAAATAGGTGTTGTGGTGGTAGGTAATATTTATATAAAAGTAGTAGGCCTGTACTGTGTAGATAGAGAACACAATGTACTTTAGTAGCTAAATGCATGGCGCGCCATTTTCGTCATAATTCTTTCGCCATTAATATTCAGTAAGGGTGGCACCAGAAGACTTTTTTTTGGTGGGTGGGAGGGGGAGGGGGGGGGGGGGTTATTAAGCAACTCTATAAATGGTCTTATGTAATTTTAAACTCTAACATAATATTATTAAACATTGAATTGATTTTATTTACATAGATAATGGATGATATTAAATCGGGCATGCAGTATGCTTTTCAAACCAAGAACAACTTAACCTTAGCCATCAGTGGCACTGGACATGCAGGAATGGAAGCAGCGCTGGTCAATATAGTTGAGCCTGGAGATGTTGTGCTTGTTGGATCTAATGGCATTTGGGGTCAAAGACTTGCATCTTTAGCAGAAAGAATCGGTAATGTTGGTTATTGGCGGTATGTTAGATTCAGGGGGCTCTTAGAATAGGTGGCTTATTTAGGAAGAGGTGGTATTTACATTTAAGTGGTGGAGTATTCATATTTACTTGACTCTGTATCCTTTTCTTTTATTTACTTTTAAGCTCTGTCTACACTATTAAACTTTATGTGACAAAAAATGTGATGTGCTCATATATGGACATGATAATGTCGTACCACTACCATATTTGGGTACATCCCTTCTATATTTGGGTACATCACAATTTGTTGTCAAACTAGTTTGATAGACAGAGCGTTTTACTGGGATTGCACTATGTACTGTAATTTGTAACTTTTACAATTTAGAATTTTTAATTGAACTTATATTTTATGGATGTAGGTGCTGATGTTCGAGTGTTAAAGAAGCCTGCAGGCGAGGTGTTTACCACACAAGAAGTGTCTCAGGTATTTGTAAACAAAAAGTGTAATAATGTATATTTAGGTTCCATGTTGTAAAATAAAGATTAGAAAAAATAAACAATAGACACGGTTCGCGCTCGCGAGGTCACCGTCAGTTTGACCTTTTAGTGGGTATACAATGGTAAACAAACACAGCGAGAGGTATGTTAAAGCATGGGAGAACTGAGAGATGATCATCTTAAAAAGCAATCGTCAAAACTAGCCTTTTGATGGAATGGCATGGTAAGGATGTTATTTATTTTCTAAACTTATGTTTTATATTCACTGTAGAATTATTTGGACATTTGGTTCGGAATCATCGACTTTATTTATGTATTCAAATTGTCATTTTTGGTTTGACACACATAGTATTAGGCCTATATATATACGGTGCAAATTTATTTACAAATGTTGCGTAAATATATTAATTATTATCTTTCATTCTTCTTCATGCTCCTATTGCATCTTCCATGTATTATGTGATGTTCTTCGGCGCTTAAACAGACACCCAAGCCTCCTAGGCCTAGTAGACGAAGTACCGCACATCAGGCAACGCCACCGGGCGGGCGGAGAGACACGAGCACATCGTGGACGTACCTTTCCTTGAAAAATTTCCAAGATTTTGCGCCACTATCCTTCGGAGCCGACGCAAACCACTCAGCAAGTGTTTGAAAATTAAAAACAGGAATATTATTCAGTGATTTTGTGTAGTTAAATTCACGATGTATCCAACATATACAGCATTTATGATGCACCTTGCAACAAAAGCACTCGGCAGTCGCCATTTCGCTATGCTTCAACACGCACTAGGCGAGAGGTTTTCGGTTTGTTTACAAATCTATACCCACTATTTCTGATTGGTCGCGAGCGAGAAACGTGTCTATTGTTTTATTAGTGTAACAATAATTCAAAATGGCTAGTTTAGTTTTTTATAATTTCTTTTAATAAATCTTTACACAGTCCATACAGGAACACAAACCATGTGTGTTTTTCATTACTCAAGGTGAATCATCCTCTGGTATTCACCAACCACTAGAGGGCTTTGGTGATGTGTGCAAAAAACATGATTGTTTGTTGTTTGTTGACTCAGTTGCCAGCTTAGGAGGAGTACCAATGTTTGCAGATGAATGGGGTAACGTATTCACTCATTTTCATTCATTCTTCCATTTTCAATTTTTAAAAGGGGGCGTCACAAGTAATTACACCATTTTTATTTCAGGAATTGATGTGATTTATAGTGGATCTCAAAAGGTGCTAGGATGTCCGCCAGGTACAGCACCAATTTCTTTTAGTCAAAAAGCATGGTAAGTTAAACTATAGTTAACAATTCCTTTTACGTATTATATATTATAAATAATATTTCTTTGTGTCACTAAGTAGGGAAGAAATTGTCACAGTCACTGTTTTTAAGCATAAGGCAAAAGACAAATAATACTTTGTCAACATTTTTAGTGACAAGCTTGCATCAAGGAAGACCAAAGTACCATCTTATTATTTTGATATGAATGAGCTAGGAAATTACTGGGGCGCTGATGATCAGCCAAGAAGGTATTTTTTTTTTCATTTTTTTTTTTAACTACTCAACTAAGAAGTTAGAGTGAAGTTGTGTCTTGTTGTTGTGATTATGATGTTTGGCAACCACTCCAAGGGTCCTAAGTTCAAGTCCCGTCACATGTCAGGTTTCTTTCTAGGGGAAAAATTACTCCACTCCCAAAAACTTGTAATAAGACTTTGTTTATGTAGAGCATCTTGTGTATGTTTGTCTTGTGAACCTTTGTGAGAGTCCCTAATGATCAGCAATTTCTGGTTGGATTTCCCCCCTTATTAAATGTTATGTTTTTCTTATTTTCTTGCTTATAACCTTTCTTTGTTAACTTAGATATCACCACACTGGACCAATTAGTAGCTTTTACACCTTAAGAGAAGGCCTAGCAATGTTGGCGGAAGAGGTAAATGACTGGTTTATTGAACTAATCTAAATCTTAAGCTGGGGAACTTTTTTTTTACTTTGGCGTGCGCTTTTAACGAAATACAAATACATACATAATTTTAATACAATTAAAATATAATACAAATTTAGCCTTTAAAAAATGTTTTAAAACATTTATTGGCCACTATGTCATGACAAATTTTGAATGGTGAGAGTGTGGAAAAAAACTAGTTATACGAAATAAAAATTATTCCCTACCCCTGAAATTTTATATTTGCCTTTAAAGTAGTGCATGTTATAAAAAAAATGAATTGATTTAACTGTTTATCATCTTATTATTGGTTAAAAACATTAGATTATATGGCATTAAAATAATTTTCCATTGTTCAGGGTCTTGAGAACTGTTGGACAAGGCACAGTAAGTGTGCACTACAACTTCACAACCAGCTTGAAAACATGGGATTGGAATTATTTGTCAAAGACAAGGTAAGGTATTTTTTTTTACATTGAAAGGTGTAACAAGTAAGGGCAATTTTAAGACATGTTTGACCAAATAAATTGTAGTATATTTGAAAGTGAAAGCTTAACAAGTTATTTTATATTACTCTCAGATTCACATTTATTTCAATGAAACACACAAATCACAAAATATTTCTGCACAAATCAAATGCTCCCAATACTGAAAGGTTGCAAGGACCACAACAAACTTCTTGTTTTTCTTCCAATATTTTTGAAAATTTCACAACTTGAGAATTGGAAATAATTTTCTTTTTTAGGCTGTCAGATTACCGACTGTCACTACAGTGAAGGTACCAGATGGTGTTAATTGGAAAGACATTGCTGATTTTATTATGAAAAAGTAATGGAAATATTTTACATGAATTTATATAGAAATAGAAATAAATGTTAAATCAATGTATAATACTTGTATTCAACAATGCAGTGTAATCTTTGAAAATATACAGTTATGTTTACCTTATTTGGTAACCTGTAATAAACAGTCAGTCGAATATTGCTGTGTAATGCTTTGTCTCCACTATCAAAAAGTGTGATTTGCCAAAAAATATGTTAGTGATATGACATCATCATGTCCATATATGGGCACATTTTTTGTCACATAAAGTTTGATAGTGTGGACAGAGCTTTAGTTGGTATGAGAGCACTCATCAGTGGTGTAACGCGGTGGGCAAAGACCACTACTAAGAGGTCCTCCAGCGCTGGATAGTTGTATTGGGGCTACTCATGTGCTGGACCCCTTAAGCTCTGTAGCCTCTGGGTTTACCCGCTCATAGATACAAGAATTGCTGTGAGAACAAATTGCTACTAGCTAAGCCTGATGGAATGGAATTCGCAGAACTTGTACAGTAGGCTCATGGGTTTATATCATCCATTAGGTGATGAGGTTGAAACAAAATTTTCTTTTTAATATTTTGTTCCGAAAGTTGCCCTGTCCACTGCTTCTTAGTTTTATTTTTTTTTAAATTGTTAGCAACTTACAGTAACTGATATGTTTTCCTATTCGTGTATCAGGTTAAAATAATATAAGAAAAATTTGATAGTTAATGTTTAATCTTTTTCTTGTTACAGTTACAAGATTGAAATTTCTGGAGGCCTTGGAGAGACAACTGGAAAGGTAAGTATATGTATAATTTTTTTATTAATAATTATAACAATTGTGAGATTTATAAAATTCATAAATGTAATAATTTAGTCTTAGGTCCTCCCTAATAAAAATAATCTAATACTGTCGAAAATAGATATAGTTCACAATTCCATTTTAGATGTTTAAAAGGGCGGATCTATGTACGAGCATCTAAATACCATTACAAAATGTATGTTTTTACTGTTTTATGATGTGTTTTATATTTCTTATTTTTATAGGTTTGGCGAATTGGGTTAATGGGGTACAACTGCACAGAGGAGAATGTTTCTAGAATAATAGAAGCATTAAATAATGCGTTAACCACCCTTTCCAAATAAGGAAATAATTATTAATATTACTGATCATGTGCTACATTTAAATTCCTATTTTTATAACCTATAGATATCTATCAATGGATGGTTTCATAATAAAGCCTTGGACTAATAGGCTAAACAAAATGTAATCTAATATCTAAATATAATGTATAACATTATCACAGAATAATAAGTCTCATTTGTTTAAAAAAATATCATAATTGTATATTATTTATTAATGCAATTGCAATCCACTATGTAGAAACCTCACTAACTGATTGTTTCACTTTCGATGTAATCTAAAAAATACTCCACCCAGGAAGGGATACAACTAGAGAGTTTCCCTCTTTCAAAATCTTGCCAAAACATTCTTTTTATTGTACAAACAAAGTAATTATATTACGTATTATTATAAATTTAGACAAAATGTAGACTAAATTTCACTTCCATATACAGTATTAAATTAAACATAGCTTGACTGGAAAGTCATTCCAGGGACCAAGAACAAACACATTTTAAGTAGCTATGGACACTATTTTTTAAATTGTATTCCTTCATTCTAAAGCCTTGATTACACTATCAAAAAAAGTGTGATGTGCCCATTATATGGACATGATTATGTCATATCACTACAATATTTGGGCCTATGGTAAACTTGTTTTCAAACTAGTTTTATAGTGTAAAAAACATCAAGATTTTTTATTTGGACATTTTCAGTAAAATAAAGTATTGCATTTTCAATCCATTAGAAATGGATTATTTTTTACAAAAATAGATCATCTCTACTACTTTGCGAAATAACAGGCATTATTCTTGCCATCTAAAAAAGGCAGTTGAATACCACATAAATTGAACAGATTGTATAATTCAGAAAAGACCACATTTCATAACCTAACTTATCAAAATAAATGGGTGTATACCCGAGGTTTGTTCGGATATTCGAACATTTTAATACAGTATTAAAATTACTCAACAGTACTATTATTCAGTAATCATGGTCATATAAGTATTATATTTGTTATACAAATTTGATAATTAAAATGAAGAGATATGTATACATTTGTTTTTAGTCGACCTTCTCTTCAGTGTTTAGACTAGTCTACACCAGCAAGTTTGCGTTTGCAAACTTTGAGTTTGACAGACAAGTGTTCCAAAGATTGCTGTAGTCTATATGTAGACGAGACTTCTGTAAACTTCACTATTGTTTGGAAAATTATTGTTTTCATTTAATTTATTTGCCTCATTCATACATTAAACCTTACACAAAGAAAAACAAGTAGACGGGAATATCCAAAAAGTAAACTTTAATCAACTATCAAGTGGATTACCCAATATAAAACGGAACACAATTATCCATAAACTATAATAAATAATTAAAATATGTTATTTCTTCCCTTAAAATTATCTTTCAAAGTTCTTAACTGCAGTATCTCTAAGCTAGCTAGATTAAACTGATATCAAGATAAGGTCAGAAAGCGATCAAACGCATAGTGATACCGGACCGACAGACAGACCGACCGACATAGTGAACTATAGAGTCGCGTCCACGCGACTAAAAACGGAAGTTTCTACGGGTTTGCCAGTGTAAACTGGCTTAATTTCTAAAAAAACAAGTTTTCGGCAATTTACCAAAGGTCAGCATCGTACACTGCAACATTTTCGAAAGCTTAATTTGCGATTGTAGACTACCGGTGGCATTTATCTATATGTTCACATGATTGCATAAAAATGATCACTTATATGCTTTGCCAAACTCCTTTGCTAGTGTAGAATAAGCTGTAAAAACTAGTTTTCTTCACCATTACGTTTAGTATAGACTAGGCATTTTCATTACAATGTTTTCTAAGGTAATTGTGTACGTTGTAATTTTATCTATCTGTAGGATCAGATGACATTATTGCTGCTACCTACCTGATTGGCTGACTTCACAACCCTCAGCAGAACACAATTTGTTTCTGCAGTTTGCCTAAATTTCAAGCAAACTTTAAAAATCTTTTCTCGCCAAACTCGGAGTTTGCTTGTTTATACAAACTAACGTAACGGTTGTTGTAGTCGTGTGTTCCTGCAGATGACATTCTCCAGTAAGTAGACCTAGTGTGGACAGGCAACACCGACTTCGCGCCAACCGTAGGCCTACAGACTGTGGGTTGCAAACAAAAATTGCTTTCTTTTGCGATCTTTCTTAGATATTTTTTTTTTTTCATTAAGTTGTTTACACTTGTTTGCAACAGTACTGCTTACATTACATATACTGTATTTTTTGTTGTATTTCCATTGAAGATGAATATTTTTTTATTAACTTTTTATTTACTGATTACGAATTTCTGAAAATGCGTTCTTTGAAAAGCGTACGGGGATAGCAAACGCAAACAAAAGGCTTTGAAAGTGGGTACTGTACTATAATGGAAGAATGAAAGCGTCAATTATGATATCGGCTCAAAGTTCACTTACTGTAATCTATACAGTGTACATTGCATCGAATTTATTGTGCCTTATTTGTAGAGTTTGTTTACATGCTATCCAGTATGCTTGTCATATATGTTGTTATTGTAAGCCGTTATTTGTTGCCTCCACCGCGTGACGTTTCTAGGTGTTTCCTTGTTTTGTTTTGATTTACTGGACCGTAATAAATATCGATAGTAATATCTTTCCTTCGTGAATTGAAACTATTCTAAAAACAGCATCAAACAAAAATGGATGAACCAGTAAGTTCAAAGATTATTGTACTGAATTGTAGTGTGTAGAGGTGTAGTATAAATGGTTAGTTTTTATAGGCGTTTTATCTCATTGTTAGGCATTTATTGGAGTTGAGTACTGGCCTGGAAAGCTATATGACCTGACAGAAAGGATACGGAATCATGGCTGGCATGGTGTGAATAAGATATTTTAAATCTAGTAGAAACTGGGGTTCTTGCCCTCGGTTCCTTTATTATGAAACATAGGCCTACTTACATTTCCCTCTGATGTTCAAACATCCTAAAAAACCATATGTGTTTTACGCGGTAAAATTACCTGTTGCTCTTATAAGCTGTAGTCTATAACTGTAGGCCCATCGCAATAATGATAGGCCTATTTAGGAATAAATGTAGTACGTTTTTTTTTTTTTGTAAAATCATTACATGTTCTTTCAGGTTGTTAAACAACCGATAAACGTAGGTGATGTCCGCACAGACTATGGAGTAACCGGTTCCATTCCACGAGGACTGGAATATCTGTCTCAGGTGGATCAAGTTCTAATTCACCAAACGGTAGAACTGTTGGAAGGTAGGCCGACTTACGCTTTGTTTATAATATCCACTTAAACAGCAGTTCTGCAAATTTGATTATATGGCTTAAATGCAAGACCTTTTTAGTCGCGTGGAAGCGACTCTATAGTTCACTATGTCGGTCGGTTGGTCGGTCTGTCTGTCTGTCGGTCTGTCTGTCTGTCGGTCCGGTATCACTATGCGTTTTATCGCTTTCTGACCTTATCTTGATATCAGTTTAATCTAGCTAAGTCAATTTTTCATAGAATATTCCTTATGGCCAGGAATCGATGTGGTCATGTTTTCACGGTGCGCAATAAAAAATTACGCGGTCTACGCACGATTTAACGAAATCACGTTTGTAATCATATCTTAACAACCATGAATCACAATTAAATAAAATTTGGTACTCATAAATTTCAGGGCATAAATCATCATATGGCAATACAATTACGTGCGTAGCGCATGTAACGCATGCGTACGCGCGCTTAAAATTTTCAAAATTTATTTTCGATGAAATAAGAGTACGTTTCAGGCAATTTTAAGCGTTTACAAAATTGCCATGAGTGCGCAGATTTTGCGCGCGCACTGTGCGTTAAATGTTATTGCGCACTCTTTTTGCCCGATTTCTGTTTTCTTGACTTACTTTTCAACTCGAAATTACGTTATACGAGCACGTCGAAAGTGACAGGCTACGCACGTGTAAATTAAAAAAATATAAATGTTTTTAAACATTTCAACATTTTTAAACATGTTCAGTAATTTCGGTCAGTATAGTTCACTATGTCGGTTGGTCGGTCTGTCTGTCGGTCTGTCTGTCGGTCTGTCTGTCTGTCGGTCTGTCTGTCGGTCCGGTATCACACTATGCATTGTAGTACGCGACCTAATGGCTGTTGGCCTTGTTTGTAATATGCTTTAGAAAAATCCAATATCAATAATTAGATGTTGTATGCATATTTTTCTTCCACAGTTTTCACTGGATGGGAATGTAAAAACCGGTATGAAATTAAGAACACGTTGGGACAGCAGATCTACTTTGCAATGGAAGGTATGGCAGGCCTACATTTACACTGTATGCTATTTTTTTTATCAGAGCTCTTGTAAAGAAAAATCTTATTAAATTTCTTTTTTATTTGTGTTTTAGAGTCAACATGCTTAATGCGCCAATGCTGTAAAAATGGTCGGGAGTTTTATATACACATTACAGACAATAGCGGCCAGGTGATGTATTTTGCTGATTTTATACCATTTCTCAATTATATTTATTCTTGTCTTATTGGCCAACACTGAAATCCGTAATTAAACGTTGATAGTTTGGTAAAGGCCACCTCAGAAACCGTCATACGATGATGCCCGACAAACATCTTGACTCGTCGGTGCTGGCTGAGTTGAAAACCCTGACGAGTCGAATCGTCTTGTGAAAGCGCGTCGGGCGTAGTTTTGGTCGTTGCGAGAAATTTTCTTCCGACGAGACGACTCGTCGGGCCTCGTCGTACGACGCTCTCTGAGTTGGCCTTAACATAACTTTAACAAAAGAGCACAGTAAAATTAATAACACAACTATTGTGCTTGAAAATATAACTGTACATACTTTTCTTGCTTTATAAAGGAAGTTTTGAGAGGCTATCATCCATTTCGCTGTTGTCAAGGATGCTGTTGCTGTGCTAACAACGACTACTGCGCAATGGACATCGTTTTGGAGGCGCCAGTTGGTAACAAGGTCGGCTTCCTAAGGCAGAGGTAGGCAAAGGAAAAACGGCATAGTGAGAGTTTTAGAGTCTCTTAGGGTTTGGTTAGACAACGTAAAGTATATTAGAGCATAAAAGAAAAACGTCTTGCATCTTACTAAAACTAAAAGTTTATAAACAGACCAGAAAGTTTCTGTCTGAAATGAAGATTATCAACGTTTATCAAAACGTTCTATGCTTTTAAGATTGTGTGCAATAAACGTCTAGGACACTCATCTTACTTTCTCAAATGTTCCTCGGAAGAAAGAAAGAAGACGTGACTAACTTATTCTTCGAGCTATATATCTACGATAGTATTTAATGTTTGTCTCTTAGAACAACACAATTAAAGGTTGTTACCAAAGTTAAGGTGATTGAATGTGATCTTTTAGAGGATTAATTTCACACGAACATCGTTGTGAACCGATAAAGATGCATAAGAGGCAGATGGTTGTTATACAATATTTATTTTTCTGCTAGAAATGTCCTTGCCATGTACCATTATATCTTGTTCCATTTTATTAGGAAGTTCTGCTGTTCGCCTCGCTTTGAGTTACTGGATGCGCATGACCGTCCGATCTTTGATATTCAAGGACCGTGTTGCTGTAAAATGATCCAATGCCCATGTGGCTGTACTGGTGATGTTGATTTGGATGTAAGTAAAACAAAAAAGTGAATTTTTCTCATTTTAAAAATCACAATCACTTTGTAATTGAGCTGTCGCAGTTTGTCAGCTTAACATATTGGCAGGCCTAGGTGGTTTTCTTTAAAACTTCTTCCTATAGTAATTATTGTTTTTGTGAAACTACGATTATTTACGTCTTCGTTTCACATTTTATTTAAAAGATAATTGATTCAAAGAGCAAGGAAAAAGTCGGAGCCTATACCAAACAATGGTCTGGGGTTGTGAAGGAGTGGTTCACTAAGGCAGACAATTTCAGTGTTCAGTGTAAGTGAATTATATTATTCGTCATCATGTTGTTGTTATGTTGATATGAATTTGTATCCAGACCGGTTTCTTCTGTCAGGTTTGGAAATTACAAGCTTAAATTTTCAATATTATAGCACAGAGCTTTCTCATCTGCGTCGTTGTAAGTAATTGCCCGTAAGGCACACGGCGCCTTCAATATAACATTAATAATTGAAAACGCTTTCGAACGTGGACTTTCCTCCTACATCTATGGAAATGGTTTGGTAATTTGGAAAGTCTTTGATTTTTATAAAGAAAATCCGGGATTAGGATGGATAAAGAATCGACAAACCAAATGATGCCATTGATTTCCAAGTCAGTCGTAGTTTAGGAGATTAGCTTATTTTGTAATTTGATAACAAAAAAACTAACGTTCAATGACACAAATTTTATTACTCTCTCCATATAGTTCCTATGGATTTGGATGTAAACTTAAAAGCTGCCCTCATCGCTGGCTTTTTCTTAATAGTAAGTGTGAACAATTATTGATAAGCTATTATTCCCGATAGAGACTGAATGATTTGTTACGAAAGGAATACAAATAATTTGTGACACATTATTACCACGATCGTTTTTTTTGTATCAAACACGTATGGAAACATACTCCCATAATGCAGCTAGCAATCAACGCAAAGTTGTGTGTTGATCTAACCGAGTACGCCTACCTATTTATACACCTGGGTGGGGTAAAGTAAGTACATATAGTAAAGTTTCTTGCCTAAAGATACAAGCAATGCGACGAGAGTTGGATTCGAACTCACGATCAGTAATCCAACGTCCAACACACTGCGCCACACACCCTTACAGTATGATTGTGATAACGCTATTTTCTCCTTCTATCATTTCCGTCGTACACATTCAGAAAATGTTCCTCCATACAATGAATTTGTCAATGCTTTCGACTAGTTTTGAAATGTTTTTATTTCAACAGGAAGTGATGTTCTTTGATTACAACGGCGGTGGCAATTAAGCTACGTTACACCATGGAGGAAATTCCTCCATGGTTACACTGAAGCCCGATTCGGCCCGATGACCGGAGAAAACTCAATTGTACCTTTTGTACTACGGAATTCGAAACTGTTTAGTGTGAAAGGTTCTATTCCCTATTCAATTACACCCATTTACAAGGCTTTTTACCCAGGCACCGGGACTGGAATCCGAGCTTTAAGCTACTCATTAGGCAGTATATTGGTAATGTCCTCCAGTCGTTTATTGGTACGTAATTTACCAGTCGTTTATTGGTACGTAATTTACCAGTCGTTTATTGGTACGTTATTTACCAGTCGTTTATTGGTACGTAATTTACCAGTCGTTTATTGGTACGTTATTTACCAGTTGTTTATTGGTACGTTATTTACTAGTCGTTTATTGGTACGTAATTTACCAGTCGTTTATTGGTACGTTATTTACCAGTCATTTATTGGTACCTTATTTACCAGTCGTTTATTGGTACGTAATTTACCAGTGGTTTATTGGTACGTTATTTACCAGTCGTTTTTGGTAGGTTTTTTACCATCAGTCGTTTATTGAGACCAGTTTATCTTTAGTCGTAGAAGGGTTTAAACAACACTTTACAAAGTTAATAAATAGTAGACCCGTGACCTTATTTCAATATTACTATAAAGACGTGAAAATCAACTGTTTTTTACTGTCGTTACTGAACTTGTAACTAAATGTAATCGCTTTTAGTAAATATCATTTACTTACACTGTACTAAATACACCCATATATTATGATGTATATAATTTAGTAGGCTAATTATACGTATATAAGAGAAACTGTATACAATAATACTCAACTAAATGTTATATAATAACCATACTAAATTCCCTCATAATTATAGTTATAACCAAGACATAATTGTAACGATTACAATTGGTGTTTTTAATAATATTATTATTAATAATATGATAATGAACGAATGTTAAAAGTGACATATGCTATGCTAAATATAGACCGTAATGTATAATCGATATATATTTGTATGAATATTTTGTGCAATTAGGATAGTTTGATGGTTAATTTAAAAGCATTTTAGCATGATAGTCAGTAACATATTGTCGCCAAAACTAATGATCCGCACATAGACTGTCTATGAAAATTTTTAAAAGAATTCAACCGAACCAGCGTCATTTGCAGAGAGTAGGCATACTCAACTAGAGAGTAGGCATACTCAACTAGAGAGTAGGCATACTCAACGTTACTAAAGATACTAACATTTTATATGGATATGCTGATCTTACAACTGTAAATTTCTTATGGTTAAATACCGTATAAATTGAACTCTTCTGTGTCGCCCCGTGGTTATGGTATGTTGTGTTAAATAGAGGTCAAAAGTAGTTGAATAATTTAATGCCATTTAAGTGTGAAGAAAAGACAGAATACTGGTTTTAAGTTAGAGATATTTTATTACAATACATACACAGCACAATCGTTTACGAAAGCCATCTGAATTTAAAAAAATGAATAACACGTTCGGTTGAATATAATTGGGACAGGTTAAGACAAAGACCATTCGAGCAATCCAGATCTGTGTAGTCATTTTATACCACACATGTTGGTAAAGTAGGCCAATATTGTCTTGGAAATTGTCGACATTGTCCTGTAACATGTACTGCATCTTTCTAGACCTTATTACTAGTAAATGCCACTTTTAAACTAGATTCTCTGACAGTAGAACAACTATTAAAAGGACACTTGTGAGACCCAACACAGTTTCCCCTTAGTGTTGTCGTCTTCTGAATCGAAGTTGGCCAAAGGCATATATTGGCCCTTGTTTATTTCACAGGAAATTGTCCCCTTAATAGGGGAAGATTTACGGTATTGTCGTTTTCTTCACAATAATATATTTAATTAACCATACATATTAAAATTATATAATTGCATTACAATCAGAGTTCATCGAATCTTTGTACACAGCTTCATAATTTGTCCTCTCGTTCACGCATGAGGTATTTTCCCGTTTTCTGTCTTAATTGGCAATTACACGTTAATCAAAGACGACTTTCATATACCATGCGTACAGGGACCATAAAAGGTAGTAAATTAAACATAAAATATTCTCTTTATACGAATTGGACTTTATAATGGCATTCAATGTAAATATCAGTTCCGCTTCAGGGATCATGGATCCGCCCTTAATACCGTTCCTGGCGACGTAATAATTACAGTCATGGGTCTTCGTTGATTGTAAACGAAATGTGGGATTTTAACAACATGTTTACTAAAACATAAACATAAACGGTATTATCTCAAATGAAATTATTTTTTTTTGGAATTCACCTTTAATCACCTCTAGGAGGCCTAAATAATTCAATATTGTTAAAAATTAACCACGGCGACCTGAGGTAAATTTATTAAACGACAATTAATGTACGGTAAAACATCTCTCGAATGATCCAAGCTATACAGATACAGATACAAATAGAACCATTACAAATGCAATAACTGGGTTTATAACATTAGGTTGACTTTAGAATTTCATTTTGTTTATGTCAGCTACCCCACCCCTTAACTTGAACTAGTCACACTAGTCCATGTTAACTAAAATATTACACTACAATATTGCACTTTACAGATATATTAAATAAAATAAGGCTTTTTCCCTGCGGCTAGATTCAATTCCTGGAGTTTTACTGAACATCACTACACATTTCAAATATATTCCCTGATTACCTCCAACAATCAGCTTATCGTCTCGTAATGAGATCAGGCGCATGTTAGATTGACTTTCTTTGATCGCATCATTACTTTTCCACCACATAATGTCGATGACATTGTGTGTTCCAGAATCGAAATCAATTCCCAGATATACATCTCTTGGTTATTACACATACAATAGCATGTTCAACGCCATGTCAATTAGTCGTCACGTGTCGTTACTGCTGGCAGAGCACCTGACGTCTCCGACTCTTTACTATGACGAATACCATAAAGAAAATACACTAATAAACCTAAAATAAAACAAAATAATTATAATCATGTGTTTGCCATGTTGTATGTCTTAATCTGCAGATTAAATTATTTGGAAAATTCATGGAATACACCCATGACACGGTCATGTAAGTGTAACATTGTGGTATCGATTTTGATTTCACGATTTAATTAATATTCTGAATTAAGTCAACTTTCTAATCTCGCAGTGCGTTAATTAACATTGGTAACTGTATGAAGGTACACTCAAATTAAATTAATATTTTAATATAGATAAAAGGTGTAATAACAAATGATCATATTTGTAGATTACGTATGCAGAAAATAGACGAAGGACTGGTGATTGCATAAACAGTTTCCGTGTAAGATATTACATTTGATTAATTGAAGTAGCAGGGACCATTTTGTAACTTGCGCGCGCGTACTACGAGCCGCTGAATTAAGTATGATAAAGTAAGCCGAAGATGTTGTTTTCGGTAATCTTGAGTGGGTATGTATGTTTTGGGCCTCTGTGCCTGAAAAAGCTCTGATCTTCTACCTGCTGCTTATTACCTGTAGCGACCGATAATCAATCTGCGCATGTTCATGAGATGCATTTTTGACTCAGTAGACGGCGGGAAACGACAAGTTGCAGTATTTATTATCGCAAATGCGATTAGCATTCAAGAGAAGATTAAGTTTATATTGTACAATGTATTTAAGGAAATAGACATTTCTCTATTAGATTAAAAATTAAGAAATCATAACCTAACCATAATCTAACAGAATATGAAAAAAGAAATAGTTGTTAACTTACCAACGACAAGCCATACAAAGAAACGTACCCACGTTGCCAAGGCTAAACGAAGTGTTAGGTGAATATTGAAGAACAATGCAAGCAATGGAAGAAATGGAACAAATGGAGCTTTGAATGCAAGTCGCATTGAATTTTGGGGTTGTTTCCAGATGAAGAAAGCACACGTCACACTGGCTATAAATAGAAGAGCCACTAAAAACAAATACCACCAAACGCCATCCATAACTTCTGATTCCGCAAACACCAAAATACTATTCATAGCAAAGTGTAGCAAAATAGAAGCGATTGTGAACCAAAATACTTTATTATAAGTGACGTCATTTGGTCGGTTATCAAATGTATGATTTTTACCCACAAGTCTTTGTACATCATCTGATACATCGTCTGCAAATGTGGTTGTGATGGAAAGTTGTCTATCTTCGCTATCGTCTTCGTTTGGTGAAGCTGCGTTCGTGTAACGTCTGGAAAGTCCTTCTCCTAAATCGATTAAACTCGAATCTTCTCGAGGAAAGACATTGAAGTTACTGGACTGTTGTTTATTCAATCCAACGCTATCTGGTTTATAGCGAAGTAACAGCGTACTAATCACGACGAGACTGTACGACATAAGAGTTCCTATTGACATCATTTCAACAAGTTGTTGAAGATTGAACACTAGTGCCAGACAAGCAGTGAACAGTCCACTAACAATTGTCGCATTAACAGGAACATTCGTTCTATAGTTAACTCGTCCTAAAAACTGGAACAAGAGCCCGTCTTTAGATATTGCGTAGATGATGCGCGGTAGAGGAAATATTGAACCTAGCATTGATGACGTCAAAGCAACTAAGGACCCGATGGCAACTATATATTTGGCAGTGTTGAAGCCATTCTGGCTGAAGGCTTGAGCAAGTGGAGCATACAAGGCTAAATCCTTGTAGTTGACCATCAAAGTGAGTATTGCTGACACGAGTATATACACAATAGTGCAAATGACCAACGTCAGGATGATTGAAAGTGGAATTGCTTTACCGGGGTTCGTAGTCTCTTCTCCAGATGTGGCTATTACATCAAAACCAACAAACGCGTAGAAGCATGTTGCTGATCCTGCTATCACCTGTGAACAAAATGTAGGTATTTAATTAAATTGTTAGAGCTTCAACCTAATACGACGAGATCAACAAGAAGCCAAGTCTTCTGATACTCGAATCTGAGACAAATTGTGGACCCAGTGAGTTCGTATGAATTAATTGGCGTTACTGCTGGCTAAGAGTGAGGCATTGGTTTTAAGTAAGTAGAAATTATTTATACTAAATGCTTAAGGATATAGTAGATTATTGGTGTTTTTAGTCACTATGTCGGTCGGTTGGGTTGGTCGGTTGGTCGGTAAACGCTAACTCAAATTTGAGCACGCGACTGCAGCCATGTATATGGCCTTGTTTTTGTATGTAAGCCTATCTAGGTTGGCTTAATTTTTTGACCAAAATTGTCAAATTTAAAGGTGGTTACAATAGCCCGCATCAGACATGTTCGCTTATCGCATTATTTCATAGAAGATATATAGAAATTAAAATGTTATTATTGCACTCAAAAATAGCGCGTTGTTGATCACTTCAACTCGCAAATGGAATGGCCCGAATGCTACTCTATACTTACCCCAGTAAAGCCATACGGAAAGAAGCCACCATTCGCTGTCCAGTTATTAAGACTGGCATATGGTGCACCAGCTATCACTATGAAGGTTACAACTGCCAGATTGATTATAGTAAAAATGAACATGGTAATCGAGGATAACTGTACACCAACTGCAACTACAGCTGTCATAATTAGCAAGAGCACAAATGCTAAAAAGTCAGGATAATCACCAAACCAACCCGACTGGAATTCACCAATTTCACTACGAATCGTCTCGCTGATGGTGAGGTTAAGCATAGCGTCCAGATACTCGCTCCAAGCTTTGCCAACACCAGCTCCTGCAATGATGTTGTCCATTATCATACTCCAACCTGTGATGAAGGCTATCAGCTCACCAACCACGACGTACGAGTACAGGTACGCTGATCCTGTCTTTGGAATTCTAGCCCCGAATTCTGCATAGCAAAGACCTAAAAGACAACGTAGAGACACGTTTAAGTAGCTGTGTCAGTGAACTCCTAAATACAATCGTAACTTAACTAGATACGTGTGCCATTTAAATCAATTGAATCAAGGCTTGCTTTGATTAAACTAACGAATTATAATTTATAGTTCTGTAACAAAACCTCTTCTTTAGACTGTAGTTGGAGAACGCTAACGTTTTATATGATTGGTTTTCATACATTTGACTTCATTTGCATTGTAATTCAAAACCTTTTCTTACGAGAGAAATTACTATCTTACTTAATGGGTCTTCACGAGAATTAGCATTTTGTGTATCTTTGGAGATTGTGGTGAGTTTGTGATATCATATTTGTGTCATAAACCAGTTCGTATAGATTGTAAATTGTAAATTGGCAAAAAATAAATTTGGACCAAGATAAATATTAATTGGACATTGTATCATGCACAAAACATATTTTATTATTCATTCGTTTCCTTTATTTCGGATAGTACATCCATATACAAAACAAAAAAAAAGAGAAAACATTTCACCAGTAAATTAACAATAACATCTTCCACAATTGAAATATATATTTATTATTTTATTTTTTTTATACTTAAAAACAACTTAACAAATCCTAAAATATAAATTTGCACCAACGCTGATGATGCAGGTTGGAGTGTGGAAGTACATTAACTGTCATGCATTCTGTTCTTAAAACTATGAATGGAGTTCTTTCAATATTTATAAAATGAGGGAACGTTATTCAACATCATGCTTGCGCTTGCTTTGGTAACTTTGTAATTTAAGTAAAACAATTTAAAGCAAACTCTAAATGAGTTCACAGTACCATAACTGAATTTACTCCATAGAGTCTTAAGGTAGCCAATAGTCTGGGTTCCAGACGGAGTTTTGTCTTAATATTAGTAAAAAGATAAATATTTTGGCACATATGGCGTTTCATACGTATACTACTTGATTTTGGATACTCCATACAAAAATCGCGGTCGAAATAAAAACAAATAAATTAAAAAAAAAGATAATACAGACTTGGGGCAAGTCTAGGTAGCCAAATGCCTCGTCATCTAATTAGTGACGCGATGAATGGATTAACGAGATTCCCACTGTCCCTATCTACTATCTAGCGAAACCACAGCCAAGGGAACGGGCTTGGCAGAATTAACGCGGAAAGAAGACCCTGTTGAGCTTGACTCTTTAAATAAATGACATTTCAATTCAATGGAAAATTTGGACAATGTAATAAGAAATACCTAAATCATTTCATATATTTGAATTATGTGATATAAATTGTATAAGTTCCTTTGTATTAAAGATCATTTTAATGAAGCTCTACAAATCCGTTGAGATAAAATTATAATTTATAGTTCTTTAACCAAAGCTCTTCTTTAGACTGTAGTTGTAGAATGCCAACGTTTTACACGATTGTTTTACATGCATGTATGGTATTCTACCGTATTTCTTTATGCTTCTTTATTATTCAATGCCTGTCCATTGCATTGTTTTCGTTATGCATATTTAGATCTTTCTGTCATCACCATAATTGCCAAGCAAATTACAATTGTATCGAGGAGAGAAAAATAGGAGAAAATTACATGTAGGTTTAAACAAGGCCAACAGCCATAAGTAGCGTGCTCTCAGAAAAAAATGAACTTTCAAAAAGTAATGTACATCAAAACAGTTCAAAAAGTACAGAAAAGCGATAAAACGCATAGTGATGCCGGACCGACAGACAGACCGACAGACCGACAGACCGACCGACCGACATAGTGAACTATTGAGTCGCGTCCACGCGACTAAAAACAAAGAGAATAATTGATTAACGTGCTATTAAATCAGCTATTAAATGTAAATATCCCTAAATGTCAGGTACAAAAAAAAAGAATTTAATTTGAAACTTCGCTTCAGGAATATTTTATTGAAAAGTAGAGAAGTATGACTATTTATACTTAGCGTTTTATTGTAGAAACGTGCTGAATGTTAATGGAATTGGGTCGATATGATTATTATTCATACAAAGAAATACTTATATTCTTTTGTGTCGACATTTTCGGGTGCTTACATCAAACGGTTTTCATACCGGTAGCAACACAAGTTGTATGAATGTGTACGTACGTCTGTTCGTCCAGATAGTATATAAAGGAACTGAACAGGCTGATTCAATAGAAACGTTCACACAATGTTCATTCCACAATAATATTAAGGACCGCGGGACTTTCTTGGAAATGGAAGGGAACAATTACGTCTCGAAATAAATAATAGTGATTTTTCACGCAACGGTGAACGGATGCGTGACGTTATTGCGTGAAACAGATACATTGATACCATTTACAGTGAATTGAAAATGAATTTAAATGGAATAGCGAGATTCGATAGCGATCCAAACAAGGCTAGCTAAAAATACAATTGACAGCATTTTGCCTATTTGGTGATATGTATAAAGCATGCATACGTAAAGCATCTCGTAGTAACAAAAAATAAATATATTTTTGTTTTTACGACCATGCGATGACATTTGAATAACAGAATTGAAAATCTATCCTATATTTTGCATGCAATATTTGAAAAGAATATATGTATTATTCAGCTTTGGTACGGTAAATATATTAACATCACGAAGCATTTATCTGGATAAAAGTACATCACGAAGCATTTATCTGGATAAAAGTACATCACGAAGCATTTATCTGGATAAAAGTACATCACGAAGCATTTATCTGGATAAAAGTACATCACGAAGCATTTATCTGGATAAAAGTACATCACGAAGCATTTATCTGGATAAAAGTACATCACGAAGCATTTATCTGGATAAAAGTACATCACGAAGCATTTATCTGGATAAAAGTACATCACGAAGCATTTATCTGGATAAAAGTACATCACGAAGCATTTATCTGGATAAAAGTATCTTTCCTTGAATGTATGAATAATAAAATAGCATCAATATATTTTTTATTTATTCTCTCTTAATTTTATTTCAAAATATGCTTTAAAATGTTTGTTGTTTTACAGTTTCGATGTTTGTTTCTTTTTTTCTTTTCTTTCTTTCTTAATAAGTTATAGACATAAACATAAAACATAATGCATGACAGGGATAAACAATAGTCATAACTAATCCAGTTCAGCCCCCTAAACATTGAAGAATGAATATATAAATAAATAAATAAAGGCAATTTTCCTAAATTGTTTCTAAGAAAGTTTTTTTTATCAAACTTTCTCCCAAATATATAATTCTTTTTTGGAAACACAATAAATATCTTAAAATAAACAAACAATATTCTTTCATTTATTTTTTAATTATGGATTTTGTGTACAACCTTAAATCATCTGGAATATCTTTGCACAGCTTTGCAACAGAATACGTGATAGAATATTGTCCTATTGTTCGATATTTTGGTATATAATTATCATATAACGTCACTATTTCAAAAACACCTCTTTTTTTGCAAAAATCGAGTTATTGTACGCAATATGGTGTTAGAGGTTAGTGACGTTAATTAAATTAACCTATTAAAATAGCCAATCAGAAAGCAGGAAAGTTTAAGAAAACTTTCACTCAAGGTTTTGAAACTACATTCAATGTAAATGCTTAGAATGTCAAGAAATATCATCACTTTTGGTTCAATCTTGTTCAATTCGGTACACATTTCCAAGAAATAAATATAAGACAAAGTAATGTTGTATTCTCCTGTAAAAAGTATGTTCTGTGGAGATGCTGCGATGTATTAACAGAAAAGCAACAATAATTAATTTTCTATTCAAAACTTAGGCCTAACAATATAGATTGAGTAAAAAACGCGACCGGGCAGTGATTGAACGGTGTGCGGTGCTACTACTATGCCTTCTGGAACACCATTATTCAAATGAATGAGAACGAGCAAATGTCTCTCATGCGTATATTCATCAATGTATATTGGTAACATTAACTTCTGAACTTATCAACATAACTGTTTGTGATCTTATTCCAATTTGCTTAATTGAGTTTGGCAATAAAATACTGTAATGTATAGTCGCATGTGTTTGCATACGAAACACTTAAAACCACTACGGGATTTGACAGCAACCATCTCAATGCTCTCTTTAACGATGGTAAAGAATAGATCAGGGGAATTTTAGAGTTTATGTTAGCTAATTAATCGCCGTAAGTATAAGACATTATGGTAATACAAGTTGGTTTAATAATGAGTTATTATTGAATGAATTATTGATTGAGTTTAATCTTCTTTAATATGTCATGCATCGTATGTCCCTTGTAGCTTGTTTTCACACAAGTCGCTGATACGTTTTCTCACTGGGAGGAATAAATTCATTTCTCAAGTCATGAGACACAAATGTTAAAATGTATTACTCTATGAAATCGAAATTAAAATGTTTGTGTAGTGTAATCTTCCAGTATAAGTCGTTTTAATTTTCGAAGATTTATAATCTTAAAAAAATTAGCTTTATGTCGAAATTTATTTTGAAGGCCATAAAACACCTGTGTTAAGAATAATAATACGGTAAAAATAAATATCGCTGCGCTGTAAATGTGGCCACTACAACGACAACGAGATAATTAAGATTATTAAAGAGGCCTTAGATGAAATGATCTGGTATACAATTGGTATCGGTATCGTTAAAACGATACATGAGTTGACGTCATCTTAACTGAATAGTTAGTTGTTGTATCTGCATCGTCACCGTTATGATGTTCAGAGATTTTAATGTTTTTTATTATTGTGCAATTTGTATATGTAATTTACTCTCAATTCAACGTTATATATTGCAATGAGTAGAATGAATGAATAAAACCAGAATTATATTTATATTATATGTTATCGTTGTTACCATTAAATAAATGTTTTACCTAGGCCTACAGATTCGAGTAAAAGTAATGTGCATATAATGTCTTGGCAAATGTTTCTTTCTTCGTGCCTATATACGCGTTTATGAATATTTGAATAAGCTGCTTCAAATAATGAGTTTATGTATAACACGTTTTGACGTAAATGAGCTATTTCAGTTTGAAATTAATTATTTATTAAACATAGTTCACAAAACATAGCGTGTCACTGTTGACGTTAATGGATTATACAATTGTTATTGTATATCTGTTTAAAATAATGGATACACCTTATTTTTACAATGTGATAAGGCCTACGGTAGTAGTAAAGATGATGATAACAGATGAAAATGATAATGATATTGCTGCTGATCGTGACAGTGACGTTATGACAGGATTATGATAATGCAGATGTTAACGATTTGATGACGTTAATTGTACCGTTGATTACTAATTTCCTTTATTACGATATCGATAATGACGTCATTGTATAAATAATATTTCAACAAAGGCCTAATTACTTATTCAAAATAACTCACCGGACAATAGTGATACCATTGCCGCAATGATGAACGAGAGTATAATTGCCGGACCTGCATCGTCCCTGGCAACTTGTCCTGCTAAAACGTAAGCTCCGACACCCAATGTGCTCCCCACGCCAATCCCCGTCAAATCGACTATCGACAAACATCGTCGAAACTCGGTCTCATGCAACGACTGGGAATCAAACGTCTTCACTCGAAACAGTTTGCGACCGAACTGGCGAATACCCTCCATATTGCAGTGTATTCACTGTAACTACAGGATGAAAATTAATGAATTCTTAAAGTCCTCTGCCCAACGTGGATAATCAATTCGATGCTGCTTTCAAAGCGGAAATTCGCAATCGGAGTCTACACAACCCGAGCGACGAACGATGTGCGCTGATTCGCTGCATTCGTTGATCCACTGACCATTTATTGCATTTTAAACAGTTTTAATATATCTTTATAATAATTCACCGACTTAAGTATAGTTATTTTCGTCTGTATTGTGATCCACAGACATTTACAAGACATCTATATCACATCTTCGGATCCAAATATTAATTCATTTTCGAATTACAATATACAGCGAGATCAATAATAAGTGTTACCAATCTGTAACCAAATTAGAGGCCTTGTAGCATGCAGCCGTAAGATTTAGCTGTGTGACCACTGGTTAATCATTACCGTTGTATTTCTCTATTCTTATTATTGCTGGCCTCGTACAATATCTGAACGACGACGACGCATTGGATTTGAATTCATTACATATTTTATGTTAAAGGGTAATCGCAAATTCCCACGACGCGTACTTAATCGGATGAATAGCCTGTGACGTAGTTTGATAGGTACCGTGCATATCATGTTTTTATTTTATTGTAATATCAATTTATATCATCTATTTTACAATATTTTGTAATTAATACATTATAAAAATGCATTTTCAATAGAGTAATGTAATATATTATAATCGTCGTATTCATTATGACTATTGAGTTATAACCGCCTTTGATCTTTAAATAACTTAGCATTCCATCCAACCACCGACATCGATGTATGTGCCCATGTTCAACAACGAACGAATCATTTCTCAGAAACGGATCCAGGGTTTTCAGATAGGGTGGAGAATGACCTATATTAAGCTCAAATTCAACATTACTTGTTGCTTGAATGCGCGCGCACACGTACGTTATAAGGGAATTTAACAAAGACATAAAAACAACAAAATCTGCTAAAAAACGCACGTAAAATTAGTAAGCGACATAGCCGGCACTTTTTTTGTAATTACTGTAGATCTATGTGCGTTTTATAACATTTAGACGTATAGTCTAGAAAATAATACCTAAACAGGTAAATTATAATGATAATAGAGTATTTACAATGGATTTCTATAAATACTATCACAATATTCGTTATGTCGTCACAAACTGTTATTACTTTGATATTGACAATTTCAGTTAAATTAAACAACGGGTGATGCATTTGCAGCTGGTGTGTTTATAATTTTGACACGTCATTAAAGTGTAATGGTATTGACAATGTTCACGGTATAATGACAATAATTACGTTAGTAAGTAGAGCAACATACTGGGTTTTAGACGTATAGTATCTCAGACTGTAAGTATAAATAAATGGTAGCCTACACCACCAATGCAGAAGTAAATTAAAGCTTGAACGTTAAGCCTATTTTAGGATATTGTCCATCACAAAACATAAAAAAATAACAACTAATATTCGATTTAAATAGGCCATTTTGTATTATTCATTATTTGAAATAAAAAAAAATTCTAAAAAGAGAACACATTTTAATTTAACCAAAAACCGACTGACTTCCAAATGTTCTTCCGGTTTTCTTGAAATTACGGTCCGGGTTTTATCAGGTAATATTTTTCGCTCCATTGTTGGTAAAGTAAATAAATATTATGTGGCCGCGCATTATTTATTTTTTCAGGGGAAATTTTTTTTAAAGAACTTTTAGCTCTGACATTCGCAAAACCGTTGTCCATATAAAGAACGATTCTATGGGATGAAGTTTTAAGTTTTAAATAGCAACGACATAGGCAGGTGGTAGATGTAGGCATAACATAGACGTGATATCCCATAAACTAAAAATAGGCTTGGATATAAGGTCAGTTATATTCAAGAAGACGGAAACAGCATTACGCAGAAGCAGGCTTATACTTAGATCTACTACGGCTGCAAAATGGGTATTTGGAAACTTGGACTGGAGATGCGCAACCCCCATGAAAGAAGATAGTCTATGGAGACCGTAGTAAGACCTGTTCAATAAACAATGTTTTCGTTTTGGCTGTCAATTTATCTTTGTCAAAACAATCCTTTCTCTATGGATGGTGTGTAGGTCTATAGATGAAGAATTGTTTGATTAGTAGTAGGCCTAAGTACGTTTGTCGAAGGCTGGGAAATTATAATTTCTGTTTACTGGTGGAATGTTGGGGTATGCGGATCACACACAGCCTTAGTGAGTAACGCCTCTACCCCGGAATATGTAGGCCTACAGTGCAGTACTATACTTTACTTTGTTCATTTCAGACTATATTTACACTACACAAACTGTTAATTAATAAATCATTATTTTTTAAATTATTAAATAAAAAACATCATTTAATCATTTTAACCTAACCGTGAGCGTTTTGCTTAACAATATACTCGGCACTCTGAAGTGAGCACTGAAACTGTCAGTCAGGCAGTTACTAATTTTGGTTTGTCAAAATAGAATAACGTATCTTCAAACCAGATGAACATTTTCAATCACACATTTCTGTTACGTCAAAAAGTCGAGAGGCATTTTTTGTAAGAAATATTTCTTGTTGTATACAGTATTGATAAATTCAGCCCATAAGAAATGTAATTATGCAAATTAGCTTTAACACAGATTTACATAATGGTACTTCATAGAGGGCGCTCTTACATTAATTCTTTTAAAGGAACGATGTAAAATGAAAAACGAAAAAATTAAAAATAAACTATACTTGGTTGGTAAGGTTCCTTTCACAACCTGCATTCAGAAATAAGCCCCATCTACAGTTTCAAACTTTATTCAACAACAAAATGTGATGTGCCCATATATGGACTGGACATGATGCTGTCATATCACTACCATATTTGGGCACATCACATTTTTTTTGTCACATATAGTGTGATACTGTAGACAGAGCTTTACTTATTTACCTAGGTAAGTTGGTTATACCAATCAAAGTTTGTGACATTGTGCTCATGAAACATGGACGGGCCAATTAACATAGAAACAATGTGTCAAATGTATCAATGTTAATATATTTTCATCTTTAATATCACACTACTGTGTAATCCAATTACCCAAAACAAATTGGGTTATGAATTTTCAGATCATTAAAAATTAACAACACTTTAAACAGCATGCAGGTATTGTTTTCACTATTTTCACATGAGGATGCAACTTTTACTCGACGCTGGAATTACATCCCAAAAAGCTCTGAAGGGATTCGCTCTTGATTGGTACTTTGTTATTAATATCAAGCATCAGGTTTGCAGGCATGATCTTAAAATGTTTTTGGTTGTAATTAACAGCAGAGTATTTCACGCACATTTATTTATTATAGTCCTAGATGTTTAATGTTAGTTGGCTTCAGCTTTTCATGTTTTTTTAGAATATTCCACCATTATGTACTGCCTGTATCTGATTTCGATTCACTGGATGCTTCGTTACTAGATGGCGGTGAAGGTAAAACCTGAAATGAAATATAAGAATTGGAATTGAGAGTAATGTTACAACATTTCCAAAGTATTAACTATCTCCATTTCTGTAGTACTTGAGAACCATGCGTTTACTAACCTTAACAATTTTTCCATGTAACCTGTAAGGATCCCTAAATTCATTTTGACAATTTGAATATCCCATTCCTACTCCCACACCAGTTCCAAATGCAATTGGCCAAGGCCGACCTACAATTTACAAACAAAAATAAAATGCTCCCAATAACAGAATATATGTTTACATTGTAAAACAATTATACTGAATACTGAATACTGAAATGCTTTATTTGTCCATCATCATCATAAAATAACAACAGAAATTCTTCTTGAAAATTGACAATTATTAGTACAATAATAAATAGATATACAATATAATATATTATGTACACACACATAATTGCACAAAAAATATAAGTTATGAAACACGGTTTAAAAATGACTAGGTATTAAAATTGAATAGGATTCAGGAGATTAAAATAGTTTAAAACAGCTTTAAAAGGATTATAAACAGCTTTAAAAGGATTCAAACCATTAGAATGTTCCTAAAACCTTTACAATTTCTAAATTGCTAAAATTTCAAATAGGCTAAAAATTTTTAAAACGTTTAAAAATATTAAAAATATAAAAGCATTTATAAATTGAAAAAAATGTACGTTTTAAAAGTTTCATTGTTTACATAGTCTTGTATTACATAACATTTTATCGATGGTGACATGAATTAATTATATGAATAGCATATATATATGAAAAAAAAGTTGCAAAAAACACCTTTATTTTATCAATTTAAAAAAGATAATTCTTGTGAAAATACTTAAATTTAATATGATCTATTTCTTATTGAAAATTGTTAAAAAGTTAATATTTACACTGTACTTTGTAGGCCTATCCCTATGTAAACAACTTACGTTTAAAAATAAAAACTGAAAAGACAAGTCCTACACCAAGTCCACCACCTGAAAAAAGGAATAACACAAAGTCACAATGAATTCAATAATGAATAAATGCTGAATAAAGTATGCCTAATGTAATGTATGGTCTGGTCCGATTAGCCTAGTAGTATTCAAGACACCTACCTATGTCAATCAATTGAAATGATATAGCTAGTTAGTAGGCTATGACTCGGTTTTAAAGGAATGCAGTATTATTTCTTTTAAAATGTGTAGCATTGTAGATATAATTCATATAAAACGAAGTGCGGTAAAAAATTTTTGAAATTTATTGTTGTTTAGAGTAAAATCGATTTTGAAGTGTAGATTTTTCAAAAAAACCGCGGATTCTCTATGAGCCGCCATGTTTAACACGAAAACGAGGTTGTGACGTCATTGGTTTGACAGAGAAAATCATCCAACTGTGAGACTGCCCGTAGAGCGTGGATGCCTATATATACACAGAGCTAAATTAAGATGAATCACGGATTACAACCTTACCAATTAGAACCCAGAAGAAGAAGAAGAAGAAGAAGAGATGTGGAGGAAATAGAAGGTTTAGATAATATTGTCGCACATGAAGGAGAAGATATAGAATGGAGGAAAGTAAACAAGGAGGAATGGTGCCAATGCGGACGGTGTGAATTGATGGACACTGCTGTGGAATGCCTTTGTTGTCGGGAAATTGAAAATGTACGAGCGAAGATGAACATAGGATCAGAAAACGAAATGGCATGCATTTTAGACCATTTTGAATTCGAATTTGTATGTTTACATCCTGCAGTAATTAGAACTGCACTTGTTGCCCGGACAGACATTAGGCGAGACAGCATCGTTGACCCGATCCCGAACGAAACATTTCGCCTTCAGGCGTACAGGCAGTTCACCTACTGGGTGCATGACCGCCTTGGTAAAGCCGTACGACGAGTCATCCCAGCCTGCGTCGTAAACAAAATCAGAAAGGACTTTCCTAGCATTGATGGAAATTATGTTGGATTTAAAGAAGTCGAATAAATCGAATGGTATCAAGATGTTAATTCATAACATTTAATTATCGAATGCATCAAATAGTAACATTTTTTATAGCTAGGCTATGCCTACCTAGTTAGGCTAAATAAAAGCCATTTCCTTGATTATAAATTTTGTAATAGACATTATTAATATACTGTAACAAGAAAGAAGGGCGATTTATTTTAATTCACTTAACAAGGGTATGTAAATAAAAATTAAAAGCAACAAACAGTAACAAGTGTTTTCTGTTTATTATTTGTATGCAAGCATTGTATTAAAAGCTGTTCCAAAACAGGGAAGAATCAAATCCAATCAAAATGTAGTTATTTATCATCTGGCCGGCCAAATATGTGAAATATAATTCGCGAATATAATTAGACGTATTTTGCAGAAAGTTACTGAGCGTCATCTTACAGCAATTGCACAACAACACAATAATTATTATAATAAACATTTTTGCATCGGTAAAATTAGTTTATTCACTATTTTCAGAGAATTTCCTTCAATGCCTTTTTTTTATTAATTCAACCAAAAACTATACACTAATAATTGCATCAAGAAAATATTTAAGAAATTGTATTTATAGTAATATAATATGTAAGGTTTCATCTTTAGCAGTTTAAAAAGATTTTTTTACAAAACAAAATAAGCATAAATTAGCTTTGTTGGTTTTAATGTAAACACACTATGAAAGCAGAAACCTAGTTCTAAAATCTTCAATCGCATCTTCTTTCTCTGGTTTCTCAGAAGAAGCAATGTTTGTTGGAAGATCTGGTCTGTCTACATAACGTTGACCTAGAACTATAGCGCTATCTTCACGTCGGTCACACACCATTTCCATCAGTCTCTTTCTAAATTCGAAGGTTTTGTCTACATAAATTTTCTTCAATACCCACTGCTTCTTGCGTTTGGGAAATGCCAGTCCAAATCGAAGAGTGCCTGTTAGGAAATGCACATAATTATTCCTCATTGTAAATATGTCTTTATAGATTACTAATCAACAAATTAAAGAAGCTTTTATAAAACTACTTACCTTCCTCAGTAGTTGCTTGCTGTCTACCAACATTCTCATTGTGGTCCATAATTGCCAATTGATGACGGGCTCTCATGCCTTCATAGCTGAAGTGTTCCCTCTTTGGACAATATTTTAACAACATCCCATGAAAAACCTCTAGCGATCCTGTAAGAAGGTTAAGCATTAATTTTATTATAAAAATTGTTATATTATAGTGTTTATTATTGTATGTTAAAGAATGTAGTATAGCAGGGCTTCTTTTGCCTTTAATTTATTCGAATGATCCCAGAGCAAAAATAGTACATTTCATATATCTTTTTACATACATACCTGTGTGTTTAAAAAGTGCCATCTTGTGCATATCTTTTAGTAATTTAGTGTTCATAACAACACCCCGAAGTGCATCATGAGCATCGCTACCTGGTGTCAGCCATTCAATTTCATGCATGTCCTCCAATAGTGGGTCGTGACTGCACTTGTGGAATTTATCTGCACTAGCCCATTCATGGATGTTGCAGACGTGCTGTAGTAAAGAAAGCCACTTGTCCTTAAGGTCCTAAAAGTGAAATATAGTATAAACTATTAAATGAAAACTATTAACATAAATGAATGTTAACATAATAATCAATAAGAATGTACAACACATACTGTACTTCAATACAGTATACACAAACAAATCGTGATAAAAAAACAGCTTTAATATAACTTACAGCATAATCGCCATTGCAGGAAGCACAGCACCACCACAGATGATTTTTTATGGACGGTATCCAAAATCTAAGGTCTTCGCAACCTTTCTTCTTCGATTTTTCTCTAAGCTTCTTGGTGACGCTTTTAACAACATGAAAAATGTCAAACTCATGTTTTAATTCGGGGTAGTTCTTATTCATGTCACTTGCAATTTGGACATGTCTATCTGTAGTCACTCCCACGACATTTACATCTTCCTCTAGAAGGTAGTCAATTGCCCTTGTGAAACCGACTCGCTCCATATTTGTTGAAGCTTGGCCTGGCGCTTCCGATACTTGGACAAGCTCAAAATGAATAATGAGCTCACTATTCTCCTCCATCAGAGAATATCCCAAATACTTAGCACTATGGCCAGGCGTGTCACTGCGCCCATCCCCACCAACGAAAATATCTTGGTAGCGAAATGCATCTATCCATATACCATGGTTTTCATTGTACAGATCATTTATTACAGGGAAAAGGTAAGACCTCTGAATATTGTAAAAATGTTTTTCTGAAAGCATGTGTAGTTTCATAGTGGTTGCAATGTCAAACATTTTTTGGTATGTGCCACCTGAAAACAAAATCGATGCCGCTAACTCAAGGTTTCCCTTTGCCATGTTTCGCACAAGTGGTTGTGATTTCCACCTTCCTCTGTGATTGTTGTGGCATGTCCATTCAAATACAATCATTGTTCCCCGGTACAGTTTATGTATTTCTAATAGACTACCACACTCTTGGCATGTATTAAAAAGATGGTCCAATGACGACTCATAGACGAGGAAGACTCCATCACTCTTCTTTCTTTCAGCCGTATTAGTTTCAGAGTCACTATCAGAGCTGCTCGGTGAATATGAGCTATCAGAATCAACATCTGAAAAAGGCATGTTAGATAGAAAAAAATTATTTGATATTTTCAAGTACAAAAACCTCATCTTTTTTTTTAAAAACCATTCAAATCTTAGCTTTCTTGGTCATAAACAAATAAATGTATTGTAAATGTGCCCATAGTTTTGAGTTGCAGAACAAATAGTAAACATAAAAAGAATAAATAGTACCTTCATCACTGTCATTATCAGAATTATCTACTTCTGAATCTTCTTCTTCTGGAACTTGTGGTATGTTTTGTGGGATGCTGGCTGTACTTGAGGCCGATGGACATTTGCGAGTTTTGGCTACAGACTTGGGCTTTTTTTTAAACAGCTTCACATAACTATGATCATGCTGGATCTTTAGTGGATCTGCGAAAGTGTCTGTCTGGAATGTACAATTGTAATATTTTGATAAAAAATAGCATTTATATGTAACAATCATTGCATTCCATTATTTATTAAGAGCCTTATTTGTATACACTTACTTGTGTTGATGAGTTGACCTTAGTTACTTGTCCACATTTACACCCTTCCGAAAACAAAATCTCTGGCTGAATTACTTCTACCGAATCTCTTGGTATTGATGTTTCATCTAATTCCACTTGGCCCATATCCAAAACTTTCTGAAAATGAATGCATAAGTTAACCATAATCTGCATGTTAGACTTGATGAAGACATGAACAAAATACTCGATGTTACAAAAGCCAAGTGTAGCACCTGATGATCCAAGAGTAATTTTTATCACCTTAACTCAACTTCATTCATGAAACAGTAAAATGTTGAAATTTATTTTATATCTACATATTTTCATTTCGTTTTGTGGGAAGATGTTATTTTTTAACATAACTAATTAACACCACTAGGCCTAGCTTTAAAATTAAGGGCAATCAACTCAGAATACACAAGCCGTCTAGGCCTACTCCTACTACGGCAGTGCTGGCTAAAGCAGCTAGCCGCCTAGTTTAGTTAGAGGAGAAGAAAGAGAAGGGCCTCTCGCCTATCTATAGGCCTAACTAGAGCCTGTTTATAGTTTAATAAATACACAGTATTTTAATTATAATTATCAACAGAGCCGCGCATTATTATTTATATTTTGCTGTAGATTTTCGTAGCTTACCTTTTTAGGCCATCGCTTTTGTTCCATCAATTTTTGACGATCTTGTCTTCTTTTCGATGCTTCGCTGGCAGGTTTGATATGAGCAAGCTGTGTTGGTACAGCGTCCGGCTTTAATCGCCTTGTTGGTTTTCGACCGAGTGACACTTTCACAGAATTGTCTTCAAACATATCTTTCTCAAAATGTTCACTACACACTCGAGAATGTACATTTACATGAGGATTCTCTAACTTCAAAGATGCCACCCACTTACGAAGTAAATCTTTATTGTGCAAAGGCAATCGATGAAAGCTGACGTTAACTTTGTTGGTAGATTTCCTGTCTTTCCTACTTGATGCATTACTGCAACCGAAAGCCATACAAAATACCATAATTTTTGCTGGACGTACACGGTTACTACCGTTTAAATTAATAAATAAAAAATCAGCATACACTATAAAACGCAAAACTTTGAAGAAACGGGAAAAAAGCGAGAAATTACGGTGAAAATTAGCTGGACAAATACAGTCAACTGACACTACAGTGATATTCGCACGTGTACAAAGTATACGAAGATCCCGGATGAAGGGACTTCCGCCCCACCACCGATCGTAGCTTCCTGGTTTTTTTCCAAGATGGCGGAGCACCATTACCGTGGAACAAAAATAACTAAAAAATCGGATTTTTGCTATTGGTTTCAACTTTTTAATTTATCCTTTGTTTATTTTTATATACATTTTACTATATACACTAGTTTAAAAGAAATAATACTGGATTCCTTTAACAAACTTTTTGATCTTTTTTATTTTATTTAAATTATTTAAATCATCATGTTTTGTGAAATTTGGATATTTATTAGCTTTCACTTAAAAATAAGTGTCTAGGCTAGGCCAGTGGCACAAGTAATCCTAGGCCTAGAGTAGGCATAATAAGACGTAGGCTAGCTAGTGTGATAGGCTTGTCTAGCTAGCTAGCTACTATTCTAATCTAGGCCTAGGCATAGTAGTAGTCTAGGCCTAGCCTATGCCTAGTAGCCTAGGTCCATAATACTAATATAAAGCTGGGCTAAGTTTATAAATAAAAGGCTAGGAAAGTTTATAAATTACAAACCAATCTTAATAATGGTATCAGCCAAACATCGATCCCAATTTTTCCCCAGAACATCCTCGCTTCTTTTGATGTCAGCCATTTCTCGCTGTTTTATTAGTGGAGAATTATAACAAAATGAGCTGTATTCCAATCGTCGTTTTGGCGACCAAAGCATTCTCTACTTCAGGTATGGAACATCAACATTTTATTTAACTTTGGTTAAATTGGGTTTCACCAGACGGGGTCCAGAAGATTATTTTCATTCTAATTTGTTATGTTTCAATGGAATATTTAAGATTTTTGGAATTATTATAGGTTTATCGCTTAAACTTCCAATTAATAGAACCAATTAATAGAATACGTCATCCATCGAACTCCCTAGCCTACTATTTGGATATTTTCCCAACGTTACAACCATAGTTGGGTACCATTTATGTACAAAAAGTGTACCTGCGTGACACTCATCATAACAGTGTATTGAGGATATTCGAGCTATATTTCCTATACCATCCTGGCTAGTTGAGAATTCTCAACTATTTTATGTTTTTTTCTACCTTTCTGGAAAATGATATAATCCAAATTGTATTAATACTACCAGTAATAAATATTTAGAAACACTTGCATACCTTCACTAATTTTAATTTAATTTTAATATACAACAAAAAACATTAATGTACGATCCCGTTTAACACTGTTCTCAACTATAGTCATTTTGGTATACTTAAGCACAGTGATAAAGAATAGGATAAACTTAATAATATACAACATATAACATTAATGTACGATCCAGTTTAACACTGTTCTCAACTATAGTCATTTTGGTATACTTGAGAACAGTGATAAAGAATAGGATAAACTTAACAATATACAACAAAAAACATTAATGTACGATCCAGTTTAACACTGTTCTCAACTATAGTCATTTTGGTATACTTGAGCACAGTGATAAAGAATAGGATAAACTTAACAATATATAACAAATAACATTAATGTACGATCCAGTTTAACACTGTTCTCAACTATAGTCATTTTGGTATAATTTGAGCACAGTGATAAAGAATAGGATAAACTTCGAATAAACAGCAAATAACATGAATGTAAGATGCCGTTTAATACTGTTTTAAACTATAGTCATTTGAGTATAATTAATCACAGATAAAGAATAAGATCAACTTTAATACTATTTATTAAATAAAAAAAACTAATTCTATATTAACACATATTATTTACATATACTTTCACTGCTGATTTCTATTATAAACAGGCCATAGGCCTATACATGGCTGCAGTCGCGTGCTCAAATTTGAGTTGGTGTTTACCGACCGACCGATCGACATAGTGAGCTGTAGAGTCGCGTTTGCACGCTACTAAAAAGTTCACAAAAACCGTAGGACGGGCACAGGGAAGTTTGTTCGAAACTCCAACCCCTCCCCTGGCTATGCGTTTAGATTTTTCATGCCTCCTTTACAAACCAAGATTATTAGAATACTATTAGGAGGATCAAACACAATTCTTGTTGCCAGATTTCATTGACATTACAGGTATGAAGTCTATCAATATACAGTACCGCTTAATACAATACTTGTTGAGGCCATATCCATCTATACATTTTAGTGTTATTCCACTTTAAAAAAGTCGATTTATATCAATACTCATCAACATACGATATAACGATAGAATTTATTGCAACTTGTCCATCTACAAATAAAGTGTCTATTACCGTACTTTTAAAAATCTATTTATATCAATACCTATCAACGTATGTACGTGTGCATATTATATATACAAAACTATATACATCAACATAAATGTCATATCATCTACAGTCATTAGTGTTATTTCACTTTTAATATTAGTAAATCCAAAGGCAAAATACTGAAATAATAACAATGCTGTGGTCTCAATGGAGATACAAAAAAAGAAGCGAAAAGCTAAATCAAAACGATAAAGTAAAACAGCCAGAAAAGTTAGCAGAGTTTTCGGGCAACACTAGCCCTTCATCAGTGCAAGTGAGGGTACTTGTACAAGATAGTGTTATTTAACGTTTAGTCGATTTATATCAATACACTCATCAACATATGTACGTGCAATTCACGTCTACAATCAATAGTGTTAATTCCTCTTTTAAAAGTCGATTTATATCAATATACTCATCAACATATGTACGTGTCCACGTCATATTCATCTATAAATATTAGTGTTATTTCACTTTTAAAAGTCGATTTATCAATATACTCATCAATAAATGTACTTGTCCACGTCATATTCATTTACAAATCAGTGTTATTTCACTTTCGAAGTCAATTATATCAATATAGGCCTACTCATCAACATATGTACGTGCAATTCACGTCATATTCATATATGATCAATAGTGTACAACTAATAGTGTTATTTCACTTTTAAAAGTCGATTTATATCAATATACTCATCAATAAATGTACCGTACGTGTCCACGTCATATTCATCTACAAATATTAGTGTTATTTCACTTTTAAAAGTCGATTTATATCAATATACTCATCAACATATGTAAATCGTGTCCAAGTCATATTCATCTACAAATAGTAGTGTTAATTTGACTTTTAAAAGTCGATTTATATCAATATACTTATCAATATATGTACGTGTCCACGTCATATTCATCTACAAATATTAGTGTTATTTCACTTTTCAAAGTCGATTTATATAAATATACTACTCATCAACATTATGTACGTGCAATTCACGTCATATTTATCTACAATCATTTGTGTTAATTCCACTTTTAAAAGTTAATTTATATCAATTACAATTACTTATGAACATATGTACGTGTCCGCGTCATTCATCTACAAATATTATAGTGTTATTATGTTTTTCATATTATCACTGTGCTCAAGTATATGAAAATGACTATAGTTGAGAAGAGTGTTAAACAGAATCGTGTACATTAATGTTATTTGTTGTATATTGTGCTCAAGTATACCAAAATGACTATAGTTGAGAACAGTGGTAAACGGGATCGTACATTAATGTTTTTTGTTGTATATTGTTAAGTTTATCCTATTCTTTATCACTGTGCTCAAGTATACCAAAATGACTATAGTTGAGAACAGTGGTAAACTGGATCGTACATTAATGTTATTTGTTGTATATTATTAAGTTTATCCTATTCTTTATCACTGTGCTCAAGTATACCAAAATGACTATAGTTGAGGACAGTGTTAAACGGGATCGTACATTAATGTTTTTTGTTGTATATTGTTAAGTTTATCCTATTCTTTATCACTGTGCTCAAGTATACCAAAATGACTATAATCGAGAACAGTGTTAAACGGGATCGTACATTAATGTACGTTTTTTGTTGTATATTGTTAAGTTTATCCTATTCTTTATCACTGTTCTCAAGTATACCAAAATGACTATAGTTGAGAACAGAGTTAAACTGGATCGTACATTAATGTTTTTTGTTGTATATTGTTAAGTTTATCCTATTCTTTATCACTGTTCTCAAGTATACCAAAAAGACTATAGTTGAGAACAGAGTTAAACTGGATCGTACATTAATGTTTTTTGTTGTATTTTGTTAAGTTTATCCTATTCTTTATCACTGTTCTCAAGTATACCAAAATAACTATAGTTGAGAACAGTGTTAAACTGGATCGTACATTAATGTTTTTTGTTGTATATTTTTAAGTTTATCCTATTCTTTATCACTGTGCTCAAGTATACCAAAATGACTATAGTTGAGAACAGTGTTAAACTGGATCGTACATTAATGTTTTTTGTTGTATATTTTTAAGTTTATCCTATTCTTTATCACTGTGCTCAAGTATACCAAAATGACTATAGTTGATAACAGTGGTAAACTGGATCGTACATTAATGTTATTTGTTGTATATTATTAAGTTTATCCTATTCTTTATCACTGTGCTCAAGTATACCAAAATGACTATAGTTGAGAACAGTGTTAAACGGGATCGTACATTAATGTTTTTTGTTGTATACTGTTAAGTTTATCCTATTCTTTATCACTGTGCTCAAGTATACCAAAATGACTATAGTTGAGAACAGTGTTAAACGGGATCGTACATTAATGTTTTTTGTTGTATATTGTTAAGTTTATCCTATTCTTTATAACTGTTCTCAAGTATACCAAAATGACTATAGTTGAGAACAGTGTTAAACTGGATCGTACATTAATGTTTTTTGTTGTATATTGTTAAGTTTATCCTATTCTTTATCACTGTGCTCAAGTATACCAAAATGACTATAGTTGAGAACAGTGTTAAACGGGATCGTACATTGTTGTTGTATATTGTTAAGTTTATCCTATTCTTTATCACTGTGCTCAAGTATACCAAAATGACTATAGTTGAGAACAGTGTTAAACGGGATCGTACATTAATGTTATTTGTTGTATATTGTTAAGTTTATCCTATTCTTTATCAATGTGCTCAAGTATACCAAAATGACTATAGTTGAGAACAGTGTTAAACTACATCGTACATTAATGTTATTTGTTGTATATTGTTAAGTGTATTCTTTATTCTTATTAATTGTACTAAATTATTAAAAGAAACAGTTAGTAAGCATAACATTTCCCCACTCCTACATTAGCATGGTAGGACATTGTAATGGTCGCAGGTGGCTCAACTTTATTACTGCAATGGGATGGACATGGTCCTACTACCACCTTACCATTCAATAGGATTCCAGTAAATTTCCTTTACTACCAATCACAATTCAGTAATTAAATGACACCTTAAGTTAACAAGGAAATCAGCCTATCCCATTATACCGGTAGGCTTCGTCGTTACAGGCGTACTGCGGTAATAGTTGAGAATTCTCAACTAGCCAATTTGGTATATTTTATATACCTGGATATTCGCACGCTACTTATAATGTGTTTTTCTATTTGTACAGTAAACGCATTGAAAATGTTTAGCCTTTAAAATGTCTCGATGATTGACGTGACTCCACAATACTCATACTTAGGGCCATTGTTTGATCCCTAACCTTTAAGTATTATTAGTCAATCGATCGTAAATAAATAGTTTAAATTAATATATTTATTATTTTTAAATAATTGAATATTTACTTGTGATCGTTTTAAATTTTGAACTACCATTGGCAAATGGGACTGGCAAATTATGGTCGCTAAACATGCTCGAGACAATATTGGCTAAACCATGGCCTCCCTGCTGGCTAAACCAGAGAGATGTAATAACAGGTAATAACATGGAGTAAAGAATAATATTCTTTGCTCCATGGTAATAAGAACAATATTGTAATATTATTGGATATAAAATCTTTGGGCTAAACCAAAAAAAAAAGGTGTATTTGCTATTTGCACTTAGCAGAACTTCCAACAATACGTGTGTTTAGACAGCTCTTTCACGATGACCTCTCCGTTCCACGTGATTGCATAGCTAAAAAAAATACACCACCACCGCCTTTTTTCACAACAACAGTGTTACCTACCAGTAAGACTAAAGAGAACTTCCAAAAGTTGGTTGTTTTACACTTCCAATGTTGGTGGTAATTACTCGTAGTTCTACCTAATTTTGGGGCTTATATGTTCTGGTTTCTAAAACTGGATTATTCATGTTTTCATACCAAATGGATTCTGTAAAAGCAGATGAAACGGTCGACAGACCAGCAACTCCACCGATAAGATTCGAGGACATTCCAGGCCTTAACATAAGGCCAGAACAAACAACTGTTGATACGGTGCTAGGGAAGGTAAATAAATCAAGTGAAGTAGGCCCTAGGCTACTTTAGTTCTCTATGCTAGGGCTAGGTCTAGTACACCTACTAGGTAGATAGTTTTAGCCTCTTATAGCCTTATCCTGCTTATTTGTCTACATAAAATTTATAAAACTACATAATTAAAATATTCTATTCCTACTAAATCATAGCTAGGCTAGTAAAGTAGTATACTATGATGAAAAGAAATTTATTCCCTCAAGCTTTTCTTAATTAAAATACGCCGTGGCTAAAGATACGGTACCGTATTCTAACTTCTGTTTACTAAAGGTACGGTAAAATTGCATTACGTCATAATCAGCCAATGGGGTGCTGGTACGTGTGTGACGTCATCGTATAAGGACTTGGGATTTTTTTTCATATCGCGTCTGTTGTATATGTAGAGAACTCCTATCGGCGGCGCCAGGCCGGCTGCGTGGATATGTGTGCGCTGTAGATGAGGGTTTTATTTTTATTCCAAATGGCCTATTTAGGCCTATATTTTTTTATTAAACTTTGTTTTCAATGGCGACCATAAACAACAAGCAAATGCGGACAATAAAGGGGCCCTCAAATACTATGATTTAGACAGTAGCCCCAGGACTGACAAGTCACAGAAATCAGCGCACACATGCAGCTGGCCCCAGCCTGGCATCGCTTTCCCTACACAAACAAACTCATAGTCATATAATGAGGTTATAGTACGTAGTAAGTAGGCCTAGGCCTCTTTTGAAACGGTTTTCTGTAATGTATTCTAAAATTAAAATCAACATGTTTTGGCTTTTCAATAATAATAACAGACGTAGGCTACATTTAGTTTTTGTCACACACGACGGCGATAATAGCGATAAAGAAAATGCGGTTGATCACTGTTTTTGCGATATGAAAAAAATCCACTAAGTCCTTATACGATGACGTCACAGACGTACCAGCACCCCATTGGCTGGTTATGACGTAATGCAATTTTACCGTACCTTTAGTAAACAGAAGTTAGAATACGGTACCGTATCTTTAGCCACGGCGATTAAAATAACCCAAATTTTACTTTGCAGTACCATAGATAGTACCTACACACAAACAACTGGCATTAGTAATAGTAGTTAACTAGTACCGCCAAGAATATACTACTACTGTACATTACTCCATTGAATTGAGTAAACCATTTTTCATACGAACTGTCGTGGGATTTTTAAGAACGCTGTGGCTAAAGATACGGTACCGTATCCTAACTTCCGTTTGCTAAAGGTACGGTAAAATTGCAATATATATAATATAATAATTAATATATATAATATAATAATATATATAGTATAATAATAGTATAGTATAGTATAATTATAACCATGCTATAACCTACAGTACAGTATAGCCTCATTACAGTTGAGTTTGTGCTGATTTCTGTTACTCAGCCCTGGGGCTACTGTCTAAATCATAGTATTTGAGGACCCCTTTATTGTCCGCATTTGCTTGTTGTTTGTGGTCATCATCTGTAAACAAAGTTTAATAAAAAATATAGGCCTAAATATGCCATTTGGAATAAAAATAAAACCTTTATATAGTAACTATGGACGAATAAACTAGACTGTCGAATGACTAGTTACAAACTTGGACAAAAGTCTACCTTTATATAGTAACTATGGACGAATAAACTAGACGCAAAACAACATTGAATTATAATTCCTTTTTACTTCTCATTTGGCTATCAACATATCGGATTATAATAAATGCAATTTTACCATAACTTTAGCAAACGGAAGTTAGGATATGGTACCGTTTCAGAAAGAAATTGTTTATCATTTTTCATGCATTTCAAAATGAGGCCTGGCATCACAAAAGCGGCTCAAAGTCGCAACCCAAACTTTTGAGATATTTAGCCTTGAAGTTCACAATGTGAAAAACGGCCTAACCTACCCATTTTAAAATTTTAATAAAAAACGATACTATAAACATTTATCTTTAAAATATCAAACTCTTGTTCCTGAAAAAATATCACAAGTACGACGGTATGTGTATTTTGCAATATTTCAGTCGTTTCTATTGAAAATCTATTTGGAAATTGTACTTTTGTTCACGAATAACCAACTTTCTTTATGGTACTTTTATAAACAAACTGAAACCCGAAAGACATCTTGTTTGGTACCTATTTTATGTTTGAAAACAAATCAGCTACCATAATTTTTAACAACCTAAGGGATTTTGGTTAATCTAGCCAATGGAAATTGGTTTTATTAAGGTGTTAGGTTGCTAAAATTTCTAACAAGAATTTGTGAATCCTTGACTGTGATTGGCTATAGAGAAAAATTACGCTCTCTGATTGGCCGACGCTTTTGTTTACGATTAAACAGCATGGCTTCCACCGTAGTTTTTCGAATCAAAGTTTTAACATTTTGTGAATATTTAGAAATTTAATCGTTATTTTTATCCATGTAATTTTTTCAAATAACAAAAAATATAATATTATGTACCACACTGTGATATATTTTTGACAGAGAGTCTTGTCGCGTTGTTCGGCGGGCTAGGCCAGGCCAAGCTAATTGGTGTCGCTACTTTATTGTTGATTTTCTCAAAATGAAGATTTCTTAACTAGAAAGTGACTCGTATGTTTTTGATAATAACTCTTCATATAATAAACCAATTTTAATAAACAACGCCTCATTTTAAAGCTTATTAAATATAGATTATAAATATATAAAAATCTTTAAAAAATATTATTTCCGACACTATGCCGATTTTGTGATGCCATGCCTCAAATAATGAAATCCTATTTTTGCCCCATGTTCAAAATGTACTGTACTGATAATGTCTTCAATTCCTAATTTCATTTTATCAATCATCATATTATTGCTTAATCATTTCATAGAACATTCTTCTTCACTCTTGCATGATTTCTGTTGGTCACATGTCTACTTAATTATGTCTAGCAGGAAGCACTCTTAAAAAAGACATTGTCATCATTTTAAAGTGCTTCAAAGTTTATAAGGAACACTTACGGTTAAAAGTCATAGGAGTTTATCTACAGTGTATTAGAGCTGTTTCTGGTGTGAAAACTGATTGTAACCGTGTGAATATATTGTTCTTAACATTTCTTGGCAACAAAAATAGGCCATATTTTCAATAGCCTGTTAAACGGTTGAAAACACCCAATATAGAATAACACCACGTAACCTGTTATATTGCTATGCTATTTTTAACTGCAACCAAATAGGTTATTTAATAATACCCCTTTCACACCAAAAGCAAAACTCCGGAGTTGACGCCCCGCTGTTTGGTGTGAAAGGTGAAATCAAGCAACTCCGGAGTTTAAAACTGCGGGGTTGAACAGCTGAACATTCTCCGGAGAATGAACTGCGGGGACACCCCGGTGTTTTGGTGTGAAAGGTACCAACATCAAACTCCGGAGTGTTTCGGGTCAAAAGGTCATCCTCACACGATCACTCATTGCTTTAGTTTTATTTCAAAATACTTTAAATATTAGTACAAAAGATATAGTGGGTTTAGAAAATAATAAGTAGTATCAATAAAACATATTACTTCTGAGACTTTTGAAAGTAATTTTTAGATTTAAAATATTATTAATTAAAATGATTCTAATGATCGTCGCTATGTAAACAAACAAAATAGAGGGCGACATTTACAATTTTATTTTATAAACCCGCCCCGGTGTTGCTAGGTTGGTGTGAAAGGGGTATCTCTGGAGTTTCTTGACCTTTTGAATGGTCATAAACCCCGGGTTTTCAAAAAAAAATATTTTTGACTGCCTTAAAAGCAAATTGCATTATTGGTATACTAGTGATATACTGAATATTATACTGAAATTTATTTAATTACCGTAATTGGAAACGGTTAGGATGAGGAAAAGAATAAGAAAAAGTCACCCCAACCGAGATTCAAACCTGGAACCTTCTTTCCATTAGACTACTGGGACTTTCATTGTATTGTTCAAACTCGATTCGATAACGACTTTTCAATGCTCTCAGCGTGGTACGGCGGAACAACAGTCCCTCAATTGTACGCACGCGCATCAGAGATCAAATTGATACGCCTTCATCCTTTGTATTTTTTATTCCTGAAGAAGAATATAGTATTTAGTAAATACAAAAATGAATAGTGAACATTATAGGGGGAACATTTTGAATATTATTAACTGGTCAGACAGCTGCTATTATTATTATTAGGGAGGTTTCGCAATCTTACGAATACGATAACGAAAACGGATACGTCACGCACACATATTCGTTTTCGTACCAGTAAAAATCTGTTTTGCATGGCAACTAAATATTGAGTTTCAATAAATCTATAATTATGTTATATTATAATCATGAATCATTCCTGATTCAAATGCAAAATAGATCAAAAACTATACTCGTCGTATGACTGATGATATTTGTAAACACGAAAACGCTTTACAGATATGAAATGGGGATCAGCTCAAAAGTTTCACAAATGTGTGACGTATCCGTTTTCGTTATCGTATTCGTAAAGTTGCGAAACCTCCCTATTATGTTACATTATAGTATTACTGATTCTTATTGTTATTATTATAGAGAAGAACCATAAAAACCATTACCACAATAGAGATTGCCTTTATAGTCATTGCTGTTATTGGTATTCTGTCAACGATTGGACTCACCATTACAGTGATAGTCAATGAAGTTAAAGATGCTAATACGTCTTCTGATTTAATATTTGCTATTGTTCTTCTAATAAATGCATGTAAGTATTGCTTGTTTGGAATTACTGTAGTACTGTATACATTCACGAAGAGTGAAAAAAAAAAAATTCTATTTTGTGCCTGTATTACCTGAATATTAAACCAACGTAGAAATGTTTCTCTTGCTTCTGAGTAAAGAACATTAAAATATACATTCCACTGTCCTGAAAAGAAATGGTGAAAAATACGGGTGAGATTGCCCACATTAGAACATAGCACTCTCCTTTAACGGAAAAGGCCTACAGTATGTTATTTCGTCCAGCTCTATCACTCATTAACAAACCGCAGTACCAACCCCACTTCTGGTTTTAAATGTACTCCACTCCAAACTTTTTATGTCGTTTAAAATCCTCTTCCCGGGACCAACCCACAGCTCACCTACCCAGCTGCACCAACTTAATGGAGGCTCGAATGAAGATAATGAGAGTTTGTCATACCTCAGCCCCACAATGGTTGGGGCTGAGGTATGACAATTTTAGGAATATACTGTAATGGACCTCAGGTCCCCAGAAATCAACATTTTTTGGAGGGCAACAAGCCACATCAAACATTTTAAGCAACATCATACCATGTTAGGATAAAGGCACTAAAACAACGCTAAAATGCCAAACAGTTTTTAGAAGGGTGGGAAAGTCTTGAATATAAAACAGTACTTTCAGGTATCAGAATGTTCTTGTATGATTGCTGTTTGGAATTAACGTGGGTAGTAGAAGACTGAATGTAAATATACTGTAGTCTTCAGATTTTAGTGCAATTTTCCGTATTTAACACTAATGCAATTTGTACAGGAAATCCTTGGATAATTTGTCAATTACCTTGCCAAATACAGTAGATACTGTTGATTTATAAACATTGGTTTTGATTTGGAATTTCAGTTCAAGAAACCAAGAAATAGATACCATTTAATGTTACAAGCCAATCTTTAAGTGCAAATTATGACCAACTTTTGTTATCTGAAAGTGAAACTAAGAATATTTATATTCTGTAGAATTATTACTACTACTAGTACTATGCACTACATTAATGGCCAATTTACACAAACGAGTGGTAAATGGAAAACGGTGTAGCTTGTCCCGAATGGAACCTATTCTGTACTCTATACGGAAAACCACCCATACGTTCTGCACTTTGTGTAAATAATCATAGATTCTATTGTCTTTACCATTAACGCTCGTCTGTGTGTGACCTTAAAACAACACCTGTTGATTTTGTACACATTTTTGTATAAATAATAAAAATGTATTCATTTATACTGTATAGCGCAAATTCCATTTTCAAATGACCCATTATTACTCCGGTTATTTGATCAAACATGTATGGAGACATCCCATAATGTTGCTGGTAGTATTATATAATCATCGCCATAATCATTCACCAGGTACCCATTTATACACTTGGGTGGAGAGCTGGTGTTATGTAATTTGCATTAAAAACACTACATTTTAAAAAAGGGTTCTTTCCTGAAAGAATTTTTTCCTTTGCTCTAAAATAATATGCTGGTTGAAAATGTTTTAAATGATGAGTAGGTTTATTTTATAATTTAAAAATGAATTAGTGATGTAAAATTATACTGATAGACATCCTTTTGTTTTATAATAGTGTTTTGTTTGTATTACATCTGTGATGGCGTCCTTTTTGAAAGTGCCTATGAAATCGTTGTGTTTGTTGGAGCTACGACCATCTTGTTAATCTACTGTATCATTAGCTTTTCACAAGACAAAGATGATGTTATTAAAACGGTTTGTTTCTTTGATTTGTAGATATGGTACATTAGAACACTTTCCATTTAACACTGTAGGAATGTCCCCTGAGTACCATACCAAAATAAATTAATTGAACTTTTTGTGGGGGAAAACAAAAAATGATATATAAAAATGGCACACTCAAAAGCATCCCTTAATATGGGGGTCCCCTAAGTAGGGCAGGGAATAATTTCGCCAGTGTAGCATAGCAAAAAGCTATACAAAACAACCTTTTTGCTACAGATTTTTAAATTTGTGTAGCAAAAAATACAATACAAAACTGTTTCTCGACTCAAAAATCAGTTTGATTAGTAGTATTAAAAAAATATATTTATACATAAATATATTACAAAATAAATTTCGTGTTTCGCAAGAAAATGTCCCCTTAATAGGGTGTCCTAAGAAGGATGTCTATTGTGTATAAGTTGCAAAAATGACGACAATTTTGTATTTTAATTTGGTTACAGAAATAGTATAAAACAATGCGACAACGTGTACAATCCGTTTGATTTGATTATTTAAATTTATGCTTCTTTTTCATAAAATATATTTATATCTCAAATAATAATGTATCGTAACCTTACAGTACCTTGCTACAAGCTATGATATAATAATATGGTATGTAAGAAATTGTGTCTACTGCCCTCTACATTTTCTACTGCTTTTTATTACATATTTTGCAAGTTTCTATTAATTGAAATTCTACATCTTCATTTATTATCAATGACCTTGTTTTTTAAAATAAATTTAACTTTTATTTGTTTGCAGGTGCGTTTTTATATGATCATTGTTTTGGGACCATTTTGTGTTGTTCTTGGCAGTCTACTTGCAAAGTCGTATTATGAATCCAAAAATATTATCTTCAGAACAGTCGGAGCGAGTGTTGAGCTACAAGGTAAATTCATAAAACCATATCATTAAATTTAACGTTAAAACTGTTTATTTCGTTTAATAATGAAAAAGTTAGCAGAGCTTTCGGGCAACAATAGCCCAGTGCAAGTATTGTCCGAAAGCTCTGCTAACTTTTCTGGCTGTTTTACTCTTATCGTTTTGTTAGCTTTTCGCTTTTTTTTGTATCTCCATTAAGATCCAGCCACTGATACCCACAGCATTGTCATTTTTTCAGTATTTTGCCTTTAGATTTATATATATATTTATTCTGAAAAACTTATGTAGGAGAATTTTACAGTAGTTGGAGGTATGCACTCTCGGAGTGGCTTTCTAGTTATATATTATAAACTCTAAATCAGAAGGGTCTGGTAATACTAGTATATTTGGCTTTTTTTTTCAGATATGTGTGGTTTAATGCTGTTCTTTCAGACTTTACTAAAATTTGATCTTCAGCTTGAGGTAATAACAACATTATCATCAAAAAAATCAGAAAAATTAGCAATCCGGGATTGTTGCATTGGAGATTGGTAACAAAGTGCGAATGTATAGAGACTAAAGAAGACTTTATCAATATTTTGTACAATTGCATCAAAGTAGGGCCAAACATCTGACCAGTTAACATTAAACTCCCTAAGCTAATTCAAATTATTACAAGTTTCTAATCTATTTGATTTAGTGTTTATAACATTAAAATACATGATGTTCTACATGTGCACATTTGGGAGAAAAGGGTTCAATATGAATTCTTAATCAGTGTGCATAGCAAGAATGGACATACTCAAATATCCCACAGTTGATATGGTAGACACAACAGATATGTGAATATAGATTAGAAACTGGACAGGAAAGTGTCTGGTTCGCTCCCAGGTGGTTCAATCCCAGACTGAATCTGTGTTCTGTAAAATCCTAGTTCTTTTTCCACTTGCCAGATTTCCTCATCTTGACAGTTTTAAACATTTTCATAGTTTTTTTTTTATTAATCAAAATAAATTGTAAACTTTTGATCTTTCAGGTCAGCATGGTAGTGTTTGTGTTAAGCGATAGCATGGATAATATTGGAACAACTGATATAATTGTTCTCAGCGTTGGTGTTGTCTATAGTCTTGTCTGGGTAGCTCTAGGTTTTTTTTCTGTAAGTTCCTTTCAAAAGACATTTATTTTCGCCCAAAAGACAAAAAAATTTTTAAAAAAGTAAAAAAAAAAAACAATAACGAACAATAACAACAATGTATAAGTTCCTATTTTTTTTAATACAGTCAACTCTCCCAATACCGGACACCCTTGGGCGGGCATATATTTTCCGGTTTTTCGAAAGTCCGGTTTCCTGAAAACATATTTTTAAAGTCATCACGTTGTCACTGAAAATGCTTTGAATCACCGGTCCGAATGCTGCCCGGTACGGTCTCCTAGCGTAGGGAAGGCCTAGGCTAGGCTATGATTGTGTCAATCTAGTTTTAATTAAATAAATACTGATAGGCCTAGGCCTACTTTATTAATATTAAGCTACAGTAATTCAATTTACCTTTTTTAAAAGTTACATTATTTACTGTACCAATAAAACATGTTACAATAGTAAATTATTGTTTCTCAATGTGTTTTTAACGGCAAAAAGGCCTACGTACGTACGTACGGTGAACATAATTTCGGTCTGTTTATTGTTTTTCGTGAGCTAGCTAGCTGCATGCAGCAGCAGCATGGGTGAAGGGCTTTGATTGATGCGCATGTGCAGAGGTGTCATAATCAAATAAAAACGCCCACACCTAGACCACATGTTTTTTAAGCTCCTTTATTTTGACGTAATTTGATAGCAATGATGAAAATTGATTAGGTAAACGAGCCAAGCAATAATGACACAATAATTAATTGGTAACATTTCAAAGTTTATTAACACTAGTTAAGTCAAGTTCATTCCGTTTACGTTTTGCCATAATGATTTCCAAATTTATAATGATGCACATTTTTAGTGAAACATTCCTTTTTAAATTCCTATTGCAATTGTGAATTTAACAATAATTTAAACAAAACAAAGACACAAAGTGGAATGTAAATTGAACTTTATTAAAAAACAATTCATATGCTAAAAAACAGGGAGTTGTTAACAACTCCCTGCTAAAAACAATAGACATTAGCGCTTCGATGTGAAAAAGCCCACCGCAGTTCGATACGCAACAAAGCAATTGTCGCCTCGTGGGTTAACAATGAACTGACCGGTCAATCACAGTGTAGTGCTCCATGGCAACATTATTTGATCGTACCGCGAAACGTCGTGCACTTCATGCATGGTGAGGGTATGGTTAAAAGCTTTTGTACATTGTGAATGTATTGAATCCGAGTCAGCAACGACGATGTTACGTTGTTTTCGTAAATATTTGGAGTTTTTTAACTGTCAGTCCGGTTTTCAGACGCTAATTTTCGTGTTTTGTACTTCATAATTTGTCCGGATTCCGGAATTGGGTATTCCGGTTTTCATAATAAATTACAGTACATTTAGAATAGGGACAAATTGGGCCCTCCAAAAAAGTCCGGTTTTTCGTGAATTCCGGTTTTGGGAGAGTCCGGTATTGGGAGAGTTGACTGTAGTAACTTATACATTGTTGTTGTTGTTCATTATTGGTTTTTTTTTTTTTATTTAAAAATGTTAATGTAGCACTCAACCTAGTATTGGTGATGTATTAACTGATGGTGTAGTCTTGCTTGAGTATCTGTGGTTTTAATATACAAGTTTCATATCCAATAACTGGTGCAATAGACTTTTATTATTGCGTTGCACTATAGGAACCTAGGGGTCCATGGACAACCTGACTGATTCTGTACTAATTCTTGCCAGGTTGTTTCGTTTTTATAAGCAAAATACATTATTCTTAAATCTCCACTTGAAAATATCACCTTTCTCCACTATCATTTGCATCAAACAACACAACTAAACGTCACATTGGATTTACAGGATACAGTATGCAAATTTTAACCTTTAACCTTAAAATATATTCACTATTCATTGTTTTGTACCAAAAAGAAAGTTTTTTATTAAACTAGTAATTTCTGATATCAATCTTTCAATCTTTCCAGGATATTGATCTCATGACAAATAACAAATCCACTCCCTAAATGGCGTAATGATTGCACGTTTATTGGGCATCATTTAACTGTCTGTAATGCGCATTTGAGGTATCGCAGCACGTAAACAACAATGGATGAATGCAAGCATGTTAAGAGAATTAAGAGCGTTGAGTGGTAGAAACAGTTATGTGCAAACAATCAAATTCATAATTTAATAGTAAATAGAAATGTGTTTGATGTGTAATATTCAATGATAGAAGAAATGTGGTTTTTTTTTGCAATGTAAAAGTTGGCGCTGATGCCTACTGTAATTATAGTGATGAAAGTGTTATATTATAATTGATTAAAGTAACTATGTGACGTGCAGTGAGCAGCAAGCGTCGAACTACTGATTCTATTCAGTGAGCACATAATAAATGTTATACTCTCGCATATTTCCGTATCTTTAGCGTTTATTAATTAGGTTTTAATTCAATTTATTTTGCTCAAACTCATAAATATGACTAGAAATTTGCTTTGCTTGTCACAGGTAACCGTATATAATATGCCATAAAAAAACTAACAAACAGGAGAACATCCAGGGTATAGAACTTGGCTCGCCCACTACCTCTTTGACAGCTAAAAAGACATGAACTACTTTTTGACCATATATTAATACTATTCTAGCTATTTTAGATACCGGGAACCACCTCAGAAAAATGCTATACATTCAATATCAATACAATAACATACAAAGTTCACCTATAATTACATTTTGTTGATTTTATAGGTGAGATACGAAAGCAAGAAACTGGTAATTTTATTTTTCCTAACAAGTATTGCTGAGCCTGCATACATCATCTATAAAGTGATTGATGTAAGTATCTTAAACTTTCGTTTTCAGAATTACTTGCATAAAATACTTAGAGAATTGTCGCCTTTTTGATTAGATGATGGTAAACAAGTATAGCATTTTTTTTTACAATGGCTCAGTCACAACTTACTTAATGTTTTGCTTTATTGTCCCCTTTAACAGGAGGTAGGAGGGTAACAGTCTCTTTATTATTAAAGATGTATTGTCCCTAGAAACACAAAAAATAAAGAACAAAATATTCTATATTTAAAGAGGCCATATCAAAGTAATATTAAAGTTATTCACTTTAATTTGAAAAGTCGAGCCAAAAACAACAAGTTTACGTAATTAACAGGTAAATTAATTTTATTACATTTCGTCTGGAAAAAAAACGTAAACAAAGATTTCAAACCACGCGTATGCATTATGCATGATGCTTAGGATTGTTTACAACTCGTCACGGTTAAGAAGGTGTTTTCACACAGATCGTGTGGAAGATTTATGATTATGCATACAGAGTAGCCAAACAAGCGCGTTGCATTATGAGATATGTTTTGATCGAAACCTTTTTTGAACAAAAAACGTCTGTATTTACAGTTAAGTGATTTTTTTTTTCGACTAATTTTTGGTGAAAGTTAATAACTATTACGATACATCAAAATGACCAACTTTTTTTCGAAATATTTAATTTTTTATATTTTTGGAATTAGTCAAAGGGACAATACATCTTTAAGCAATAAAAGTAGTCAATAAAGCAACTCAATTAATATCGTAAAACACCTTTAAAAGCTTCCTTCTGGAAAGCCTTGCTCAATACATTTTTTTTATTATCGAGAATACATGCATAATGTGTTAAATCATATTTTCTTGTTTGGAATACCTTGTTTTAAAAAGTGCACCTATTGTTGGAGGAAGTAAAAGGAACAGAACACAGTAAACTGCACTAATTCTTTGGTGTCCAGATTTAAAGTTTAAACAACAACAGTGTATACAGGAACTAGAAAACTAAGTACCTGTATGTGTACATGTAAAGTGAACTGGTTGCTTGGTGGTTTTAACGAATGGCTCCAATCACAAGGTTCAAATTCTGTTAGCTATGTCATTATTTGTTCTCATCACAAAAAAAAAACTGTAATCCAAAAAGACTTATCTAGAGCATTTATGTTTACCACCCTTGAGAAGAACAGAACAATTACCTTTGAAATTAGCCTAAATGTATTGTTTTATAATACACTACAGTATGGACATTACAATATGTTTGTATCAAAGAAGGTCTATAGACTATGTACTATGAGTATTAATAATTAGTGGAATGGAAAGGATAGGTTTTATCTGAAAGCTTGGCTCGCTGTTTTACTTAATCGGTTTTATTTAGCATTTTCTTATTTTATTTGTATTCATTGAGTTCCAACCACTGTTACCTGAGCATTATCATTTTTGTTTCAGTAATTTGACTCTGCGTTTATATAAAGTTGCTTTTGCTTTGCATAAGCAAATAAATATCCTGTGTACTATGATTGTGTTTAGGATTTGATAGAATACAGTTTGTAATCAAATCTGAAGAAAAAACGTTTCTAGTGCAGTGGGTATTGAATGTGAACATTTTGAGGTCTATTATTATGCTGTTGAACTTCTTAATATATATAGGGTAAGCCAGCGAGGAGGGTAAAACGCTTTATAGTATAAACATTTAGACGTCTATCGAACACTCAGAAGGGTTTTTTTCATTCCAACAGGTGTGTGTTTACACCTCCTGTTCCTTTTCAATATATCTTCACATAGTCAATGTTGTGTGTAGGTGATGAATAGATATATTGTTGTGCATGTCAACTCAATTCTCAATCGTTCGAATCATTTCCAGGCTTTTATGACTCATCATTTTGCCTTGTTTCGATCAAATCTAAAATCTATGTTGGATCTTTTTATATGAAAATAACATGTATCGTATTAGATTCTCCATGACACCACAGGTTTTCTATTTTCACTTATAGTTTTAATTTTTGTTTAAATTGTGAATCTGTCATCAGTGTAGATCACTGTATGTTTTAGCTTAAGGGCACGATGATCACAGCTAAAAATTCCTTTTCTAGTGTTCCAATCATTTCAACACTTTTAATTTATTTATTTTCATGCATCCAACAGCGAGTAACTCGCCAATTACAGGTTGGATAAACTATTTTATAATTAGTCTTACTGTATTTGAGGCTTAATTGAAAGAGTCGTGAGTTACAGCCCTGACACTACTGTATGTCAGGATCAAAAGAGGGAGCGCTACCCCTGTATCCCCTGGCTTAGTTGAACTTACTACCTGTTTATTATTACAGAATTACTTTTTTAAAGATTTTCTGTCCTGATGGTTTAATTCTATTATTTAAAGTAGCCCGAATCTGGCATTTTACATTTGTACTTGATTAACCTTTGTACTGATAACAGATTTTGCAAAGTGCACATAGAGATTTGGGTCCACTAGAAGTACAGTATGCAGTCCTTATTCAAGGAGATGTATTCTACCACCAGAACCATTAAGCACTTCATCTGCAAATCCAACACGACGCAACATGGTTCTGGTGGCAACAAGGCTTCATAGAAAAGGACATATAACCATAGTGCACAAAATCTTGTGTACAAAAACATAATAATACTGTACATTGTTTGAATATGGGTTTAGTGTACAGCACTAGTTCACAAACCCTGTATGTACTGTATATAAAAAGTATAGGCACCTGCTATGGACATAATGTTAATACCATATGATATTTAAACTTGTTAACATCTACTGTATAATCCACCTCTAAGCGTCTCAAACATTTTTTTATTGCTATGATAAAATTAATTTTATTATTGATCATAATTCCTACTGGTGTCTAGTGATTACATGTTATTTCCATTTAAAACAATTCCCTTCATTTATTTAATTAGTTTTAAATTGTTTAGTCAATGGAGGGAAATTTAAGCTCAAGTCATTTAATACATTTTTTTTATATCTAATTAAGTTATGATCTTATCCTCATCAAATATCAAAGTGGCACATCGGATGTCTACATTGACACCATCACAAATAGCCTTGCTTTATGTGACAATCTCGATTAATTTTTATCCTTACATTCATCATTACAATTTTCATGTCCTTTGCCTGTAGTAGTATTACTCATGTACTTGCATTGTTCAAAGTAAGTAAAGTAAAAAGCTTTAGTATTTCTTGAAACATTTTTTTAATAACACTTTGACTGCCAGAGGTTTTTCCAGTTAGAAACTGCCACCGCCAGCGTTTATAGCCCAATTCGATGTTTTTATCAAAGCTGATTGAAACTATGTATGTGATCTGATTTACATGTAATTTAGACTAAAATAATCAAAAAGATTTTAGCTTTACAATGTTACCAAGAACGATTTTCAAATCGCAATATGTAAATCGTAATAGTAAAATGAAAGTAACCCACTTTTTGAGTTTTTCGTAGTTTTGCGCACGAAAGTCGAGATATACGCGATTTTGTGCAAGACATCACAATATGAAAATATCGCCCGGTGAGATCAACAAACAACGAAAAATTACTTACACGGCACCGGTAGGCCTATAAAAACAAGTTATCACTATCGAAAAATGTATTACATTTTATAAATCATAAATCTTACATCAATGTTTCGCCAAAATCCACATAGTAAAGACACCAGGCCTAGTTAACTAGGCCTAAAGTTGGTCCAGAACCGTTTTACGACTAGGCCTAGGCCTAGGCTATAGCCTAGGCCTAGAGTACTACTAGCCTAGCTAGTAAAATGATGATAATATTCATACCATTTCTAAACCAATTTGTTGCGTGAACTCGGCCACTTACAGTGAAGCACCATAACAATTGGGTATACATACAATAATAAAATTAAAGACTTCATATTGAAAATTCATCCATTATTTTTTATTCAGATAACAAACAAACATTCCAATCCACATAAACCTTTGTAATGCTTCGGCGGCATAGCTAGCGCGCGACCGATACACAATGCGCCAAAAACCATCGCTGTACGCGCTACTGTGATGTGCGGTGTATGTTATTTCGACAGGTACCATTTTGACAATCGTTCGTAACCAGATTAGTTACTTTCAAAAAGTAAAATAATCATGGTCCAGACCGAATATAGTGTCCATATTTATAGTATATACCAATAATTAACCTATCTACCGGATTTCGTAAAAAAAAACGCGAAAGACGAAGATCTTCGTGTTTGGCAGTCAAGCGTTGTGTTTCCAAAAACGAAGATCTTCGTGTTTGGCAGTCAAAGTGTTAAAGTCATTTCTTAAACATTTAAGGGATCATTTAAGATTATTTTACTGTTTGTGGGTACATTTTTTTATTGTACTAACGCATGTTTTAATGTAAAGCAGTCATTGCAATAACAGTTGTGTACAAATGATTAACTAAAAATGAAAGCTACTAAAATCTTTACATAGTAATATCTACCTTCTACTGTAAATATAAGAGTTGTATTTACAAAAATACTAACGCAGAAGTATTGCAAACAAATGTAATATGTAGTTGAAAATCATGTTTCGATGAATCAAGATTCTTTTATATTTCGTACCTGTAGTATAAGTTGTTTATTTCTTTACTATGTTTTGTTTAGAAAGTAGAATTATTGACTATAACCTGCTAGCCTTTCAAAAACACTTTCTCCTAGTTTTATTTTTTCCAGATGTTTGTTAAGATATTTCACAAAAACATGTTGTCTACTTTTAAAAAGTTTCCTTTTCTTTCGATCCCCTATCATTTTATTGTCAACACTTAAAAGGAATTTAAATCTGTTAATGTCAACTGAATCATATTCTAGCATTTATAAATTCCCATACGGCGTTACTGTGTATTTTTTAAGACTCGTTTCAGAATGTAATACTTTGAAAAACAAGCATTTAATTGCTCTACATTTATAGTTTTAGGTTAGTCCATATAATATTATTAACATACTTTTTTTTTTTTATTCAATACGGCCGTAATATAGGAAGAATACAAAATATACATACTTAAGTACTGTACACAAATAGTACTAAAACTATCTATCTAATACAAATAAGATTATACTAAAAAAGTAAATAAAAACTGTAAACAATACATAGTAATAGTAAAATAGCAGAACTTTTAATCTGTACTATTAAAGTTTTAAAGAAGAAAGATTGATCACTGCAGTAATTACATCAGTACTACTTCAACGCTAAGGATTACTGCAGTACTGTTACTGCAAAATTCATGAATCACAAAATCCAAATATTGATTATTGCAGTACTGTTACTGCAAAACAAACCTGAATCACAAAATCCAAAGATTGTTTATTGCAGTACTGTTACTGCAACAAATATGATTATTGCAGTATTGTTTACTGCAACAAACATGAATCACAAAATCAAAAGATTGATTACTGCAGTACTGTTACTGCAACACACTTAAATCAAAAAATTCAAAGAGTGATTACTTCAGTACTACTTCAACAAACAGGATTACTGCAGTACTGTTTACTGCAACAAACTTGAATCACAAAATTCAAAGAATGATTACTGCAGTACTTTTACTACAAGAAACTTGAATCACAAAATCTAAGGATTGGTTACTGCAGTAATGTTACTGCAACAAACGTAATCACAAAATCCAAGTATTGATTACTGCAGTACTGTTACTGCTAGTACAAACATGAATCACATTCCTTCAGTATGTATATCCACCTTTATAAAGTACAAGTCCCTGAAAGAAAGCAGGAAACTAAAGTGAAACACGAAAGCAACTCTTAACCCAAGGTTACCACATATCTAACATAATCATTCAAAGAATAAAAAAAATATATTAATTTCATCAGCTCCCTTGATATCATCAAATTATCAAGATCATTCTGCTTGCCTTTGATTGACATGTTAACTATAATCTGGAATCCCAATCATAAAACGAGTCGCCTGGATTGAACAATTTGAGCAGTTTGAGTTGCAACTGGTGGTAATTTCTGTGTGGTTTGCCAAACTATGAAATAAAGGTTGAATGGTTTCCTTTGGGCACCTGGTTCAAATCCAGCATTGCTGTTCTGCAGTATGCATGTTCCACTTGATGGATCTTAAGGCTTAAAAACATGAAGTTTTTGGGCTCTGTGGTATGACATGTCATTGGTTTAAACCGCGCTTTCTTTCAGAATTCTTGATTGATGTGGTTATGGATTAATAGTGGAGTTTATGAAACATGATTTGGTTAACATAGTTAGGGGAGGACAACGAATATCCAGTGTTCGCTAGAGCGTAAAATCATATATAGTCAATATAGCCATTTTATTAGTTACGCACCCTTGCTCGAAGACGACAGTCTCTCCGATCAACCCCCCTGTCTCGTGGCGCGGGACCCTTCTGACTCGCTTGGCTCTGGTGATACAGCATATAGGCCTAGCCTTCCTAGCTAGGGGCATCGCATTTAAACGCCTCTTTTAACACAGCCATTTTAATCCAATAAAAATGTTATTTCATTAAAAAATTTAACCAGAAGTTAAATATTATTTAAATTTTTTAAAATACCACGTTTAAGTATAATCTGAATGTATATTTAAGGTTATATACGTTATTTTTATTCATTCTTATGTAAATGGGAAAATGGCAACTTTATCGTCCTCAAAAGGTTAAGACGATGGAATTTCACACTAAGCTCCACCCACTGTTAAAGCTCATGCATAAATTATTCATGAGCACCGTTCTGTGTCCTTATTATCCTTTTTATGCCATTCTGTTGTGATTCAAGCACCCATCCCTCTAGGTGTGTTTCTGATAAACTCCAATAACCAGCTTTATTATATGTTTATAAAATGTATTATTCTCATCAGCTGCATATGTGCAAAATTCAGGCCTGCCTCAAAGAAGTTCATCTGTTGTGGGTTTTTTTTATCAAACAATAATGATGATTTTCCTAATAAATTCAAATCAAGAACTGTTAGTATTAAAATTTAATTTAATTATCAATAGAAAATTATAGTTAGTTCTAAGATTAAAATTTAACTTCTATCAAAGATATCTAATAATTATGTATAATTAATAATGTTTGATGACTTCCCCTTCTATTGTGTTATTGCTCATAAATAAATGTCAACATAAACTATTTTTGTTAAAGTTATAAAAATAGGTGCCTTGGGAATATTCAAAACTGGCGGAAACTAGGTCTAGTTGTGAAATGGGGAAATCTGTATGTGAAGGTAAAGAAAGGGTATTGCATGTCATTTTAATTAGCTCAGTTCCTTCTTTAACAGGATGTGCTACTATGCAGGCCAACCCCTTGCATCCTCCAGACAGTAGCATTTACACAGCCTGTTCTTTTTATTTATTTATCTACATATTACCTCTGCTGCGCATTGGGGAGGTTCCTGTACTAATCAAATTAGTTCACAATCGTTTGTAATTAACACAAGTATGATGTTAATAAGTAATCATCATTATTTGATTATTAGCATTTTTATATTGTTACATTACATACAGTGTTTGCTACGATTATTATGGAATTTTAGATTCAATCAAGCACTTATGCTATAGAATTAGACAATTAAAACTACACATAGTACACACACCAATCATACTCAAGAAGTACCAACATAACTTGTCTTGTGATTGTCAAATTAAGCATGGTCGACAAGATATAGACAGTTTTTTTTTTTAAGATGTTTGTTTTTAACTCTATCTGTTTTTAGTCCAAAGTTCTGCATGAATTAAAGGCTTTTAAGAGGCGACAATTTTCAGTAAATTTAACTAGAACAGTTTTTAATACAAAACAGTTCTTCACAGTAAATTTCTTATTCAGTTGATTTCTCTTTATTTCGTACTTTCCATAGAAAACGGTACATTATTAACTAATTTATCCACAAACTATTCATGATTTTAACTTTACTTAAAAACAAGAAGCTTGTTCCATTTTTTTAGACACTACGTTTTTTAGATCTAATTTAAGATCACAAACTATATTTAATGTAAAAATAATACTATATGGTCCTATTGCGATAACTTTTTTCGTCTTTAAATGGTTAAAAATGCGAAAAATAAGTTGATTCTAATAATTATAGCGGCCCGCTATAAATCCCAAAATGCATTGCGCGCGGATTGAAATTTTTTTTTGTCTTCTAATTCACTTTTTGATCAATCGTGAGGCCAAAACAAATGGAAGACCCCTAACTTTTCAGCGAAAATACCGGGTTTTCCCCAATTTGTATCAACGGAGTCTGGCAAAAATAGAAAGACAATTAATGCAGCAACTATACAACGTCAGGCTAGGTATATAGCTAGCATACGATGTTCATACGTTACCGATGTTTACAAGTTATAGGCCTACAAAACTAAGCCTAGCTAGGCTAGGCCTAAAGACCGTTCACGAGAGGTCAGTCGCCGCGAGCTACTTAGGTAGTGCATTGTTTCTCACTTTTTATTAAAATTTAGCATAAAACGTACATTTAAGACAAGGAATGACCTGGTTTAATGTTTTTAAAGTAATATATATGTATTATTTTTACAAAACATCACAAATTGTAGGGAAGGTGTCTTTAAGAAGCTTAGTTTCAACAAGAAAATTATTGCGTTTAATAATAGGGCATAACATTTTTACAAGCTTTTTAGTTCTCAAGTATTCAGTCTTTGGTGACATTTTCTGTTAGTTTTTTTATTTAAATAAAAATAGAATAATGATATTGATTTAAATTATTATAGTTGTTTAAAAAAATTATAATTTCTAAAATGCCATTGTAAATATTTTTCTACTAGTTTTTTAAATTTAAAATGTAACTAATTAGATTTGAATTCGTCACCGTGACGAGTTTGGGTTACAAAGTTTTATACAAATTTATTTAAGTGCGGATAACCAATTATAATGCATTTTATACAAATAACTTTCTTATTAAAATGAGACGATAAATAAGAATTTCATAAGCCTATTGCTATTGCAATCTATTGTTTAGACCCTTATCAGGTACTTTTTGTTGAATTTTCTTGAATTTGTGGTTATATAAGATTACCACAATTTATAACATAGTAATCACCCTTCACAAATCGTCAAATTAGTTTCAAAAGTATTTCGATTTTTGATTTGTGAAAATGAAAGTTTGTAACGCAATTGTGTACAAATCTAGACTTATAAAGAGGTGGTTTATAAAATACTGTCACAAACAAATTCTTCAATTAAATTAAAAATGTGTGTTTTCTATTTTTGTTTTTATTATTATTTTAAACAGTATTTATGAAAATGAAAGTCTACTTAGTAGGATATATGTGCAAGGTTTTTTTTTTGTTATAGGATACTGTAAACAAATTTGTATTATTTTAAAGTTCTGTAAAACCCAACATTTTCGCGGCCCTAAATTTTCGCAATCCTTGTTCAATCGCGAAAATAAAGGGCGCGCAAACATTTTGGGCTTTACAGTACTCTTTTTAGAGTTCTTTTTTTTTTTTTTACAAAATGAACATGAAAAAAACTTTATATCAAGAGTTTAATTTCTTTGTGTTATTACAGTAAACAATTACTGCAGTAGAATAAATTATGCATTATACCATACATGTCTATTTTTTTTTTTGCAGGTTTGGGTGATTGCCGATGAGGAAGACTTGATTAAATCTGCAATTATTACATGTGGAATTATTGGACTGATAATACGTATTGTGGTGTGCATCACTATGTACTTTGTTACTAAAAATTTTGGAAATGGCTTGAAAGAAAAAGGTATATAAAGTGTTATTAATCTTTATTTCAGAACATGCATTCATATAGAGGCATACATGTAGATCATTATTTTGATAAAAGAGAAATCGAGTTCTTATATATGGATGCAAATTAGAGACGTTACATTATTAATTACAGTTTTAAATTCTTAATCCTAATTTTCTATTCCATACCTCGTCAAAAGAAGTGAAATTTAAAGATGTATTGTCCCCCAAAACATGAAAATTTAAAACTAATAACTAATCGGACTTTGAATAGGCAATTTTGTCATTCTAAAGTTATTCACTTTGAAAACAAAAAACAAAAAAAATAATGTTTTCACTTATAAAAAAAACCAAATAAAAGGTTAAATTTAACCAAAACCTATTAGCTGGCAGCCAATTTGACTATTTTTTACTTTAAATTACAGTTTTTTTCAGGTAAAAAGCTATTATGTGACATTAAAATGGCATATTCAACAACAAAATTTGTCAGGACAATACATCTTTAAATATATGTAAATATATTACAAAAATATAATAGGAACATTAAAGTGGGATCATTTCGTAACCCTCAGTGACCATACTAGCCATAACATATTTCGGGGTGATATATTTAGTATATAGTCAAACTTTAAGGATATTAAACGATATTGAGTTTTGGATTTCGATGGGTAGTGCATTGAGCAAAGATGGGGCTTTATATAGAAAAAGGTCCCTAATGGTTTCAAGATGAGGAAAAGGATCCATAAAGTAACCTTTTGTTGTGAGTGGGTTTCGGGGGTTTTGGTAAGATGGCACTTAAGGTAGTCCGGCGCGGAACCAGTTGCAGCCCTGACAGCCCAAACAGCCAATTTGTAGGTCAATACGATCGGTGATGTACGTTAAGAGATTTGTGTAGTGTTTCGCATGGGGTAAGTTGATGAGTACTGTATGTAGAATTAATCGACAAGCTTTATTTTGGATTTTTTGACTTAATTAGTTTTGAAGTCTTTTATCAAATTCGGAAATTGGTGTAATAACGGAAGTGAATGTTCACTGATGCATGTACAGATATTTTTTCCACTTAACTACTTTCAAAATGGTTTCCCGAAATTTATCACATATAGTACAATATTTAAACATTTAAATTATGTTAAAAAAATATTGTTTATGTGTGAATTGTTAAAGAATTACTTACTCTTACAGCCCTTAATTCTAGTATAATAATTTATTTTTGTTTTAATTAACTAAAAATACAAAACAAAACTTTTACTACTGAAATTTGCAAAAAAATCATAAACATGCAGAGTGTAGATATGCAACTCAGTTTCAATCCATAGTGCTACACCATATTTGTTTTGTCAAACTATATAAAGCCCCTTTCTCACAAGCAGGCATGCGAAACATAGTAGTAGTAGTAGTAGTACAGAATAGATGCCTGCATCTTGCATTGCAGGGAATATTAATGTTATTTAGTCTTGAGCAGGTCTTAAGTCGATATTACCTGTGAAATAAAACCATACCAATATGGTATATGATATTCCTGGACACGACTATATTCAAAAGGGATTAAATACTGTTGAGTAGACAGGCTGTGGCCCTCCAAAGCTGGCAATTTTTAGCCTTTTTCAAAATATTTAAATGCCTGTTTTTTCCTCTGAACTCTGCTCTGGGACCCCTGAGTTTAGCATGTGAGAGATCATAGCCGTTATGATACTTACAGTGGATGCTAAAATGGCACATTGTGTGAACAAGAATGATTCAGTTGAGAGACATGCTGTATGACTGATGTTGTATGTTATGAATGATGAATACAGGCTGACATCTGTCAGACGTGTCTTCAAAGGGTGCATCATCATTTATACAAAGATACCAATTTAAAAATTAGGCAGACAGTTCTAAATCATACTGAGCATCCTTTGGGTTAAGTGAAGCTGACAGTTTGCGTTAAGCATTACAACACGTGACCTAACCTCCTGACCTCGTATGAAATGTTACAATTCCCCCGATAGGTTGGTTATGATGGCAGGTTATTGTTTTTATTACTTGATAATTTACGATTTTTTAATCCTTATTGAACATTATATCCATCAAATCTTAATCAAGTTAGAGATTAATCAGCTGTATGTTGCCTCTTATGTTTCTAATCACAGCAGTTTGCAATACCTTGATTAGTTGTGACAATACGTTTTGTTTAAAAAAAATGTTTAAATTATAATGTCAAAAAAAATTATATCATAAACCTTTGAAAGGGGACCATAATTTTAACAACCCCTATTTGTAGTTTTAAAAGTTCAGTCTGGACAAAAGATTGCTGGTAAAGCAGACACAATAGTCATTGTATCTTCTATGAGTGAAAATAAGCAAGCAACAATTTCATTGCATTTTATTTCATTATCACTTTATTTAATTTAACATTCAGGACGTGCCCTACATCTCTTTGTTGATATTCTATGACCTTTTTTGGAATATCTAATATCTAGAAAAATCAACTTGTGGTTAAATGATTGTCACGTAGAAGAGACAAAAATTCATACTGTAAATTTAAGAATAAGTTATATTAACTGCACTTTTATCATCAGTAAACTATTTAATTGAGATTTTTTATGAAAATACATTTAGTGACCCGTGACAGGGTCGAGGAGCTGTTAATAAAACCAGAGAAGAGTGAATTCACACTTCGCTGATCAAAAATCTGTTTGTTGATAGCTGAATTGAAAGTTCCCCCTATAAGTGCTGACGTAGGCCTCCTCCTCTGTTCAGGGAAGGTGCTTTGTATTTGACACTGCTTCTTTCACACCTACTTTGGTATTCATGTTCCTTTCACTTCATAATGGAAATTTGTTTTGCTTTAATACGCATATTTGCATTTTTTCTCTTTCAGTTTATGGTCAGTCATCAGGTGATACAGCAGCCGTTATTGGTAACGAGTCACAGGTGCCCCCTCAAGGAGTGTGATTTTAGTTTTTGTATGCATTGAATTATATTGTTTTGATATGGAGATTCTAGCACACTGATTCATGGACAGTAGTGTTGATTTTTGCACATCAATTAATGTGTTCATAGCCAAATCTACACTATGAAATGTGTTGTTGAGTACATCAACCTCACATGAGCCAATATGTAGATGATGTCAGCACAAATATAATTTTACTGTCATCTACAGTGTCCGGTACACCTCCTAGCACATTGACCATTATGATACTAACATCATTTTCCTTGATTTTTAATAGTATTCAGTACAATTACGTCAAAGTAAGGCAAAACATTTGACCAATAACATCAACAATAATATAATACACAAGTTAACATTCTCACATGCGGCAACGTGGTACTGTCTGTGACTGTACAAGACTATTGCAGCAGCCAAGCTTCCACCGGCTTAACATGCAAGACCACACTGACTCTAAGCTAATCCACCACTGATACCGCTACCACTGGCAATGTCATGTCCGCGACGCTTCCTCAGCCTTCAGCTGCTGCGTTATCACAAACTCAGTGACTCTCTTGTCTTCACAATGACATAAGGTTAAATCAATTAGCATATAATGCGGGATAGTGTGGCTGTACATCATTTCACCGCCTGTGTCTTGACCTCTTTAAGACTTTATCAAATCCAACTTGATGAACAAATCCCTTTGGATTTAGAGGGAAAATGGAATAATGCAATTAATTAGATAGATTTTTATCAGTTCATAAGTTGGGGAATAAGTTCAGATTTGGCGATGTAACCAATGGTTTAAGCACATGTTGGAGTACATAAATGGTACTTTTAAAGTATTTTTATTGTGATTGCACAGCCATCAAAATAGTTGTTAGAAATTGTCTTTAAAAAGCCTTATAATTTTGACAATTTTGTCTTTCATAGAATGTAATTCTTGAATTTTGGCTTCATTTGGGTTAATACCAGGTTTCATGTTTTAGCTGTTTTAAAGATTTCTATTTTTACAGCAGCACTGTGGAACACCCTTATTCAGGGGACACTTTAAAGTTTCTGATCTGGCGAATGTCGTTCATTTCAGGAACAACTTGCGAAATGCGATCATTTGTTGTATCCATCTTTTTTCTGCTGAGAAATATTGTAAATACACACTGCAATGGACCACCGTATATAGTATTATACCCATTCCTATTGACATTTTTTTCTGAATTTTTGTTGTTGCAGAGATTAAATATTGGACATAAAGTTTATTAAAACATTTTGTACAGGACAACCAAACTACGCGCAAATAATTTCCTGGGCCTAATTTAATTTTTTTTTTATAAAGACACCATTGTCCATACTTTCTTATGATGCAAAGTATGCCTTTCTGTTGTTATAAATTTGAAAACCAAAATAAACAATCATGGTCGGCCTAACTATTTTCAAGATCGTTTATTAGTAAATTACATTGTAATAAAGATATGTCGATTTTTAGACTTGCCCCAAGTTTAAACTACAGTATAACATAATCCGATCGTATATCGCGTTTTGATTTTTGTCTGAAATTAATAGTAGTCTACGTATGAAACGCCATATGTGCCAAAATATTTATCTTTTTACTAATATTAAAACAAAACTCCGTCTGGAACCCAGACTAGCCGATTATATAACAAATAAACCATCATCTTTTTAGTTTTTCAAGGCTTTTTAAGTTTTATTAAATTACTGTTCCTTTATTTAATATTGACTTCCAATATTAAAGTTAATGATTATGTATTTTATTAGTTATTTAGAGAATATTGCTGGGCCAATTTATGACAAGAGAATTTTTTCGATCAAACCATATTTGACACTATGTACTTGAATGTATACAGATGTTGGATAACAACAAACGCCAATAAAATTATTGAAATTGTAAAATTACACGCCGAACCAAATTGAATTTGGATCTGTCTGTGTCGTAAAAAACATGCTAAAATCACTCAAATAAAAAATCTAAACTGAATTATGTATCTAAGGAATAACATGAGTCTTAAGGAAATACAATTTGTTACATTGTCACAAGTGTTACATAAAATCATACTTTGATTTCCCATAGAGTTTGAGACATAAAATCAATTATATTAAAGGAAAAAAATATTGAATTGTGAAGTCTAAAAATAGTTACATTGTATCTTTTTGTTATAATGTATACAATATTTTTATATAGTGATTTTTATCAAGAAAGGTTGGTAATTAAATAATGTAGTTATATAATTTTAATATATTTTTGTAAATAGTTTAGATATTAAATAACATGCTATGATGACCGACACAACAAATTAGCAATTTATTTATAGTATTATATTTTATAAAACACTTGTTATTCAGATTTTTGACAAGCAGCTTTATATTCCAGTTTTTAAAAAATAACAAAATATTGAATCTGAAGATTGTATAATTTGTTTATTTTGAATTTTCTAAGACGCTTATTCACCGGTCTGAACCGGTATTTTTTCACTCTTTTACCAATTTTTTTCAAATAGTGATTTAAAACAAAATCTGTATTCTAGAAACGAATAAAAAAGGTGCTTCAAAATAGGTGTTTTTTTTGTTCTTGAAAATAAATAATGATAATTATTAAGTTGTATAGTATACAGTGAATAAATAAATGATTTATATGATATTCGACAATAGTCAGTGCGATTATTATTAATTACTGTAATATCTATGAAATGTAGCTTTGATCGATATCTATCTGTGCCATATTGCTTATTTCCAAGATACATTAAAGCTCAGGTACAGGCATGAATTTTAAATATAATATTTGGTTAATTGTACATAAATCAAATATTTGTAACAGAAATCAAGACGAAAAAACATGAATTTCCCTTAATATGGTCAAATACAAAATTTGGCAAAATTCTTCCATAAAAACCAGGAAGACTTTTTTTCAGTAGTTAGGTAGTTAACCTAATGTAATAAAATGTCTGGTGACTCCCTAGAAGGTGAACAAAGATGGTGGATATACAGTGGATAATTTGTGCTATAGCATGAAAATAAAAATCTGAAGTTGAATAAAAATACCAGAAATGTAATATTCAAGTTATATTACCTATATTTAGTCATCTGATAACATTTTTTACCACACTGTTTATTTTTCATAGCTTTTTAAAATGCCTCTCTATTTACAACATTTGTGTACAAAAGAATAGAGATTTTACTGTGTAATTAACTATCCCCCCACTGATAAGAAAGTGCTTATTTTCAACAAGCTCGTGTAACACAAATAAAATCCCAAAAATTATGAAACATAGGGGAAACTATAGATCGATAATTATTGGAATGTATGATCAATAGAAATGTTTTGCCCGCACCTGGCGTTTAATCTTTTTGGACGTACGCCCTTGGTCCTGTGTAAATCCAACACACTGCGCGATAAAGATGTTGGTACAATATTCATTCATTTCATTCAATCTTTTATTTCGGAAACTCTGGTCCATAGAAAGTAAATTACATATAAATTAAATAAATAAAATAAACAAAATTACTACTACTCATCTCAGGATGGCATTCCATCTGGAGAGCATCTTCGACTTAACTAAGACGTTGCTTATAATCGTTGAGATTAAAATATTTTTGCTTGCATTAAGTCTACACATCAGGCCATATATTGATATTCTTAACAATTCATCAAAAGAGAGAATTCTACATTCCGTAAACATGAGGCTGGCACTGCAATGTCGAAAAAGGGGATAAATTTCTCCCTGCTGTAGATAATACTTACAAATAGGCCTACCATATATTATGATTACGGTGGAACCTAATCCTGAGTTTCAAATTAAACTGAAGACAAATAATTCATTAATATGTAAAGCTACATTCACACGGATGACTTCGTCGTATTAAATACAAATACAAAATTGAACGGCGCCGTCTCCCGTTCCGTGTGAATGTAGGCCTAGATAAAGGTTGATATTTCTTTGAGTTACATAAAATAGTAATACTTTTATATTAGTTTAATGGTCATTTAGACTATTTTAATTGTATGAGAGACTTGAGTATAAAACCATAATTGTCGCTCAGTGTGTGAACGGAAGCTTCTGTTCCAAAAATAAAAATTTCCACTCATGTTCTGTTCACAAATAATTTATTCACAATTTTTCGATGTTATATGCACACCCCAAGTGAATTTAATTCGTAACTGGGTGTAATTTGTCTGATTATTTTTGACATGATCTGTATGAATGTCCCCTTTCATTTGTGTTGATGTATTAAACCAACCCAACCCATCGAATCACGTGATATTGTGAATGATATGCAATTAAAGATAAATATAGATTTACTGATTAAAAAATACAGACGACGTTTTTCATGGTTAGTCAGGCTTCGTCGCGTTTACTTACGACGTTGATATTTATGGGGACGCGTTTCCAATTTCCAACAAGGCCGTATACATGGCTGCAGTCGCGTGATCAAATTTGAGTTACTGTTTACCGACCGACCGACCAACTGACCGGCATATTGAGCTGTATAGTTATTTGACTTCTATCGACACAAAAAAAGGTCTGGTGTATTCTTGCATGGAGTAATAATTAGTCCATGATTCTTGGAATGTTTGCAGGAACATGGGTAATGCATTAGCGTCGATTCGTGCCAATTATACTGCAATAAGAATTAAATATTTGAATCTTTAAGTCATAAAGTCATTTCATTTTATTCATTTTATTTTTGAATATAATTTTTGTTGTGCTTTATTTAAATTTATTTATCTTTAAAAATTATATTGATTTTAATTGTTATTGTTACATGTTGTATTTTTGTAAGGGTTCCTAATGATCAGCTTCGGCTGGATGGACCACCCTCGTTAAATATTGTTGAAATAAAATAAATGTTTTGGGGTTGGAATTGTTTATAAATAATATTTTACTGAAGGAAAATAAACATTTCATTAAAAAATATACAGTACTATATTACACACATACACCCATTAAGCCAACAATGCAATAATATTTATTACTCAGTTCATATATTTCAGTTTTTAAAAAATAGATCAAGCAAAGTCAAAATACAAAAAGGATCTTAAGAAATAGAATTTCTTGAGCGGAAGTCCGCTTCTAAAGGTCGTTCTGTTGTTCAACTGTAGGCAGTTTTTACAAAATATACATTTTTATATATATTTTTAGAATGTCGACCTTTATGTAGAACTGCCTCGGAGAATTTAACGCTCTGAGAAATTTCTAATTCTTTGGCCGATTTTTTTTTCAGTATTAATTAAGTGAAAATGGAAATTGTCAGCATAACTTTACGGTAATTCCATATTTTCGCTGTTGATTTTTCGTACAAAAAACATTCTAAAGATTAATGAGTCTAATAAAACTCCCATGTAAAAACATATAGTTAGCTAGTTAGCTAAATTCCTAGGTAGCTTTATTAGGACAATAATTGATTTGAAAATACATATTTATTGTCCTCTAAAGCCGATTTTCCACTAGGCGAATTTGTTCGCGCGAATCGAAGGCGTCAGCTAATACGCATGCGTAGAGAAGGATTTGGAAGACGTAAACATGAATACACATGCGTAAAAGCTGGCGCGTTCGATTCGCGCGAACAAATTCGCCTAGTGGAAAATCGGCTTTATGTCACGTAGGCCTAAATATAAATAGAAAGTATAATGCCCTTAATTACCTGTACGTATTTATAATTTATCAGGAATTGACTCGAACCAATAACCGCCAAATTGTAAACCTAACAATTAACCATATTCCTAATACATTAGTATTACCATTGCCATAATATAGTTTTGAAGTGAAAGTGATTTTGTTTTGTTGATGAGTAAGCCCGATCTATTCAATTGCAGGAAATCTTCATATTCATACACTCAGAAATATCAATCCACCAGCAAACAATCAACCAAGGTTCTTTTTTTTATATTTACATTTTTTAACACAACAATCTGAATAACAATCCGGGATAGGCCTAATTAATAGCAATATTTTGTGTAAAAATGTATTGGTTAAATACTACACTCAAACATATCAATCAGCCAGCAAACAATCAATCGATCAATTATCGGAATAATAAAATCAGTATCAGTAATTCATATTAATAGTTTTGATTGGTTTGTGTAGGTGTTGTTGTGGGGGAGGGGGTTGTCAACTAGTGTCACTTCAGGTCACTTCAAGATTCATTTAAAAGAAAGAAAAATCAAAGAATCTATTACTGCACTGTAGGCTTACTAAAGACCGTTTTTATCTTAGAAAACCAAGATTAACTCCAGTTTGAATGTCTCGTTCAATGTGATTTGTGTTATCTGTAATGTAGCTTATAATTAAATCCCTAAGTGCACGTGACATTCAAATGAACTTGTGATTTAATTGACAGGTGGTTGTCCGTTATTGACATTCAGACATATTGAAACATTGCCTGCTACATCCACCATCGTCGGTTTTTCGTGTGCGTGACGATCTCGCTTTCAGACGACATAATTAAATCGGAGGTAGGGAAATTCTAAAACAAATTTGTAGGCCCCTATGTGTTTGGAATGCAATCTTTTATTGAACTTAAATATCGAAATGGTACAATGTATCTGGTTGGTTGTATGTCGAATGTTTAACATTCTTTTGCAGACATCCGGGCTCATGCTGGTTATCGGTATCTAGAGATCAAACTTGCAATATTGTTTGTGTAGATATGAAATCAAACTTTCCATATGGAATAGCAAAAGCAGTTAGGTACTTAGTACTGAGGTAGCGTATGAGCCTTCATTTCCTAATTACATTGGAAAGTAAAGACACACGCTGTCCCTGTACTCCTTCACCTATTAAAGCACTTATACTACATCCTTGCCGGGGTATTCCTCGACAAAAATGCACCCCGCCTACTGTCAAGGTAACGTCGACTTAATTTGTGATTTATGATGGGGTTTGAACGAACTTGTGAGTGATGATAAAATGGAAAGGTCTGCTGCAGAAAGCTAGCTTTTATACCAGACACTTTAGTTGTTTTATTCGGCACTATAAGCCAAACCGAATACAAACTGCTGAAACCTTTCATATTGTGTGAATGTTCGTTGATCGCCTGTATTTAAAAGGTCGTTGTGGCAGTGACGGCTTTACATTAGGCATGTACTGTAGTATTTTTAAATATTTGTTTGTTAGCTTCTTCTTGCCTAGATCTGCGCCGTTTATTTCCAAATGCCAGCGATCCGAGGTATAACAACATATTGACATACACAATTAATAATAATTTCTTTTTTTTACATAGAGAAATTAGATTCAATATCAATTAATACAATTATTTCTTGTTTTTTATACGCACGAAGAATACAATGAGTAATATTTCGGAAGCTATTAAATTCAAATTCACGGGAATTATATATTAGCATTGGTAGAAACATATACAGTTAGGCTTACATATTTGAATCTTTTTTAATTAACGACGAGATAAATAAGTAATGTACAAATAAAATATTTAACCTTTTAAAAAGCATGTTCTTTATTGACCTCTAGGCTGTTAACACTTCAATATAATATTATACTTGGTTGTATGATATTATGGCAAGCCTCAGCTGTCTGAAGTATTCAAAATATTATATTATTATATCATTTTTTTATTATATTATATATTGTATTGTAATGAATTATACGTTTTGCATTATATTACTTGGTTTTAGCATTATATTATATCTATTTCTAATATATTATGTGAAAAATGTAACAAATTATTGACTTTTTGTATTATATTATTTGGTTTTAGCATTATATTATGAACATTTAATATTATATTATAAATAAAATACATTATATTATAATATAATTGTATTATATCAAACGCATTTACTTTACTTTATAACATACAACATTATTATATTATACGGATTCGTTAGTTATTTTATTATTTTGTATGATGTTTATTATACGTCACGGCTTATTTCAGTTCTTCTAACTCTTTCTCTCCCTCCCCCTGTTCACTAGCAATCAGCGGCCGGCAGAATCTGAATTGTGTGACTGTTGAAGAATAACTACGTACTAGGCCTAGCCTAGGCCTACTAGGGGATCTAGACAAGTGACCAAGGATCACCGGACAGCTACAACTAATACTACAATACAATAATACTACTACAATAACTACTACTGCTACTACCTAGGCCTAGCTAGTGAGTAGAGTAGGTAGCTACAGTACTACTAGGCTCTAGGGCGTATGTATGATGTTAACTACTAGGTAGGGCCTAGCTAGGCTAGGCCTCCTAGAGGCCTACTAGTACTAGGCATAGGCCTAGACTTAAGTTGTAGTAGGCTAGGGCCGGGCCTGCTGCCTTAGGCTAGGCTACTACTACTACTACTACTAGGCAGCCCATGATGGGTACGAGTAAGCCAAAATTTTGGATATATGTAAACCAAAATTTGGGTACGAGCGTGTTGGCATGGCATGGGTACGGGTTGACCTGTATCCTTCTAGCTAATCGTACTATGCCTAGGCCTCAAGTAAGTCTACGCTACCCAGTCCGGCTACAATATGGTCTATTTTGTTTTATAGCTTTATTGATAGCTGGGTTCAAATCTGGGTTGGGACGGCTTTTTCTCATTCTAAAACAGATTTCCTTATAATAAAATAATAATTATATGAATTTATTTGTAATATTGTAATGTATACATAATATAAGTAATTGCCATTGCCTTTATTACTATTAATTATATATTATACGGTTACCCCTTAATTATACTATAGTATAATTTCCTTGTTATATTTTACAATATTTTCTTCCTAATTCTACAATTTTGTCTTTCACAGCACAAATTTATCATACTGAATCATTACACACCAAGTCTCATAAATCTCTACTGTATTTGTCCAAGCTACTCCAGCTACATGGTACTGCCTTGAGGCTAAACTACACGGTATACTGGCACTACCATCATTCCTGGCTCGTCAACCTGTACCACATAAACACAGTTTCAGTTTCAGTTTATTTACCATTTCAATTTCTGAACATAAGAGATGAACAACTTGTATGGATGGATAACCGTAAGAGCGAAGCTCGTTTACCGGTCACCCGTTAGTGCAGTGACATTACAGACAACATAAAGACAGGACAAAGGTGCAATACTTAACAAGACATGTGAACACTTGTGTTTGCAACCCCTTGGATAAAATAATATATTTATATAATGGAGAAAGTTAGATATTATAATATTTCTTTTTGATCATACAATGATAATTTTTAAATTACTTCTTAAGAAGTCATACTACTGATTCAAAATAGTGACTTACACCCTGTGGTCAAGGCTTTCTTTGCTCTTATGCTTATTTCCTCCAACATACAGAGTACATAGGACTTTTTTTATTCATAACTGTTGAATTGTTTCCCAATACATAGTACCTATTGGTATTATATCTAAAAATACAAAGGCGGCTAACACAGATAGTTCCATATTATACAGTACTCTTTTATAAATAAATGTATCTCTCCAAACTACTCCCAACTACCTAATCTAATAATAGTACTATTAGCATACTACTATACACTTTGTAGACAAGAAATAAGTTGTATACACTAGAGGACTTATGGTAGTACAGTCGATCGCCCTCTCACTGGCCCGGTCAACATAATCTATACCTAGATTATTACAGTAATTAAAGTACATTATTACAGAGTATTTTTTTTTTTGCAGAAATCAAAGTTATGTGTATAGAAAGCAGTACTCGTATTAAAAACTAAGCAGGTTGCAGGTCTTGAACGCAAACTGACAGGATATTTTGAATGTTTTTTGTTGTTGAAATGATGGAATCCTAACTTCAATTTCCACGAACTGGAGACGAAGACATATTATGACCCTTTTATTTAAATTTATTTGAATAGACCTCCATGTAAACTCATTAAAGGCTACATGATTGTTTTATATTTTAATATGTGATAGTAGAAAATCATTGTGTATAATGAGGACTATGAATCTGATATTTACTTGCATTCTTATCTTTTTAAAATATTATTTATAATGCCGGTAATGAGTTTAAAATTTAATTGTATTGACTATTTTTGATAATCATCATGTCCTTATAAATTCATTTATACTTTTTTTGTGTAATATAGTTCATATATTATGTATTAAATAAATTGGTAAGGCCCTATACTGTTATTATTTAAGGAAAGTTTATATACACTATTATTTTATGCCTACCAATATTAGTATTAATTGTTTATGTAAATATTTTGTCTAATTGCCTTGATTTTTGTATAGGCCAATGGCATCAATGTTTTTCTCAAAGCAAATTAGCCTAATAATGCCACATTTAGACACACGATTCATTGATTTCTGATATTCTGTACTTATGTATGCATTACTAAAATAGTAGTTAATATATTTCATTTATAATGTATGTATAAACATATATTCATATTTTTTTAAACATTTTTAAATTTAAAAATTATTACAATACCTATCTACCTTTCTAATATTCTTACTATTATATAATATTTTTTAAGGCAGCAATAAAAAAAATGTAAAAATTTATTTGACTTATACTGTACTATGTTAGTTCAGGAGATGAAGTGTGTGTGGGCAGAAACTAGTGTGTTGGAGGTTGGTGGTGTGAGGTGTATAGTTGTCACTTTAAGACCTAAATTAGATGTTTTCTGAAGAAAAGAAGTAAGCGGATACGCTTTCAAACAACTCCAAGAAGATTCACACAAAAATAATTACTTTCCAATAAAATAGTATAACAGTGTATATTACAGTACATTGAATAAACTCGAGCGGAATAATAACGCACATAAAAAACATTCATTTTCTTGTCGAAAAGTGCCCTCTCTAGTTTTCTATTAATTTATTAATAATTATTATCAATTAATGAGTAATATAAACATATTTTTAACATTAAATGCTGGAAACTGTATCTACTCCTAACAAAGTTTCATATCTCCAAATTTCATCAACGTATTCAAAGCACTTAAATCAATTACATTTAACATTACAAATTCAGGTTTGGATATAATTTTGCTTAAAAACATATACAAAAAACATCGATAAAAAATACTTTTCGCATTCAAAAACATTTGATACTTGGTATAAATGTTCAATATAGGTTGCTCCATCCATATTGCAAGCAAAAAATAACTATCAAGCCATATCACTGATTTTTTAAATTTACGTTTTTACAAAATGTACACTTATGAAAGACCATACAATTCCAACTCATTTTTTTCAAGCTAATAACTATTTTGAAAAAAAACAACCAACAAAAAACGTTCATGAATGCAATTTTCTTCTGTGAATAGAGCAACCTATAGTGAACATTTATACCAAGTATCAAATGTTTTTGAATACGAAAAGTATTTTTTATCGATGTTTTTTGTATATGTTTTTAAGCAAAATTCTATCCAAAACCCGAATTTTTATGTTAAATGTGATATTTAATATTGAAGTGCTTTGAATACGTTAATGAAATTTGGAGATATGAAACTTTGTTAGGAGTAGAACCAGCTTCAAGCATTGAATGTTAAAAATATGTTCATATTACTCATTAATTAATAATAATTATTAATAAATTAATAGAAAACTAGAGAGGGCACTTTTCGAAAAGAAAATGAATGTTTTTTTATGTGCGTTATTATTCCGCTCGAGTTTATTCAATGTACTGTAATATACACTGTTATACTACTTTATTGGAAAGTAATTATTTTTGTGTGAATCTTCTTGGAGTTGTTTGAAAGCGTATGCGCTTACTTCTTTTCTTCAAAAAACATCTAATTTAGGTCTTAAAGTGACAACTATACACCTCACACCACCAACCTCCAACACACTAGTTTCTGCCCACACACACTTCATCTCCTGAACTAACATAGTACAGTATAAGTCAAATAAATTTTTACATTTTTTTTATTGCTGCCTCAAAGAATATTATATAATAGTAACAATATCAGAAAGGTAGATAGGTATTGTAATAATTTTTAAATTTAAAAATGTTAAAAAAAATATGAATATATGTTTATACATACATTATAAATGAAATATATTAACTACTATTTTAGTAATGCATACACAAGTACAGAATATTAGAAATCAATGAATCATGTGTCTAAATGTGGCATTATTAAGCTAATTTGCTTTGAGAAAAACATTGATGCCATTGGCCTATACAAAAATCAAGGCAATTAGACAAAATATTTACATAAACAATTAATACTAATATTGGTAGGCATAAAATAATAGTGTATATAAACTTTCCTTAAATAATAACAGTATAGGGCCTTACCAATTTATTTAATACATAATATATGAACTATATTACACAAAAAAAGTATAAATGAATTTATAAGGACATGATGATTATCAAAAATAGTCAATATAATTAAATTTTAAACTCATTACAGGCATTATAAATAATATTTAAAAAAGATAAGAATGCAAGTAAATATCAGATTCATAGTCCTCATTATACACAATGATTTTCTACTATCACATATTAAAATATAAAACAATCATGTAGCCTTTAATGAGTTTACATGGAGGTCTATTCAAATAAATTTAAATAAAAGGGTCATAATATGTCTTCGTCTCCAGTTCGTGGAAATTGAAGTTAGGATTCCATCATTTCAACAACAAAAAATATTCAAAATATCCTGTCAGTTTGCGTTCAAGACCTGCAACCTGCTTAGTTTTTAATACGAGTACTGCTTTCTATACACATAACTTTGATTTCTGCAAAAAAAAAACAAACTCTGTAATAATGTACTTTAATTACTGTAATAATCTAGGTATAGATTATGTTGACCGGGCCAGTGAGAGGGCGATCGACTTTACTACCATAAGTCCTCTAGTGTATACAACTTATTTCTTGTCTACAAAGTGTATAGTAGTATGCTAATAGTACTATTATTAGATTAGGTAGTTGGGAGTAGTTTGGAGAGATACATTTATTTATAAAAGAGTACTGTATAATATGGAACTATCTGTGTTAGCCGCCTTTGTATTTTTAGATATAATACCAATAGGTACTATGTATTGGGAAACAATTCAACAGTTATGAATAAAAAAAGTCCCATGTACTCTGTATGTTGGAGGAAATAAGCATAAGAGCAAAGAAAGCCTTGACCACAGGGTGTAAGTCACTATTTTGAATCAGTAGTATGACTTCTTAAGAAGTAATTTAAAACTTATCATTGTATGATCAAAAAGAAATATTATAATATCTAACTTTCTCCATTATATAAATATATTATTTTATCCAAGGGGTTGCAAGCACAAGTGTTCACATGTCTTGTTAAGTATTGCACCTTTGTCCTGTCTTTATGTTGTCTGTAATGTCACTGCACTAACGGGTGGCCGGTAAACGAGCTTCGCTCTTACGGTTATCCATCCATACAAGTTGTTCATCTCTTATGTTCAGAAATTGAAATGGTAAATAAACTGAAACTGAAACTGTGCTTATGTGGTACAGGTTGACGAGCCAGGAATGATGGTAGTGCCAGTATACCGTGTAGTTTAGCCTCAAGGCAATACCATGTACCGTAGCTGGAGTAGCTTGGACAAATACAGTAGAGATTTATGAGACTTGGTGTGTGATGATTCAGTATGATAAATTTGTGCTGTGAAAGACAAAATTGTAGAATTAGGAAGAAAATATTGTAAAATATAACAAGGAAATTATACTATAGTATAATTAAGGGGTAACCGTATAATACATAATTAATAGTAATAAAGGCAATGGCAATTACTTATATTATGTATACATTACAATATTACAAATAAATTCATATATTATTTTATTATAAGGAAATCTGTTTTAGAATGAGAAAAAGCCGTCCCAACACTGATTTGAACCCAGCTATCAATAAAGCTATAAAACAAAATAGACCATATTGTAGCCGGACTGGGTAGCGTAGACTTACTTGAGGCCTAGGCATAGTACGATTAGCTAGAAGGATACAGGTCAACCCGTACCCATGGCATGCCAACACGCTCGTACCCAAATTTTGGTTTACATATATCCAAAATGTTGGCTTACTCGTACCCATCATGGGCTGCCTAGTAGTAGTAGTAGTAGTAGCCTAGCCTAAGGCAGCAGGCCCGGCCCTAGCCTACTACAACTTAAGTCTAGGCCTAGCCTAGTACTAGTAGGCCTCAGGCCCTAGTAGTTAACATCATACATACGCCCTAGAGCCTAGTAGTAGCTACCTACTACTCACTAGCTAGGCCTAGGTAGTAGTTATTGTAGTAGCATTATTGTATTGTAGTATTAGTTGTAGCTGTCCGGTGATCCTTGGTCACTTGTCTAGATCCCCTAGTAGGCCTAGGCTAGGCCTAGTATGTAGTTATTCTTCAACAGTCACACAATTCAGATTCTGCCGGCCGCTGATTGCTAGTGAACAGGGGGAGGGAGAGAAAGAGTTAGAAGAACTGAAATAAGCCGTGACGTATAATAAACATCATACAAAATAATAATATAACTAACGAATCCGTATAATATAATAATGTTGTATGTTATAAAGTAAAGTAAATGCGTTTAATATAATACAATTATATTATAATATAATGTATTTTATTAATAATATAATATTAAATGTTCATAATATAATGCTAAAACCAAATAATATAATACAACAAGTCAATAATTTGTTACATTTTTCACATAATATATTAGAAATAGATATAATATAATGCTAAAACCAAGTAATATAATGCAAAACGTATAATTCATTACAATACAATATATAATATAATAAAAAAATGATATAATAATATAATATTTTGAATACTTCAGACAGCTGAGGCTTGCCATATGATATTGCAAAATACAAGTTTGACATGTAGTGCACTGACCACAATATTCATTCTCAAAGTTTATAGAGCTGACTCAACCAAATACTTTTTTAATTCGATATTATTTCATACAATAAGTAAGTATTACTCATTCTACTTACTGTGTTGTAGCTTTGGAATCTTTGGAATTTAGTGTGTGTAATGCAAAAGTGTTATTCCTTGCATGGCTTCTGTGATATTGTTAATCCTGTTCCATGGTGGTTTAAAAACAATAGATTCTCCTTAACCAATTTTGTTTATTGAGTGTTTTGTTTCTCTTTTTCTTCTTCTAACAACCATTACTTTTATTCATTTCATTTTCAACTGATCAATACAATGATTTTATACATTAATCCAATGTTATTCTGATTTTTCCACAAATTATTTTCTTATAGTTTCTCCTATCCTTTATACGATTTAATAAAAATAATGCGATCAATAGTATGTTTATGGCAAGCCTCAGCTGTCTGAAGTATTCAAAATATTATATTATTATATCATTTTTTTATTATATTATATATTGTATTGTAATGAATTATACGTTTTGCATTATATTACTTGGTTTTAGCATTATATTATATCTATTTCTAATATATTATGTGAAAAATGTAACAAATTATTGACTTTTTGTATTATATTATTTGGTTTTAGCATTATATTATGAACATTTAATATTATATTATTAGTAAAATACATTATATTATAATATAATTGTATTATATTAAACGCATTTACTTTACTTTATAACATACAACATTATTATATTATACGGATTCGTTAGTTATATTATTATTTTGTATGATGTTTATTATACGTCACGGCTTATTTCAGTTCTTCTAACTCTTTCTCTCCCTCCCCCTGTTCACTAGCAATCAGCGGCCGGCAGAATCTGAATTGTGACTGTTGAAGAATAACTACGTACTAGGCCTAGCCTAGACCTACTAGGGGATCTAGACAAGTGACCAAGGATCACCGGACAGCTACAACTAATACTACAATACAATAATACTACTACAATAACTACTACTGCTACTACCTAGGCTTAGCTAGTGAGTAGTAGGTAGCTACTACTAGGCTCTAGGGCGTATGTATGATGTTAACTACTAGGGCCTAGGCTAGGCCTAGAGGCCTACTAGTACTAGGCTAGGCCTAGACTTAAGTTGTAGTAGGCTAGGGCCGGGCCTGCTGCCTTAGGCTAGGCTACTACTACTACTACTACTACTACTAGGCAGCCCATGATGGGTACGAGTAAGCCAACATTTTGGATATATGTAAACCAAAATTTGGGTACGAGCGTGTTGGCATGGCATGGGTACGGGTTGAACTGTATTCTTCTAGCTAATCGTACTATGCCTAGGCCTCAAGTAAGTCTACGCTACCCAGTCCGGCTACAATATGGTCTATTTTGTTTTATAGCTTTATTGATAGCTGGGTTCAAATCTGGGTTGGGACGGCTTTTTCTCATTCTAAAACAGATTTCCTTATCATAATAAAATAATATATGAATTTATTTGTAATATTATTGTAATGTATACATAATATAAGTAATTGCCATTGCCTTTATTACTATTAATTATGTATTATACGGTTACCCCTTAATTATACTATAGTATAATTTCCTTGTTATATTTTAAAATATTTTCTTCCTAATTCTACAATTTTGTCTTTCACAGCACAAATTTATCATACTGAATCATCACACACCAAGTCTCATAAATCTCTACTGTATTTGTCCAAGCTACTCCAGCTACATGGTATTGCCTTGAGGCTAAACTACACGGTATACTATGGAACGCCTCCTCTGCCTTAAGTTCACATTTATCATGCAGTACACACCAATCGTAATGCAGTACACACCAATCGTCATGCAGTACACACCAATCGTCATGCAGTACACACCAATCGTCATGCAGTACACACCAAACATCATGCAGTACACACCAATCGTCATGCAGTACACACCAATCGTCATGCAGTACACACCAATCGTCATGCAGTACACACCAATGGTCATGCAGTACACACCAATTGTCATGCAGTACACACCAATCGTCGTTCACATTTATCATGCAGTACACACCAATCGTCATGCAGTACACACCAATCGTCATGCAGTACACACCAATCGTCATGCAGTACACACCAAACATCATGCAGTACACACCAATTGTCATGCAGTACACACCAATCGTCATGCAGTACACACCAATCGTCATGCAGTCAAATATTGCGTAATTTATACCGCCACCTATCGACAAAATCGAATATCACGTGAGTTTTATTAGACGGCTGTAAAACTAAGACTATTTAAACTTCTTTTATGGAATTCAATAATTGCAATGGCCTCCTAGCCGCGCCTGTGTCTCGCATAATAAATTATTGTATATATAAAAAACAGAGCATTCACAGAGATGTGTAGCGGTTAAAATAAGTACAGTATGTCAAACATAAAAGAAATCTTAGAGTCGATGGCCTAGTTTTACAGCCGTCTAATAAACGTCACGTGATATTCGATTTTGTCGATAGGTGGCGGTATAAATTATGCAATATTTTACTGCATGACGATTGGTGTGTACTGCATGACGATTAGTGTGTACTGCATGACAATTGGTGTGTACTGCATGACCATTGGTGTGTACTGCATGATGTTTGGTGTGTACTGCATGACGATTGGTGTGTACTGCATGATGTTTGGTGTGTACTGCATGACGATTGGTGTGTACTGCATGACCATTGGTGTGTACTGCATGATAAATGTGAACGACGATTGGTGTGTACTGCATGACCATTGGTGTGTACTGCATGACCATTGGTGTGTACTGCATGACGATTGGTGTGTACTGCATGACCATTGTGAACTGAAGGCAGAGGAGGCGTTCCATAGTATACTGGCACTACCATCATTCCTGGCTCGTCAACCTGTACCACATAAGCACAGTTTCAGTTTATTTACCATTTCAATTTCTGAACATAAGAGATGAACAACTTATATGGATGGATAACCGTAAGAGCGAAGCTCGTTTACCGGTCACCCGTTAGTGCAGTGACATTACAGAAAACATAAAGACAGGACAAAGGTGCAATACTTAACAAGACATGTGAACACTTGTGTGTGCAACCCCTTGGATAAAATAATATATTTATATAAAGGAGAAAGTTAGATATTATAATATTTCTTTTTGATCATACAATGATAATTTTTAAATTACTTCTTAAGAAGTCATACTACTGTTTCAAAATAGTGACTTACACCCTGTGGTCAAGGCTTTATTTGCTCTTATGCGTATTTCCTCCAACATACAGAGTACATAGGACTTTTTTTATTCATAACTGTTGAATTGTTTCCCAATACATAGTACCTATTGGTATTATATCTAAAAATACAAAGGCGGCTAACACAGATAGTTCCATATATACAGTACTCTTTTATAGATAGATGTATCTCACCAAACTACTCCCAACTACCTAATCTAATAATAGTACTATTAGCATACTACTATACACTTTGTAGACAAGAAATAAGTTGTATACACCTACAGGACTTATGGTAGTACAGTCGAACGCCCTCTCACTGGCCCGGTAAACATAATCTATACCTAGATTATTACAGTAATTAAAGTACATTATTACAGAGTTTTTTTTTTTTGTGCAGAAATCAAAGTTATGTGTATAGAAAGCAGTACTCGTATTAAAAACTAAGCAGGTTTTTGAACGCAAACTGGCAGGATATTTTGAATATTTTTTGTTGTTGAAATGATGGAATCCTAACTTCAATTTCCACGAACCCTTTTATTTAAATAGACCTCCATGTAAACTCATTAAAGGCTACATGATTGTTTTATATTTTAATATGTGATAGTAGAAAATCATTGTGTATAATGAGGACTATGAATCTGATATTTACTTGCATTCTCATCTTTTTAAATTATTATTTATAATGCCGGTAATGAGTTTAAAATTTAATTATATTGACTATTTTTGATAATCATCATGTCCTTATAAATTCATTTATATTTCTTTTGTGTAATATAGTTCATATATTATGTATTAAGTAAATTGGTAAGGCCCTATACTGTTACTATTTAAGGAAAGTTTATATACACTATTATTTTATGCCTACCAATATTAGTATTAATTGTTTATGTAAATATTTTGTCTAATTGTCTTGATTTTTTGTATAGGCCAATGGCATCAATGTTTTTCTCAAAGCAAATTAGCCTAATAATGCCACATTTAGACACATGATTCATTGATTTCTGATATTCTGTACTTGTGTATGCATTACTAAAATAGTAGTTAATATATTTCATTTATAATGTATGTATAAACATATATTCATATTTTTTTTAACATTTTTAAATTTAAAAATTATTACAATACCTATCTACCTTTCTGATATTGTTACTATTATATAATATTCTTTGAGGCAGCAATAAAAAAAAAATTAGAACAATTAATTTGACTTATACTGTACTATGTTAGTTCAGGAGATGAAGTGTGTGTGGGCAGAAACTAGTGTGTTGGAGGTTGGTGGTGTGAGGTGTATAGTTGTCACTTTAAGACCTAAATTAGATGTTTTCTGAAGAAAAGAAGTAAGCGCATACGCTTTCAAACAACTCCAAGAAGATTCACACAAAAATAATTACTTTCCAATAAAGTAGTATAACAGTGTATATTACAGTACATTGAATAAACTCGAGCGGAATAATAACGCACATAAAAAAACATTCATTTTCTTTTCGAAAAGTGCCCTCTCTAGTTTTCTATTAATTTATTAATAATTATTATTAATTAATGAGTAATATGAACATATTTTTAACATTCAATGCTGGAAGCTGGTTCTACTCCTAACAAAGTTTCATATCTCCAAATTTCATCAACGTATTCAAAGCACTTCAATATTAAATATCACATTTAACATAAAAATTCGGGTTTTGGATAGAATTTTGCTTAAAAACATATACTATTTTATTGGAAAGTAATTATTTTTGTGTGAATCTTCTTGGAGTTGTTTGAAAGCGTATCCGCTTACTTCTTTTCTTCAGAAAACATCTAATTTAGGTCTTAAAGTGACAACTATACACCTCACACCAACAACCTCCAACACACTAGTTTCTGCCCACACACACTTCATCTCCTGAACTAACATAGTACAGTATAAGTCAAATAAATTTTTTAATTTTTTTTTTATTGCTGCCTCAAAAAATATTATATAATAGTAACAATATATGAAAGGTAGATAGGTATTGTAATAATTTTTAAATTTAAAAATGTTAAAAAAAATATGAATATATGTTTATACATACATTATAAATGAAATATATTAACTACTATTTTAGTAATGCATACACAAGTACAGAATATCAGAAATCAATGAATCATGTGTCTAAATGTGGCATTATTAGGCTAATTCGCTTTGAGAAAAACATTGATGCCATTGGCCTATACAAAAATCAAGGCAATTAGAAAAAATATTTACATAAACAATTAATACTAATATTGGTAGGCATAAAATAATAGTGTATATAAACTTTCCTTAAATAATAACAGTATAGGGCCTTACCAATTTATTTAATACATAATATATGAACTATATTACACAAAAAAAGTATAAATGAATTTATAAGGACATGATGATTATCAAAAATAGTCAATATAATTAAATTTTAAACTCATTACCGGCATTATAAATAATATTTTAAAAAGATAAGAATGCAAGTAAATATCAGATTCATAGTCCTCATTATACACAATGATTTCCTACTATCACATATTAAAATATAAAACAATCATGTAGCCTTTAATGACTTTACATGGACGTCTATTCAAATAAATTTAAATAAAAGGGTCATAATATGTCTTCGTCTCCAGTTCGTGGAAATTGAAGTTAGGATTCCCTCATTTCAACAACAAAAAATATTCAAAATATCCTGCCAGTTTGCATTCAAGACCTGCAACCTGCTTAGTTTTTAATACGAGTACTGCTTTCTATACACATAACTTTGATTTCTGCAACAAAAAAAAAAAACTCTGTAATAATGTACTTTAATTACTGTAATAATCTAGGTATAGATTATGTTTACCGGGCCAGTGAGAGGGCGTTCGACTGTACTACCATAAGTCCTGTAGGTGTATACAACTTATTTCTTGTCTACAAAGTGTATAGTAGTATGCTAATAGTACTATTATTAGATTAGGTAGTTGGGAGTAGTTTGGTGAGATACATCTATCTATAAAAGAGTACTGTATATATGGAACTATCTGTGTTAGCCGCCTTTGTATTTTTAGATATAATACCAATAGGTACTATGTATTGGGAAACAATTCAACAGTTATGAATAAAAAAAGTCCTATGTACTCTGTATGTTGGAGGAAATACGCATAAGAGCAAATAAAGCCTTGACCACAGGGTGTAAGTCACTATTTTGAATCAGTAGTATGACTTCTTAAGAAGTAATTTAAAAATTATCATTGTATGATCAAAAAGAAATATTATAATATCTAACTTTCTCCTTTATATAAATATATTATTTTATCCAAGGGGTTGCACACACAAGTGTTCACATGTCTTGTTAAGTATTGCACCTTTGTCCAGTCTTTATGTTTTCTGTAATGTCACTGCACTAACGGGTGACCGGTAAACGAGCTTCGCTCTTACCGTTATCCATCCATATAAGTTGTTCATCTCTTATGTTCAGAAATTGAAATGGTAAATAAACTGAAACTGTGCTTATGTGGTACAGGTTGACGAGCCAGGAATGATGGTAGTGCCAGTATACCGTGTAGTTTAGCCTCAAGGCAATACCATGTAGCTGGAGTAGCTTGGACAAATACAGTAGAGATTTATGAGACTTGGTGTGTGATGATTCAGTATGATAAATTTGTGCTGTGAAAGACAAAATTGTAGAATTAGGAAGAAAATATTGTAAAATATAACAAGGAAATTATACTATAGTATAATTAAGGGGTAACCGTATAATACATAATTAATAGTAATAAAGGCAATGGCAATTACTTATATTATGTATACATTACAATAATATTACAAATAAATTCATATATTATTTTATTATGATAAGGAAATCTGTTTTAGAATGAGAAAAAGCCGTCCCAACCCAGATTTGAACCCAGCTATCAATAAAGCTATAAAACAAAATAGACCATATTGTAGCCGGACTGGGTAGCGTAGACTTACTTGAGGCCTAGGCATAGTACGATTAGCTAGAAGAATACAGTTCAACCCGTACCCATGCCATGCCAACACGCTCGTACCCAAATTTTGGTTTACATATATCCAAAATTTTGGCTTACTCGTACCCATCATGGGCTGCCTAGTAGTAGTAGTAGTAGTAGCCTAGCCTAAGGCAGCAGGCCCGGCCCTAGCCTACTACAACTTAAGTCTAGGCCTAGCCTAGTACTAGTAGGCCTCTAGGTCTAGCCTAGGCCTAGGCCCTAGTAGTTAACATCATACATACGCCCTAGAGCCTAGTAGTAGCTACCTACTACTCACTAGCTAAGCCTAGGTAGTAGCAGTAGTAGTTATTGTAGTAGTATTATTGTATTGTAGTATTAGTTGTAGCTGTCCGGTGATCCTTGGTCACTTGTCTAGATCCCCTAGTAGGCCTAGGCTAGGCCTAGTACGTAGTTATTCTTCAACAGTCACAATTCAGATTCTGCCGGCCGCTGATTGCTAGTGAACAGGGGGAGGGAGAGAAAGAGTTAGAAGAACTGAAATAAGCCGTGACGTATAATAAACATCATACAAAATAATAATATAACTAACGAATCCGTATAATATAATAATGTTGTATGTTATAAAGTAAAGTAAATGCGTTTAATATAATACAATTATATTATAATATAATGTATTTTATTAATAATATAATATTAAATGTTCATAATATAATGCTAAAACCAAATAATATAATACAAAAAGTCAATAATTTGTTACATTTTTCACATAATATATTAGAAATAGATATAATATAATGCTAAAACCAAGTAATATAATGCAAAACGTATAATTCATTACAATACAATATATAATATAATAAAAAAATGATATAATAATATAATATTTTGAATACTTCAGACAGCTGAGGCTTGCCATATATATGTTCGTAAACATTCCATACTTTTATATTTCTCGCATTATCCATCTTTTTTCATAATTTTCCCTTATTTTGCTACTGTTAATGTGTCTTTGTGGATTCGCCTCACCATTTTTTTCAGTCGTTATGTATATTTTCTTAAAAGTTTTATATAGATGAATTTATTTCAACATTTATAGTAAGTAGTCAATCTAGTATAGAAGAAAAGTAGAACAGAAAGTTTTATAAATTATGCGTCAATAGTCACTTGTATATTGTACACTAGTTATCCTTGTTATACATTTTGGTGGTTTTTTGCATCAAATTATAATAAAGATATGTATCCCAAGACTTCAATCATTTTCAAATAATATATGAAATAATGAAACCCCCTTTTAGAGAACAAAACAGATAGTAGTGTGATGTTAATCTCTTAAAATTATATTTTAAATTGATACTAGATTGAGCATAGGCCACTCAAGGCTCGAAGTGCAACAAGAGTAGATGATGAATTGTATTAAATCGGTAGAGGTTAGTCTTAATTTAGTTTCATCACATACTGGTAGTCGGACCTTTCAGTGCCAGTAAGAATGAAGACGCTCTGACTATCTTGCAACTGATTTTTGTCAGAGCATTCGCTGGATTCCTGGATATCCAGAACATGATTGTTTAGTTTAGTCGTGATCACATCAATGTTCTGTTGAAGTTCTGCATTAGTAGCTGACCATCACTTTATCAACATAGCTGTCGTCGCTATCTTGAAACATAAATTGAAATACTTAATTCAATTTTTTCTACGATTAAAATAGCTTTTAAAGGATCATAAATTGAATTTCTATAAATATTTTTGCAAGTGTTGAGATATGTTGGCTACCGATTGCTCCGGACAACATGAATTCGATATCGAAAAAAGCCTGTTACCATCTAAAAGTTTAGAAGTTTACATGTGTCAAAAAAGGTGAAATGTTCAAACTGCACTTTGTATAACATTCCTCTGACTAAACCCCGCAATAACCAGCAGGGGAGCTGATTTTATTTTGTGACAAGATTGTCAATCACACGTGTCTCTATTCGATTTTGTATTTTTTTGGTTGCTCAACAGGAAACTTAAATAATCGCATCTCATTTTTGACAATTACTCACGAAGTTTGCAGATCGATGATACGACAAACTCCCCTTGGGCAACCCATCTTCTGAAGCTATAAAGACTTCACCTCTCGTGTTTACCTTGAATGGCTTAAGATCAATGGTCCAAGAAAAAAAATTAATATAATTTGACAGTCTATGATCCCGCTATCTTAATGGACTTAAGACCATAGTTCCCGTCGTAAAATTACTATTTTAATAAATGACATTTATTACCAAAGATCTTAAAGCAAGTATCTGGCTATGAGAGTTTTTCAAATGATATTTCATTGACAGTTACTACTTTGTTATTGGAATTTCAATCTCTGAACTTTTTAAAACGATCGCATGTCTTTTGTTGTAATCTCCATCATATTCAATGTTCAGATTTAATATTAGTAATTTTTTCAGTTACACTATTTCTAAAGAGGTCGCGATCTTGCTTATTCTATTCAAACATCAACAAAGCAATTAATTATCGTATTTTTTTCTTTTCATGTGCCTCTTCATTTGGAATTTGTCTATTATGTCCGTCAAACATATTGTTTATTCAATGCACCTTATTCTTAATTGGTGTATCCCATTATAACTTTAGTTTTTAATTAATTTTTACTTGGTATACTTAGTTTGTTTTTTGGTTTTTTTTTTTTATTTTATAATAATGATGGAGTAAGAGCAGTTTGGGCTCATGCCTATTACTTGCTCCTGGCAAGATGAAATGTAGAACGTACTTTTAAGAACTTTTGCCGAATAAATATTATTATTATTATTTATATACAAAAAGAAACAAATAAAGCAAAAGATATTTATTTAAGAATTATTATATTTATACGTTGTATACGTATTTGTAATATTTAATTATTACACTAAATAAGAATAAAGAATAACAAAATATAAATTTAATACCCAACACTAACAATAACAACAATATTCTAGCAGCAGAAATTTTCTTCTTTACAACAGGCATCATGGTCAAATCTTCACTGATTGCCAACAGCTTTTGATGTTTCCCATTACAAGTAAAACTGGTAACAACAAAATAATATTTGATACGTTAATCATTATTATCCGTTAACCTTAAGTAAAATACATTATCATCTAGGTCATCTGAAACACAGGCGACACCCCTCCGCTAATTAACTAATTTGTATACACTCCTTTTCCAAATTATAGACACCCCTCCGGTGGTAACAACAAATCGTAAGTTGATTGTCCACACTATCCGCTGACAATCAGGTCAAACATAACAAGAACTTGTACATGCTAGATCCTATGAACCTTTTTAATTCTATATTTTCTTTCGTTGGACAGGGTTGTAGTTTCAGTAACGGTGTATTACCTTGATTATAGATAAGAAAAAGAAAAGTACAGAAAACATTTGATTACAGTATTTGTAATTTCTTCTTTTCGTTTTCCTGCCTTTTCACAGGTTCAATAGCAAGGTTTTTTAAAAGCACTTTTTTTTGTTCTTTTCCTCCATGTCGGTTTTGTTGGATTGGCGTACAGTACGCCTACTCGGCGAATTTGTTTGCCTCTTTTGCCACTCATTGGCACAATATTTTTTGTTGTTGTTTGTACTTGTTTTTGCCGTAAAATTGTAGTAGCATTGGTCTTTTGTTTTGGTCGAGGAAATCTTCCTACAGAAAAAGTTAGATTATTTGAAATTTCTTCTTTTTCGTTTTCCTGGCTTTTGACAGGTTCAATAGCAAGGATTTTTATAAGCTCTTTTTTCGTTCTTTTCTTCCATGGATTTGTTGAATTGGCGTACAGACGCCTACTCGTCGAAATTGTTTGCCTCATTTGTCACTCATTGGCACAACCTTGTTGTTGTTGTTTGTACTTGTTTTTGCCATAACAATTATAGTAGCATTGTTCTTTGTTTAGATAGAGGACATCTTTCTCCCAGCGGTAGTTTATAATCTATTTAAATACCATCTCCTTTAATCATAATGGTCTATCATTTGCTTTTGGTTTTTTTTACTTTCTTTTTTAGACTTATAATAATAATATAATAAATACTTTATTTTAACACGGAAAAGCTTGTGTCACCATAAAGGTGTTCTTCTACAAGGCCGTGATCAACTAACAGTAGTACATTACACATTTAAAAATAACAAATTTTAAAAATAACAAATTTTAAAAATAACAAATTAGAGAACAAAAATATATGAACAGAAACCTTAATTACATTTGTGATAAGAGTACAAAATAAATAATAAATCACACCAATAATTTTTTGAAAGTATTTAAATTTGTGGCATCTGCACTCATTACCGAATTAGTAAACAAGTGTAGCAAAACGATCTAAACTTTTTTTTAACGTTTTTAGTCGCGTGGACGCGACTCTATAGTTCACTATGTCGGTCTGTCGGTCGGTCCGGTATCACTATGCGTTTTAGCACGCGACTTATGGCTGTTGGCCTTGTTTATCTTTTGTGGCTCACTACCACCTTTTTTCATTCAATGTTTCATTACATAATTTCTAAACATTTTCTACCTTTTTTCATTATTTTCTGTTTTTCCCTTATTAATGTCATAATTTTAACCTTATTATCATAACATACAGCATTGGCATTAATTTTGTATTTTTGTTTTCTGAAATACTTAAACATTAATACAAAGTATTTAGGCCCTACTTCTTAACATTCTTTTTTTGTGTGTTAATTCCTCTATTTACAATAACCAATTGTATATTATTAAAATACTTAACTTTTAAGTTAATGATTTTTAGTTTAAAGAGTTTTTGTCAGTATGGTATTTTACGTTTTATTTTTTTTAGATGGAGAGACTATTTCATAAGAAATATAATAATATTTTATTTGATATAATTATAAAGTGATATATCTAAGACCTTGGTTAATCATACCATTATTTAGTTGTTTTATTATCTTTATTTATTCCAATGTATAAGTTGTTCAATTCAATTCAATTCAATTTTATTCTCATAAGATACATTATTATGTAATAACAAAAATGAGATTATTTATTTTTAAATGTTTTATGCTTCTACTTTATGTGCATTTGTGGATGGTATCATTATAATTAAATCCTTCATATTTTTCATATATTGCTAAAGTATATTTCCTCGTGCACAACCACCGGTCTATGTAATAATGTTAATAAATAATAATATCAATGTCCTCTTGTCCGGCAATTCAAGACACATGAAATGAAATAATTAATTCTATGATATATAAATATATCTGCAAACATCATAAGAAAAACGGAAATGAAAATATACGGCACTAAATCGTGTATGGTCTATGTATAGAATTTTCTTAAAACACTGTAATATGTATAGCATATCACGGAAACTTAAAACTTAGTTTTTGAAACTGACCAGACCTCAACCTCTCCGTATAATTATTTTCAACTAGTCTTAGGTGAATGTTATGTATCATCTTTATTAAAAATGCTGTCAAGTTTCAGATGTTCTAGTCAAGGGCAAACAAGATAGACCATACTCAAATATCAAGTCAATATCTATTTATTTCAGATAGACTAAATTAAGCGAAAGTTATACCTGTATTAATTTTAAGCCTACTGTTTTCTGTAAGCGACTAAACCTGGATTGAATACCTGGTTTTATGCGCATACGTTTCGTGTAGGCAACGTAACATCATACCATATCTTCTGATTCAAATTTCAATGACATTCTGCGCTCACTCAGAACATGATCGTACCCAAATTGACTGTTAGACCTAATAGCTACGTAGCCGCGTAGTGCGTCGTAGAAACGAAATATCGATTTTGATAATGAAGTCAGTGACGTCATACACAGGCCGCGCGATAATGTACGGCATGTGTGCGCACGCGCACAAATGATGAGAATATATAATGGTACGGCTTGTGACGTTTACGCGTGAGTCAACGGTGTGAATACAATACAAATATTTATCAATATTGTAATATTTGTATATAGTCAGTCGGATGACCATTCGGCGACTGTTGGTCTAGGCTCTAGGTCTGAGCAATACAAGCCTCCAGGTTTACACGCGGACATCAGCCGGTGTTGTGGATGAGTAAGTGCTGATTTTCGAGCGTTGTAATTAACGCCAAAGATTTTGAGATATAACAGTGATCATAATATTTAGGGTAAATAAGTATCAATTTGGTATTAATGGATTATAACATGACTTAGAACAAGCGCCCTGAATTTGTATTCTTGTTGTTTTTATATTTGATTGAAGTGTTGAGTCAGAATAAAGTAGATTTTTATCTTAGTTAAATTGCTAATTAATTACGTACTACCTGAATATAATTACCAGAGCTCTTTCAAACACTACTGGGTGATGGTTCAAAACTTGTCAGAAGCGTATATACATCCAGGACACTGTCTGTCTGTGATGACAATCAAAGCTATTCCAACATAAATGAATAATCTATCTTAAACATACCAGATCTAGAACTTTTGCGGATTTCTTCATCTTTTCCGTCGTTTACGTACGTTAAATTGACGTTACAATGAACCGTTTTACATTTAGTTTTATATCTTTACAGTGTGAACTAATCTTTTTTAAATTTCATCAAAACCTACAGCAACGAAAGTTGCCACTTGAAGGTATGAAACAGAAAACAGAAAACAGAAACAATAAATCAATAAATACTCTATATATGAAGCAAACTTAAATAAATAAGTAAATAGTAGAAATTAGCCTATTGAGCACAATTATTAAAATAAAGAATACAATGAGTCTTGAATGAAGAATAACTATTGAAAAACATATCAACATTAACATTAGACTCACTTAAGTGGTTATACAAGGAAGGCAAGCGTGTCTGAAACCCCCTTTTCGAAACATTTACTCTATTAAACGGAACATATAAAGTGGACTTGACTCTAGTTTTACGAGAAGGAGCATGTAAACTGAAAAGAGAGTAACAGTTGCAACTAAACAAACAATTGACATTCTTATAAAGAAACATTAAATCAGACACACTTCTAATCTTAAGAGGGTCAAGACAATTAACAACATTAATACGTTTACAAAGAAACCTAACAAACTTATTTTGAACGCGTTGGAGCCTTGTGGCATGAATATCAGAAATTGAATTAAAAATAACAGAGGAAAATTCTAAATTGTCTTATGTTCACACGATTTCGGGTTTTTTTTTCTTCAAATACCTTTTCCAAATAACCATTTGCATATGACTTTAAAGTCGTGTGTCTTGGCCCGGAATACAGAATGCACCATTTCCTGTAGACTTTATCCATTGCTCTATGTTGTTGAGCATTCCGTATCACTGAAGATAGTTGACAATTAATATAAATCGATAGTAGAATTTACTCGTAGTAGAAGTGTCACATTATTGTTCTAGTTTCATTTGTTTTCAAGTACCAGGAATTTCCTATCACTGCGAAGTTGCCACACCCGATGTATTGAAACATTTAGCTGTTGGTAGATGAGTAATGTGGATGTCAAGATGACAAATGATGATATGATGATTTTTTTATGGTCCTCTTTTCTCTTTATTATTCTCAGAAATTTAGTTTCGTATGAAAGCTAAAACATTGGTTCCATACGCTATGGTATATTTTTTCAATAAACCTTTAACAATTATTTGTTGTAGGTCATTATTAAAAATTAATGATTGTCTATCAATTTTATAATTTTGTTATGGTCCTCTTTCCTCTTAATTATTCCCAGAAATGTTGTTTCGTATCAAAGTTGGTTAAAAAACATTGGTTCCATACGCTATGGTATATTTATTTCAATAAACCTATTCAACAATTTCCATTATTTGTTGTAGGTCATTATTAAAAATTAATGATTGTTTATCAACTTCATAATTGTTTCTATGGCCTTCTTTATTCTTAATTATTCCCAGAAATGTTGTTTTGTTTGAAAGTTGGTAGAAACATTGGTTCTATACGCTATGGTATTTTTTTTAATAAACATATTCAACAATTGTCCAAATAATGGAAATTTCAATTATTTGTTGTAGTTCATCTATATATAAATTTACGTAAGGGAAAAATTCGGTAAATCGCGCGTTATTTCTAGAATGTTTAGGCCTACTAGATGGTATATAAGGTTGGTTAGAATCTCGGTACTGATTTTAACCACCTCATGTAACCCTGTTAACTAATTAAATATAGTTACATAATTAGTTATTGACAATTAAAAATTAATGATTGTCTTTCAACTTCAAATTTTTTTTTATGGTCCTCTTTCCTCTTAATTAATCCTAGAAATTTCGTTTCGTATCAAAGTTGGTAGAAACATTGATTCCATACGCTATGGTATATTTTTTTCAATAAAATGAAAGCAAAAACGTCCATTGTTGTAGGTCATTATTTAAAATTAATGATTGTCTGTCAACTTTATCACAATATTGTCAATGTGGCCCTACTTAAAATACATTATATAATTAAATTGATCAATTAAAAACATCCTGTATGGTGTTAAGCAACGTGTGTTCCTTTAAATAAACACACTAATTAAAAACTACCTTTAATTAATAATCATTTATCTTGGACTGTTCAGTTGTTTCTTGCCATTATAGGGACTTCCTACATTCGAAGGCCAACACATCCTAGGGGTAAACATAGAATCCGAAAAGACATTATTGTATCATTTCTTTCCTCCACAGGATCTGATAGATCGTAGGTAAGTTTCATTTTAATCCATATATAAGCCGAATTGTTTTTAAGGTATTATTATATTACGCTATTTACCAAGGCAATTAAACAACTATCTCGGATCTACCATGAAGAAATAAGTTAACTTATTTCTCCACGGTTAATCATATTGGTTTTTTTAATTTGAATGGATGATTGCGCCCGGTCTGAAAATTAAAATTAACTCTTTTCAATCTGCCGTTTATTGATAACATTTTGCGATAGCATAATGATAACGAAAGTTGGCGGTGCGGCCTCCTAACAAAATGAAAAAAATTGTTGCAAAACCCATATTAACTGAATTATTATCCCTTGGGCATATATTATTGACCTTCATTTGAAATCCCTTTGGTAATTTCTAATTGGTTATTATACAGCTAATAATCCTATTGGAACGTAGTGTCCAACCTCTAATATAGGAATTTCCTGATCAATCCCTTTCATATGTTACTTGTTCATCGGGATAAAGGATGTATCAGTAGCCTAATGTAGGTTAAATGTCATTGGGAGGACATGAATGTAGCAGGGCAGTGGGCTAATAATATATTAAACGTATTTTTACATAGGCCCGATTTAAGAGTAAATGTGTAGGCTTACTTTACCACAGTGCTAATTTATTCATTTTAAATATACAAAAATTGTCCGCAGTCGCCACCAAATTTATAAGTAAAAGTATATGTAATTATAACATACAAGCGAATATAGTTAAATTGTAAATTGGATACATGCTAATCCGTAATTCCTCTACCTGTTTAAATTGTTTTTTCCATTCTTCCAAACTCTATATAGGCCCTATGTATTGTTGCATTTGGTGACTAATGTAGGCCCTATATCATTTTATTTCCTTCCCCGAAGATACAAGAACAATACCAATTGATATATATCTAAGGATGCGCTATCGAACTTTATTCCACAATTTGTATATAATTGAATTTGGTATATTGTTTTATTTCTTTTGTTGCATTTTATTGTTATTTCACTGTTAGTGTCGAATATGTAGATTTTGTGTGTGTGTTAGGCCTATACACTACTCACTTTTTTAGTCGCGTGCAACGTGACTCTACATCTGACTATGTCGGTCGGTAAACACAACAACTCAAATTTGAGCACGCGACTGCAGCCATATATACTGCGTGCAGTAGCAAACATGTTTATAGTAAACAAACATGAGCCAGCGTTAACATAATTTTGACCGCTAACATTGGATCCAAGTAGGCGGATTCAAATGTAACTCAATAATTACATTCACCAGGCACCAACATACAATAACCACAACGCCACAAACACACGACGAGTCATTTCAAATACGTTTTTATAACTTTCACTCTGCTTTCAGAAAAATTCGTGACAGACGCAACACATAAGCCAATAAGTTCAATTGTAAATGTTTCTCGATTTTTATTAAAAATATCTTACAATTAAATAAGAATTTTTGTACTGTAATAGAAAAATACATTGCAAGGTGTTTATAACTGTTAATTTAAAGATCACAAATTAAAATTAAATTATTTAAATTTTATTAGACAAGAAAGAAATAAATCAATATTTGTTCTCTTTGTATGTTTGCTTTTGTTTTTTTATATGGCGAAAAAAGATATAATATAAAATATAATAATACACCATTGTATGCTTGATATTTCAGAAGAACTTAGCTATAGGCTTAATTCAAATATTCCAACTTAAAATAGCTACCGATAAAATAGAATTTTTTTTCAATTCGTTTACGTGCATTTTACCCCCCTTTAAAAGGTACGAGGTTCGGTCTAGATATCGTTTGGTTCATATGTCATACAACATTGTTGGCAAACTGCCTTCTAGATCCGTTATAAATTTGACAGATTTTGTTACGATAAATTTTAAATTTTTAAAAATCTTTCCCTCTTGTGGCTATTATGTTGTGTGAATTTCCTTAATAAATAGTATTATTACCCTATACCATTTTGAGCATTTCGATAAAACTTTTTCATAAAAAATAGTAGAAAAAATAATCACTACTTTAGAACTTTTCAAAACAGGTTTTTAAAATTATTTATACAAGTTTTCTTTTTACAATTATTTAGTCACACGTGACATGTGATTAAGCGCAACTCATACGCTTGATATTATCTGCATTTTACATGACGTCATATTTCAGATCAGTCATGTTTACAGTGTATACTCGTCATAATAATACAATTATATAAATACAACACTTTATTCATGAGTGTACATTAACAATGACTTAAAATAGACTCGGTATGTCATTCATAGTTCAATTCTCTGACTTTGAAATTTTAAAGCTTAAAGATAATGAATTTTTCTTTTCATTTTTCTTGACTGCTTTCTTCTCCATTATTAGTCCGACTTGCGATGACGTTTCTGCGTGCGAAGACCTGTCACGTGATGACGAGCTGTCGGGTCTTTCTTTGATAGAATCTCTTTCACTCCGTCGTTTATCTTTTAAAGATTTCTTGAATTTTGGCGGCCATGTTTTCAAGCGAACGCTACTTAGGCGTGAAGTGGATTTTGGTCTAAATTGTTTTATTTCAATGCTTGAATTTCGCCATTGCTCACCACTTCCAAAAACTAAAAGAAATACATTATATTAGGTTTGGATTTGATAAATTCGATATAGGTTCGACTGGATTTGTATTAAACCAGATTGGATTAGATTAGATTAGAGTAAATTGGATTTGAATAGGTTAGATTGAATTCACATTAAAGCAGATTGGATTCGATTTTAGATTGCATTCGATTCGATTAAATTGGAGTAGATAAGATTGAAATATGATTGCAGATTAAATTTGTTTAGATTATTCGATTGGAGTAGATTTAACTTATTAGTATTTTGTGGAAGGAATAAACTACACCTTCAGTTCTCTTCTGTGATCGTAAGTTTCATGATACATCACCTAAGTTTAGTAGGCGGCCTACATACCGGCTTAACAACTTTATAGAAAGGGCTGCCTATTCAATTGGTTTAAACTGAATTCTTGGGATTAGGCCTTACTACAATGCAATATTTAGTGTTCAAATTGGTGCAAATGACCCTAATATACCTTTATTGCCTAAGTCATGACCAAAATGTCTGTACAGGTAACCGATGATGCCTACTATCCACAACCGAATGATGAGAGCTAACGTCCCGCAGATGATGATGCATGTAGGGAGAAGCTTAGAAGCTTCACTAACCCAGTTAAAGCCAATCTATGAAAAGTCAAAGATTAAATTATAATCGTATTGATATGTTGTATGATTCTTGTATAATGTTGTTATTCATCAAAACACATTTCCCCAATAAAAGTACCGTACCACATTTTACCGATGTATTTTATAGTAGGCCTACTTTTTACTTTGTGACACTAGTCAGTGAACACTCATACATCATGCACTTTACTTTACTTGATCAAACTAGGTGCAATAATATAATAATGTTGTAACAAAACGACTACTGTATTTATAAACTTGAACTAAAAATGGATGTACAGTGTTCAGTAAGCATGCATAGTTTTAAGAAGGTAGAATATGGCGGCAAATATCTATGATCCATGACAATTTTAGAACATTCTTGGTCGGACCTAAATCACAAAAGACTTTGTGCTGATAAAGTTAATCTATAACATTACATCTGTATATGTTTGTAGCAATTTGTAATGATGCAGACATTCAATATACTTACATCAATGTATTTATACAAAATATATGCAGGGAATATCCAGCTTGTTGATAAATAGAAGACTACTAATGGTTTACTCTCTCTCCAAACCTAAGTATTATAAAATAACTCTTATTAGCACACAAACATATAAGTAGATAATTAATCGTGTTAAAATTTAGAAGTTCAACTGGTAGATGCGATCGAGTTTGTTGGACAAATGCCCATTATGACCTAACCTATGATGACTTACTACTCCCCTGAAACTTTAATATCCTCACTTAAATATTTGATAAATATATTTTGTAATTGTAAAAATGACCTAATTTGGGCTTTTTTATTTAATGCAATGGCAGCCATTTTGCGGTATTGTCATCACTTTACTGTCGCCAAGTTTGACGTTTTAGTTCTATAGTATATCTACTGTATGGATCTTTATCATACAGGCAGATAATAATAAGCATGAAAAGATAATGTATGTATAAATAAGATACAGATTAGTTAGGTCATTACACATGAATTCATGTCACATTGAACTTTCATAAAAGATGGTATCTATGCCAATTTTAGACCTCATGTCGTCTTGTTAAATCTAAAAATAGTGCCTTTGAAAGAATAAGAAGATGGCCTGTAAACTGACCCATGGGATTACCCCTTCCCTCACTGTAATTCACAGCTGTTTCGCATGTCACTCAGTAAAGTTACTTAGAAATATTTAAGAATTATTTATTTTTAATTCGACCCAAAGTTATATTTATCTTCTTATCTCTTGAGCTTCAAATAGAAAAACCCGCATGATGTTCTACCTTCTAACTTAATTTGCTCAGCATCAGATTTGTATAGATTATTTTGATTTCAAATTTATAAAATTGAGGTTTTTGATGCAAAGATAAAGTTTGGTGTATGCTATTACTCACTGATACATATCCAAGCACGTTCCATATTAAACCAAGCGGAATACCGACGCCTAGAACAATTTCCTCGAGTAGGTTGAGATTTGCGCCCTCCTTCAACACCAATACCAACATGGAAATCTGTCAACCAATAAGTGATAAATGCACAATCAGCTGGTTTCTATTTGATAACATTATAAATTGAATGTAAAACAAGCACAAAATTATACACTATGTAAAAAATGTGGCTATGTGGCGCGTTTATGTCGACGTGTGCGACGCGTTCAGAATGTAAATAGTGCGTTTAAAGTGTTTACGCTATGTGTAAACATTCGGATGTCCGGGAATGATTTGAAAGTGTTTACTAACTATGATTGCCAAAGTGTATATTTATCCGCAGACATTAATACATTAATCCACGCAAATACACTATAGTATTACTCTGAGACATCATTCCTGCACAGGAATATATTCCTCCATTTTTGGATTTGTTTATTCTGTAATTTTTGTTTACAATAATAGACAGGGAAACTATTCTTTATAAATTACTGGTAGTTTAAATGAACATTTTGTCAAATTATTATAAAACTCTCCCAAAAAGACTTCTTTTATGTTAAAATGACTTGAACCAATTTAGTTGTTTAGTTATGTTCTAATAATATTGTACAAAAAACAATGTCAAAGACATTTTAGTAAAAATGACAAGCTCACTTGTAGTTGCAAATCAAATTTCTGCAAATCAGCAAACAAATACATCTTCCCACATATATCTGAAAACAAATGAATGTAACACTGTACAATAAAATAAGCAGGTGGCTATGAGTTTTTGACTTAGTTTGAATGTTAGTTTGCCGCGTTAAGATGCACTTTACATCTTCCACAATCCATGGTATCTGTTTTGTTACAATACAACGCCCCATACCTTACGATATTAGTGTGATCATCATACATTTGATGTATCTCTTTTTCGCTATGTTTAAATAAAGAAAGGAGACAGGAACTAAAATGTCTGTTTATCATGATTGCTGTGTTTAATAGTAGTAGTCTACATTATGTGCGTACACAGTTCTTCACTTTAGATCATCAATTAACTATATGACTGAGTGTGCCAATTTTCAGCAAGTAACTTGATTGAATTGACAACCTTCCAAGAACTAGCTTCATTATTATAATAATGTGGTTTTTCTGTTAGAGAATGTACTTTCGCTTGCCGTGTTTATTCGTTTGATTCGTCAACTTTGAAGGCCTATATTTCTAAGTTGCCTACATTGTTGGTTCAGATTTAGGTATAGGAAATCAATATTCGTCTTCTTATTGAAATTTGTAAGACATCGATCAATTAACATTTTTTTTCAATCACAGGTGTAAGCACCACACCCCATCTATCATGTTAAACTCCGCGTTGCGTATTATATAGTGCACATTATGTCTAGGCTATAGCTCAACAAATACTAGGAAAACCAGTCAAAACCACGCCAGGAACATTCACGTTTACAGGCCTTTGAAATTCCTAAATTAACACCAAAAAAATACGATCTTTTAACAAATGTTAAAGCTTGGATTCTACTTGGGTACGCAACGCAAGAACGTAACCACACACTGAAAGTAATTTGAGCATTGATGGACCATCTGTCGCGTGTGATTGGTCAACTCACTTACGTCGTGCCATGCCGTTACGCTGCGTCCTAGTTTAAACAGTCTTTGCGGTCTCAATATGATACATTGTATGCACTTTCTAACGTTTTTCTCTATAAAAGATATAACTTAAATTACTCGTGACAGATTTAAGCCAACTCAATGTAAAACGGTCAATATAATATTAACAACAGACTTACTTTGCAGTTTCAAATTGGCGCCAACTGTTCGAAAAATCAGATTCTTCGCTCGATGATAATTGATGCCTATCTTAGCAGCTAATATAACCACAAAAGGTGCAACACAACTTATCAACACAAGACGGACCTATATGGAGAAAATTAGTATTTCTTAAAGTGAGAATACAGATGCATGCTCCAGTTTAATTGTTTAATATTTATTTAGTCTTTTTGTTTAGAATGCCGTATACGATCTAGTGTACTTTTACCACCGAGTGTTTTTAATTGTCTTATTTCAATCAATTAGTAGTAGATTTTTAAAATTAGAAATTTAATGAAAAGATTTAAAAATTACATACCAATTTGACATGGTCTTTTGAATGATTGTATGTTATGGTATAATTTACAATGCACACCACTAACACTAGCAGTATCATTGTAGAAAACACAAATAGTTCCCATGGATGTTCTTTGAGTACTGCATGTATTACGTAATATACACAGAATACTAGGAGGAAACAAATACAAAATTCAATAATTACAATATAAGATGCTCCAAGAACTATAAATAAATAAATATTAAGCAAAATTTAGAGAATGTTTAATTAATGTTTAAACTTTTTGTGTAAATGGTCATGAGGCTCGCATTTTTAAATGAGGGATCCTGATGATGAGTTTTTTTTATCAAGGTTGTAAGATCAGTGTTTGAGAACCTCTCATCTTAGATATTCATACCTTTGTACCCGTTTTAAGTCATATTATACTTCGAGGTTTATACAATTAACAGTAAGCAGTGCTCATAATTTTAACATAACAGACCCTGTTTTCAATTTCTTAATTCACCATTATTTGTCAACACAATAAGCAACGCTATGGAATTGAAAAGGCCTACTTTACTTACCACAATTGACTAAAATGAGCAACACAAATGTAAAGTCAGCTGAGAGAGTGTCAACGATGAGGAGACGTTCGATGGTTAAGCCAATGCAGAATAGCAATGTAAATAATGAAAGACAGACGAACACCTTCTCTTTGCAAGTCAAATCGCTTATCTTTCGACACTGCAAAATAAGAATTATGCATTTTAGTTAAGTTACATTTTGGATTATTTTGTGTTAGATGCTTCAGCAGACCTAATGCGCTAGCGGCTAGTGGAGCAACTGCATTTAATTTTTCAAATTGAGGACAATAACGTATAAAGAGAAAGGTTTAATCATTTCTTAGATTCATAACTGGTATTTGCTCATAGACTAGTTTGCTTGAATCCCAATGTTTCACAACAACGATAGTCGTTCTAAATGTAATAACTTTGTCAAATATCTGTTTAGCTGAACAACTTCAGCTGAAACACAACATACGTACGGACTACATGTTTTATATGTTATTAATTTGTATTAATACTCATTTGTTTATTAATAGTTTTAAAGTTTATAACCTCCGCGCGACATTCCTCACTTTCCAAAATAATGACGAATTAATAGCTTTGAGCAAAATTGTGTTTTGGCTTTTCTTTTCAGTGACTCATGTAAGGTTAATAGAGAAAATTATCGAAGACACGTCAGAGACTATAAAGACGGATACGGCACAACAATGTGATCAAAACAACAACTTATAGTAAAACATGCACTAAGGATTTCCCTTGCAAATTTTTTAATCATCAATCAATTAGGTTCTAACTATTTCATTCAAATATAAATTAAAATCTTCTATACTAATTCATTTGCTCTTTTTGATGTAATATTGGTAAACGTAAAGAACACCCTATTAGAGGTTTTTTTCCCCAAAAGGTTAAGGGTAAAATTAATGCTCGTCATATTGTTCGTTTCCTTCGTGGATTACCCTTCTTGAGACTTTCAGTAATTTATCATATGGTTAGGATTAGATCACAACTATTAGATTTTATTTATCTACGTCTTTTTCTATTATTTTTAATTTAATCCAATATTAGATACTGTCCCAATACATTATATTTATGGAAACTTACCATAATTTATTTTAGTTTCCTTGTTTTTAACAAAATGAAAAATATGTTCTTATTTTTATTCTTAATTGTTTTTGTTTAGTTGTATCGTTTTATCATTAGCTCTATAAAATGTTGTTATAATGAAATATAACAACGATTATTACTATCGAATTCAATGCTCTTTTAATAGTCGAATTTAGATAATTAAAACATCACTTTAAAAATGATAAGATAAAGATGTATTTCGGCGCCATTATATCATTGCCATAAGTTCGTGTCTATGTCAATTTCCTAAAATGTTTTAGGTCTAATATTGATAACTCATTTTTTTTTTACACCGATTTCTGATAAAAAGAAAACACATCTTCTGTGTAATGTATATCGCATAATTCTGTCAATGCCTTCATGTGTCACTAACAGATTTTATGTGGAATCGATTTGTCTTTAATAAATTTACAAGTTTATAAAACATGATGTTCCTATTTTTGGCCTCTTGTGTTGAGTGAATCATACATTATTTGACATGTGATGTAAAGTATACAACAATCATCATGTACAAATAGTAATAATCTCAATATTGATAGCAGGCTAAGAAAGCATCGTTCTAATACAGTGTATGCATAGATTCTTACATTTTATGATATTAGTATTAAGTTCTAATAATGCATAGGTCTAGTAATGGATAAAGAAAAAAGAATGAATGAATGAATGAATGAATGAATGAATCAAAGTTGAATGTAGTAGTTCAACAGCAAGGTCGAGATACATTGTTTATAATTAATATGTACATGAGATAGATTTGATTATAAAACTGATTTTATTGTTCCGCAAAACATCAACAAATATGAATGGTGTTAGACAGGGAGGAGTGACGTCTCCCCATCTGTATAATATGTATATATAAATGATCTTATCATTAAAGCTTAGCAACAGCAAATAAGGGTGTGAGTTAAATAATATTTAATTTAACAACCTCTTGTATGCAGATGACATGGTGCTTATATCACCTTCTGCATCAGGTGTGCAACATTTAATAACAATTTCTGAATGATTTGCGGCCAAAAAGATATTGTTTACAATGCTAAGAAATCATCTTGTATGATAATCTGTCCTAAGTCACGGAGGATTCAATTGAAACCTATTATTACCATTAATTGCAAAAGCTTAGAATATGTCATGTTATCTTCTTGGATTTATGTGATAAGTTCGATATAAAGCGGCAATACAGATCTTTGTATATCCGAGCCAACTCCTTGGTCAGAAAATTTAGTATAATGTTCTATTAATGTAAAATGTGTTTTATTTAGAACATATTGTGTAAATATGTATTGTGCTACATTATGGTGCAACTATAATCAGGGTACCTTGCGATCTCTCCAGGTATGCTACAATAATGGTTTAAGAATGTTGCTACAATGGCCTCAAAATTGCAGTGCCAGCCTTATGTTTACTGGTTGTAGAATTCCTTCTTTTTATGAATTGTTAAGAAAATCAATATATGGCCTGATGGGTAGACTAAATACAAGCGAAAATTCTTTAGTCTTAACGATAAGCAACATCTTAGTCAAGTCGAAGATGCTCTCCAGGTTGAATGCCATCCCGAGATAGGTAATTAGTCTTGTTTATTTTATTTCATTTTTATAGGTAATTTTTACTTTTTATGGACCACAGATTCCGAAATAAAAGATTGAATGAATGAATGAATATTATGTCATTCTTACATTTAATGTAGGTAAACTTTAGTAGCCTAGTAGCATTGTATTCCCAACTTAGAAAAGAAGCTTTGTTTTCTTTATTTTATAATACGTTATTTCTATTTTGATGATAACTAAGCAGCTATTCACACGTTAGACTCATAGGGTTTGGTACAATTCAATAGAGATTTTTTTTCATCAAGAAGATTACTTAATCTGAGACTCGTATAAACGTTCTGAGAGGCGTTTTAAAATATTTGATACGTCACGGATCCTGACACTCATCAACTATGTTGACAGTAAGCTTTCAATGTCGTCAGGTGATATTTCCATTCTTACGCTCTTAATTTCTGTTGATAGACACTTTTATCCAATTAGTGCGTTTTTTCTTTTGATCGTTATTAGTTGACAGTTGCATTATCATTCATGTAGTGGCCTTTCTGCAATTTCGACCAGTCATGTTAATGTTTATTTTTATATAGAATGTAGGCCTACACTTATCGTAGCTATTAAACGGCGTGTACTTAAGTTGTCAGTAATACAATAGAATGCTTACTTACATTGACTTTTCAGAATTTATTTTGTGAGTAAACATGTAGCTTAGTTTTCTGTCTGATGATTTTAATTTTTGTTTGGTTAAAACTTTATATATGTTTGCCATAGACTTACGTATAAAGTAACGTTGGAAAATATACCGTACGTTGTGAACATTTTCTTTATTACTTTATTAAATAAATTATGAAAAATAATAACATCGTCGGGAACCTTCAAGAAAACCACAACTTTAAAAGAGGTGTTATTTTGCAAATTTTGCTAATTGTGTTTTCAGTTGTAGGCCTATATAATAATTTTACAGAACTACGGAAAGTACAAAGCTTTGGTATAGACTTAAAATATTAAAATAGGCCTATATTAATAGTATGCTACGCACTCCTGCATCTAATCTAATTGGAGAGAAGTTGTATAGGATTATTCAAAAAGCTAAATAATAGACCTACATAATTATTATGTTTCAGTACTTACTGTTCCAATTGCAGTCTGTATAATTGGTTTTTCTTTTTCGACATTGACGCCAAAATCCGCAAATGTTACCGGTCTGTCCAGACTTTTTGATTTGTTGATCAAATCACGGACATCTATACCAAAATCACCGAAAGTTGCTGGCCTAGTTTCATGTCGAAATAATTTCGGGCTACACTCCATATTTATGTTTTTCAATTCCGATAAGAATAACTTAGAACAAGTACGAATTATCCATGTAGAAAAGGTTGCTGTAGAGGTGTGAAAGTAGGCCTACACGAGGTCTAGTTTAGTGCTTCAGTTGTGCTTATATACAGGCCTGGCATCGATAAACTCTCCACACTAATAGTTTTATACAACAGATATGTCTGATCATTGGTTATCAACGCTTATAACTATTGACTAGTTTAAAAAGTAAGCTAACAAATATAGTTGCCGCTATAACAACTCGTTTGGCGGAAGCCAAGGAATGACACATCGTGTTCCTAGTCACCGCAAGAGCTTCAGCAAGTAGGCGGCGTTGTATTACGGTGTGTCATAACTGGCCTGGAAAACAAGGCCAGGCCTAAATGATTAAAAAGATGAGAATAGTAGTTTTACAAAACATCAATCATTATATATATATATATATCATATCTATAAGTCTCTCCTTTAATTAAAAAAAACATAGTATGTTTGAACACAAAACAGATCGAAAAAATTTAAAAAAAGGATAATTTTAAGAGTAGAAATAAATGAAAATAGATGAAAACAACGATCGGTTAAGACAAGACAATTTCACACTGAAAACAATTTTTTTTTTACATTTAAAAAATTCAAACACGTATTTAAAGAGACAGCATGCAATGATTTAAAACTTTTTAAAAGTTGCGTATCGATGTGCACTATAGAGGACGCTATTTGCAATGTATGCCATCATAAACCAAAGGTTGTTAAATTGCCTTGCGGACCTATAATAAGTCTATGCTAATACTGCGTTATTAATTAAATACAAAGCGTTTCATGTCACTTATCGAGTATTATTTAAATTAAGTATCGAATTAATATGCCCAATTTTTGACAAATGAATAATAGTACTAGTCATATATTTGGTCTTATAAACTTTTGATTTTTGTTAATCTACTGTGAAGTAAATGCATTTTTATGACAGTTTATTTATATTGAAAATACTATAGAATATATTCATTTGTAAATGGATACAGACTGATAATATTCGTTAATTAAAGATATAATTTCTTCTTGAAACATAATTTTTTTAATGTTTTGGTTGAATGTGCCATTTGAATGTCACGTGAAAAAATGTGTAATTTAAAGCAAAAAGTAGTCAAATTTTTGATGTAATAACAATTTATTTTGTCTCTATAAGTGAAAACATTTTTTTTTCTACGGGAGTTAATTACAAAAACTTTTTTATTAATCTTCGTTGTTCATGTTTTTTTTAGGACAATACATCTTTCCTCATTTTCCTGATTGAAATCTGTAGGTAGGCACACATATATATATACCCATCGGACTTTACCCACCGGTCTGTAGCTGTTAGTTTTAATCACATGACGAAATGTTGACATATTATAGTAAGTCAATAATAATTAAGTGACACGAAAAGGATTTAGTAAAAAGGTCCTGATAATAAATAAGAAAACTAATTAAATTTGAATGTCTAAAGCATTGAAGTGTACCCCCATGGCCAATCCAGGTTACAAAAGAAAACCTTATCTACATTCATGATTCAAGAACTTATAACAGTAAAAGTCCTTTAACAAGTCCTTGGTTAATCGGCATTGACCATATAGGTCTACGATCCAAACTTACGTAGACCATTCGCATAATGGCAGATCGATGGAATGGACGTGTGGCTTTGGTGACTGGTGCATCTGAAGGTATTGGTGCAGCAATCGCTAAAAAGTTGGTAAAACATGGAATGAAAGTTGTTGGATGTGCTAACAATGGAGTTGATAAAGTAAAGGTATTATTCAATATGTTTAATATTCGACTCTAGATGTGGTAGACAATGAATTTGATAGTATACGTACAGTACGGTAACCTATAACTTTACCGAGGATTATGGCGGAAAAATTGAAGGGTGAACATTTGCAAATAACCAGGGATTAAGAATAATCAAAAGGGAGGCTCACGTACAATGTTCAACGAATTTCTGGTTGAATTGTGTTTATCCTAAAAATACGACCAGTGACAAGAAATCCTATCGTCTTCCACGTACCTCCTCTATAATTTCTAAACATATTTAGAATAATAATTTTATGAACAACAATACTTAATTTTAATACACCAATGTTAGTGACTTGTAATTTTAGTCAGAACTAGGCGACAGCGAATTTATTACGAACCTTTAGAAAGTGCTGTTTGCTATAAATCTGAGGTGTTGGAAATGGAATGGATATTTTGTGGAGAACTTTTGATATGGTGTTCTTCCTTCACGATACCAACTAAAGGAACGACGCGGTGGGAACGAAGTAAACCCATTTTTTACTTTTTCAGCAACTGCTTTTGGACAAATGATACTGGACCGCACTTCCCATCCCGTTGAGACATGTATACATCGAGAAAGAGAGAGTTTAATACGTGTTTGTTTTATTAATTATATCTTTTAGGCAATTGCAGAAGAACTGAAATCTCAGAATTCCCCTGGTCTTCTCCATCCTGTGAAATGTGATGTTAGTAAAGAGGATGAAATCTTAGCTATGTTTGCTGAGATCAAAGAGAAGTTTGGAGGAGTTGATGTCTGTGTTAACAATGCCGGAATTGGAATTTATTGTCCCCTGATGTCCGGCAAAACAGAGGACTGGCGATATCTACTAGATGTAAGGGTTGGTTTAAAGATATATTGTCCACCTGGGAAAAAAAATGTTTAAATATTTTTTGTTGAATATTTCATTTTAATGTCACATCATAGTTATTCACTTTGACCAAAAATTGGATTGAAAAAAATTTTTATTTACCTGGAAAAAACTGTAATTTAAAGCAAATTAAGAATAGTAAAGTTGACTGGAAGAATAGTAAAGTTGACTGGAAGAATAGTAAAGTTGACTGGAAGAATAGTAAAGTTGACTGGAAGTCAATGTGGTTTTGGTTGTATTTAACCGTTTATTTTTTCTTTTTATAGGTGAAAACAATATTTGTAAAATGTTCTTTTCTTTATTAAAACTATGAAATGGTCTATTAAAAGTAATTTTTATTAATCTTCTTTTTTCCTGTTTTTTAGAAACAATACATCTTTAATAGGGAGCTTTATCTAAACATTTTGTAATTTTTTGATATATCCATGAAATCATGCACTACTTTCAGTACGGTAACTAACAACCGCTACTTATCTCATACGAACTTGAACTGATTATAGTCAAGATTTTTTTGTTGTTCGTTTTTTTGTGCTATTTTACAATGCACTTTAGATAAATGTTTTAGGACTTTCAATCTGCACAAGAGAGACGCTAAACCAAATGACAGATAGAGGCGTAGATGATGGGCATATATTTCATATAAGCAGGTAGGCCTATTTACATTAAATAATTATTATAGAATACGGTATTTTTATTGCATGGATGGTTTATAATTATGTGCAATTTTATTTGTAATTTCTATTTGGTATTTTTATTAAGGCATCAAAAGTATGACAATGTACTATGTTTCTAACCTTTATTCTGCTGTCGGTTGTGGCGCGCAAGCCATACACAGCAAAAATACAAATTTTCAATCAATACAATCACGTCTAAATTCATCAAACGTACACTGCAGTGTAATTGTTAAATGTGTACGTTTTACCAAGGAAGAGTAAAATTTCACTCTTCCCCCTAAAACGTATATATGACATTTGTATTTTAGCACAACTTTGCTGGATGGCGCTTCATACTATGCCTAGAAGTGTGTATTACCAAGAAAGAGTAAACACCCCCCTGGTATTACGCTTCTATTTCTGTAATGAAAAAGACTAAAGCTTGGTTCTCACTAGCGACGCAACGTAGCGCAATCTCTACGCAACGTAAGAAAATGCCCTTCTAATAATTGTGTTTGCCCCCGCCTGCGTGAAATCAAACCGGCGATGTTTGCAACACTATTTCGTCGTCAGTTCCCACTTGCGATTACGCAATACAGCACTTTGCGTCAATACGTCGCTGCGTTGCGTTCTAGTGGGAACCACGCTTTACATTGTATAGTATCATTGTAACATTAATATTTTTATTTGACCATAATTTGTTGGCCTTTAACCATTGTTTAAAGATTCGGAGTGGTTTTTTTTCAGTATAGGTGGACATGCCGTATGTTTTACAGCTTTATCATTCTATTGCGGGACAAAACACATGGTTAGAGCATTGACTGAGGGACTTCGACAAGAACTGAGAGAGAAGAAATCAAACATTCGAATCACGGTTAGCATGGCCTACACAGAGCGCTTATAGCGTGATGGCACTTATTTTTATTTGGGAATCAGCAAACAAGGAAGTCGCTTGTCAATCTAAATCAGCAATATTTACCGTCTTAGATTTGTTGAGGCTTCTTAAAATAAATGATAATTTAGAATAATAATATTCTTCTAAAGACTTTCGCAATGTGAATAAAGAGGGAGCTGTTTTTTAAGGAATCATCAGTAGGCCTATTGTTTCAAAGTGCGGCCACTTTGATCAAATAAAAATACAGATCAAATAAAAATGTTTTGGTAAAGATCAAATAAAAATCAAATAAAAATGTTTTGGTAAAGCGTGGTTCCCACTAGAGACGCAACGTAACGCAACGCTACGACGTGTTGACGCAAAGTGCTGTATTGTGGGGACTGACGACGCATCAGTGCTGAAAAAATCGCAGGTTTGATTTCACGCGGACGGGGGTAAACATAATTATCGGAAGGACATTTTCTTTCGTTGCGAAGGTTGCGTTACGTTACGTCGCTAGTGGGAACCAAGCTTAAGTTAGTGGACACATGTGAACAGTTTCATTGTAGGCCTACCTTCTCTTCTATTCCAGAGCATATCTCCTGGTCTTGTTGAAACTGAATTTCTAAAGAAGATGATGGGTGAAGAAATTGCCAAAAACATTTTCTATGAAATGAAGGTATTTTCTTACCGACTATTATTGATAAATTATTACCAAATTTCAATTTCCTAATATGTAATCATACATAGGCGTGTATTATTCTAGGAGCCTGAAGAAAATGTGGGCAATGTTGAACCTCAATGTTTATCCATTCATTTATATAACCTGGTTAGCTTAGTGTGTTTTTTTTTAACAGAGTCTTGATGCTGAAGATATTTCAGACGCGCTGGCTTATGCTTTACACGCTCCTGCACATTGCCAGGTAAGTTTCACAAAAAAAGATAAAAACTATTTTAAGTAATAAAACTAATGTGAAAGATTACATTTCTGACACTAGAAGACCTTTATTACACGTCAGAAAACACACATAATATACAAAAACCATGCCGTTGTATGTTATTAGTGATCCGTTTAATCCTATTTTTTTTTAAATACAGATTCACGATATAATTTTACGACCAACTAACCAGACTGAGTAATAGACTCCTGTCTATCAGAAGCAGACATAACGGGATACAATGGGCATACGCAACCAAAAGGAATGAACCTACAATCACCCGCATGAGTCGCAAAAACGTTATGTGGTTATACTTTCGTATCCATCGAACACAGTGTATAACGTTGTTTGTTTTTGCATAGACCTATATTCATATGATTGTTGTAGGCCTACCCTTTAGTTTAGATGTGTTAAATAAAAAAGGATACGATAAAGATTTTTTAAAGTGTGTGTACACTAACCTTTCTATAGTATTGAACTGGTTTTACTAATAATTAATAGTCTGTCAATGTTTCCATCTTAGCTACAATAGAACTCATATTAAAGGAACATTCGTGGCTACCCACAATTCGAAACCCATCAAAGTGTCTCCATATTCTCGGAATAGAATTGACAAAATATAATTATATCGCCCTTCGTAATTTCGTTTACGAGAAAGTATCCCCTTGATACTAGTGTTGTTAAATAAAATCGAATGCTTTTCGATTTTTCACTGACCACCCTACCATTTATTTTTAGCATGTATAATGAAAAATATCCATAAGCCTTCCAATTTTAGGTGTCTCCAGATTTACTGGAATTATTTTAATAAAAGTAATAATGCAAAGATATATTTCCGATTAAAATTTAAATATACCTATATAATTGCGTGGAGTTATTAAAGAGGTATTGTTCTTGTAATAGGCACTAGGTCATTTCGCAGTTTTAATATAGTTATCACTTACGTAAACAAAAATTATGTTTAGCCTCTACACTTATAAAATAACGAAATAATCGGTTAATTTCAACCAAAAACCTATTAACTTCCAGTCAATTTGACTACTGTATTTGCTTTAAATTACAGTTTTTCAGGTAAATATAATTTTTTTTTATCTAATTTTTAAAGTGAATAATTATTGTAATTGTAGTTTTGCGTCAAGGAGTTGAGTAATTAGATGTTTTGCCCTACTCTGACGTAATTTGTACTTTATACTAAGTACATTTGAGAATACTTGCGAAAAAAGTATTATTATTATTATTAAAATTGCATATTCAACAAAAAACTATAAAATAAATATATATTTTTCAGGGGGACAATATATCTTTAATCTTTGATCTGTACCTTTAAATTCATCGTTTAATAATTGATGGATTAAAGTAGAATTATACTGTCAAAATAATGGCTAAAAAGGGACTAAACTCGAAATAGGCCTAGCTTGAATGTTGCAGTATTTCTAATGAAAAACTGGTTAATTGGCTATGCAAATTAAGTAACTAGGTCAAACCATTTTATAATCTTAATCGATGTGTGCAAAACATATAGGCCTACATTAAAAGAGGCAGTGTCTCCTAGTGCTGGCTTTTTCATGTGCGTCACTAAGAAAATAATTAAATTATATTATTAACAGTCATTATAAATACTAAAGGTATGTTAGGCAAATAATGATTTTTTAATGATGGAAATATTCACATTTAAAAGAAAACATTTACTTCTATAAAGTAACCACTTAAAATTTACAATTCAAGGAAGACATAGATGTATAGTTTAGGCCTACTTATATAGATGTTAATATTGCAAAAAAATCTTTTATTCGTGATAATATGTTTCTTCATATTCTTTTAATTTTTTACTTGTAAGCGTTTGAATAAATTATTATTATATATAATACTAGTAATACAACATTTATTAAACGAAATTTAATCAAAGAAGCCGAAATTAAATTTTCAAAAAGAAACAAATTCTGGTAGCTGCTGTACCTTTTGCATAACTTACTGTATTCTAATATCTTCTTTAAATCAGCAGGAAGCACTTAAAATTATGTGCATTAGACTTAAAAGTTCAATTGAAGCAATTGTATTTCTACTACATAGGCTTCCGGCAATAATTCAAGGTCGGTGGTTTTTCAACCAAGTTTTGTTATTGTCATTGTACTTTTTATTTGTTGTGATTTCATAGCTTGAATAAATGTTGGCAGATGGTGTTATTTTTGCTTGTTGTCACTAATTATATGCTCAGTTCCACACAATTAATCAGGTGGCCGCGTGGCCCAACGGATAAGGCGTCCGACTTCGAATCGGAAGATTGTGGGTTCGAGTCCCATCGTGGTCGAAATTATTTTACATCCGATACATCTTGATTTTATAACTTTACCAATATTTCTATGAAGTTGAAAGCATATTTAGATCTTGAAACGCACTTTTTAATTTTTACAATTAACGTTTTTATTTTTAAATTCTTTGAACGTTTTAGACGAATTTATTTGGCAAAATCATCATAGTACTGTAGTTTGAAATTGACGTGAATAAAATACTTTTAGAATAGGACGAACAATCGTTTGCGAGTTGTTATCTATCATGGAGAAAATAGTACTAAGACCAATCGTTATCTTTATTTCTTTGTTTCAATGAGCATCAAGTTTTTTCAATATGAATTAAGGTGTGTTTCTAAATATAGTTATTGGTGCTTGTATTCTCTTTATATGTATTGTTTTGATCGTATTTTTTATAATAATCATTACTATGTAAAGTTTCTTAAAATTTATATATATATATAAATATACTTATTTCAATATTTTAATTGTTTTAACTCTAAGAAAATGAATTTCTCCTTTGGAGATCAATAAAATTATTCTGATTCAGATTTACACTTCATCGAGTGTACCTACATACACACCAATGTGGTCTAGGAACGGTAATAGATTTAATGTAGTATTTTGGGCATTAATAACGAATTATTGTATATTTTTTATTTTATTTATTTTTTATTTATATTGGGTGACCTTTTCAGTCAAAGATTGGTCTCACAGAGGGCCCAGTTATGATTTGTGACTGTGAGTGACAGTGACTGGGTGTGTACTTAGTACACCGGGGTAACCCCCCTACTCCAGTTTTTTTTAAGTGCAAAGTGAGCTAATGTGTACACTGTTTAGTCTTTATCCCAGAATTATATCGTTACAATTATTAATATTTAATTCCTAATTAGTAATAATATAAATGCCATTTCATTATTGTTTAAATTATAACTTCACACACACATCTTTTATTATTTGCAGATGGTCGGCGTTTTGGTCTATAAAAATACTGGTAGGCCACTTTGACTCTCTGTATATCGCCCTCTGGAACTGCTGTTTTTTTTTATTATAGAATGTGTAATTATTAATACATTCATTATTATTTATTATTCATATAATATTATTTATATAATTTCTCTTTAGACTGAGAGAGCAACAGCTTTAAACATGTATTGTCCCGTAAAAACATGAACAATGAAGATTAATCAAGAATAGACTCTGAATAGGCCATTTCGCAGTTTTAAAACAAGATGCCTAATCACCTCTGTAGGGAAAACAACCTTTCAAGAATAATGTTTTCACTTACTATAAGACAAAAAATATTAAATTCAACCAAAAACTTATTGACTTCCAATACATTTGAATATTGTTTCCTTTAAATTACAGTTTTTCAAGTAAATCATTTATTCAGTCAAAGTGAAAAACTATTCTTTGACATTAAAATGGCATATTCAACAAAAACATTTAATAAAATTGTCAGTGGGACAATATATCTTTAACGGGCTTGGGTGGTCTTTCTTTCCTCTTGTTTGTGCGGGCTAAGTGGTCTTGTGAGAAAGTTTGTTTTTAATTAGTATTTGAATGCATTGCATATCTTAAGGCAAGAACAGTGACACCAATAACAAAACTAAAAAATCCTCTGGTGCCATTAGAACCAGGATTTGAGCCATTGAAGCTGAATATAACCAGTCATTATAACCATCATTTTACAGATTTTTAGTCGCGCGGTAGTCTCGTGCAAACGCGACTCTACAACTCACTATGTCGGTCGGTTGGTCAGTCGGTCTAAAATGTGAGCACGCCACTGCAGCCATGTTAAAGTAGTTCTTACACAGAACTCACCTATCGATACCGTAAGTGAGTGTAAACAATAAAATGATCTGTTTTGATAACTCAAGCCAGTAAATCAGTTTCAATCGTGTTTTGATAACGACTAATTGCTTTGTAGTTATTATAACGAACTTCCCTAATATAGGATTAGTTTGTAAGAATCAAAACAATATCAAACATACCGTCTGTGCAATATTTGTTTATTTATTCAAGTGTTAATTTATGATATCACTTATATTGTTATTTTTATCATAACAATTATAGATTAATAATTATGTTTTGATTATAACATTAAGTAATACAGAGAAATAATTACAATAAGATGTAAATTTTACTTAATAATAGATTAGCAATAGGCCTATAATATTTTCTTTTACCCGTGTAGTTGAAAGCTGAGCTGAAAGTCAAGTGAAAGAAAAAAAGAAAAACAAGAGTATTAACATTAAATATTTTTACATCATAAGCAACTTATAAATTTGTGTTTGAGATTAGAGGGCTAAGCTTGTCAGTCTGGAATCTTCAAAATTTTGCTAGTCCCCAATGTCGGTCCCATCTGAAGATGAGTCTTGTCTAACTATCTTTTCATTGAGTCATTTCTGCTGTGTGGCTTTATTTAAGCCCTGTTATTCTTTTTTTTGTTCAATCTCACGATCTAGTCTTTTAAACACTTTTAACTTGAAACTTTTTCCATTCAACAAAAGGGGAATCATGTTTATGCATACTAAAATATTTATGAATGCTGCTTATATTAAAATAAAAATAGGACAGTTGGATTGTTACATAAATGAAATAAAACAGACGATTTTATTTTTATTGGGAATTATTGAACATTAGGTGTTTTAAGAAAATATGTTTTTTGAAAAGGTAAAAAGTATCCCTATAACATAATGGATGTTTCAAACTACCTGCCTCTGCCCGGAAATACAAAATCTGTTTGGATTAACGTCGAAGCATGGCCGAGGCGAGTTGTCACTTTGTACAGTAGCGTCAAGTTTATTAAACCAAGCACAGAGATGGATACGATTGAAGGTAAGCATTTACTGTTATATGTAATAAACACTAATTTTGCGACAATATTTATTAGTAGGAATACTGTTTAGATTGGAGTGACAGGGAGCAGTTTAGTTAGTATGCTGTTGTATACCGCTCCATGGTTTAATTAAGCACACATACTATACGACGGTATATTATACTGTAAAGAGGCTAGTTAGGGTTTCAGTCACTGACCCAATTTTGGTTCGTATGGCCGTCGGCCCCAGTCCTCTGTTTTCCTTCCTATATTCTGCATCATTAATGTATCGGATTAACGATGAATTAAAACAATTAGTGACATGTAAATGTGTATGTAGTGATAGAAAAATAACACTTTCACAATGTTTCACTTCAGACCCATCAAATAATTTCTTAAATTTTTTGATATTGATTGGATGAATGTGAAGTTACATAATTGCATTTTAATGACCCAAAACTTTCAATATCACTTCATGATTAGTGCATGTAGTGTGAGGAAAGTGTGCATTACGTTTTTTTTTATTATTATTGTTTCTAAAGTATTTCAGCCTCTAATATAAATTTATAAAAACCACAAACTGTGTTTATTTTTTTCCTCATATTTGCCCTCTTTACCTGAAAATTGTATAAATCAAAATACTATAGCACCACCCAAACTCCACCTACCCAGATCAACCTCTACCTACCCAGATCAACCTCTATGAAGCTAGCTCATAGGAAACGTTTCACTACTATTTTTTTAAATTACAATATATCCACATTTTTATACCACCAAAATGATGGCCTATTTCCATTTAAAACAGAGTTTAACAAATCTGCTAACTGGCCCTGTTGTGTTTTTGCCTGCTTGGTTGATTCACCTTTATGCCTGATTAACTGATAAAGGATTTATTATTATGAAGTGAAGCAGACATTTTCAATTGAAGGTTCTATTAAAAGAGTATTTGAATTAAATAATAAATATCAGACAGTTATAATATTTAGGTCGTACCTCGATGTGCCACTGGCATATATTTATAAAGGAAAACATTGGACTATAAAATTCCAAATACTTTTTATTTTTTTCTCTTTTCACTACTGGTTTACGACATAAAAAGTACAGTACAGTATATCCAGTATAAATAATATAACCTATTAGTGAAATGTGGTATCATGTTAAATTATGGTATTCTGTGCACAGAGAGTTCTAATGAACAAACAGTCTTTTCTGAACAATGACAAAAAAGTACAGTGTACATTCACATACATCTGTATATTATTATTTCTATCCATTTAGGCCTAATGTTTAATTTAGAGTATAGGAGAGGAATGAGGAAGTTCATTTCATGTCATTTGTGCCTATCACCTGCGGCCACCAGCCATGACTATACAATAAATACTTCTATAATTATTAGTAGGTGTATCAACTTTTATGTTTTGAGGAGATCCTAGCTCCTCGGACCTCTCGCTGTTCTATCTGAGCAGTGCTACTGTAGTAGATATTTGCATGCTCAGTTTGAGGAGCTCATACAGTAGTTACCCGTCTAATACGCCATAAAACCCGCGGCGGCGAATGACCTCTCGTGGACGGTCTTTAGGCCTAGCCTAGCTAGGCTTAGTTTTGTACTGTAGGCCTAGCTGGTAAACATTGGTATTCGTACGAACATCAGACGCTAGCTATATTATAGCCTGACGTTGTATAGTTGCTGCATTAATTGTCTTTCTATTTTTGCCAGACTCTATTGATACAAATTGGGGAAAACCTGGTATTTTCGCTGAAAGGTTAGGAGTCTTCCATTTGTTTTGGCCTCACGATCGATCAAAAAGTGGGTGAATTACAGAGGAAAAACAATAATATCAATCCGCGCGCAATGCATTTTGGAATTTATAGCGGGCCGCTATAATTATTAGAATCAACTTAAATTTTTCACATTTTTAACCATTTAAAGACAAAAAAATACAGTATTATTTTTACATTAAATATAGTTTGTGATCTTCAATTAGATCTAAAAAACGTAGGGAAGGTGTCTTTAAGTTAAATAAGGCTGAGTTGACCCAACCAACAAACAGTAATGTGCTGTACATCTTGTAGTATTTATTTAGGCCCACTTAGTTTAAACAATCCTGTACTAAATACACATACATTTAGGAACATGCAACATTTTATCCAGGAAGTAAATGTACTAAAATTACAAAAAGAGGAAATGATAATATAACAATAATAATATAGTTAAGCCCTATTCTTTGAATAAGGTAAAGTTATTTTAATAATTTCCTTTGCTGTCATTGCCCTACTTTATTTAAATTTATTTTATTTTATTTTATGTCTTTAGGCAATGTGGCCAAGGATTACCAATAGTGAATTAATCACTGTCCTATCAAATAGGTGGTAATCCCCCTGATACAGGGGCTATTGTGTGAACCAGTTCACCGGGGTAACCCCCTACTCTTTTTCGAATAATGAACTGGGTTTCTTTAAAGTACACACAGGTTATAACTGTGTACACTGGACCTACGTTTATAGTCCTTATCCGAGGAGACTTGTTCCACCACCAGAACTAGGAGCGAGTCGGCCTCGAACCCTTGCCGATGTTGCTGTCTGGCTCTTTAGGTACGGTAAACGGCGCCCCTGCCTTAACCGCTCGGCCATATGACTCACTAAATGCAAATTCATAAAAGGATTGATATATTTTTAATTTTATTTTTATCTCGTACATATCTATCAGTGAGTAACTTGCCAAGTACAGTGATTGATAAACTATTTTTTAAAATATTAATATATTAAAATATTAATATTATTAAGATTACAATTTTAACTACCTTATTAATAATTCTCATATGTATGGTATTTCTGTAAATAAAAAATGTAAATTTTGTAACAATGAATGGTTCAGTCTAGACTGTTGTCATTGGGAGTGGGAGTGGCACCAGTGCTTATTGGAGCAGATCTAAAATTCTAAAGTAGAAATTATTCTACTGGATTTTTTGGCGTACAGTACAATCATCATTTAATGTTAATTATTGTAATTAGAATATTCTGTCCTATGCCATCCTTTTCCAAGTTTTAGTGTTATTATATTTGTTGAATTTATCATCACATTGTTGGAGGAGGGCTTCACCCAACATTGGATCAACACAGCTTGATGAATTAATTAAATTTGGTAATATTTTAAATTTTCACCAAATTTGACAGAGAGCCCTTTGGTACTGACAATGGCATTGATTATCAGTAGACCTGTATATCAATGAGGACCACTTTAACTACTTTAGTGCATACTGTAGACCACTCACTGTAAACCTAGGTTGACGTTTTCTTTTCACTACACTATGAATGAAGACCACTTGAACTAAGTTAGATTACAATATCACTGTTTGGTCAGCTAGTAATGAATCAAAAACTATTGTTTTAAGTACAAGCATTCCATTCTTTGGGCCTAAAAGTAGGCCATCCTATTGGATACTATTTTATTAGTGTATCTAATGAAAGCTTTGTTTATTGTATACGTTTACTCTTGCAGTAATAAACATACCTGTAAACAGATAAATTGTACTGAAGTATTGACCTAATAGTAAAGTAAATTTTAGGTCAGTACAGATAGTTTGTATAGTAATATGTTTGTTTATTTCATATTTTCCTGTAACCACAAAGGCCACCTACAACTGTGTATAAAGTTAATTTGAGAGATATTTGGTAAATGAATTTGGTACATAATATTCACACAAAAAATGGATTAAATTACCAAAGCAATTTAATTGCTGTTTCTTCATCACTAGTCATAATGATTATTGATTTTATTTGGCCTTTTAGTGGTTTTACCATTCAACATACTGTATAAGTTCTACAAAGGTTCAGGAATTTGGGTCATTATGAATTCAGAAGTGTTGAGGGGTCAGGCCATACATTTTCCACCCCTACGACTTGTTTCCTGTTCCTACAGTATGCCCTTTAAAAAAATGAATATGCATAGTCTTATTCACGTATTTATTTCAAGTTTCCTTTAATTCAAATAATATCAATTATTTTTATACTCATTCATTTTGATTAGCTGTAGGCAGTAGTTTTTTTAAAAGATTAAATTTCAAATTGACCTCTCATAACCAGCCAAAAAACATCTAACATTTACTTAAGATTTTCTGGGTCATACATCAACCTGGCTGAACTCTCTGTACTATACTTTCTTTTCAGTTTCTCTGTAAATTACGATAGAAAAAAAACTTTAACATGTAAGAATTTTACTTTCAGAATATAATTATTGTATAGTGAGTTTGCTGTACTCTGCTAATCTAGATAAAAAGTTACTTTGAATTTATGTCAATAAAAAAAAATACTTTTTACTTCTTGAAATGTAATACTTTATAGAAAATTGGTTTTGTGTAACTGTCTATAATACTGTATTTCTAACCAATTTTTAAGGTGGAAACATCTGCTGATGAATTCTGTAGTTAAATAAGAAAATAACACTACAGTTGTATTACCTACTGTACTTTAATGTATATAAAAGTTTATTTCAAAGGTACCTGTACTTGAACTTGTATTTTATACTAAATATATTTTAACTACCTATTGTACAATATTTTGCTGAAAAGAAGTACAGTACATGAACTTTTAGTCTGTAACATAGTTTTATGGCTCCTTTATAGATATTAGTCTTGTGAACAGAACTGTAAATAAAGGCTCATGATCAAATGAATAGTGTATAGAATAAACACAATGAAAACAGTTTTCCTTTTATATATTATTATACTTTCTCGGTTCAATATTTTACATTTTTATTTCCTTATTCATTCAGAATTGACAACTTCAAGAAAACACAGTAGGCTTAAATAAACATGAAAAATGAATAAAAACATCCAACCTACAAAACAAGTTTAAGTTTGGTCAGTCCATTTTGTTGTAGGCCTACTATGTTTGTTTACATGTTGCTCTAATAAAAAAAATTCACAATTACTTCCTTATTGAATAGTACTTTTTGTAAAAACAAATGTCATTGCAGCGATAAAACTGTAGCCCAACTACCTAGCTGCACCAATGAAATAAAGGTAATGAGAGTCCATCACACCTCAGCCCCACCATGCGCTGATAATCCAGAAAAATTCAACACAGCCCCGAGGTTTTCTCTTAACGCAAAAACAACATACGTCCAGCAGCCAAATGCCAATATTTTCCTCCTCCTCATCCCCATCCACCATTGTTGAGTTGAGGTATAAGAACATTTTAGGAATATATAGACCTGCAGGTCCCTATAAATTGCATTGTATTTTTTGGAGGGTAACAAGCCGCACATCAAACATTTTCAGCAACATAAAACTATGTTAGAATAAAGGCGTTCAATATGGTTTTTTTTCACAATTTCTTAATCCACCCCGCAGCCCACATTTTGGCCGCTGCCTATAGTTTGTACAACGTCGGCCTAAACATTTTCTTTTTCTTTAAAAGGTCTTCGCAAATGTTGTTCTGTTTCAAAATTCCAGTCGAATAAAAAAATAGAGAATACAGAAGCACAACTACAACACCGAAGCACACCTTACTGTATTAAAAAAAAACAAATTTCAATGTAAGATAACTTTCCTTGAAATAGAACAATTAAATACTTCCTACTTGAATGTTGTATGTTAGAGGAAATGTGCACAAGTTTCTTTAAAGATAAAAGGTCAGGAGATTAAGTATATTGACAAAGAAGGAATTTTGCTGTATTCACAGGCACTAAAGTTCAGGTGGCATCAGAATGAGGGGCCGAAACAACCCGAAACAACCTGACATGCGACTTTGTTTATGTAGAGCATCTTGTGTATATGTTTGTCTTGTGAACCTCTGAGGGTCCCTAATGATCAGCAATTGCTGGATGGATCACCCTAAAAAAAAATGGTTCAATAATTTGACAGTATGATTTCTGTGTATATATTATCGTTTTGATTTAGCTTTTCCCTTTTTTTTTTGTATCTCCATTGAGATCCAGCTACTGATACCCACAGCATTGTCATTTTTTCAGTAATTTGCCTTTGGATTTATATATATATATATATATATATATATATATATATAAACACAACAGGCATAGAAATAAATTCCAAACCGCCCGGTGGTACACTGAAAATTATTTAATTAATTTTTGAAAGATGAGGAAATCTGGGATAATGAGAAAAAGTCGCCCCAACCGAGACTCGAACTCGGACCGTCTGCTTGATATGCAGTTGCCCTAACCATTAGACCACTGGGGCTTTCATGGTATTGTTCTTTAACTCGATCGGATAACGACCCTTTAACATTCTCGGCGTGGTACGGTTGGACCACAACTAGTCCTCAGTTGTACGCACGCGCACCAGAGATCAAATTGATACGCCCTCATCTATATTTCAGTATATTTATTCACTAAACGGGATCTCGAGTATATAAACACATTAGATATGGCTGTTCCGCCGTACCACGCCGAGAGTGTTAAAGAGTCGCTATCCAATCGAGTTTGAACAATACCATGAAAGCCCCAGTGGTCTAATGGTTAGGACATCTGCATATAAAGCAGGCGGTCCGATTTCGAGTCTCGGTTGGGGCGACTTTTTCTCATTCTCACAGATTTCCTCATCTTTATCGTTTCAAATTAATTAATTAAATTTCAGTATATCACCGGGCAGTTTCGAATTAATGTTCATTGCCTGATGTTTTTATATAAACACACATTAGAATATATATATTTAAATCAAGTTTGACCAATCACTTTATTCACATGAGTTATACATATAAAATCAATGTTTTGAAAATGTTTTTGGGAAAAAAAAGGGAAAATCTGCTGTACCTCAGAATGTTTCAGGATGCAATATTTAACGACCTGTAATTTTTTGTGTTCTGATCTACAGTATAGCTAAACCGCGTACGTTACTCTGATTAAACACCGATATGGAGATGTTTGTGTAAATTAGATGTATTTTCTATAGCAATTGTAGTAAAACTATAAGCCTTTCATTACAATTTTTTTTTTATTGCCGGACTTTTTGAATATGACATGCAAAATTTTCACTTCCATGAAATACAATTATTTAGATCCATTGTTTACTGTGGTTTTACTTGTGTTTATATTGGGAGTTGTGTGAAAGCCATTCAAAAGAATCCTGCATAGGTGGGAGCAAGGTATTGCTCTATTCTTTTGAATATGTTTATTTAATGGAGCACAATGAATTCATGGTGGTTTAGATAATTAGATTCTAGGAAAACTATAGTCTTATTGAATGCAATTTTTTTTTGCAATTGTGATTCATGCTAATTGTTTCAGAAACTTGTGTTGTATTTTGTTTTGTCTTTTTGTACTGTCTGAGTAACAGCATTTTGTAATGTATTTGAACCATATTTTCTAATTAATTGGTAAAAAAACCATCTTGAGGCGGTGCCGTCGGTTTTTCTATGTTTATGTATGGTCATCCATCCCTAGTCATTCCCGCTTTTTAGTTTATAACTTCCTGTTTTCCAAACTTACTGTTTTCCAAACTTACTTAGTTCATCTTTTCATTGAGTGTCAAACTGTTTTATGATATAAACCTATCATATTTTCTTTGTTTTTCATAGTGCTTGACGAACTGTTACCTGGTTTTCAACAATTCTTGTCTGAGTTACAAAAGTTTGAATTGACAAGAGATCTGCAAGATACTTTAGCGTTTTACCTAAAACAACTCAAATCTTATATTAACGACCATGCTGAATATATAAATACTGAGATATGTCCAAAATTGTCACAACTGCCCCCACCACTACCACCACCATTACCAGGATCACAACCCGTAGCACCACCATTACCAACATCAACACCGAAGAAAGGTAAGGAATAGGATTTCTACTCTTTATTTCAAACAAAATGTAAATATTTCTGTCAATATGGGTGAAGTTGACCAAACTCAAACTGAGAGATTGTTTTCTAACATATTTAACATCTCCACAAGTCTTTGCTGGTAGATATCCCCGCTACTTGCTGATAGATGTTTTTACCACACCCTGTTAGATGTCTCCACAACTCCCATTTGGATGTCTTCACAACTCTCATTTTGATGTCTCCACAACTCCTATTTGGATGTCTCCACAACTCCTATTTAGATGTTTCCACAACTCCCATTTGGATGTCTCCACAACTCCCATTTTTATGTCTCCATAACTATGTATCCATATTTTTACCTTCTAGTCAACTTTGATACAGATAATAAAACTCATAAACTAAAGAAATTATAATATTTTATAATAGAGTTTTGTACTCTGTATATTACATTAGATTTAATGGGGAGTGGTGTAGTAAAACAAATTTGAAAATAATGTATAATATACAGTTCATATTGTTTGCCAATAATTAACATACTGTAGCTAAATACAGATTGTCATATCCAAATCCATATGTTGCAATGGTAATTATGACCTACTTATCTATGGCGAATATCATGTAACATAAAACAAAAATAAAACACGTTTATATTTATAAATTTACAATATATGATCAATACTTGTATATATAATATAAAATAATGATAAGACAATTTCAGCCTGATAGATTTTTTTTTTCTTTTTTTCCCTTTTTTTAGATTTTTATGTTAACCACAGTGTTTCTGTTAATTTATATTTCATATACTATTATTATTTAGCAATTTCTTTTAATTTTACAGAATATGATGCCAACGATGGCCTTTCAGTGGATGAGATAGCAGCCCAAAGGACACTCTCCTGGCAGTACTCAAACGTATAAGTGCATTATTATTTTGGAGACATATATCCATTTATTTGTTTTGAATCATATTCATTGTCTGATATATAAATGGCATTTATAAAACAGTTGTTTTATACACACGGCTAAACATAAAGTCCAAGTAGATTTGCTATACTCCCTAGGGTAACATGTTTTCGATCGATTTGTATTTATGAAGCTGTGAGGCTGCTGTTATCACCGTTTATAATCGAGATGTTCTCTCAAGTTGAGTGCATTGTAACTCCTTGAGATGGCTTCATTAGCATAATGTCATTTTAGTATAGATGCTTCCATTCATTTAACTAATTGATGTTTTTTACCCAGTATATGAATATTCTCATTACCCAGTACAATAAACTAAAAAAAAAATTTTAAATAAACAATTACTGTTTTATGTAATAATAATAATAATAATAAAAATGTAATAATTTAATATTATGCAGAATTGTAATTATTATTATAATAGAATATAGAGCTTTAGATAGAGTATATCTTGTGGATCAGCTTGCCAGTAGATTTTTCAAATTAGGAGTTCTTTGTGTAAATGGGATAAAGGGCTCGACATCCTATCTGAAAGCTGGCAATAAAAGTAAAACATATTTCTTCAAGGTCAAAATACAAATTGTCTTTAATTGCATTATCTATCATCTTTCTAATACACATCACATCAACATTTCTGATTGACATTTGAATAATTTAGGTCTTGGAAATAATACAGAAATACATTATGTGACAAGATTTTCGTATATAATTTGAAACCGTTAATATAATTTTGAAAGTTGAACAAACTATACTAAAAATAAAATGTAAAAAAAACCTAATGTTATTATTCCATTATTAATATTTCTTTTAATGAGGAATCATTCACCATAACACCACTTATCTGTGTTGCAGATCTTTATCAAAGCAACGTCGGTGGAGTATGCTTTTTGAGATGAATACATACAATAAAGATTTCAAATTGTACAAAAAATAAACCATAAAAGAAACAAAAAGAAAAAGTTTCAAATTATATGCGGAGTACCAATAATATGTACTGTATGTTACATATAAAATTCAATATCAGAAAAAGATTATTGGTTTTTAGGTTATCAAGTTAATGAAACATGCAGTTTCAGAACCAGAAACTGAAATTACTATATTATTAGACAATAAATAATGAAACTATATAAACATTTTTTTTTTATTTTCTAATATTAAGTGATAAGTGAAATATATATTTTCAGTTCCATTTATACTAGGATGATAATGATCGACCATAGCTAGATAAATATTTATTTTTCCTGCATTTAACAAATTAGAAATGTTTTCATTCTATAGAATAACGCTACAACAATTTTATTGTTCTTATTGATTATGATGTCATTTTATTGGATTAAAAAGATATTATTTTTATTATTCATTATCAAAGGCAGCATACATGGTTATCGATATCGTCCTAATGTGTAGCAGCCTTTAATATCAATATTCTACTTGTATAAGCTATACTTCAGAGATTCCCCCTTTTCAATCTTTTTTTGTCTTCGTACTATGATTATTTATGTATGTTTATGATTATGTATGATGAATGGAAATAAAAAACCGGGAAAGGAATAAAGGGTGATAAATTCAGTGACTTTGACTAGATGCAATTATATGCAGAAATCCAACATTTTTGCAGATAAAAAAAGTTGCTAAATTTACCCTTTTTTTAATTTGTTCGATTTGCACAAGTGTCCACATAAGAACCATTTCCTAACCTCTGATTGGTTGCGCATTCTAATCACAAACAATTATAAACTGTAAAAAAACTATTTGTGAACAAATCAAGAAACTAAAGTTCTTCGCAGAAATGAGTTTAACATCATGTAAATAATTTTTCCTAGTGGAAGAGGTTTTATAATCCTGATGGTTCCACCTGCCATGAAACAATATAGTGATAATCAAATGTTTTACATATCTAACATTCTGTTCTCATTCTTTTTAAGGTTTCAAGTAGTAAAGGTGATAATAGTTCAACAGCAGAGTAAGTATTTTTTGTTAAATTTAATACATACAATTAATTTCTAAAATGATCTTAAACATTTTTAAAGAGGAAATATATTTTTTTGTGGAAAATTATGACATACTTCAGAACATTCCAATACATTTAAATACTTTTGCGATTGATTGTTTGCATTATTGATTTGATTGATTGTATTTAGTATAATTATTGGCCAACTTAGGAGTACCATATACTTCACCCAAGCAGGGATACTTCTTGGAGATGCCACTCCAAATTTGTTAATTGCGATGAGTCTATTGTCTTTTTTATAGTCATTTTCTGACTGAAGAATGCCTGAATGATACTGAGTAACCTCTTATTTTCGCAGAGGCATCTGAACAACTGACATTTGAAACAGATATTGATTCGTATTATTTATCATGGTATTTAAAAATTATTTTAATGAAGGCAATTAGATGATGTTTATGAAACTCCAATTACTGAACATGAAGCTCTGCATCATAAAACTTCCCTGCCCATCAGCGACCAAGAAGAAGAATACGAAATTCCAACCAGTTGCACGTCCATCCGCACCGTCACAGAGGATGGAAAAGTTTATGATGAACTGGTTGATGAAGAACATGAACGTGTCATAAATGATGATGACGATGTTTATGAAAATCCAGAAGATCAAGGTGGCGGACCAATAAATGGTTAGTTTTATATAAAAAGCAGGCAATTCCATTTACCCTTATTTTCTATGATACAATTACTAAAGCATTTAAAAAGAGTAAGAGAGGATATCTTTTGACCTAAAAGTAATAAAACAACATTAATTAAATGTTTGCATTTTTTTCAAACGTTTTGTATTTTTAGGTGGCTGGTCAGATGCCAGTGGATCGTATGAATCATTTGATTCTGATGAATTTGTAGATGAGCAACAGACAATGTAAGAATTTAAATGTATATGTGTATGTCTCAAATATAAGCCCAGTGGGCCTAATATTATGAAGAGGCTTATTCACACCACTGAGTACTAGTCATATTGCTAACATTCCTCTAGTTTAAAGAAATATAATTCACAGATAGCTCTAAAGATTTCTAGAAAATAATGTGGTGACATCTTAAATGACAACATAATTGATAATCATGATCGACCTACTCAAATTTTTAAAAAATCTATGGTTGGTTGAGATTTTGGTAGAATTCATATTATCATAACACATAATCAACAATCAATGTATACATACATATCCAACAACCCGACCCTGTTTTTTAATTGATACAGTGCTTGAGCAACATTACAAAAATGTTGCGGTCTAATTAACCAGGCTTTATATTGTTTTATAAAGGTCCTGAAGTATTAGATTTATGCATGGTTTAGTTCATTCTTGTATAGTAACTTGTGGTTAAACTAGACAATAAAACTCACAATACAGTGTCAGACTGTCAACTTCTTTTGTTGATTGAGCATGTTGTGTAGAATACACAAAAGTAGGCCTATATTTTGTTTGTAATTCTGTCTTTTGTGGCTTTACAGTTCATTAGAATTTTAGGAATTTGTTAAAATGTTACATTATCTAAAGCAGAAAGACTTAAATACAATTAAATCCATTGAATTTAGCTTAGGATTGTGAAGTTACTATATGTTATATTTAGGTCGCTGGCTTACCAGCAAAGTATCAGAAAGTAATATACTGTATATACTTGGTATATTTTTGGATCTCTTTGAAAATAAGTACATTAGAGGAGAACCCCCATTTAAAGACATCTTTGGTATTTATCAAGCATCCTGAATACTATAAAATTAGTATATTGCCAAATAAAGCAAACATATTTTTATATAGCAAGTTAAGAAGTCTGATAGCTGCATAACATTTGTTTTTTTTTTAGTGCACCTTCATTACCAGAAAGAGATGTTCCGGTACAAACAAGAAATAGTAAAGCTGAACAATTCAAAATACGATGTGAAAATGACCCATACATCATCCACTACGGAATTCTCTCCATCAAAAGCTTTTCTGGTACATTGTCAAGAATCTCTCTTGGAAAGTGGAGCAGAAAATATTGCACCGTGAACAAGGGTGTTTTATATATGTATAGTAAGCCATCTGATAAAGTGCCATCAAAATCTTTGACCCTGTTTGGGTACAATATCACAGAGGATGTACAGGATGGAAAGAATGAATTTGTATTTGGAATCCATCACCAGGGGCAGACGTCACAGTACTTTGCAACCACAAGCCAAGAGAAACTTCAAACTTGGATTAAGGTATTCATAATTAAGTTTAATTTTTTAAAGCTCAATGTAAATGGGGAGATATAAAGCAAAATCTCCTTAAATTAATGAAATAAAAAAAAATGCTATTTTTATCTCTTAAATACATTGTATATAGGCCTAGTAACTATATTAGTTTTAAGATCCGGGTATGAAGCGACTCATACACACAGAGCCAAAATATTACCTTGGACTTGCACTGTGTATGGACTCTAACCTTACGGTTTTCATTATATATATCATTCCATCCTATCCATTCTAAACACCCTTTTTTCAAGCTTTTGCATTCTTCGTTTTCATCTCATCCATTTTTTTCTTGGTGAAAAGGGAAGATTCTTTATATTCTTCCCCTGAGTTTGTAGCCTCTCTACCCAGACAACGGACACGAACAGAATAAAACAACAATAATAACTTTTTCATAAGTACGTTTTTCTTAAATCAATTTTTATCGTCAGTTTATTGCCATCGACATATTTTAATTAATTGTATTTTTAAAAATGTATATGAATGTAAATGTGGTTACTTCTTAACATCAAAATAATCTTAGTCTTATGTATATACTGTTCAAAAGATATGTATTTTTTTTAACAATGTACCTTATAAATAAGAGAATTATATAAATGTGCATATATACATATATTATTATATTTATAGAACTATAATAAAAGTGGGACGAACCCACACAAGACAAAAAAAAATTTAATTTTTTATTCTTTTTACGGTATCTTAATTAATGTAACTATTTTTTAGTGGGCCTCCTATCACAAGCCCCTTGGGGTTTCTTGGATGTCTCTTTCATCGTTAATTATAGGTTTACTCCTTGCTTTTTTTTGTTTGTTTGTGAGATGAATAAAGAGATTTAGGTTATAAACTACTGTAGTAAAAACTTAGGAAAAAGTTAGGTCATGTTAATAATGTATTGTGTGCATATGGGAAAGTTTGGATTTACTTCCCTATACTCTATTCCTTCAATAAAGAGAACACATTAATCCTCAGTCCTTGGTCATCACAAAGTTCCCTATAAATTAAATGTTTTAGGTACTCCAAGAAGAGGCGACAAATGCAGACAACATTCCATCTGAAAATAACCCACACAGTTCAATTCTTGAAGTGACAGACGCGCCATCTAAAAAAGGTAACTATATATTTTCAACTTGTAGCATCTCACATATGACTTTGTGCCATCTTACTATCTAGATTAAAGATGTATTGTCCCCCCAAAAACATGACAAATAAAGATTTATAAAATCAGATTTTAAAAAGGCCATTTTGTAGTTTTAATAAATGTAATCACTTCCACAGAACAAAAAAAAAAACACATATAAAGACAAAACAAATGGTTAAATTCAACCTTGCAATCAATTTGACTAATTTTTGTAAATATACGTTTTTTCAGGTAAATATTTATTTTTTTCAAATCAATTTTTAATCAAAGTAAATAACTATTATGGAACATCCAAATGACATATTAAAATAAAATAGAAAAAAAATTATTTTTCAGGTGGACAATCTTTAAGAGCTCGTAATTATTTTCCGATTTTATTTTTACAGATAAAAAAAAGTTACCAAATATGTTAAAGAGACGATCCAGATCAGTTCCTGTATTTACTGAGGACAATGAGGGCAACCTTGCAGGTAGAAAGTTATTTACTAATAAATTAATATCTTTATTCTATAATTGTCATTAATTTTTTTTCTTTCTTTTTTCTCTCCTTATCTATTCTTTCATTTTTCTTTTATTTTTCTTTTTTATTCTACTTTTTTCCCTTTAATTAATTAGTTTTATTTCTTTTGTGTCTTGCTTTTTTTTTATTGCATTTGTGTGTCTTTTTATTTTTTTCCTCTTTTTTGTTATTTTCTTTTGTTTTCACTTTTTTTTTCTCTTTTTTGATTTTCTTTTATGCTTTCTGTTTTCTTTTGTTAATTATTTTTTAATCTACTCTTTTCTTCTTTCTTTTTTTGCTTTATTTTTTTTCTTTTATACTTTTTTTAATGCTTTTATGTTTAATTTCTTCTTTTCCTTCTTTCTTTGTTTCTTTCTTTATTTCGTGCTTTTTCTTCTTTTTTCCTTCTCTATTTTTGAATAGTTATATTTTAAGGGTTTCCTCTTCGGAAGTTTGCCAACATTTTGATGGATAAAATTTTTCAACTAGCTAGTTTTCTAATTTTTTTTTAGCTGCATAAAATCGCTTTTGTATACTACATGCCAAAGCATGTATACAGAGTTTCTGTACAGTATTTTTTGTTTTAAATTTTTTAAGGAGTTGTAAATGTCTATAGTCCAGTACATGGAGAAACAAAATGGAAGGAACGTTTTTGTTTGGTCACAAATCAAATTATACATATTTACAAAGACACATCTGGTGAAAAACTTGTACTGTCACAGCCCCTACAAGGCTTGGAGATTGGACAAGGAAAACAAGCCAAACGACAAAATACACTAACACTATTTGAGGGTGACACAACTTATCTCTACATCGAGGTTAGTTTTTCAACAAAAACCTTTTGATATGATTGTTTAATTTCATGGTTGGTGGAATAAAAATATAGCATTTACAGTTGTATTTATTTAAATTTAAGTTTTGTTAGTTTTTCAAGGTTATCCGTTTCTGCTATGAAAAATGTTTCTAAATATATGTGTTTTTTGTTGATTTTGTAGAGTAGTGGTATTGCCATGGGGATTATGTCTTATGAAACCATGGGCATCATTTATCTATTTGACAATTATGATGGCCATATTGAATTTATGTAACAATAGGATAGAAAACATGATACAAATTTGTTTGCATTAATAGTTTTACTGCCTCTTTAAAATGTTTTTCCCATACATTCAATAAAATTATCAAATTTATTTTCTAATTATCATTTTTTATGTACCATCATTACCTATTGATATTAGGCAGTGAACCAGTTAGACCATGGCAAACTATTACGAAAATTGATCCAGGAGACTGGCTTTGCTGAGAGTTTGGAAAGTGACTACATCATGCCAGAAGAGCAAATGGAACCACCTGTTGTCCAAAATCCAAAGCTACCCAGTATCTTTTCTCTGCTGCAACGCTTTGAAAATGTATGTTAATTTGATATGTTTAACTTTATTTTATTATTAGTGATTTGATTAAATCATTTTTTTAGGGTTTGTAAAGTTGCGTATAACATTGTTAAATGGTATTTCCTTGATACAACTATCAGATCAAGAACTGAATTCAAACAAATTTGAATAATAAAAATGTTTTTGTATTAAATCTAAATTGATGCTGCTAAGAATCAAAGCTGTAGAATAATCTCTTGAAAATCGGTCAATTAGTCGGTACTGTAAATGGAAAGATCTTGTGTTCTGACAAAAGCTAAAATTTTATTTGGCATCAGGTAGATCTCCATGTTTAAAAAATCTGTTTTATTGTTTAATATAAGTGAGTGAGTGAGTGGCCGAGCGGTTAAGACAGTGGAACCGTAATTACCTAGCCATAACAACGGCAGGGGTTCGAGGCTCACTCACTCCATGGTTCTGGTGGTAGAACGAGTCTTCTCGGATAAGGACTATAAAACGTAGGTCCAGTGTACACATAATAATAATAATAATAAACAGTATTTATATAGCGCCTAATGGATCACTGACCCCTCTAGGTGCTTTACATAGGACCTTAACTAATGGTAATAAACTATCTTCCGCCGGACACCATTCCAGTATTTCTTAGTCGAGGTTTCGGGGATGGAGACAATCAATAATGTGAAAAAAAAAAATGTAACTAAGCTTAACTATGCCTAACTAAGGTAAAACTATCCCCCGCCGGACACCATCCCGGTATTTCTGAGTCAAGGTTTCAGGGCCAGAATTAAGAATTGAGAGTAAATGACATCTAGCTCATGTGCACTTTAAAGAACCTAGTACATCTTTCGAGACGAGTAGGGGGTTACCCCGGTGTATTAGTACATCACAGCCACTGATCACCAACTGGGCCCTCTGGGAGACCAGTCATTGACTGAAGAGGTTACCCAGTATAAATATATATTTCAATCAATCAATCAATATATTTCATAATGGGAAAAAATAGTAAAAAGTATAAGGTTTGTAGTATACCATGTGATAACCAAAAAGAAAGTGAATATGAGGATGTGTAATCATGTTCACATCAGTTTCACAGGTGATTGGATTCCAACCGTTAGTGGTCCCTGGGCCATTAATATTATAACATTATAGCTTTAATGATTATTGCTGATTTTGCCAAATGTATTGTGCAAACACAGCACACGAAAAAAAATGTTTTCTGCAGTCACCTCAGGTAAGATGACTCGGTATTGCTTTATTATGGTTAAATGAATACAGTAGTTACTGTAACTTAGCAAGAGTATCTTAATCTGTTTGGTATTAGTCAAAACCAAGAAAAAATTGAATGTGGTTTGTATTCAGTCCGCAGAAACAGAAGGAAAAGATTCTGTTTACCTTGAAATGGATGAATCAATAGAGAAGGCTAAGCCTGAAACACCAACAATCAATGTAGAAGAACCAGAAACTGATCCAGTGTATCAAAATAACCCCACGGCATCTGTAAGTTTAAAACAACTCTGGAATGTGTTTTTCCTGGGTCTACAGTATGCATACATGTTTACCAAACCATTTTTCAAATAAGTAGTTTTAATTTCTAATTTTTTTTTGGTAGATAATATTTTAACTTGACAAAAAGAGATTAATTAGTATTTAACTTATTTATTAAATTTGTTCCATTTTCAACATCATTCGTTACGAATTATAATCACAAAATCTGTATTTGTGGTGAAAGTTCATACTTACAATTTCCACACTTTTATTCCAGGCATGGCTGAAGGCCAAATTGCAACCCAAAAAATCGCCTAACCTTCAAAGAAAGGACATTAAAGATAAGGAAAAGAAGGAGAAGGAAAAGGAAAAGAAAAAGAAAGAAAAGAAAAAGAAGGAAAAGGGTAAAAAAACAGAAGAGCCAAAAGATGATGCAGATAGTAATGCAGATTCTGGAGCAGACAATTCCAGTAAAGTCAGTGTAGAGCCTTTGGTCACTGAAGTTGTACAAAAAAAGAATGAAGAGAAAGTCTCGGGTGGGTATTAATAAATTAAAAAAGAATATTGAGTGGTCCCGAGAAATTATTAAATATTGCTTCAAAACATGGTACAAATATATTATTTTAAAACAAAAATCTGTCTATTTTATATTTGCAGAAGTTCCAAAAATGGAAAACAAATTTGTGAAGTCTGACAAAAAGCATTTATTAGATATTGATCGACTTCAAGGAGAAAGGAAACTCTTGCTGCAGAAGAGAGAAGATCTTCGCATAAAGAAAACTGAACTTCGGTAAACCAAGATTTCTTTTAAAATAGTATTCACATCAACAATTCAGGGCACTGATCAAAATTATCTTTGTTTCTAAATAAATTCATAAAGCTATAGACATTCACAGAATGGAAGATTTCCATTATCAACAACATTTTTTCGTGAAATGGTGGCTTAAATTTATGACTGACCGAATCATAAATGTATTTAAAAAAATGTTTATGTACATACATAGATACCTAGATTTAACTGGTTTGTATATAATGTTACCATTTCATTTGTTTAATATTAATAGAGGAAGAAAAAATGCATGTCAAGATGAAGCAAAGAAAGCCAAAATTGAAAAAGAGTTAAATGCAGCCATACAAGAGTGGACAGCTTCGAGTAAAGAACTAACTGAGATGGAGGAGAAGATAGCGAGAGCTTCCAAAGGAGATGAGGTATTAGTATAGTTTAAGAAGAACATTGCATAAATTTAATACTACGGTACAGTAAAGTACTGGACTGAAGGAAAGCAATCCAAGATATGAGCAAAGCAGCCGAGGCGGGAAAGTCATCAGACTATCTGGCGCACTGGCAATAAACATAAATGTGCAGTACATTAGCAATCTGTTTTAACTTCATTGCAACCAAATATTGTAGCGTGTGTATAAGACGATTATCTAAACTTGATTTGTTAATTGATTTTATCTCTACAGAATCTAAATGTTGAAAAGTTTTCAAACAAAACAAGTGGCAGAGCGTCGCCAATGCTACAACGTGCTATATCTTCAAAGAATGTTATGGCAAGAGCAAAGGTAAAGTCAGACATACTGTATGTAAATTGATTCTATTTAGCTATTTCTTTTGCTTAGTGAGCTTGTTATTGATCTTTTTATTTTCTTTTTTTTTCCTTTTTAGATGTTTGAAGCTATGGGAAAAGAATAGTGGTACTTATTATTATTATGTAAATAAATATATGAGAGGAGAACTAGACATGACTATGTATTGAAGAAGTGGGGCATTGTGGGAGGGTATGGGTGTTGCCGTGGTAGGCACAACCAGAATAGGGTTCAATCTAGGACCCTGTGATTGGTACAACTTAACCAAACACGTATAAGATAATGATGCTGTTTTTTTTTACTAAAGATTCTGATTGCTGGTTGATTTTTATTTTTCCTCAAAGTTAACTTTAAATATTTCTACTAGGTTTAATATGTTAACATTGAAAAACAAGATTTTATATGATTATATCATAATAAACAAATGTCACCATTTGTCTTCCACAAAGGATCGATTGACATATAAAAATATAAGTCTTATTTAAACTTAAGTAAATTTTTGTTAAAGAAGATAGTAGTTGTTTTCTTAATTTATCTCGGTTTTAAATGCTGTATTTTATATGGGACCTGTTTGAAAGAACAAAAGAATTAAATTTGTACAAATAAAGGTAGATTTCATAGTATGTGGATCTTACCATGTGTACATGTGTAAAGCATTTAATTTGGCACTTTTTAAATGTGGTGCTTGGAACTATTGTTGCTGATATTTTCATTTAAGAAAAATGAGACTAGTGTCAAATTGACCAAAAAATAATTGTACCTGGTTTATCATAAGATTAATTACTACCATATTATCACCATTACCACCCAAGAAACATTAAATAATATTTTTTTTTTTGTGGTGAATCCTGCATTATTTCAGATGTGTTAAATTTCTTAGGATAAATCCATGATACATTCGTCACTTGAAGGCTAGAGGACTAACAACAGTTTTACTGTATTTAAGAATTTGCCATGTAACTACACAGACAGCTTGTAAAATAATGAATATTACTGAAATTTTAAATGGCTTTTTGGAAAATTATATTATAATTGCTGCAAGATTTTAATCTGTATATGTTTAGTTTTTTTTTTTAGCATTTTAAATATTGTATTTTAGGAAGTTTTAGAAGAATTTTGACACATGTGCATTCCATACTTGTAAAGAAACATCTTAATTAAATAGTTAGGCCTACCTCTAATTACAGATGAATATATAATGCGAGATGTATACTTTCTTTGACTATTTAACCAAATAAATAATTTAAGTTGTTGTGAGAGCATGCATTGGGTCCAAATATCATTAGTAACTTCTTATACTTGGCTCCGTAATTATATACACATAATATATTCCAATAATATAGTTTCTTCTGTACATGTACAGGATACGCAAAGTTCCTTGAGTTAACAAACAACGGTAAGTAAAACAAATACGTCCTGCTTGTTCAATGGTCGGTAGTTGAGAGAGAGACAAAGAATAAAAAGGTTTGCATGCCGTTCGTTACACCTGCTAACACATATGCAAATTGCCTCTACATGTATATGGAATTTGGAATGCCATATACAGTAGTCCAGATCCCTATGTCAAAAAAGTGCCTTTGTGTGCAGATCATGGGGAAAGTGTAAACATTGTGTTTTATGAATATTTGAATCATGCTGGTTATAAAAACCCATGTTGTCAAATTTCTAAAATTCATCTTTGACCTTGAGGTCAGCATGATTCAAATATTCATAAAACACAATGTTTACACTTTCCCCATGATCTGCACACGAAAATACATAGGGATCTGGACTAATATTGATAATGCCTTTGTAATCCCATGCTTTATAATGCCCATCATAATTCACCGTTGTGAGCAAGTTTCATGTAATTTTAAATATTTGTTTCTTTAATTGAACCTCTCACAATTTATTATTATTAATTAGGCATTGCTAGTACTGTAGTATGTTTTAAATATTATTTTATTAAATTGGCAGTGGTGGTGTTAACCTGTACACTGTCCAGGTTTTTTTCTGTGGAAAATTGACCTTAAATGGTAAATGTGTACTGTATATTTAGTTTTCTGAATTGTCATTTTTTTTTCAGGCCTATAGGCCTATAGTCTTTCAATTATGTAAATGAAACAACCTTTAATGGTATTATTATTAATACTTTTAGAAAAATATTATGAGTTATTTCATATGTAGTAACTGCACTCAACTGAACTGGTTATAAAAAAATGTAAGGAAAAATAAAAATATATGGTGGGTTTCTATATTAATGATGGGTTATGATATTCAGTATACTGTAGGCAACTGAACTTTAACTTTATATATGTATACAGACTTTCAAGGAATTCAAAATGTATACATAATGTTATTATACATGTGTACTACTGTGTCAGAATAATTATTATGATATGGGTCATAATACAGCAAAGTTAAAGGAAAGTCATTATTATTTGAAGCATGTGTATCTACAGAAATAGTCTATTTATAGACATGTTTTTCTTCATGTTGCATGAGATGCAGCTAACAGATATCTGGATTAACGGAGATTAACAAGTGAACTAGTTCTTGAAAATAAAACAACAAATGATGCATGTGGCAGGCTTTTTTTTGTTGTAATATACGCATGTTAATGTTCTCTCACCCCTACCAAAATACCATGCTTCAAATCCTTAAAGGCCAGGTGCGGGCAAAAAATTTCTATTGATCATACATTCCAATAATTTTTTATCTATAGTTTCCCCTATGTTTCATAATTTTTTAGATTTACCATCTACCATCTAGTATTTAAAATTCATGCCTGTACCTGAGCTTTAAAGGCAAGGTGCGGGCAAAAAATGTCTATTGATCAGACATTCTAATAATTATCGATCTATATTTGATCGATTTTATTTGTGTTACACGAGCTTGTTGAAAATAAGCCCTTTCTTATCAGTGGGGGGGGGGGGGATAGTTCAAATTACACAGTAAAATCTCTATTCTTTTGTACACACATTTTGTAAATAGAGAGGCATTTTAAAAAGCTATGAAAAATAAATGGTGTGGTAAAAAATGTTATCAGATGACTAAATATAGATAATATAACTTGAATATTACATTTCTGATATTTTTATTCAACTTCAGATTTTTATTTTCATGCTATAGCAAAAAGTATCCACCGTATATCCACCATCTTTTTTCACCGTCTAGGGAGTCACCAGACATGTTATTACATTAGGTTAACTACCTAACTACTTAAAAAAAGTCTTCCTGGTTTTTATGGAAGAATTTTGCCAAATTTTGTATTTGACTATATTAAGGGAAATTCATGTTTTTTCGACAAATATTTGATTTATGTACAATTAACCAAATATTATATGTAAAATTCATGCCTGTACCTGAGCTTTAAGTTTGACGTAAGCATGCAAAGTTCGACTGGTGTATTTTTGTGGATGAAAAAAATGCACTGTACATACCGGTCAGTCTAATTACCGAAAACAACCGAAAACAACCGAAAACAACCGAAAACAACCATAAACAACTGAAAACAACCATAAACAACCGAAAACAACCGAAAACAAACCGAAAACAAAATAACAATATCTAAATACCGAAAACAAATTTGATGCAGCTACTATATTGACCTCGCACGCCAAACAAATTTCTACAGTATATTTTTTAAATGTCGCCCTCTATTGATAGGTGTTTCTAAAGCCAACAAGACCGCGCGCGCAAAGCCAAGGAGATAGAGACCATACGAAATGGAAGTGTGCACAAAATTTAACTCAATATCGTACAAACTCAATGATAACACCGTGCATTTACTTACAGAATCTACAATATGTTAGATATTTAATATATATGTTACATGAATCTTACGGAGACAAGGAATTGTCTGTAGTCGTAAGACCCTTTGAAAAATAAAACATTATCATAGAAAAAAACATGAAATAAGGTTTTAAAGATACAAGTTGGAAAGTTAAAGTATTCCTACATATAATATAAAAGAAACTACATAATAGTAGCCTAACACTAACACGCACCACGCATAATATATAAGCATTTTAATATATAAGCATTTTTAAATACTGTAATTCGATATAATCACTTCTAAAATATTTTTTAGTATTTTATAACAATTTTAACAACTAGGGATGGTTCTCGAATACATAGTATAATTTCAGCGATTTCAAATGTACTTACCGCATGACAATAATACACCACTTCTACGACGTTTATTTGTGTATATTGTGTTTATATGTAAAACAGTTTGTGAAAAACACCTCTATTCGGTGCAAATCGTAAATTAGCAGGTCTGAAAATAATACTAAAAAGTGGTCAAAAATTGGGACCGTAGTCCGGATTGCCTCCAAATGTAATGGAGTGGTCCTTGGCCACATATTTCTTGCAATAACTTTTTTGAGTAATTCTGCTAACAAACAGACAGACAATCAAATAAACAGACACACGCGATCGATTAGAGATACCTCCTTGGCGGAGGTAAATAATAAATAACTTTTAAACCAATCAATTAATTGTGATAGAAGTATTGTGGTATTTGACTGACTTTGACAAATCAAGAAAGACGCCAATAAAAAAATCCCTTTTATGTAATGCTGAAGTAATTTTATTTCTATCTACCCAATTAATAAAGAAAAGCCAGTAATGCCAAATTCATTCTGCATACGACTGATCAGGATGTCGTGATCTATCGTATCAAAAGGATAAAAAAAAAACTGCCAAAACTAGCATAATATATCACCCTTTATCATGTTTCATCAACATAATATATCACTTTTAACGCGATAGAGCAGTTTCCGTACTATGAGATTTATTATATTATTTATACCGACTGATATGTTTCATAAAGTAGACAGGAAATGGTTAGATACTGAATAATCTTACCTAACGTATGAAGGTTAGAAACTGGGCGAAAATCTGAGTTTAATGTTGATTTGGTCGGGAACCTAAACCAATAATTTCGCAAATCAACATTAGTAGACATTCGTAGGGAGTGAGTGGCCGAGCGGTTACGACAGTGGAACAGTAATTACGTAGCCATAACATCGGCAGGGGTTCGAGGCTCACTCACTCCGTGGTTCTGGTGGTTAGAACGAGTCTTCTCGGATAAGGACTATAAACCGTAGGTCCAGTGTACACATCTCGCTCGTGTGCACTTTAAAGAACCTAGTACGAGACGAGTAGGGGGTTACCCCGGTGTATTAGTACATTACAGCCACTGATCACCAACTGGGTCCTCTGGGAGACCAGTCTTTGACTGAAGAGGTTACCCAGTATAAATATAAATTCAATCGATTCTGTGTTTTAAAACTTTTATTTTTATTTAAAATGTATTAGGATAAAAATGGGCAAAACGGATATATTGCTACATTTAAAAATGGAGGTCAAATACACAGTACAAATATTTTGTATATAGCCCGATTTAAACAAATGACAGGAGAAAAACATAATATCTATTTGGGTATTTATTTCTAACTATACGTTGATTTGTTTACAAACTTTTACGATTGCATGTTCATTAAATTCGTCATAACCATGCCAGGTTACTTTCCAGAGGTGAATGACGATATAATATTTTTACATTAAATGCATTGGCGATATTGTTGTTACCTTTATTTTATGTACATCAAGGATTATGTGTTGCGCTGTATTATACATTTTTTTTTACTTTGATGATTATATATATATATATATATATATATATATATATATATATATATATATATATATATATATATATATATATATATATATATATATATATATATATATATATATATATATATATATATACTGAGGACTAGTTGTGTTCCAACCGTACCACGCCGAGAATGTTAAAGGGTCGTTATCCAATCGAGTTAAAGAACAATACCATGAAATGGTCTAATGGTTAGGGCAACTGCATATCAAGCAGACGGTCCGAGTTCGAGTCTCGGTTGGGTCGACTTTTTCTCATTCTCACAGATTTCCTCATCTTTATCATTTCAAAAATTAATTAAATAATTTTCAGTGTATCACCGGGCGGTTTGGAATTTATTTCTATGCCTGTTGTGTTTTTATATTTATACAATTGTATTGCGAAGCACTGTGTAAATTATATATAAATAAATACTGTCAAATTACAGTGCTCATCGGAACATGATCTCATAAACGCGTCATTGGCGAAAGTTCCGTATTTTTTAGTTGTATGAAAAAATGTCTCTGGCGGGATTCGAACCTGTATATACGTTTCATACAAAAATTGTAATTAATCACGGCAAACAATTCTACGTAGTTCCTCGGAAATCTGTCTTAAGGCCATAACTGACAGGCCTATGCAACTCATCGAATTAATTTACTAACTTATTTTACAGAATTGATGCCGTCAAGAACTTGGCTGGGATGATGCAATACCTCGCACCATCCAATCCGAATGGAATATTGGTTAGATGAACTTAGAAGGCATGAAATATGTTACAAACTACAACACAAAAAGTATGCGAGAGCGAATTACACCCTTTTTTAGATGCTATAATTAAGGGCCAGCGTTTCTGTAGTTGATGACACTAACTATCGATGAGGCAGCACCCATAGATAGTAATGAAAATAAGTCAGTCTGAGATTTTCAACATGGGAGAACCTCTGGAAAACTATAGCTTGGGTACCAGGTCCTGAAATACAAGGCTCGACTGAGACAAATATTAAAACTACCAAGGAAGAAGAATGGATCCATCAATATTCTATCTACCCAATTTAAAGAAAAGCCAGTAATGCCAAATTCCTTCTGCATACGACTGATCAGGATGTCGTGATCTATCGTATCAAAAGGATAAATAACCTGCAAAAACTAGCGTTAACAAAATTATTGAACCAGTATGAATATGATGTTTCAAAAGAGCACGTCATGAAGACCACAACATTTGAGAAATGTCTATTCCCACAATCAAATGCAATCACACACGTATAAAGCATGCTGTGTATTTCAGTTTCTTATAGATACGGTATCAGTAACTTGAACTAGTATATTATGGAGATACTCTGTGGAGATCGATAGTTCTATCAACTATGGTTGTTCATTTATTTGGTGCTCTTTAAGTATAGAATAGATAAAGATAAGCTAAAGCGTATCAAGCTCCAAATGGCGCGTTATACCTTAAAAAAAGCACCTCTGGTTGGTCTCCAATTAACTGAGATCCATAACGCTCTTTGTATGAAATACTAAAGATGGAAGTGTAATTGTGAATCCAAATATATTTTCTCCTCTCTCCTTTTAAATGTCTAAAATTTTAAGAAACTTAACTCTATAATGATAGATGAATGGAGAATTGAATTACAAAACAAATCGTTTGTATTATTAATAAGCTGTGTTTTCTGTTGATTTTATTTAATACAATTTCACTATATTTCTTTATTCATTTTTGTACAGTAATGATCTACCCTATGTCCCTATGTATCGATTAAAATTGGTTGGGGTGTTGCGGAGGGTAGAGGATATTTTAGGGGTTGTTAGTTGTTTTTTGCCTTTATAATTTTCTGTATGTATATTGTTATATTTTGTATTGTTATTGTGAAGGATGCACGTGAATTTATCGGCTACTATTCACTGTTTAAAAACACAGACGATTTATTGTTGACACTTGAGAATTTGTATAAGTTATTCATAAATCTAATTTTTTTACGAAAAAAAGAACCTAATTTCACAACTAATTTTAGTGAATTTTCATATATTTATATTTAATCTCTATCGAACGGTGGGGCAGGGAATAGGCCTAATGGAGGAGGTAGGAGGGTGGGGATGAGCTATATTATAATGATGTAGGCATATGTATAATACCATTAAAATATACAATAGACACATTATAATGTCAACAACCTTATAATAAAACAAATACTAATGGAGAAAAACTCGAAAACAGAGACCCCCACTAAAACGTCTCATTATATTGGGGGTCTCTTTTTTTGAGATTTCCCGAGACCCCCTAATATAATCCCTGTTTATTGAGAGTGTTGCAAATACCCACCAACGAGCTTGGTCATAAATTATTAAAACCCAACTTTTATCGCAAAAACCGTGAATTTATGTTTATTTATTTATCAATTTATTTTTATTTTTTTAATTCATTTCTTTTTAAAGGTTCGCCCAACACAATATATTTGTCTTCATCCTCCAGTCTGCCTCAAAGTCTGACCTCATATCATTTTGTTATTGCATTGTACGTTATTATCTTTTATGCTTGTTAATAAAGGTTACGAAACTAGTGTCAGTTTTTGAAATAATCTCCCGCTTTTTAGCTTCTAACATGCATTTATACATCTTACTTAACTTCTAGGACGTCGACCTTGTATTCCAAAATGACAGTCTCTTCACACGCGTTCAAGAATTCATCAATCTTCTTATCGTTGCGGCATGTTCTTTGATATCGGCATATCAGTTACCGTTTATTACTGATACGTCATTCTGTGATTTTGAGACGTTTTAGTGGGGACCCCCTATATAACGTAATATTGACCTAATATTGAGACGTTTTAGTGGGGGTCTCTGTTTTCGAGTTTTTCTCGAAAACAGAGACCCCTATATAACGTAATATTGACTTAATATTGAAACGTTTTAGTGGAGGTCTCTGTTTTCTAGAAAAACTCGAAAACTGAGACCCCCTATATAACGTAATATTGACTTAATATTAAGAAGTTTTAATGGGGGTATCTGTTTTCGAGTTTTTCTGGAAAACAGAGACCCCCTATGTAACGTAATATTGACTTAATATTGAGACGTTTTAATGGGGGTATCTGTTTTCGAGTTTTTCTGGAAAACAGAGACCCCCTATATAACGTATTATTTAGACGTTTTAGTGGGGGTCTCTGTTTTCCAGATTTTCTCGAAAACAGAGACCCTGGGTCTCGGGTCTCTGGTCTCTGTTTTTGAGACACCCGTTTCGACCTATCTCTTAGTCTCTGGTCTCTGTGTTCGAAGAACCTTAGTAATTTTATCAAGATCATACAAAGGAGTTCCTTACATGTTTATTCTTGACGGTAACCTATTTTGCAATATGTCAGTGGAATAACTGGCATTTTATCGGAGTCGGACGGTTTTGTCAAAATAGTGTTTGATATGGCGATAGCACCGGTTCCGTGTGCGGTTATTATCAAAGCAGCCTGTTGGTTTCCGATTTCTTAAAGATGGTCCCAAATATGAGAGCAGCTTTGGCAAAATGTGCATTGCGATTGGTCTAGAACTTTGACGGTGTTAGGCTTCAGAAAATAAGCCAATAAAAAAGACCTTCATGCAACTATGTAAAAAGCGTGGTTCTGCTGAAGTTTCTTTCCACTATTTAAAGCGATAAAAAAACACATCATACCTTTATTCTTGAATTCTCACTGGAGAAAATCCATCTAAATCTTTATTTTTGTACAGTTCAGTTCAGTTGTACAACAGTTCAGTCTATTTTTACTTAACCGTTCGGTTCTGACGAGCACACAGTGGTAAGTCATTCATAATTATTTACAGTTCATTTTTTAATAGTTAATCATTATTCAGTGTATAAAGAATGCTTTAATTTAAATATCTACAACGGTATTCAAGTTATTTATTTGTGCGAATCGCAATTTTTCGCGTATACGCATTCGCAGTTTAATTTTTACCCAAAAATCATCAAACTAATCATTTTGACTAATAATGATATAAAGAATTGAAAAACAATAAAGCCTAAGTTAAGCAATTTGATTTGTGTACTTGTTTTTTTTTCTTTTTCTCTTTTGTGGCGCAAACACCACTTTTATTCACATTCATATTATCTCATATTACATAAAATCGTATTATTTAACTTGTAAATGTCGTTACAGTTCATAAGTAACATTTTTACATATATGAATTCTGTATTACTCCTTTTTTCATTAATTTTCTTATATTTTGTTATACACTTGACAGGATCATCATTATCATCTATCCCGTTTTAAAATAGTTCACACATTTTCATTTGTTTGTTTTCATTTTACAACCCGGATTATACAATATATTTATATACATGATAAAAATAAACAATAATAGCTCAGTACCACCAGTAACCCGTATCACTGTAATTCTTTTTCTGTTAATCGTATCAAATTAGAAATTATATTATCATAATCTTATTTCTTAAAGCTACCCATTTTTCTATACTTTTTTCTTTATTGTTATATGTTTCACATTCAATGTTATATAACATATTGCTTTTAAATGAATTCCATAAAGATTTACCGACTGGCTTATTTAGTGCAGATAACATTTTTATTCTATAAATAGTAAATGCTGCAAAAGTGTAAATATAATCTGATAAATATAATGTGTACTTGCTAATGATAGGACCTTACAATTGCTTTCAAACCAATTGTTCTTATTTTACTTTCAGAATATGTACAGACAAAAAAGGCAGCACAAAAAAACTAGACCTTGTTTAACTTGTTTTGATTGTGACAAGAAAAAAACGGGGAAATACTTTTGTGGTGTTTGTAAGTTTGCGTGCAACAATGACAGTATATTTTGTGATTATTGCTTACGCTGGTTCCACATATTGTGCGAAAACTTAACTAAAGCAAACTTGCATAGCTTAGGTAACTCTCCTTTGCATTTCACTTGTTCCGAATGCTGTAGCCCTAATGGCAGTTTTGATTTTTTGGCCTCATTAGAGCGTATTGATTCAGCTACCAAAAACAATTACAATATACTTGACATAGCGCAAAGTGAACGTTTATTTCTACGTAATCATCGCTTTAGTAAACCCCCGTTTACGATATCTCAACAGTATGTCATCGATGCTGTTTCTACAAGTATAATGAACAAATGTGGAGGTGGGCGTTTAATCCCTGTATCTGTCGCTGGTGACGGTAGCTGCTTGTTTAATGCCGTAGCTGTTGCTTTGACTGGCAATGAAAACATTGCTACTGAACTTCGCGTAAGAACATTTGTTGATATGGTAGAAAAAGAAACATTCTACAAGGAACTGCACAAACATTCAAAAATTGCTTTAACCAGTCCTGATTACAATCTCGCTTGTTCAGATTGTAGTCGTGAAAGCGGTTATTCTTCAGCTTGGCAGATACAGGCGTTGTCTAGTGTTATAGGGCAAGAAATTATTTCTGTGTATCCTCCTTATAATGGCGTTACTGACAATGCACATCGCATATTGAATAGAAGTTTTTATCCTTGCGAAGAAACAGCTGACAGACATCCGATTTTTATTATGTGGACTAGTACACTATTACCTTCTTCAAAGGGTACGTGGATTCCTAACCACTTTGTCCCGTTATTGGACAGTTCTTTAATAGATGAGAGAGTGTGTTTACCCGAAATATTGTCATCTTGCTTGTCATCTACTTCGTATGACGACATTGGTCACAAGAAAGTAATCAAAAGGAAAGGTAAATTAGGCCTACTCTACTAATTTAGACAAATGGTTTCTTATTTATTTGTACAAATTTAAAAAAAATAAAATTTTAGGATAAGAATACACAAAACTTATCCGTACGTAGTGTACGCAATAGATTGGTTCATTGTTATTTTTTATTGTAACGAAGTTATCTCAGAGGTGTGTTTATATTATTGACCGAGATAAATCTAAATTTTTATAGTTCAAAAAAAGAAAAGGCGACCGAAAATGAAAGAACGAATCGCAACTATAGTACCCATATCATCTGATTCCGTTGACTCAACACCACAGGTTGATCCTACAGACTTTCCCTCCACTTCTGTTGATACACAACCTTGCCATAAACGGGATATGATTTCCCTATCTCCACTGTCCACGCCCAACAGCGACAACGTACCCATGTCGATGACAACGCCCGACTTGAAAACCACAACAGATACGCAACATGCAAGAGGTAGTGTTTTGTTCTGTTATTTTTTTTTTAACAAAGACATGTTTTATTTAATAAGTGTAGGCGTCTATAGAAAACTGAGATATCTGATTGTATCTACATCAAATACAATTGTGTGTTTGTACTTATCGATATGAATCTACATTTTTATAGTGCGAAAAAAGAAAACAAGGCGACCGAAGAAGAAGCAACGAATCGCAACCACAGTAACCATATCATCTGATTCCGTTGACTCAACACTTGATCCTACAGACTTTCCCTCCACTTCTGTTGATAGACAACCTTTCCATAAACGTGATATGATTTCCATATCTCCACTCTCCACATCAAACAGCGACAACGGCAAAAAGACAGACACAAATGCCACGATGGCTAATTTAGAGGGCTATCCAGCTACCTCTTTTTTTAACCAATCTTCCAATATAGATTCTGATCTGATTTCATTATCACACCCATTTTCTGACCCCAACAAGAACAGCAATGATCATGCAGACACCAATGAAAAGTTACTACCTAATCATAATGATGTATTGCATATGCCTATAACAGGAAAGCCTTCCGATAGTGTGATTTTCCAATCCCCAATTTGTAACCCCCACAGCGAAATCATAAAGGAAAAAAGCACCATAAAAACTATGCAACATGAAGGTAAGTGTTTTGTTCGTTTTGATCTTCGCATTACAAGATCTGTGTTAGAAAACACAAATTTTAGATATATCTAAGTTTTCTAGATCTAAAAAACTCAGATATTTGAGTTTCCTAGAATTATGAAATTTAAATAACAAGATCCGAGTTTCAATCTTCAAATATAAAAATCAAATCACATAATACAGTAAATCGTGTCATTATTAATAAGAGGGTAGTGTTTAAAATACACCTATCATTGTAAGTACTGTTATTTGCAATATAGTACTGCGGTCAACCTGCATAAAATGCGCCTAAAATGTATAACATGATATAGAACACTGTTCAATGTCTGATTGTTTATCATGTATGTTATTTACCTTTAAAAGGCAAAAGAAAAGCTCCCAGCAATAGCCTGAAAATATAGGGGAATACATTTGTAGTTATGTATTGCATTATGGTTTGACAAATATTTTATATATTTTCAAAAAGGAAAACAGCAGAGGCGACACACTGTATTTTTCAAGATTGAAGATGTCGGTGATAATTCACCATTTATATTTTCTTCGTCCGAGTCTGAAGTTGATCCTACAGACTTTCCCTCCACTTCTGTTGATACACAACCTTTCCATAAACGGGATATGATTTCCATATCTCCACTGTCCACACCCAACAGCGACAACGTACCCATGTCGATGACAACGCCCGACTTGAAAACCACAAAAGATACGCAACATGCAGGAGGTAGTGTTTTGTTCTGTTTTTTTTTTTGTAAAAAATAAATGTTTTATTCAATAAGTGTAGGTGTCTATAGGAAACTGAGATATCTGATTGTATCTAGATCAAATAACATTGTGTGTTTGTACTTATCGATATGAATCTACATTTTTATAGTACGAAAAAAGAAAACAAGGCGACCGAAGAAGAAGCAACGAATCGCAACCATAGCAACCATATCGTCTGATTCCGTTGACTCAACACTTGATCCTACAGACTTTCCCTCCACTTCTGTTGATAGACAACCTTTCCATAAACGTGATATGTTTTCCATATCTCCAATCTCCACACCAAACAGCGACAACGTACCCTTGTCGATGACAACGCCCGACTTGAAAACTACAACAGCTACGCAACATGCAGGAGGTAGTGTTTTGTTCTGTTTTTTTTTTTTTTAACAAAGACATGTTTTATTTAATAAGTGTAGGTGTCTATAGAAAACTGAGATATCTGATTGTATCTACATCAAATACAATTGTGTGTTTGTACTTATCGATATGAATCTACATTTTTATAGTGCGGAAAAAGAAAACAAGGCGACCGAAGAAGAAGCAACGAATCGCAACCACAGTAACCATATCTTCTGATTCCGTTGACTCAACACTTGATCCTTCAGACTTTCTCTCCACTTCTGTTGATAGACAACCTTTCCATAAATGTGATGTGATTTCCATATCTCCACTCTCCACATCAAACAGCGACAACGGCAAAAAGACAGACACTAATGCCACGATGGCTAATTTTGAGGGCATTCCAGCTACCTCTTTTTTTAACCAATCTTCCAATATAGATTTTGATCATCAATTTTCTGACCCCAACAACGACAGCAGTGATCATGCAGACACCAATGAAAAGTTACTACCTAATCGTAATGATGTATTGCATATGCCTATAACAGGAAAGCCTTCTGATAGTGTGATTTTCCAATCCCCAATTTGTAACCCCCACAGCGAAATCATAAAGGAAAGAAGCACGTCGATGACAACGCCCGACTTGAAAACCACAAAAACTATGCAACATGAAGGTAAGTGTTTTGTTCGTTTTGATCTTCGCATTACAAGAATAGATCTGTGTTAGAAAACACAAATTTTAGATATATCTAAGTTTTCTAGATCTAAAAAACTCAGATATTTGAGTTTCCTATATTTATGAAATTTAAATAACAAGATCCGAGTTTCAAGCTTCAAATATAAAAATCAAATCACATAATACAGTAAGTCGTGTCATTGTTAATAAGAGGGTAGTGTTTAAAATACACCTATCATTGTAAGTACTCATTGTTATTTGCCAAAAATAGTACTGCGGTCAACCTGCATAAAATGCGGCTAAAATGTATATCATGATATAGAACACGATTCAATGTCTGATTGTTTATCATGTATGTTATTTACCTTTAAAAAGCAAAGGAAAAGCTCCCAGCAATAGCCTGAAAATATAGGGGAATACATGTATAGTTATGCATTGCATTATGGTTTGACAAATATTTTATATATTTTCAAAAAGGAAAACACCAGAGGCGACACACTGTATTTTTCAAGATTGAAGATGTCGGCGATAATTCACCATTTATATTTTCTTCGTCCGAGTCTGAAGTTGATCCTACAGACTTTCCCTCCACTTCTGTTGATACACAACCTTTCCATAAACGGGATATGATTTCCATATCTCCACTGTTCACACCAAATAGCGACAACGTACCCATGTCGATGACAACGCCCGACTTAAAAACCACGAAAGTAACGAATCATGCAGGAGGTAGTGTTTTGATCTGTTGTTTTTTTTTTAACAAAGTAATGTTTTATTCAATAAGTGTAGGTGTCTATAGGAAACTGAGATATCTGAATGTATCTAGATCATATAACATTGTGTGTTTTTACTTATCGATATGAATCTACATTTTATAGTGCGGAAAAAGAAAACAAGGCGACCGAAGAAGAAGCAACGAATCGCAACCATATCATCTGATTCCGTTGACTCAACACCACAGGTTGATCCTACAGACGTTCCCTCCACTTCTGTTGATAGACAACCTTTCCATAAACGTGATATGATTTCCATATCTCCACGCTCCACACCAAACAGCGACAACAGCAAAAAGACAGACACAAATGCCACGATGGCTAATTTTAAGGGCATTCCAGCTACCTCTTTTTTTAGCCAATCTTCCGATATAGATTTTGATTTGATTTCATTATCACATCAATTTTCTGACTCCAACAACGACAGCAGTGATCATACAGACACCAATGAAAAGTTACTACCTAATCGTAATGATGTATTGCATACGCCTATAACAGGAAGGCCTTCCGGCGATAGTGTGATTTTCCAATCCCCAATTTGTAACCCCCACAGCGAAATCATAAAGGAAAAAAGCACGTCGATGACAACGCCCGACTCGAAAACCACAAAAACTATGCAACATGAAAGTAAGTGTTTTGTTCGTTTTGATCTTCGCATTACAAGATCTGTGTTAGAAAACACAAGTTTTAAATATATCTAAGTTTCCTAGATCTAAAAAACTCAGATATTTGAGTTTCTTAAATTTATGATATTTCAATAACAAGATTCGAGTTTCATTATTCAAATAGAAAACTCAAATCACCAAATACAGTAAATCGTGTCATTATTAATAAGAGGGTAGTGTTTAAAATACACCTATCATTGTAAGTACTGTTATTTGCAATAGTACTGCGGTCAACCTGCATAAAATGCGGATAAAATGTATCATGATATAGAACACGATTCAATGTCTGATTGTTTATCATGTACTGTATGTTATTTACCGTTAAAAAGCAAAAGAAAAGCTCCCAGCAATAGCATGAAAATATAGGGGAATACATTTGTAAGTTATGTATTGCTTTATGGTTTGACAAATATTTATATATTTTTAAAAAGGAAAAAAACAGAGGGGACACACTGCATTTGTCAAGATTGAAGACGTCGGCGATAATTCACCAATTATATTTTCTTCGTCCGAGTCTGAAGTTGCTCTAAGTAATTCCGAAACACGATACAGTCACATAAACAATTCATTTAGTTCTGATCTGGAAAAGCAAGGTTCGTTATTTAATTTACACAACCTAATTGAAACACTATATTAATAAAATCTACATTATCTTTGTGTGACACAATATTCGAAAACAAAATTCATTATCATTTCCAATATGCAATTAAAATTAAAATAATTCTGTTTATTTTTGTGGGAAATTGTGACGGCTGATATCTTTTATTTTCCAAATAAAACTATCTTTAGATGTATCGACTACGTTTTAGCGTGTTCTTAAGGTACAATTACATGTTACTAATATACTAATATTCTATTGTGAAAATATTACATATAAAATAGAAAATGCATGCATCATACATTTGCTCAAAAGTAACTATTGAAATAAAGTTTATAAACAGTGCCCGCAAAAAAGGAAACATGCCTATTACTGTTATTAAATATTTTGAAATTTTCAATATGCTTCGTTTTAGGTGACCGAATGTCGTGCAAAAGGTTCACAAAGCGGTTGTTAAACAAAAAATTTGTTCAGGTGTCTGAACTATACCAAATCCTCATGAAAACATCAGAAAATGCAACATTCCCAGACATTCCGCAGGGTGTTAAAGAAAATATGTTATTTGTTGTCAACAATGAAGGCAATGTACAACAACGTTTTGGAGGTGGTCGTAGCTTCTTTCCTGATGATTGTGGTGTATGGGACTCGTCAAGTAGTAGTACTCCGAAGACACAGTTCACAAGAGTAGCTGGAAGGCTTATCACCATTGTCTTTAAGTGTGATAGATTTTGCATTAAAAAAAACGGTACTTGGGTCCCGCTCGTACCACAACCGACTAATATTATAACTTTGCATAGGTGTTATTGTAAATTAAAACGAGACAAAGGGTACAAAAAACGAGTGTCGTGGATAGAAAACGAAAACGAAAAAATGAACAACTTCAATAGGCCTAAAGCAGTAGTTGAATACATTGGCAATTTTCCTTTTACCATTTCGTCACATGGTAATGACAGACATACACACACAGAATACGTACGTACTCATCCGAAAGTTCTACGTGATGCTGAATGTAGACTTGTCCATTCCAAACCCAGGGATACTTACGCAGATATGGTTTTTTCTAACCCCGAAAGCGCACCCAGAGATATGAAACAACTGAGAAATTTGAAATATAACCGATCAAAAAAACTCACCACAGGTAGTAGGTCTAATGTTGCCGATGATATACAAAATTTAATAACCGAATTAACAAAACATGAATTTGTAAAAAAAGTCTTTGCTGTACCTAATCAGCCTCCTTGTGTAATTCTGTACACAAACAATCAAATTAATGACTTACGAAGGTTTTGTTGTGGCAATATTTCTCAAAGTATACTAGGGATCGATAGGACTTTTAACTTGGGGGCTTGCTATTTAACGGTTACTGTTTTTAAAAACACTCTATTGCTTAAAAAAGAAGCAAATGATCATCCCATTTTTGTCGGCCCGATGCTATTACACTGGGATGGTCGGTACAGCACGTATCTTGATTTCTTTACACATTTGCGTTGTCAGCTTGACAGTGACATAAACAATTCCGAAGTTGGTATGAGTTGTAATATGGTCATAGGTTCCGACGAAGAAAAGGCAATTTTGAAAGCTTTAAACTTTTCTTTCCCCAATTCGCGACACATATTGTGCACAAGGCATATCAAGCAAAATGCATCTCGTTACTTGCTTGAAAAGCAAGGAGCAAATAATAAGTACCGACAAATAATACTAAACAAAATCTTTTCGCCGTCCGGATTACTTGGGAGTACAAACATTTCACAATTTGACAAACGTTCACTACAATTGGAAATAGATTTCCAAAAACAAGTTCCACTATTTGGAAATTATTTTAGAGATAAACTGTGCCCAACCTTAAAAGAAAAGGTTTTCAGACCCAATATTACCGACCGAGTGATTCCGGACCGTTGGACAAACAACAACTGCGAAAGCATAAATCACATTCTAAAACTATCCATTAACTGGAAACCACAAAGGCTTCCAGATTTAGTACAAATTCTACACAAAATTGCGAAATTACAATATGCAGACGCCCGGCGTGCAATTCACGGACAAGGCAATTTTTACGTTATCCCTAGATTAAAGAAATATACAGTGCCAAATTCTGTTTGGATAGGGAAATCTGAAGATGAAAAAAACAAATATGTTTTACGATTTTTGAAAATATCACTGAACAAAACAGTTGCAAAAACAACAACATCTAAAGACGGGAAATTAATTATTCCTGCAACACCACAATGTGCTAAAAAACCAGGACAAAAAAAAAGAACCAGAGTTGCAAAAACCACATCATTCAGTAAGAAATAAGAGTTGTATCAAGACTTGAAAGAATTAATGGTGAAGATTTTACTTAGGCTATTTTATATTCACACTTATTTGAAACTCATAATCTACAATAATTACACTCTTTTTATAATAATATTGTTTTGTATATGTTTTTAACTTAATATCATTTATATTAAATCAGTATATACTTGTATAATACAAAGATTTGAATGTGAAAAAAATAGTACCGTATTTATTCGAATAAATTGAATAAATGCAACCCAACCCCTCTAATTAGGGCGACAATTACACAAACTAATTTTTACTCTATTTAACACGTCGTGATGTAATTGTATTGTAGTTTTCATATTGAAGAGGTTCCGAGATATCTATTGAACCATTTTACACCAAAAAAAAAAAATAAAAAGTGCATTAAGCTTATTCAATCGGTTTCCCTAAATTTTGTCGAAGAACCCCATTATCCACGCCATCAATGTGTCAAAAGCTAGTAATTTGATTAAATGTTCTCAGTTGTGTTTTATGTCGCACATTTAATAATTCCACATCTCGTACGTTTTACTATTACTTTAACAATGAAACGTTTATTATTAAAGGTAGGCCTACCTTAGTTTCTCGTGTTATTAATTCTGTTTGCACTTATTAAATCTATCTTTTTATATTAATTATTGTTAAAGTTAAGTCGCATTTTAAATATACTTATGTATTTACTCCAGTATTTGTCACAGTGTTAAATTTTTATTATTTAATAACGCATTTACTAGATAGCATTTACAGATTATTATTGCAATTTTAAATATGTTTATATTGGTTTGTACATGGAGGTCCTCCATGGTTTGTACAGGGAGTCAACTCCCTGGTTTGTATAACACTACTTCCTAAAAACATACGTTCTCTGTCTAACAATTTTTAAAAGCAATGCAATCGTATCCGATTTAGATTGACAACTTAGCAGTTGTAAATATTCAGTTTTGCAATTAGCATTAAGTTATAAAATTTCTTTTTTCTTTTAAACTTTTGTTCGATAATTTGTATTTTTTCTCCACATAGAATATAAATCACTTTGCCTTCAACAAACATGTGTATTAAGTTTGTTCTTTTTCAAAAAAAAATTCACAAATTGATATTTTATTGAGTTTCAACCTATACCTAAAAAAACATTAGATTTCAGTATGTTTTGTGTGTTTTTTTTTACAAATTAAATTTAGGTAGATGTTGATAATACATTTGATATCTTGAATCAAGTTTGTATACCTCAAAAACATTATATTTAATGCCTTTCCTCTGGTCAAGAGACGAGATAAGCCCTTGACCAATGTTAGGACCAATCAAGGTGCTTTAAACAGTCCTGGCTTTGTTTGTATCAAACCTGTTAGTGGCGGTAATTATCGCTGTTGGTTTTTATTTTAATAAAATAAAAAATAAAAAAATAAAAAAGGAATTATGTTACAGATTTTCAGTTGTGTTCTCATGTATTATTTAAAACATGAAAAATGTTATTTATTTACTACACTATGTTATTTAAATTTAGTTTGTTGTAGTTAAACAAACATGGCTAGATGTTGATAATACATCTGATATCTTGAATCGAGTTTGTACCTCGAAAACAAAATGAAATTTAGTACTAAAAAGATGTTACAGACTTGAGTTGTGTTCTCATGTTCTCTCAATATGATTAGGCCTAAGGTTAATAAAGATTTACAAGTTAATGAAACATGTTTGTGTTTTCACTTCCTGTCATCATTTTTGTCAGACTATTATATATATATATATATTTCAACGGAGAAAAACATTCATTAACTCATTAATCAGGGGAAACAACATTACGTTTAATTGTTAAACAACTTAATCAAAATTAAGCTGTCGCTGCAAAAGACTTAAAATGAATCCTCTCTAAAACGCACACTGCTGGAATTAAGAATTTAACTTATTTAATAAATGTTTATATATTTTTCTTTTTTATTTTAACCTTGATTTTAATTTGTATTACAATACTTGTCTAGTCTAGTGGTGAATTGGGCATTACACCAGAAGGCTAGCTATACTCTTTCTTTCAAATTGATTTTTTAATGAAACAAGTACTTTGAACAAATTCATGCGTGAGCACATAGGCATCATTTTCTCTCTATTTGCATTCAAATAAATTACAGTTATTCGTTTAGTGAACAAATAAATTCAAGAATCAACATTAAAATAACGTCAAATGATATGAGTTATGAGGTTCCATTTTTCATGAATTTTACGCGCGAGAGTACCCATTTCCGGCCATCTAGCTAGGGGTGTCATGGGAGTAAATTAGCTTCGTCACAGGCCCCACCATGGTTCCAATACTTCTTATCATTTTATCAGAACTAAACTTACCCACCCACCCACAATGATCATCTCAGGCATTACAAATTTCTTAGTAGGCCTTCTAGCTGTTATATGGCCACCGAATAACAAAGTTTAATAAATAATAGACTATTTAATTAATTTTCAGTGGATTATTTGTTGGGTACTTGGGGGTATAGGCCTACTATAAAACAAAAAAACACCTCTGACGTATTTAGCTTTGCTTTTTGCTTCTCAGTTTGAAATGAACATGTCATAGGGGAAAACTTTACCTTTGCTCCCCCCCCCCCCCCACATCTCCCTATTTCAAAATCCTGGATCCGCCCCTGATTTTGGTGCCGAATACTCGTCAGATCCTGACAACCAAACCAAGGCTCACGTGTAATAACGCAGTGCTATCTACTTCAATATATCATTAATATAGAGGGCGACATAACAAAAAATTTGTTTTCGGTAATTAGATTTGTTTTAGTTTGTTTTCGGTTTGTTTTCGGTTGTTTAGGGTTGTTTCCGGTTGTTTTCGGTTGTTTTCGGTTATTTTCGGTTGTTTTCGGTTGTTTTCGGTTGTTTTCGGTTGTTTTCGGTAATTAGACTGACCCGTACATACACGTACACTACAACAGTAGTTTACCAGGATAGACTAGTCGAATACGCGGCCTCCCGTCACACAAAACACAAAAAACTATCCTAGGCCTAGTCCGAAATCAACATGGCGAATTGTGTCGGAACAAATCTTTTTCGATGTATCAATCGAATTTTGTCAGTGCCAACAGTGTCCAGAGGTAAGCATTTTGATCTCACAATATTAAATAAATCATAACTTCACGAATTATGTTGTTTTGTGTACATACTTTCTCACAACAAGCCCGCAAGAGGTGACAGACCAGCGTCGCGTAGGCTAGCCTACTACTAGGGCCTAGCCTAGCTAGGCTATAAATAGGCCTTGGCTGGCTAGCCGACCGAGCGAGACTTTGATCCACCACCGAGTCGCGAGTAACCTTTCTATGGTCCATATATATGGTAATAGGCCTAGCTCAATATGCTATAATATAGTTTTTTTTAATTTTCCAAGCCTCGTAATTGTAAAGCAGTACCGCCCTATTGATGGGGATCCAGTCAAGTCGCCCCATCGCAAAGTCGCCCCATACAAAGTCGCCCAATACAAAGTCGCCCCATCGCAAAGTCGCCCCAAAACAAAGTCGCCCCGGCACAGTCGCCCCATCTCAAAGTCGCCCCATTACAAAGTCGCCCCATCGCAAATTCGCCCCATCTCAAAGTCGCCCCAACGCAAAGTCGCCCCATCGCAAAGTCGCCCACGGTTGTAATCATATCGGTTGCGTTTGATATCGATTGCATTGTTACTTTGGTCGCGCTAAATGTTTATCCTATTATATAAATAATATGTGTTTTAATTTGTATTTTACAGGTTTTAATGGAGTGATGTGCTTTTTAAAAATCATTAAAAAAATAGTCCCTTGTTTGAAAGTTCTAAAAAGATTATCCCTGATTTATAGTTTCGAAAATGTTAATTTAATATGATTTTAAAATTAGTTATCAGAGCCACAATTACAATTTCTTCAACCTACGCGATACCAGCTCATTTTTTATATATCCGTGTAGGCATAGCCTAGGCCTAACTAATAATCTAATATAAATTTACGTAAGGGCAAAATTAGGTAAATCGCGCCTTACTTCTAGAATTTTCACTCGATGGTATATAAAGTTGGTTCGTACTTTCGGTACTGATTTTAACCGCCTGATGTAACCCTGTTTACTAATTAAATTGAGTTAGATAATTAGTTATTGACGATTAAAACGAATTTAGGTTCAACGATTTGCCCCAAATAGGGGTGTTTTCCGATCGTGGTATACACTGTCTAATGGATGTCCATCTTGAAAAATACCCGCCACAAAAATACGAGGAGGCTTCGCATTTTCCTATCTCCTCCTACGATAATTGTTTTTAATAGCTGAAAACTGGTTGAACAGTTAGAGTACAGCATCATAATGTTGAAGACAGGCCGATTTTCTTTAAAAAATACTATTTTGATAGATTTAATATACGATTATACAAATGTATTGATTTGCGATGAATGGAACATTCCAATCTCTGTTTCACAAGTGTCTATTCCCTCAGGCGTCGTAAAGGCAAGTACAGTAGTGTATACTCGAAATTCGATCCATTTTTGTTTTCAATCTGTGCTGCAGAGGTTGGATATAATTTTTTTTTAAACGAATAATGAGCTAGCGGTTTCACTCGCCGTATATTATGTACAAATCTTTATTATTGCAGTTAAACCACCCACATCATCACCTTTCCCTCACTGGCATGAGTAGCGTTGTAAAACCAGTAGAGAATAGGCCTACGGTACATCACTTGCCCTAAACGCAGAACAACTTTGGTGGGTAGGGTAGGAACCAACTTAAGTATGAATTGGCTCTAAGAAACAATTGAAAACCATAAGGCCTACTAATTAAGTTGAGTTTAGATAATTTAATATTTATTTATTGACGATTAAATCGAATTTATGATTTTCCCCGAATAGAGGTGGTTTTCACAAATTGTTTTACATTATATTATAAACATATACACGTCGTAGTGATGTATCGTTACATGTGCTGTACTATTTCAATCGACTAGGACGGTGATAGTTTCAACAAAGTATTACATCGCAATGTTTTACTGTGTTTAGTGGTATATTATTTGTAAAACATGAAAGCAATTAATATTTCGTTACTAAATGGATAAAGAATATATTTTAACATTGTTCCTCTTTGCACCCATCCTCTTCCCCATCCCTCAACCCTAATGTTACATACAAAACACAAATTAAGTTTGTTTAAATTTGACTTAAACAATTGGTCTTATTTTGTGACAAGTTTCTCTTTCGGAAGTAATAGGGTGCTAATTTTAGTTGAGTACATAAATCACAGTGTCTATTTAATCGTTCCTGTAAACGACATGTATTATTGTCCTGCGGTACGTACATTTGAAATTGCCAGTTTTTTAACGCTGAAATTATTATGTATTCGAGAACCATCTGTGGGCACGACCTAGATGGTACGCGAGCGAAGCGAGCGTGCCATCTAGTAATATAAATAATGCTTTTTTTTTGTATTTACAATTTACACACTATTTTTGCGCAATTTGAACATAGCCTAAGGCTAACAATAATTAGGCCTATAACTTATTATAATTGATTAAAAGGAAGAATCCATGTCATAATTGGCTCTGATCAAACTTTATATAATTTCCACAACATAGACTGCAAATTTGGAAGTAAATGTATAGGCCTAGGCATACTGTAACTGTATATAGGCTGTCCCCACCTCCAATTCCCTGGAGAGATACCATTTATTTAGACCTAGACCTCTATAATAATTTCAACTATTTTTATATTATTATATCCATCCCTGCGCTATGTGTAATTCAAATTATTTGGACAGAAAAATCAGAAGTGATCAACCAATAAAGAAAATTAGGCTGATATGACATTAATTTATTAAAGTAAAAATGACTTTAATTTTGAATAATATCTTTTAATAATAATCATGATTTCATATTAATTTATTATATTTTCAGTACAAATAAAGGGCATGTCTGGTGGTGCTACAAGGAAATTCTTTCCGCATGCAAGTACATACACTGATCGAAGATTTCTCCGAAGAGCGGTTAGTAGGGTCTTTAACATTGATTGTGAACTAATTGTGAGAGATAGCAGCCTTATATTTGTGTGTCCATTATCCCTGGGAGTCACTTGTATACAAACAGCTACTTCCAGATATAAAGGCACTTGTGCTACCTGTTTTTGGAATTGAACTACTAAGGCGACAGGAAAAAGGCCACACCAGAGAGGGCCAACCTCCTCCTTCCCCCCTCCTCCACCCCCACAAAGGTGACTTTCATACAGTATTATGTGACAATACCAGTAGGCAAGTATCCTGTTGTATTCCTGATTTTTTTTTTTCATTGTTAAATTGAAAAAAAATAAATACAATTTTTTTTTCTATAGATGTTCTATGCATCACTAACTGGTGTTCCCTCGCTGGCTGTAATAACTTATGTTAATGTTCTTTATGGTAAGTTTGTACCTCATACTCCAGCTCTAAATACATGTTTTCATCTCTCTTTGCATTCTCTATAATACAAATAAATTGTTTTTGATTATTGTGCAAATATGCGATATGAAATCCACCTGCATTGTATGCCATCTAATAGTGTCCTCTGCTCCCATGGTCAAAATCTGAGTGCCAAAATTTGTCCCATAATGCATCAGCTTAACAAATTGAACATACTTTTTTTTTTAGGAGAAGCAGAACTCTCTAAAATTCCAGAAGGATATGTACCAAAGCATTGGGAATACTATCCAGTAGGTTGTTGTATATTTAAAAATAATTTTTTTTTAAATATTTAAAACAAAGTGAAAAGAGATCTTGAACACTGCCCATCCATGCTGGTTCAAAACAGCTTTTTTAAAAAAGGTTTAAAATTACCAGAGGTAATATTACAAACTCCACCGATTATTATCACCTTAAATCAAATCAAATCACTTTCCCATTACCGGACACCTTTGGGCTGGTGTATATGTCTTGTTTTCTGGAAATTCTGGTATTCAGAATGTGTTTTTAATAGGGAAAATGAATTTGGGACTTTTTGAACCTCAAAATAGTCTGGTTTTTGTAGAGTCCGGTATTGACTGTATTTGTGTTTAAAAATGTTTTTTATAATTAGAACTACTGTTATGTCAAATATGAGATGTTATGAGTGAAATAAATAATTGCTGTGTTGATTGATAAAACAAATTGAAGTTTGCTAAGTATAGTACTAACTTTGTTTATTGGCATGATATTGGGACATTCATGGGCTATCCTGCATCTCTGTATTTGTCTTTTTAAATTTAAATTGTATTCTCTTGTTTCATTATTTACCTCCGCCAAGGAGGTATATGTAATCGGTAGCGTGTGTTTGTTTGTTTGTTTGTTAGCAGGATTACTCAAAAAGTAATTACAAGATCTTTACCAAAATGAATATACAGATAGATATGTGGTCAAGGACCATTCCATTAAATTTTTGGACAATTGTCCCAATTCTGGACCACTTTTTAGTATACTTTTCAGACCTGCTTGTGTTAAAAGATAGGACAGAATTTTTCAAAAGCCAGCGAGCAGTCTTAAAGTAACAAGTATACTGAAATTGCATTTTCTCGAGAACTACTTGTCCAAAAAACTTCATTTTTGTACAAGAGGCAAGAATTATAATTTGTGATTTGTAATTTTAAAACATAATTTGATTTAATGTGCACGTTTTTTTATGCCAGTAGTTTAAAAAACCTATTTTCTTTTCAAATTCACTCGTTTGATTTTTGCGTTGCTGTTCTATTGTTAGTCAACTGAAGCTATTGTTAATTGAAAGGCTTGTTACATAACCATTACCCCAAACTCGCATACACATGCTTGTAGTGAAATTAGCCTAAATCACAAACAGCATTAAGACACACACAAATATATATATATATTTTTTTTTTACCGGAGAAATCTTATGTAGGAGAATTTTACAGTAGGCGGAGGTATGCACTCTCGGAGTGGCTTTCTAGTTTGTGCATGTTTTAATGAGATGCAAATAAATAAAAATAAAAAAGTTAGCATCCACAATTTGTAAGTTATCATCCTTAATGTTTGGTGAATGTTTTTTCCTAATATATTTTGCCAAGTACAGTACTTCACTCAGTCTGTTTTTGCTCAGTTTCTGATATGTTATTTCGTTTCTATTTCAGCATCCAATTTCACGTTTCATAGCAAGATACCTGAAAGCTAGTCCACAACAAGAATATGAAAAACAAGCACATGTTATGGAATTGGAACATGCTAAATCAGTGGCGAGGTTTGTTTTTGTTTTATTTGTAAACAGCAAACAGTTTGACTGATGGCCCTTCTGATGAGGATGTGTATGATCATGTTTAATAGGATCTTGCAACCCTTAATTATTTAACAAGCAAGCCTCATAATGTAAATTTATTTTACAGTTTTTTGTTTCCAGTGCTTTCATTTCATGGAATCTTTTATCTTCTTGTCTGCTTCCTTGGCAAATATTCAAAATTGGCAGAGAAATCATATTATTGTAGTTAGCAATTCACAAAATACAAAATTTATTTCAAAAAGAATCGCCCTATTTTGTTTGCAAATATAATCTCGAAAAGAAGCCATTCAAGAGTCTTAAAAAAAAAAAGCCTGGGGGCTTCTTTTAGAGGTTTTACTGTAGACCCCAACGTTTTAAATTCAATGTAATATGCATTTATTTGATGATTATTTTAATAGCTGATTTCTATCAGTTTCAAATGGCAGTTGAATTTTTTTTTTTTTTTATTTCATACACATTCAACAGTTCATTCAATTACAGTCAATCTTTTAATAAAATCTTTACTTTTTTTTTTTAATAATCAGAAAACAAGAAAGGGAAATCAAACGACAGATGAGAAAACGTGGTGATGGTGATTACAAATTTATACCAATCAAGAACTCGCTGCAAGTGCTTTCAAATAATGATTAGATCGTGTGTCAAGTTGCGGTTCTTGTTTAATCATAGGCAAATTAGATTTACTTGATACTTTCATTTTCATTCAGAATTTGCAATGATAATTCAGTGGACAGTATAGTATTGCCGTATTTTGCATGCTAAACGAAACCAACATAATTGTTACAACATACCATGTTGTCAGTAATGGTTATATTTGAGTTTTTTTCTTCAGATTTTAATCATTTGTTCGTTCGTTATGTTAATTGATTGTTTTCATATGTTTGGACTGGCAATTTTTACTGAATTTTGTCCAGTTGACAACATTGGATTTTGTTATCACGCATTTTAACCTTTTTGGGTGCACACTCATTGCGAAAACAATTTTACTGAGACAAAAAATTCAAACAATTGATGTAGGTACTATGTTTTCACAACCCCAAACCAAGTTTCCTTTTGGAAGGTAACATCAAATTGTGTTGTGATGGGTTTTACTATTGTGTAGTATCTTTGTCCAGCAGTTGGCAACTATGATGTGTTATTGATTCTTATAGAACTTGTTTTATACCATCTCACAAATGTATTAAAGCACCACCAATTCCATACAAGACAAATATTTCCACGAAATTTTTTGGTAATTGTTTACCATTTATTAACATTTAATCTGGCATGGAATTATCTTGGAATTTTTATTTACTCCTTAATGATCAAACATAAACATTTTCTAAAAAGAAAATTTAATTACTGTACCTTGTAGACTGTTTAAACTGTCGAAAACTTGTAACAAAACAACTGATAATGTGCATTAAACAATTAAAGTAGCAAGTAAATTTTATTTGGCCTTATATTGTAGATAATGATAAATAAATTTCTGAAAATTGAGTGTGTTTCATTAAGTGTGGTGTACACAAGTGTGGTGTACACAAGTGTGGTGTACACAAGTGTGGTGTACACAAGTGTGGTGTACACAAGTGTGGTGTACACAAGTGTGGTGTACACAAGTGTGGTGTACACAAGTGTGGTGTACACAAGTGTGGTGTACACAAGTGTGGTGTACACAAGTGTGGTGTACACAAGTGTGGTGTACACAAGTGTGGTGTACACAAGTGTGGTGTACACAAGTGTGGTGTACACAAGTGTGGTGTACACAAGTGTGGTGTACACAAGTGTGGTGTACACAAGTGTGGTGTACACAAGTGTGGTGTACACAAGTGTGGTGTACACAAGTGTGGTGTACACAAGTGTGGTGTACACAAGTGTGGTGTACACAAGTGTGGTGTACACAAGTGTGGTGTACACAAGTGTGGTGTACACAAGTGTGGTGTACACAAGTGTGGTGTACACAAGTGTGGTGTACACAAGTGTGGTGTACACAAGTGTGGTGTACACAAGTGTGGTGTACACAAGTGTGGTGTACACAAGTGTGGTGTACACAAGTGTGGTGTACACAAGTGTGGTGTACACAAGTGTGGTGTACACAAGTGTGGTGTACACAAGTGTGGTGTACACAAGTGTGGTGTACACAAGTGTGGTGTACACAAGTGTGGTGTACACAAGTGTGGTGTACACAAGTGTGGTGTACACAAGTGTGGTGTACACAAGTGTGGTGTACACAAGTGTGGTGTACACAAGTGTGGTGTACACAAGTGTGGTGTACACAAGTGTGGTGTACACAAGTGTGGTGTACACAAGTGTGGTGTACACAAGTGTGGTGTACACAAGTGTGGTGTACACAAGTGTGGTGTACACAAGTGTGGTGTACACAAGTGTGGTGTACACAAGTGTGGTGTACACAAGTGTGGTGTACACAAGTGTGGTGTACACAAGTGTGGTGTACACAAGTGTGGTGTACACAAGTGTGGTGTACACAAGTGTGGTGTACACAAGTGTGGTGTACACAAGTGTGGTGTACACAAGTGTGGTGTACACAAGTGTGGTGTACACAAGTGTGGTGTACACAAGTGTGGTGTACACAAGTGTGGTGTACACAAGTGTGGTGTACACAAGGGTTCTAGGTTAAGCTAACTGTCTCAAATTATCATTTTTCTCTGGATGGACAAATAATAGTGTACACTCCCAGTGCCATTGAGTAAAATCTCTACAGTAGAACATTTATTAAAGGCAGGCACCTTAGGGACCAAGGTGTCCTTGTAATAGGTGTTTCGCTTCTGGGCTGTAGTGATAAAAAATATATTGCCTCTTTTTTCTGTGTAATGAGAAAGTGTCCTATGAAAAATCTTTGCATCACCCAATCAGATGGAACCTTTTTCTTGCATAGAAATAGTCTTTTCCTAACAGAAATGATAGCTTAGATAGTATCTCTTTCTACTGTATGCCCCAGCTTGTGTTGAAATGGTTTTAATAGTTACAATTCTAGAATAAAAAATGTAAAAAGAAAAATAAAGACATTTTTTTTGTGCAGCCCAGTACATAATGTGAACAATTTTATGTTTTCATTATCATCATCCTAAAGAATGTAAAGAGTATGCATTGCCTTAACTTATACTATAGTTCTATAGCCACTAATTATGCATCAAATGGCCTTTTTTTAAGCATAATTAACAAATTGACACATTATATTACTATTCGAAATACAAAGCAACCAATCTATAATCATTTTTTTATGGTAAATAAAGTAGGAAAATCAGCCTGAGTACATTGTCCCCAGAAATATAAATTCATCCGCAAAATTGCTGGAACTACTTACACTATTAGGACGCCATCTTAAGTCATCGCGAAGGACGCTAAAAAACTTGATGAGAGAAACAACAGAGAGTCGACAGTGGAGGTGACAATCTGCGAGGGGAACCCATCGACTATTGTCTCGGCTTAGGTTTCTTACACATCATTAAAAGCGTATTAATCTGGTATTATTGTTTGTATAAACAAATATTACACGCAAATGAAATAATTACAGACAATCGGATTGTTTCAGGTAGTTTTATACAGATCTGTTTTGTTTACATCGACAACCAACTTCATTTATTTTTATTTCTAGCAGGCCTGGGTGGGCTAGCCTCTAGGCCTAACTAAAAGCTAGGCATAGGCCTAGGCCCTGTTATACTAGGCCTAGTAGCAGCCTGCTTAGGCTACCTCTAGCCTAGCGCATATCAAGTAGGTAGGTAGGCCACGCCTCCTTGTCACACAGATCTTGAATAGCAAATTAAAAAGGGGCTGAGGTGAAATCCTCCAGAGTCCAGAAAGTAAACGGCTTGCTTGATTGAAATGGACTGCCCAAAAACATCTAGGTAGGGCTAGCCTAGGCCCTACTAGTTCCTGCCAAGGCTTACAGTATACTGGAAGTAGCTAGCTGGGGGCGGATTAGGCCTAATCATAATTTGCCTAGCTAGGCCTAGGCTGGTACAAAAAAAGTGTACAATGAATGGAAATATTGTATAACAAAAACACTAATTATGAGAAGTAACATACACACACTGCAATTGTTTTCTTTCTATTTTGAATTACTGTAGATTTGTACACAAGACCGTATAATAGATTACCAGAGTGTGAGTGCAGAATTAAGAATAGAGATGGCACCAATAGCAGACGATATTCTGAAGGGATTTTCACTGTATCCTTTTTAATGTTGCAACGCAAAATGATAGGACACACAGCAAAACATAATAAGCACTTCTTTATTAAATGCTGACAAACTATGTTAACCAACTGCATTTGAGCACTATGTTGTGACCTCTACTTCAGTGACTTGGTATTAGATTACCAACCAACGTTGGACTTTTCAGATGGTTAAACTAACTTTTTTTTTGGCAAATTTCACTCTTTTACTAAATCCTTGTATGTTGTTCATGAACCACTAACTGTAAGTTGGCATGCCCCTAAATGTGCTCTCCACTTAAAAAAACAGAGAAATAAAGGGTCAAATTCAACCAGAAACCCATTGCTTTTTAGACAATTGATTTCCAGGTTAAATAGTTTTTTTTTAGTTTAAGTACATGATATTAAAATGGCCTATTCAATAACCAAAATGTTTATTAGAGACATTATGTCTTTAAGATACTACTGATGTCTTATTGTGGTTCTTCATAAAATAGTAAATCATTTTGATGAGTGAGTTGGTACAAATAATTTTATGAGGTGAATAATGAAATTCTATTGCATATTTTACCGAATGAAATTATTTTTACCATCGCACGAATTTAAAAACATTCATTATTAAGTGTTTCAGATGAGCTTTTAGAGATTTTTTTTTTCCAATCATGATGTATAATTGCAAGATCATAAAAAACCTTAACTCATTTCAAATAGTAATTGGATGAACCTTCGAGATGCTGACACAGGAAAAGTACTTTGGCAAGGAAATGAAGACTTGTAAGTTAATGATTTTAATGGTGTGTGAAAGTCCACATTTTGTGTAGGCCGCCCTCTACACAACTTCTAATTTCAATGTTACTATTTTGGTTGCTGAACTGTTCTTAATCTTCTCATGTTTGCAGGATATAAAGCCTTGTCTACACTATCAAACTTTATGTGACAAAATAATGTGATGTGCTTATACTGTACAGTATATGGACATGATGATATCACTACCATATTTGGGCATATCACTGCCATATTTGGGCACATCACATTTTATTGTCGAACTAGTTTAATGATAGAGTAAATAAATGCTTTAGAATTTGTCGCCTGAACTGTTCTTATTCTTCTCATTGTTGCAGGATGTAATGATTTTTTTCTATAGTCTACAGTAGTTTAAATATAAATTTTAATAGATTAAAGTATTAAGCCATATACATTAATACCAGATTTCATTTTTTCAAGCCTCATTCTTTTTTTGAACTGCTGTGTATTTATATTTTAAAGATTAATCCTTTCTCATCAAATAGTTTTTTTGCTAGTTTTAGAAAAAATGGGCCAATATGTCGAGACAGATACTAGATGTTTGGGCTGCCATTAGATGCCTAATGGGACCCCAGCTCTATATACAGCACTCGATATTCCCAGATGCTGATCCCATCCAAGCTCTAACCATGGCCTAACATTGTTTAAATTTGGTGATCTGATGAGACACAGTGTTTGTTTATATTTAGATCTGTACCAGAAAAAGAACATGAAGCAAGAGTGCCTAAGAAACTATTGAGGTGCCGTGCAGTATCACGAGAGATCAACTTCTCATCCAAAGAGCAAATGCAAAAGTTTAGACTTGAACAGAAAGTTTTATTTAAAGGAAAGTGTCTAGAAGGTATGAAAATCCTGTTTACCGCTGGGCGATTTTATTGTCTTTGAATCTAAATAATATATAAATAATTATATATCCAGGATTTATGGAGTGTGTAATGTTACAAAAAAAGAAAGAAAAGGCTCCGAAGTAATGGGATACTCCATCGTCGCTATCCAGGGTTTTGTGAGGATGTGTAGCGCATTGTGTTGGATGTTGAACTACTGATCTTGAGATCGAGGTTCGAATCCAACTCGCGCTGCATTGCTTGTATCCTTAGGCAAGATTTTTTTACGTTTGCCTCTCTATACCCAGGTGTATAAATGTGTACCTGGTTAGATCAAGACACAACTTGGCTACAGGTGCTAAGCTACAGTATATAAATCCAGGATATTATTATTTGTCTAAATGTAACCCTGCATGGTTAGTACCAGTTTACGCTCATGCATATTTATATTTCCGCCCTCCATCACACTTTCTCCAACAAATTTAGTTTTTTCTTTCAGTAAAATTATTAGTCTAAACTGTTTCTACTTTTTGCAAAGCAAATCAATTTTCAGTAAATCAGACATATATTCATCACCATAGACATTATAAGTTTAAAATGAAAATTAATTAAATTAATCAACTCCAATTCATAAAACAGTCAATCCTTCAACTCATGACATATTTTCCTCATTCAACAGTCTTTTTTTGTATAATAACCATCGGGTTTCAAATGGATAGCATGAACAACAACTGAAATGTTTAACTTTCAATATTATATTATATACCTTATTATTCATAGAATGGTATTTTGATTTTGGATTTGTGATACCATCATCAACAAATACGTGGCAGTCGTTGATCGAAGCAGCTCCTGAATCGCAAATGATGCCCGCTAGTGTTTTAAGGTACTTTTTTTCTACTTTAGACTAGAGCTAAGGCCATAGCGGGAAATGTAGATGTAGAAATAAGAAAGAAAAACAATCTTTCTGAACAATACAGTGTGGGTGTATAGGCATTGTTCAGAATAGCCTCAGCTGATCAGTTGATAAACAGCTGCAGAAAGGAGTCAGGGTTGGAACTCTTTCATCTGTGAGGTGGGGTGAATTTACACACACTGTCATACAGTATGTCAAAATACAATATGTATATAATTCCATCGAATAAACGGTGGTAGTCACTGAACTGTGATATACCATCGCTTTCCTTTGGTCCACGGGTCCTATTGTGTGTGTTGCAACTGGCGGGTTGGAATACATGTTCAACATGTCTTATGTGCACATTTAAGAACGCAGAACACTCTGCCAATTTCACCACCAAAATGACCCAACCAGAAACAAGCTCTGTCTACACTACAAAAATGTATGGGACAAAAAATGATGTGCTCATATATGGACATGATGATGTCATATTTGTTTGATAATGTAGACAGAGCTTAATGATAGTGGGTTATTCTTGGTGTAACACCAAAATAATACCATTAGAATCATTTAGTTTATAATATAGCAGTTATTTTGCCATTTACAAAAACACAAAACAAGCACATAGTTACCAACCGTCTCACATCGTGCGGGACGATCCCGCATTCCAAAGTGATTTTTACTGAAACAGGCATTTTGAACAAACACATGCGGGACCACACATTTGTCACGCATTTAGCAGAAGCTATCACTATTTTAGAGGGAAATGTATTCAAATGAATTGGTTTATTTTAAAAGTATAAAACAGTTATGCGAATCATCATCAGGCATCCTTCACTCAAAATTGACTATGGAGACAACATTTGAGAGAATTAGAGGCTGATCTAGATTTTTTTTTGAGATACCACTCTTCATTTTCCATATGAATTCTTTCTTCGCTGTGTACAAGTCCTGCCTGAATATAGTCTTTCCACGCTTTTCGTTCATCAGCCTTTTTAGGTGTTAACATCGATGTCCATGGCCTTCAAGTCGAAGAATCGGTCGATAGCAGGCACGTGTTAGTGGACTGACAAAACAAAGTGACATGATGTATTGTTATGTGCATTAATAAAAGGAGAAACCCCAGAATTTTCTTGCCATTAGTTGGTGGATCAGTTCAATTTTTACACTCCGAAAAAAGCAATTTAAATTAAATAAATTCAAGAATCAGCATGAAAATAAATGTGAATGATAACAACAAAGACTTAAGAAACAAAAGAGTAACAATACAATCTAATATAAATAATAATAATATATTTGCATCGTTTACCATACCAGAAGTACCTTATTATCGGGGACTTTTTTAAATGCAAAAAAATGATCGATTTTGCTGATTCCTAGTGCGCTAATTAGAGGTGCCATTTATCTTCTTGTGAGAGTACCATTTCCGGCCATCTAGGGGTACCAGTGAACTAAGTTTGTTTCGCCACAAGCCCCATCATGGAGAGAGGGAGTGGTGCTGTGGCTCAAATACTCAATACCTCCCCCTCCCCAAAAAAACCCCCTAAAAAATTGTGTAGTCTTGTCATGCATTTCTCTCAGGTTAGCAAGTATGAGGCGTATACTCATTTAATCGATTGGAATGTTGAAACAGAATAACAGTGATAATTTCAGTAAAAGTTAGATTTAATAATACAGTACAATAAGTACACATATTTGGTAAGACTTGTGGAGTGGAGCTGTGGCTTGGTGGTTATGATGCTTGGCTACCAATCTAAGGGTCCTGGGTTCGAGTCCTGTCATATGTCAGGGTTTTTTTCTCATGACAATTTACACTTCCACTCCCAAAGACTTAATATTAAGTCTTTGTTTATGTAGAGCATCTTGTGTATATGTTTGTCTTATATGTTCTAGTGCAGTATAAGGAGAGCCATCTCGATAGTACTTTGCACTCATGGCAATCCTCAGGGTGCTGCACCGCTGTATTGTCATGTATTGTATATGTTGTGCCTGAAAATTGAATAAAACATAAAACAAGACTTGTGCATTTTGTTTGTTTAGCCTTGAAGTCAACAATATGCATGCTCTTATCATAAGTAACAAAGTAAAAGTCATTTAACCAAGATAATAGACTTTTTGTTGTTGCTATTTTTAGTATTTGATTCTTTGATGTGGTTAGATCCAAAAGATTAGTTTCAAAAAGTCAAAATAATAAAAAAAATTCATCTTATATTTTTTATGCTCAGCAGACTGGAATGATTTTTACTTTATATTTAACCAACATGTAAATTCAATCAAAATAACACTTTTAATTGTGTTAAACTGTTGCTTGACCCAGTTCAGACAAATGTCAAATTGCTGAAGATTCACCTCTACATATAGTGGGCCATGGTAATTTTCTTAATGGCAGTAAGAATACCTAATTGCTGTACTGTGGAACACTTAACTCTGAAATGTGTGACATTTTTCTTTTTTAATATTGTGGAAGTTTGTTTTTCGGTTTTTTTTTTTCAAAAAAAATTGCTTATTTTCCCATGACATTTTTCATCCTTATAATTATCCGGAATTATTTCTATATTTGGAGAACAGTGAACATCTTTGATTTCTTAAACAAAAATGTGTTTGTTTAAACCACATAGGTCCACAAGTTTAATTTATTTCGTTTGATCCATGGACCCACAGCAGCCAGCAGTACAGCTCTTACATAGGGACAAGGCAATGAGATTAAAGCATCAAAGCTCAAACCCTTGCTATTCTAATTTGCTTATTACACCATAACACTCTGGTCTATACAGCATCCAATGCGGTATTTCCCATCCAATTCAACTGACCCAATGTTGCTTAACTTCAGTGATCTGATGAGATTGAGAACCAGTGTTCAAATGCAGTATAGCTGTGAATGAAATTCGTTAAATATCTGGTTGTTGTTTATTACTGTACAACATGCATATCTTTTTGCAATCAATTTTTAATGGGACTTGAGTTAAATGATTTTAATTGGGGTTGAGGTATGAAAATAATTAGCTGATTGTTGTTTTTTTATTTTTTTTTATTTAGGTTTTAACTTTTATGACATAATATTACTAAATTCAATATCGATAATTCTTACACCTGAATACAGTATACATATTTAATTTGCAAGGACGGAGGGTGAAATCACGCCGTGTGTATCCACATAATATTTTTTATACAAACATTAATTTACAGTATATTGCGACAAATTTACTGTTAAAATACCAATATTGTACTACTAGTCAACTACAGTTAAACATGATTGCTAATCCTTTCTCAAGAAGGTTCAACTGTATTTCTGTGGGAAGTGTACAAAATAAAGATAAAAGTAAGCACCTTAGCCAGTGTCCTTGAGAAAAATGGACAATAAATAGTATTGCCATAACTGCTCACCACTTTACTATTATTAAATATATTTAAGCGTGGTAAGATGGATGTACTAGTATTTGTAATAATTCTATCATTTTCTGAGATAAAAAAGAAACTTAATTGTTAGATTTTTAATGTGGCACATAAAATAATAGAAAACTTCATCGGATTTAATATGGTGGTGAGGGATGTACAGTAGTAGCCCAAGCTTAAAGAAGGAGACTATTCTTACAATTTTTTGACTAATTTAAGGTCATATATACTGCATTTTATTTAAAAATAAATACTATATGGACCTATTGACATGTTTCATCTTCTGTAATGGTTAAAAATTGAGTTTGATATTAATAATTTAAATGGCCCCCTATAAACACCAGCATGCATTGCGCGCGGATTGATATTTTCGTTTTGCGTCTGTTATGCACCCACTTTTGGTGCGATAGTGTCGATAGTGAAGAGAAAATAATTGTAGTGTCTTTAAGGATATATGGATATATCTACTGAAGTAGAGACTTTTTACTATTTTAGCATAGATTAGCTTTGAACAACACACACAGATAAAAAAGGAGATAACTAGAGGGTACTCCGAGAGTACAAACCTCAGCCTACGGTAAAATTCCCCTACATAAAATGTCCCCGGAAAATATATATATTTTTTTTTTTTTAATTATTTCTAAGTGTAAATAGGCTAACTGCACACTACAAAGTTGTGGATGAGAGTTTGGTGTAATGGTTATGTATCCAGCCTCTCACAGTTGAGATTGCTGGTTCAAGCCCTGCTGAGGTCTTTTTTTTTTTTATTATTTTTTTTTTTTTTTTGGACCTTGATCTTTGACCCTGACCCTTCAAAATTTAACCACAATTATATGATGAGTCATTGATCATTGTGGCTAAGTTTGGTGAGAATCGGATAAAAACTGTGGTTTCTAGGCAGTAATTTAGTTATAGTTTTTTGTTAGTTGTGACCTTGACCTATGACCTTTTCTCCTCAAATTCGAACTCGTCCGAGTTTTTGGGGGCATAGATCATTGTGGCCAAATTTGGTGAGAATCGGATAAAAACTGTGGCCTCCAGGCTGTTCACAGACACACACACAAACATACAGGGGTGAAAACATAACCTCCTTGGTGGAGGTAATAAGCCAATATTTATTTGTGTATACGTTATTGGATACATCCTTTTTAATATGCTTCTCTTTCTGTTTTTTTCAGTGGCAATGTTGTGATAGAAACCAAATTCTTTGATGATAATTTGCTGGTCAGTATGTCTAAAGTCCGGATATATTACGTATGAAGATGTGAACATCCCCCCCCCCCTCCCCACTCACAAGCAATCCTTTCACAGTAGAACCTTTTGCATATATACAGTACTGTACTTTATTTTATAGGCAAATTTATTATGATAATCATACTTGACTTGACTTGTACTTGAGTACAGTAATTAGGCTAATAAATTGCGGATCTCACTTTTTCAATTTGTCAAATTTCGGCTAAATACAAAAAAAAAACAGATATATCAAAGGCAAATAAAAAGGTGCTATACACCTATGCTAATTGGTCAAAATATAAAAGGACATTAACATTATACTTAACCAAAAGAAAGAAAAACATTATTATAAGATAAACACATTTTCTCTTTTCTAATAATTATTACAATGCATTTATTGTTTCAAAATGATTAATAATAGTGTTTGTATAATTTCTCAGAGCCATAAATTTTATTAATTATCAAATAAATTTGTCAAATATTCGTCTGCTATTATGTAGTGCATTAATCTTGGTTCCCACTATGACGTAATTGCAAGTCATTTGACCAATCACAAGCGACAGATCATTTGAACTGTTGCTTTTGATTGGTCAACTCACTTTATAAGTGGCAACCATGCCTTAAGATAAATAATAATAATAATAACCATGCCATAGATTTATTTTCATTTGTATACTGCCAATAATAGAATTTTATTTTTAATAACCCGTTTGCAGATGTCCTTGGCAGTAAGTGCTTTCTCCTCTGCCTCAGGTAGCCTGATGAACCTCTGGGAGTGGGGGTAACCATCACCTCTGACCTGTACTGCTTAATTCACCTCGGAAAGTTTTTAGGTGTATTCGACTGGCTCATAAACTAATCGCTAAAGATCTATTCACACTACTCCTATTGAATAGACACAGCGAGGAGTTAGATATTCTCAAAGTAAACCAGTCGGATAAGCCTATTATATATACAATTGCAGTCACAGAATTCTAGAGTAATTCTTGTATATCATACAGACTTTTCTTTTTGGAAAGTATCAGTATAACAGTTTTATGCATCCCAAAACACTGTATTTGTGTAATATGATTATGTCATCATATGTCAAAGTCATTGTGTTTGTTGCACATAGATTTTTAAAACAAAAATCATAGTTTTAGGAAAATTCACTGCGTGAAATAACTGTGATAATATAATATAAAAATGATATGAAAAACACTTTTAATACAACACATGATTATTGTGTGCGTTGTTTGTGTTTAGGTCAGCTGTTTTCAATTTTAGTGTCACAGTTAATTAGCTACTTGATCTAGTTTGCACTTGAACCTTTGTTTTACAAAATATGAAGTTATAATTAAACTGTCAGCGCCTAATTTCCATGAATTATTTTCTCTTATTCTGTTACTATCTCTCCCTTGGTTCAATTATTTAATCCCTTTTGTATGTTGTCAGAAACATCTGAATTGGCAATTACCAAATTTAATCAGAGGTCACTATACAAACGTCACAAATATTTGACCTGTTGTCATGTTTGGTTTTCTTCAAATCATATCCCACAGTTTGCATAAATCTTAAGGATTACCTCATATTTTTTTTAGTAATGTAGATATATATTCTAAGTGTTAATGCCATGTGGTGCCAAGCGTTCAACCATACTACAGTAGGCTCCTTGGTAAAGAAAGTGTACTTAATATACCAGGCAATATTTATTGGAAAAACTGTGGTTACCATGGGATATGGGATAATAATGTAGTTACCGCCAAAGTTAACTTGGTACAACTGTGTTTACCATACTTTTTTTGGTACAGGTATAACTGTGTTTGCATCACCATCATGATATAACTGTGGTTGCCATCACAATCATGGTATAACTGTTGTTGCCATCACAATCATGATATAACTGTGGTTGCCATCACAATCATGGTATAACTGTGGTTGCCATCACAATCATGGTATAACTGTGGTTGCCATCACCATCATGGTATAACTGTGGTTTCCATCACAATCATGGTAAAAATGTGGTTTCCATCACAATCATGATATACCTGTGGTTTCCATGACAATCATGGTATAACTGTGGTTTCCATCACAATCATGATATACCTGTGGTTTCCATCACCATCATGGTATAACTGTGGTTTCCATCACCATCATGGTATAACTGTGGTTTCCATCACAATCATGGTAAAAATGTGGTTTCCATCACAATCATGATATACCTGTGGTTTCCATGACAATCATGGTATAACTGTGGTTTCCATCACAATCATGATATACCTGTGGTTTCCATGACAATCATGGTATAACTGTGGTTGCCATCACAATCATGATATAACTGTGGTTGCCATCACAATCATGGTATAACTATGTTTGCATCACAATCATGATATAACTGTGGTTGCCATCACAATTATGGTATAACTGTGGTTTCCATGACAATCATGGTATAACTGTGGTTGCCATCACAATCATGATATAACTGTGGTTGCCATCACAATCATGGTATAACTATGTTTGCATCACAATCATGGTATAACTGTGGTTGCCATCACAATCATGATATAACTGTGGTTGCCATCACAATCATGGTATAACTATGTTTGCATCACAATCATGATATAACTGTGGTTGCCATCAAAATTATGGTATAACTATGTTTCCATCACAATCCTGATATAACTGTGGTTTCCATCACAATCATGATATAACTGTGGTTGCCATCACAATCATGGTATAACTATGTTTCCATCACAATCATGGTATAACTGTGGTTGCCATCACAATTATGGTATAACTGTGGTTTCCATCACAATCATGGTATAACTGTGGTTGCATTCACAATCATGGTATAACTGTGGTTTCCATCACAATCATGGTAAAACTGTGGTTTCCATCACAATCATGGTATAACTGTGGTTGCCATCACAATCATGGTATAACTGTGGTTGCCATCACAATCATGGTAAAACTGTGGTTTCCATCACAATCATGGTATAACTGTGGTTTCCATCACAATCATGGTAAAAATGTGGTTTCCATCACAATCATGGTATAACTGTGGTTTCCATCACAATCATGGTATAACTGTGGTTGCCATCACAATCATGGTATAACTGTGGTTTCCATCACAATCATGGTATAACTGTGGTTTCCATCACAATCATGATATAACTGTGGTTGCCATCACAATCATGATATAACTGTGGTTGCCATCACAATCATGATATAACTGTGGTTTCCATCACAATCATGATATAACTGTGGTTTCCATCACAATCATGATATAACTGTGTTTGCATCACCATCATGATATAACTGTGTTTGCATCACCATCATGATATAACTGGTTGCCATCACAATCATGGTATAACTGTGGTTGCCATCACAATCATGATATAACTGTGGTTTCCATCACAATCATGGTAAAACTGTGGTTTCCATCACAATCATGATATAACTGTGGTTTCCATCACAATCATGGTATAACTGGTTTCCATCACAATCATGATATAACTGTGGTTGCCATCACAATCATGATATAACTGTGGTTGCCATCACAATCATGATATAACTGTGGTTTCCATCACAATCATGATATAACTGGTTGCCATCACAATCATGGTATAACTGTGGTTGCCATCACAATCATGATATAACTGTGGTTTCCATCACAATCATGGTATAACTGTGGTTGCCATCACAATCATGGTATAACTGTGGTTTCCATGACAATCATGGTAAAACTGTGGTTTCCATCACAATCATGGTATAACTGTGGTTGCCATCACAATTATGGTATAACTGTGGTTGCCATCACAATCATGATATAACTGTTGTTTCCATCACAATCATGATATAACTGTGGTTGCCATCACAATCATGATATAACTGGTTGCCATCACAATCATGGTATAACTGTGGTTGCCATCACAATCATGATATAACTGTGGTTGCCATCACAATCATGATATAACTGTGGTTTCCATCACAATCATGGTAAAACTGTGGTTGCCATCACAATCATGATATAACTGTGATTTCCATCACAATCATGGTATAACTTTGGTTGTCAGCACGACCATGGTACAACAATATTGATTGGTTAAAATGGTTGTTAACCTTATTTTCATCCAGGTAAAACTCTGGTTAGGCATGCGTAGAAACTCGGGAACAATCCTTTTTTACAAATTCTAATTTATTTTTTTTAGTCATAATGTCCGATATGGACAGCCAAATGATTTAATTAATTAATTCTATTAGCATTTAACTTTATCATACCATCCATGATTATTATGATATTTAAAATTATAATCTTAACAATTTACCTTGATACAATTGCAATATATTTTTATTATTATTATAGCAAGTTAATTTTTTTATATATGTTCATAATTTTTAATAAATTCGTTTATTTTATTTTGAATGATACCATAATGAGTTTGAAAGATCAATGGGTTTTTCTTTTTAAAATTATGATAGTGTATACTAGAAATGATAATATATAGTTCTAATAACGGAACGTGGACAAATTATTGTAAATGTAGCTTAAGTTGTGTTCCCACTGGACACAGTGCAAGTAATTTTACCAATCACGACGCAATGTTTAAATTTGTAGTAACGTGATTAGTCGAATTACCCACCACGCAACACAAGGAACTAAGCCGCAACGCAGGCGAATTATCTGAGTATGTGCTTGCGTCGCAGCGTACGTCCTTAATCTTGGTTCCCTCTAGGACGCACCGCAAGGATATTTATGTAAAATTGCATTTTATAAATGCAAGCGTGTTGACCAATGACCATCGCTTGTGATTGGTCAACTCACTTACGTTGCGTTACGTCTCTAAAGCTTGGTTCCCACTAGAACGTAACGCAAGGACGTAAACGCAACGCAAGCGTTTTAACCAATGAGTTATAGACAGTTAGCAATCACAAGCGAATAAGCCATCGCTTGTGATTGGTCAATTCACTTGCGTTGCGTTACGTCCTTGCGTTGCGTCGCTAGTGGGAACCACGCTTTAATGAGAAACAAGCTTATGGCAGTGACGTATCAGGTCCGTTTTTTTTTTCAATATGAAATAAGTGTTGATGTGCCATAGTTTCTCACATCCATTAATATTCTATTTTTATGGTGGATGTGGTCTCACCATCCCTTCCTACCTTTTCCTACAAATCGTGGATAAGCCACTACTCTATACTTAGTCATTATGCTAACGTACTTGTGTACAATGAACTCGTTTTTTTTTCCTTCTAATTTACATGTTTTTAAGGTAATGCTAATTAAATTGATACATGTTTTGAGTTAATTTATGAATTTCTTTTAATCTATATGTAGCTTAATCTTAGAGTAACACAGTTGTGTATATTTTATTATTTCTGTCTGTTTTCTGTAATGATGATACTTTGTAATTAAAAGAACATACTATGTGTGGACAATGTAAACGATTTTCATTTTTTTTGTGATTGTATTTTCAAACAAACTAGTTTTTGCGAAGTGGTATAGCGTACTAGGCATACCTATAATTGTTTTCCATAAAAATGAGATAGTGATTGTTTTTACCCATGTTATCATAATTAACTTTAATAAAACGCACATTTAAGACAAGAAATGATCTGGTTTAATGTTTTTAAAGATATATATTATACGGTATGCATTATTTTTACAAAACGTCAACAATTGCAGGTCTAGTGTCTTTAACACAAACATCGAGAGAAAAAGAGTACAGTAACTCCAGTCCGATTATGCATTGCGAACGTGCATCAACGTGTGTTTTGCAAGTATGACGTCAGAGCTCCGTTATGCTTCATGAATATTCATTATATATGCACGCCCTCTATAGTTTCTGCCTTAACCTAATAGAAAAAAAAATGATCTGGTTTAATGTTTTTAAAGATATATATTATATGCATTATTTTTACAAAACGTCAACAATTGCAGGTCTAGTGTCTTTAACACAAACATCGAGAGAAAAAGAGTACAGTAACTCCAGTCCGATTATGCACTGCGAACGTGCATCAACGTGTGTTTTGCAAGTATGACGTCAGAGCTCCGTTATGCTTCAAGAATTTTCATTATATATGCACGCCCTCTATAGTTTCTGCCTTAACCTAATATAAAAAAAAATAAAGCACCGCTTTAGCATATCTTGGAATTCTTTATACAGGTATTAGAAATTAATTATGAATGAGTTCCTTAACCTCATGGAAAAAAAATAATGCCCCGGGCCGCGATTTTTTTTTTCGTACATAAGTTGGGGACCCCCTCATGAAACGTCACAAAATAAACATGAATTATTCATCAATTAAATTGCGTATTGCGGTACGATTCTAGGCCTATCTCCGCTGTTGTTGCGGCGTGTGATTTCATAGAAGAATAGCTGCGTTTTGTGTGGATTGTCGAAATAATCGGCCTTTAGTTTATGGTGTTTTTAATATAATTTATTACTAATAAATTACGTGTTAAAATTATAGTTTCTATTAATTTTTTAATTTCTTTTTATTTTTAAATGCGCCTTGAGCACTCTGGAGTGGTATGTGCGCTATCAAAATCTTATTATTATTATTATTATTATCATTATAATACTATTAGGCCTAATTATTTGTCTCTATACCCATGTCTATTCTAGTAGTAGCTGTGTGGGTGTTCAAATCAAATTAGTTTTAACTATTTTTTAGCCCTTCCCTTGATATAATTATTTTTATTTGTATATTATTACAATGTTTATAATTTATATTTATGGGTAAATAAAGAAATAAAGAAAGAAAGAAATGTTGGGGTATTTTGAGCGCCCCTCCCTAGAGTTGGTACAGGGGCGGGAACTTAAGAACGGCCGTTTGATGGTCTCTGGACCCTACTTGACATATTCTATGCCTCAGACCTTTTGTACTCGCAATGCTAAACAAATCTTCATGGGCTCCCGGACTAACAGCTTTTAGATAAAGTCAATAAAATAAGTGTCAAAATAATAAAGTCAATATAATAAAGTCCTTTAACTGTTCTTTATTTTCAAAAGAGGTAACAAGTTCAAGTTGTTTTTTCCCTAGTAGTCTACGGGTTATTGTCAACATGACAATGATTTGCTGGCACTTACGACCTACATTGTTTCGTTTTTCCTGGTTTACTCTGTAACTGTGAAAAAACCATGTATTAAAAAACCGTATAGTTCATTGATCGTAGGTCCCTTTGTTAGCTACGCTCGCGATTATGTAATTTGTATAGAATCATTATTTTTTTTTTTAATATGACCACTTTTGGGGAATGTTAAAATTAGTTGCTTTGATATTCCATAAGGAAATTGTTACTACATTACTGTATCCTAATTAAAGATGATGACGTAATTTTAATTTAATTTAAAAACCAATTTAACCATCATAAAGTCATGAGATCATAATGATCACCTCATTATATCCTGCATAACAATATAAATAGTGGTACATTAACCATAATATTTAGTTAGTCCTATTACGAATACTGACATAGCTAAATTAAATGCTGTTAAAGTATATGTAAGTATCTACAAGTCTATTTGACTGTTTATTAGGGCTGGCCTCAGCTATATTTGTAAGTCTTGAATTGCTTTTGTGTATTTTGATTGTGTGTTACTACATCTAATATTTTGATAATTATTTTTATAATATTAATTACTCTAATCAATTTTTTATATATTTAGATTTTCTGTTTGAAGAATAAACGTAGGTTAGATTATAGGCCTATCCTTTGTATTGTTTAACTTCGGTTGTGCCTTGCATGTAACATTGTTGCGGAGCTTTTGGTTCCCACTATATGACGCAACGCAAGAACGCCAAATATTGAATTGATTACAGCGTAATATAATTTGTTTGAAAAAAAATATATTACGCTGTAAATTCAATTCAGTATTTGAAACAATACATATTTAACTTTTAACTTAGCTTTATCCTGGAATTATTAGCTTAAACATTGTAGTATCATTAAGTATTGACTCTAATAGGGAAGCATTTTTTTCTCATAGATATATATTGCACATTTGTTAAAATAGTCATAGGTTATTTTATTTATCTATTTAATTTGTTATTTATTTATTCACTATTAGTTCTTATATAAAGCTGTATCTAGTTTATAATAAATGTACACAGGTGTCTTAAGAAGTAGGTACGGTAATTCAATGGTTATTTTAACCTCTATGGTTATTCCGTTCACATTTTTGCTTTCTTTAGAAATGAGAGGATGATCAAAGCATATTGATCGAAACGTCGAAAAACTCAACAGTTCTTTTCAGAACTAATATACGTGGTGTACCGCAAACTTTATATTAACATTTGATTTCGTCATGCAAACCTTCAAACAATATATAGTTTTGTCGTTGTTGTTGTAAAATCGTTGCTTTTTAATTATTCACTTGTATCAGTATCTCATTTACTTGTATCAGTATCTCATTTACTAATATATTTTGTACAGAACATGTTAGTATTTATCGATAGTGTTTCGATATTCACATAAACCTATTCAGCACTTCTCAATCTTAAGATAATTTTTTTTTATCGCGCCGCCCCTTTGGGCAGTTATATTCACGAGGACCGAAGGATTCTGTATCACGGGGTAGCGTATTGTTTAGTAAGCCTGAAAAATGGGACTTGGATTGGGCATGCGTAAACCCTAGAGCACGTATGGTGGAAGAGAGTCTATGAGCCTGTATTCAGACAGTAGCACTAGTACATAATACCTGTAAATAAATAAACAATGTTTTAGTTTTTGATGTCACTGACTTGACAATAGAGTGATTCGGACCATAACGCAGTAGCCACCTATAATCATAATGATTAATTTGTAATTGTTTGAAGCCTTGGCATACTTTCTTATCTATGCCGACTTGTTTGCTTAACTGTGATGTGTCAATCGTTAGATAACAGTTTTGGTCCTCTCTCCGTCATCTTTTCTTTTTTTTTATGTATTATACCATATGTTGAATTGAATTGTTAGATGCCATTTGGAAAATGTTTTGATGTAAAGTAGTATTCTTTCGTTGGCCTCTTTGATGTTGCATATGAGGCAAGTTCGGAAAGTTCTCATTTTCATGAGTTAAGAGAAGAGAACACCGTCTTTCAAAGTACTTACTACAAACTTATCCTGCATTTGTGCTGTAGACCTACTTTCATTAGTCAAAACTCAGATAATTCTTGTTCATTTTCGTTGCATCTAAAAAAATGTACTCCATTTTTATGGTAATGGGCCTTTGCTGTAAACCTTTCATCTGAATCATTTTCCTCGATTTTCTCTAGTCATTGATTTTTTAGCAAAATCCGAACCAAATCAATTCGTAAAAGACATCTCAATATAATTATTCAAGTAATCCTCAAATTAGTGACATGGACCTACAATATACTGTTCTGTACAAGACCTTTTTAGGCATCCACCTGTGGACTTTTACTTTGAAGGTCTTGGTCTCCTAATCATACAAGAAACAATGTCTGATTTAATCAATCAAAGTAGTGGGTCCAGACAAAGAAGGGGGTGTAAGACCATCTACAGACAAAGAAGGGGGTGTAAGACCATCTACAGACAAAGAAGGGGGTGTAAGACTATCAACAGACAAAGAAGGGGTTGTAAGACCATCAACAGACAAAGAAGGGGTGAAGACCATCCACAGACACAGAAGGGGTGAAGACCATCTACAGACAAAGAAGGGGGTGTAAGACCATCCACAGACAAAGAAGGGGGTGTAAGACCATCCACAGACACAGAAGGGGGTACAAGACCATCCACAGATAAAGAAGGGGGTGTAAGACCATCAACAGACAAAGAAGGGGTGAAGACCATCCACATACAAAGAAGGGGTATAAGACCATCCACAGACACAGAAGGGGGTACAAGACCATCCACAGATAAAGAAAGAGGTGTAAGACCATCTACAGACAAAGAAGGAGGGTTAGGACCATATTAACCCAGGAAGCATACAAAAAGAAGATGCAATCAAAATAGGCCTACCACTTGGAAAACAATAAATTGTAGAATAACTGAGGCTTAATTGTTGAAACATAAAGGGTACTTTGTAAGGTCATTAATAATATATTGATATAAACACGATCATCATACTAATTATTTGAAATTCAAATACAGTCTATCTCGAAAAGAAGCTCATACTATCACCTTTTTGAGGTTTTATGGTATTCCATACATGTATGTTATTTCCTCTGTCAAACTATTAAAACTTTTAGCGAATCAGAAGGTGCCAACATCGTTTAACTAATGGTACCACCAAGCACAATGTTTACCAATTTTATGTACTATATACAATTTAAGTCCATTAATCATTTAATATAATTACGCCTATCAGGTAAAAGTTCAAAATTAGGTGCATTTAAGACCAACAAAAACCACATACAGTATATTCACATAATTAAAAATCAATAAATAAATGTCTAAGGTCATAAATTGTATTTTCGGTCATTTTATGTGAAAATGTTTCATTACTACAAATATAAATGTATTTATTCTGAACAAAATGACACCAAAATCGATTGAAAATGACCAGTAGTTACAGAGATATACAAATACGAGGTCAAAGGTCAAACTGTAAGAAACGTCATTTCCGGTCATTTTGGCCAAAACTTTTCATTAGAGCAAATAGAAATATATAGTTTGTAAACAATTTGAGACCAGAATTAAGTCTCTAATGTGTATAGTTGCCAAGATATGAACATTTTTTGATTTTATGGTGGCCATTTTGAAGTCAAGATGGCCGCCATACCGGACATTGGACACTTGGCACCCCTCGATATTTTGAATCTATATACATTAAAGAAACTTTGTGCCAAGTTTCATGCTTTGGTAATAAAATGCACAGCTCATGTCATTAACTGCTCTACTATTATAGTTCAATAGCCTAAGGCCCTGTTCAGACCCATGGCGTTAGACCGTTTTAGCGTACAACGTTACTAGCAAGGTCACGTTACAAACCGCAGAGAAAAAAACGAGGTGTTCAGACCCATAGCGTACGATTATCGTTACAACGGAAGTACGTCATTCAGGTTGTTTCTAGTTGCATATTCATGTGCTCTTACACACGTGTTTTCATCATTATTTCCACTGTATACAGGCCTAGATCTCAGCCCTACAATTATGACAAAATTTGCCGTAAATAAAACATACCTCAGCATTTATTTAAGAAAAATATAGTAAAGCCAAATTTCTGTTTCTATTGTTTTTATTTTGTAGTAAAAAACATTTTCCCCAGGCTCTTGTGTTACGAAAATAAAGCAGGCCTCGTAATGATGAAGAAAAAAATGATTGTGATTAGTCTATCCAGTCCAGTCAAAGATTATATATTCTTTGGTCCAGTCGGTTGAAAATAACCCTTAACTTGCTAATAAAAGGGAAACAGCTCCCCTTGTTTGTTTACTGATTTTTTTAGGAGTTAGGGGGTTTTCAGCATTAAACTTGTCCAGTCTAGTCTGCCTTGTATGAATGAGTGACTTGATGTCCCAGGCTAGTTTTTAGCTTGAATGAAATGCGTGAATGGCTCTAGGCCTAGTTAGGCCTAGCTAGGCCTAAAAGCGGATGGGATCGTAGTCCCTTTGTTTAAATACAAGGTGCATGTATTTATGTCATTTGTTAGAAAATATAATGGTAATCAGTTGATAATAGTTTGTAGCCTTTGTAACAGTTGTATTTGTAGTGTAGTTAGGCCTTATTTATTCTGGCCTTTTTGTTATTGAAATCCATCTCGCACATTGACGATACAAGATGTCAGCCTAGGTCAAACCTTGTTTCGCGTCATAACAGGAAACGTTCTGATTGGATACAACGTTGACTTACAGTAGCGTCGTACGCTAAAACGGTACTATCAACCGTTTTCCACTACAACGCTACAACCGTTGTACAACGCGTTGTACGCTAATCCCCAACTGTTCAGACACACATTCTTTTAGCGTCGTACGCTAAAACGGTCTAACGCCATGGGTCTGAACAGGGCCTAAGAATATATAAGTTAAGTCTATGCCTTTTGTCAAAACATTTTTATTCAGTTTAAAACTGACCTGGTTTTACGGATTTTTTAGAGAGTTTGTTCAACTTTCGTAAGTGCTTGATTGACACCGTTTTCTTGTTTCGTGAATAGAATATTGCCGAACTATCGACAGCATAGTGAATTAAGGTAAACTAGAGTTTTGTGACAACATCATCAGTGCAATGAAATACGATTGAGCTATGTGTTAATCCGTAGTATATTTGGCATAGAAACTCCACCCAACAGGTGGAAAACTTAGTCGGTGCATATCTGTATACATATTAATTGAGAAGAAACTCAAATATTAACTTTTACCCTCATTTTCAAAAGTACGGGTATTATTACCGAACTCGAATATTTTTTACTACTCGGAGACTGCGGCCGCATTAACTCATAGAATAATAAAGACACATAAAACATAAGTTCTGGCTTAAATAGTTTAATTAGTAAATGAACATTCGCCCATGTAAAACTGCACATAAAAGTCAAAAAATATAAGTTATGTAGCAATAATTTTTTTTAATTATAAGTAAGTTTATGCATGGAGTTATGTGTATATAAACAATTTCGTGTTAAAAAAATGTGTAGGCCCTATTGAATCAATTCTGATTAACAACATTCAACAGACAGATTTTAGAAAGAAATTTTTAGATAAGAAATTATTAAATAACGTGATTATTTTGAATGTCTGATAGCTTTTACGAAACAGGTGTTAGGGAAGATAAACTCCGATTTTTTTAAGGTTTGGAAATTTGTAGTACACATTCCTAAAGATAAAATATCATTGATTGACAAAGCTGTGCTGTGCTTAAGGAGGGCCTGCGTGACAAGCCCCACGACCGGGGTATATACTTGGCCATCATTAGGTCTGGAGAGGACCTAACTTAACCCTTAGAACATAAATGAATCGCGCTTCTGTTTTACTTGTGTAACCTGTATCATTGGCTTTCGATTAATGTTTATTTTTGCAGCCGACGATTCTTACTTTTACCCTTGTTATGTGCTGGTCACAAGACACACACATATACCATGAAGTAATTTATTATTATGTTTTATCGCGTATTGATTGGAGGTGAGAACACAATTGTCATAAAACGAGTCCTGGATTTGGCAGACGTCAAGGTCAAACCAACACCAACGCGCTTTTCAGTTACACTGGTTAATCAAGTACAATATATCTTTAGAAAACGTTTCGCCGGGAGTCATTTGCAATCGTTTAGACACAGAGATCTGACATCAGTGATTCAAAGTAAGTTATTTTAATTAGTACATAGTACAGTATTTAATTAAGATAAGGGAATTATTTATGTAAATAAATTAATGATTACATCGGCTCCTGCTTAAATCTATACTTCATCATGCAGTTCATGTTTCAATATTTCATAACTCGACTGTTATTTTATCTAGTAATATCACATAAAATACTTTGTGTGATAGTACAACCCCTATTAGAGGGGCGTGTCCCATTTATATATGCATCTTAGACAAAACGCGTATTAGTTAAATAAACCGCCTCTCGTAAGGGACCACCTTTCTTATTCCACTCCGAGCTCTCTTTTTTTGGAGTAATCTAGCGTAAATATTATTTAAATTATTTCCGGGATTATGCCAATATATTGTTATGTATAGTATTTGCTGATCATGATATTTTGACTACTGTAATATAAAGGTCATTATAAAGGTCATTATACATTTCCATTTCCTTCTTATGGTCCTTGTCCATTTTCACATCTCCGATTTCTCTTGTAATGGACCCCATTGGAAATAAATTGACATGTCGATTTTATGGGTCGTCCTTTGATCCATTCACATTTTATTCAATTTTAATATTCCAATTGTTTGTATTTTTTCTTTGTATTTTAATTTTTGAATTGATGCTAAATAAATAAAAATAAATAAATGTCAAATTATGCTTTTTACTACAGTACGCTAAATTTCGTAAATTTCCCAAATTTGTTTTTTTTTTCTGTTGGTTTTTTTTGCTGCAGTTTTTATCTTTGTTTTTAAGTCATTTGATATTGTTAAATATGTTTATTGAGTAAAGTTTGCTTTAGGCTTTTTAAATGATTTGGTTATCTGGGCGTTGAGTCCTCTTTAAATAAGATTTAAACAATATTTCTCTCCCTCTCTCCCATGCTCTCTCCCCCATGACACAAGTCGTTGCATTTTGTCAGAGTTGAGGCAAACAACTCGTCCTTCATTCTACGAATATATCTTGACAAATTTAAAGTACTGTACACTACTTCTGGTCAGTCTTCTATTAGCCGGTAGACAATGTGATCAGCGACAATAAGGTTATACAACAATCCGATTACCTTTTTTTGTGAATTTTACTTTCTTCTAGTCCAGATTCAATACTGTTAAGCCAATTGTATTGTGTTGTTATAACTTATCGGCTTAAGATACAGGGTTGGGGATTACAGTCTAGTAACGGTAGAATTATTTGTTAAGAGGGATATTTCATGCTTTTTGAATGCGAAGAGGACAAACTGGTAGGCAGACTCGCTGTATAGAATTGTGGGTCTCGAATAGTTTTTCCTTATTAGTTGGCAGACTATGATATTGCTCCTCATGTGTTATTTGTGTATTTAATCTTATGTTATGTATTATGTTTGTTATAATAATTTATTTATGTCGATAATGTATAACACATTTTTAGGGGAAAAAACCAGAGTTTCTTTTTCTAAAATCTTCAAAGTTTAAGCAAAATGGAAAAAATGCTTACGTCGGTTTATCTGACCAGATTTATGCCTACATATAGAATGCTACGAATAGTATTATATATTACAGTACTGTATTTCGTAAATAATATTTTTGGATAATAATTTTATTTCTTAAAAATGAAGGCCGAGGAAAATAATACAACTTTTAAACCATGTTAATAATATTACTATACATAGTGAGATTGTATTGTGAAATGCTACTCAGCTTTCTATTTATAAAGCAAACACACGCCTATTTTACGTTTTCTGTAAAAAACCTATTTATAGAAATACGTCATTGTGATTAATGTTCTGAACACCTCTTTCAACCTTCCGATAACACTCATTCATGAATTTGACGATGTTGAACCTTTTTACATTCGACATAATTTCACTCTCATAAATATGTGGGTGTGGAAGTACAGTAGTGATGCATAAACTCGAGCTCTTTGTATGAAAAATTCAAATCTTAAAAATGTCATTTTCTCCTTATAAATAGAATATGGGGTCACTTAAGCATCGAATCTCAATATGTCTTATCTGCAAAATGTCTACTATATTTTTTTCTACCTGTTTTTTTTTTAATTTACTTTCAATTGGGCCTATTCATCATCCACTAACTTTTATCCAAATCGGTATGTATTTTTAACATAAGTAAAATGAAATGCATTTGTTCTAGATACAAGAAAATGAATGGATCATCATTTATCAAACATGGACGTGACATGCTTGATTACATCACCAAGTACTTAAGTACGACTGAAGAGCGTCCTGTGTACCCACATGTGAAACCAGGTTACCTAAGAGAGCTAGTTCCCGAGGAGGCACCAGATCATCCCGATACCTGGCAAAGCATCATGAAAGATGTTGAAGATCAAATTATGCCTGGGGTAATAATACAACTATTCTTACTTGTCTGGTAACTTTTTACCAGAGCGCTGAATTACCATTTGTAGAATTAGATATATATTTATTTCGATCTTTTGTCTCATCATTAACATTCCTTGTCTTTTGGTGGGAGCAGCCACCCGCCTTCAATTATCCTTAATCTCAGTACATGTTTAGTCTTTTCAATTTAAATGTTTGTGTCCTTTTACTACACATTGCAGTAATTAATTTCATTCGACAGAGTTATTTATAATCAACAATGTTGTGCTTTGATTCTATGATTAGGTAACTCACTGGCAACATCGTCGCTTCCACGCTTATTTTCCAGCTGGCAATTCTTACCCATCTATATTAGCTGACATGCTATCAGATGCTATTGGATCAGTTGGTTTTTCATGGGTGAGTATTATCCTATTATTTTATCTTATTTTCCAAACCAATTATACAATAGAATATAATTGTTCTAAATACATCGAAAGCCTGTGTCCCACTAGACGAATCAAACTTTCCTGAGATTTGATTGGTTGCAATATGCCACTAAACCATTTCAACAACATACATTTTAAATAATTAAAACTTAACACCACGGTTATAAGGATCAAAGCCTGATTTTGGTTTAATAAAATAAAATTGTATTATATTAATCATCTGCGCAGACATGTCAGTAGAACAATCAAACTGCGCATACAATGCCTGGGTACGTTTTGTATTGTCGAGTGTGCCGCGGCAAGAGACTATTGGTGTTTTAGCGTATGTGTTAACCGCTGATAATATTCCTTCTATATCTTTTCTCCATCTTACTGTAGCAAGATTTTTCTTTTTTTTAGAAATTCTTTACAAAAAAATCTTTAAATCATTAAAGATACGCTTCCCTGAAAATAATGTTGTAAAATGTTTTTGTTGAGTATATCCCATTTTAATGTCAAATATTAGTTATTCACTTTGACCAAAAATTGGATCGAAAAAAAAGTTTTTTTTGAAGCAACACATAGTCAAATTGGCTGGAAGTCAATGTGTTTTTGGTAGAATTTAACCTTTGTGGAAATTAGTTTGTTTTTAGTTTTTCTTTCTACGGAAGTTATTAACTTTATTAAAACTGTAAAATGTGCCTATATCCTAAGTTTATTTTTTAATCATCATTGTTTATGTTTCTTAGAAGTTCAATGAAAAATAAATAAATAAAGCTTGCTGAATAATTGCATAAACAGATTAAATAAGGAGTTGTTACCGTATAATAATTCCTTTACATCAACGATAAACTGACGAGATGACGATGGTGATTAATTATTTTATAGGCTGCAAATCCTGCTGGAACTGAGTTGGAAATGATTGTTGTCGATTGGCTAGCAAAGATGATGAAGCTACCAAAACATTTCATGTTTTCAACTAAAGGAAGTCAAGGCGGTGGCGTCATACAGGTAAATTCAATTGGCTATTTATTATTAGCTCTTAAAACTATAAAATTAAATTGTTACAAAAATAGCATGAACGTACCATTTACTATTCAAATTTTGTTGCTTTAGTCTTTTTGTTTATAGTTTATGAAAGATAGCACGAATCATACGTCACCATCCATAATTATTTGTAAATCAGGAAAGATTGTATAAACTGTAAACTTTAAAAATGTGATATTTGAAAGTCATGTGATGATGTCAGGTGATTAGAGAAATTACTTTTACTTAAACACTTACTTAATTAGCTCAAGTTATAATATGAAACGAGTTTGATGAAATAGTAAAAGGCCTAACAAGTATCAAACCCATATTTTTAAATTAATTTAGGGATCTGCGAGTGAGTGTACATTGGTCTGCCTTTTAGCTGCCCGAGACAAAGCAATAAAAAACCTGCAAGTTCAATACCCGGATGAAGATAGAGCGATCTTGCTTTCAAAACTCGTAGGGTATTGCTCAAAACAGGTAAGCAAAACATAAATAGTTTTTCTTGATTGTACTATCAAAACGATTCATACATTAAGACTAAAAACCGATAACATAATAATATGAGCCATTCAATTTTAATTACAATTACTATTAATCTTAATATTTTGAACATTTTCTCTGATGGTCAAAGTTTAAAATATTTAATTGTAAGTACTTTTACACATTAACTGATATTGCGATTCATTTTTAGGCACATTCTTCTGTTGAAAAAGCTGCAATGATAGGTTTTGTAAAACTCCGACAACTGCAGACTGACGAAAACTACGCACTTAGAGGTTCTACCCTTTTGGAAGCAATGAAGGTATTAGAAAGTTACTTCACACTACTTATAAGCACTATCAAATGTTATGTGACGATAAAATGTGATATGCTCATAATGGACACAATGACGTAATATAACTACCACGGGCAAATCACACTTACTTTGGCAAACTAGTTTGATAGTGTAGATAGAGCTTTACACCACCGTTTCCACAAAATAAAAACTTCTTGAAAAATACCCGCGTCCACACAACACAACGTAGCCTATGAAAGCGAATAATAGATTGTGACCGAATGTTTCCGTTATACAAGAGTATAAAACGTGATATATTCATTTATTTTCCAGAATGATGAAGAAAAGGGATTGGTTCCCTTCTTTGTAAGTATATTAGTCAAGTCTCTGGATAGTTCAGATCGCACTCAAATAATTTGCAGTGGAACTATATATTGATTTTGATGTTTATTTTATTGTCATTGAGTCTATAGAGTATACTTACTTACTTTCTTTCTTAATAATACTGTTTCAGGTTGCTGGAACAATTGGAACGACTAGTGTTTGTTCATGCGACAATATCGAAGAGTTAGGCAAAGTTTGTTTCGAAAGAGATGTTTGGTTACATTGTGATGGTGCGTACGCTGGAAATTCTCTCATCTGCCCCGAGTTCAGTTACTTATCAAAAGGGTTTCAGGTACGTTGGAGATTTATATAGGTTTGTATATATATATATATATATATATATACGTAATTATTAACGTGAGTCAGACAATCGTCAAATTTCTCATTAACCAAATTTGCGTATTTGGTATAAATATATGTTGTTGTTATAGGCCTATTCAATAAACATACATACAACAACGGCTTATCTGACAGAGAAACTAAACCCAAAACTAACTAGTAGGCCTATTACAATGGAATGCGGCGTACTTACACTGACTTTGGTATTTGTTAAATTAATTGGGGTGCTTATTGGGGGTTAAATTCGAACAAGGATGTGTTTAAAATGCAGTGATGTTTCCATAAGCGAGTTCCGGGTAACGTTTAAAATGAAACGTAACTTCAACTGCGGCATTTGTTATATATATCTGCGGTAACTTTATTGACTGGGAACCCAAGTTGTATGACTTGCAAAATTGATTTGGAGAAGGGTCTGTGTCCTAAAGTAAACCATTTCTTTGCTTACGTGCATACATCTGATGTTAATGGTTGCACTTCCTGCTAAAATCTCCACTATTTTGTAGTAATGTTCAACACCCTGGGGGCTGAAAATAATACAACTTGCTAATGTAAACTCTTCAGTGCCTTACAGTTTGACGTGCAAACATATCTATCAACATGGAACAATGATGTAACGGTACTTAGAAAACCCACAACATACATCACATCAGGTCAAGAATGTTACAGTTAATAATCTATCAAAGAATAGTTAAAATGCCATTTCCATACGAGTACGCCTGATCTAACACGATGCCTAGTCAGTGATAATTTACTGTATAAAAAAAACTTGGCATGTGGAACTATAAGTGACACGATGTACATTGTTATATCGATGTATGATTTATGTGTAGATAAATCAAATAAACAAAGGCAAGCCAATTCATGTCAGAATAGCAAACTAGATTACGAAATAATCGTCTTGATGTCATTCTTGCTTCTGTTTAACGTTGGTTCTAATCCAAATTGCCTATTCACGATAAGATACTAAACTAAAACATTTAAAATTGAAGTTGAAATAATTATGAAAATATATAAACATTGTACGTATACAAATATTGGTAGAAAATATATCTTTTCAACATAATTAGTATAAAATACATGTTGTTTACAAATACGGGACATCAAAAACGAAAACGACAACATAAAGACTCTTGTCAGAAAGGGGCACTCGGGTACAGGGATAAACTACCAAGAATTGAAAAGACCATTAGTGGTACATCTTTTCGAACGTTCAGTGTTAACTCTAGGGAGAGGGAAAGGGTATTTACGTCTAAGGTTGTACTGGGTCTCCCTAGGTTTAGGCAAAAGATGCATTTGCACCAAGTGGACACCTTGGAGATATCCACATTCAGATCAATCCTGCCGTAATATGTCGACGCTACGGATAATTAAATAAATACATTTTGCGCCCTGGGGATGACCTACTGATTCTAACAACACCGGCGTTGAGATAATAGTAGGTAACTTTCTCTGCACACTTCAGCTTTAATTAAAAAACGACATTCGGTTATCGAACCCCATTTAAGTAAATTGTTTATTGTTATTTGAAAACCTGTATATATTATGAGCAGAGCGCATTTAGGGTGTTCAGCAGTGTTTATTATATTAATACCATCGCTTATTGTTACCATTTTAAATGTTTAATGGCATCCTGATTTATATATACGTATCATCTGATCGGCCATGTCGGTTTTACCGTTCACAATCCGAAAAGACGTAGGCCTATTTGTATTTTTTTTAACCTGTTTTCGATGATGTTGTTTTATGTTTCAAACATGTAAGTGGCGATAATTATCGCTGTTGGTTTTTAATGTATAGGCCTAAATAAAATTGTAAAAAATTAAATATGAAGAGTTTCTAAACCAACCATGACGGTACAAATTCCAAATTCCGGTACTGATACAGTAGGCTATATGCTAATTGTTTTTTTGTTCAATATTTTTATATAGTTCTTGGATTCCTTTAACTTTAATCCAAACAAATGGATGATGGTGAATTTTGACTGTTCAGTAATGTGGTAAGTTCTCAATAATTTGTTTAACTTTTATATAAATCTCCACCGTAATGATATACACATTCCAAAAAGTCATTGTTTAACTTTTAGATAAATCTCCACCATAATGATACACACATTCCAAAAAGTCATGTCGGTCAATGTTTTGCTTGTTTTTGTAGGGTACGACAGAAAGAACTACTGATCAATGCTATGAACGTCGACCCTTTGTATCTAACATTCGATAAGAAAGGTAATCCATCATTATTTTTATTACATTTTTTATGTTTTTTTCTATGAAGTAACGGGAAAGTCCCCAACTTACTGAAAAAGGAACAAATAAACACTAGTATAGTAGAGGTGGCTAACGCACATCTTTTTATGCCTTAAACATTAGGAGGATGTTATTTAACTTAGAAAAATTAGATTTACTTTAAACAATTCATTTCAAATAAACACAATTAGGAGGAGTCAATCAACTCTCTTTTTTTCCTTCAGTAAATTTGTTTCCTTTTTATATAATAAACATTATCAAAGGAGTTAGATTTGCATCAACATTCAAATAACAATTTTACCATCCTAAACAGAATTATTGTTGTGTAATGTGTTTAAAAATGTAATTAAATACGGAGGAATATATAAAAATTTGGTAATCAATTTGAAAAATGTTATTTGTTTACAATATTTTCGATCAAAACCTTGATCTCAAGTGCAAACTATATTTGCATAACGAAGAATGAGACCTACATAACATGCGAATGGAGCCACGGTCGATCCTAGACTTGCTCCAAGTCTGTATTTATTGTCTTTTTTATGTCATTCCACACTTCGTCGTTTTGATTTTTGTATCCAAACTCAAGTAATACACGTATGAAACGCCATATGTGCAAACATATTTGAATTTTTACTAATATTAAGACAAAACTCTGTCTGGAGCCCAGACTAGGTCGATCCCAATCTCTTTAAATTGTTGTTTCAGGTTAAACTATGCTGTACTTGAAATGTATAAGGCAGTATGAACAAACTGTTAACTAACAGCGAAAGAAAAAATACTTTCTTAAAATTTTACGACAATTATTTACCTGATTTTCCCCCTTTTTTCCACATTTTACTTTATTTCAATTGCAAAGGAATACCAATGTGTTATTTCTTATTTCTTGTATATCTACTAAATGCATATTATAGTTTCAAGAGTTGGGACATAATTTAATTAAAATAAATAATTAAAAATAAATTAATAATGTCAAACTATGTTTTTTCTTTCAGAAAAATCTATTGACTATCGTGTAAGTATCTATTTTTATTCCAGAAAAATATTGAAAAAAGCTTAATTGATTATAATTATTAATAATGATCAACATAGTTTGTTGACAAACAATCTCAAATCAAAGATTAAGAATAATGTATTGTATTGTTTTTATTCTGTATAAGATGGAGTGCGTTATTTTTGGGTCATTAACCTATCTATACTCACTACTGGTTCTATATTAAAAATATAAATATTATTATTTTAAAAAGATAATATTAGCATAGATTATCTGAATTATTTTAAATCATTTTGATGAATAAACTTTATTTCCCAACAGCATTGGACCATACCACTGAGTCGTCGTTTCCGATCTCTCAAAATATGGTTTGTTATAAGATCGTATGGAGTTCAAGGATTACAAAACTACATTAGAAAGGTACGTACCCATTCGATTAAGACCCCGTTTAAACTTGGCGGTCCCGGTCCATTTGTAGGGATGAAGCACATGATGGAAGCGGTGGTGCTCCACCGGTTGGTAATTGACCACCGTCGGAAAAGCCTGGTTTCCATAAAATCGCTACACGACATAGAGCGTAGCGATTCTATGGAAACGCTAGAATTTATCGTCGAGGATCTAGTACGCGAGCGCTAAATATTCTTTGGCACGCGTATCCGACACAATCGGCAAAGTTGAACATGGTTGAACTTTGCCGATTTGACTGCGATGAATCGGGGAGCCTTCCCGATTGCGTCGGCGACATCTGCGCGTGTACCGATTTTAATGGAAACCAGGCTTAACACTTATAGTGTTGTTTATATTGAAAAATTTTGAGGCATACTTACTTTTCAAAATACTACATCTAACCTAACATTTGTATATTCTCTGTTTGATTTTATTACAGCATGTACAGCTTGCAAAGATGTTTGCATCACTAATTAGTGCGGACGATCGATTTGAAATTCTTGGACAAGTACGTTTTGGTCTTGTCTGCTTTAGATTATTGGTAAGGCTATTTACTTATATTTCATGTTGTAAACTGTGTGTGTAGATTTAGAAAAGTTGTTCAAGTCAAACTTATGTATTGTTTGAAGGTTTGCATGGCGAAATCAAATGTTGATATAAAGTTTGCGATACACCACGTATATTAGTTCTGAAAAGAACCGTTGAGTTTAGCCAAGTTTCCATTCACTATTGTTCATGAGAAACAATTCTCTGCTGTAGCTAGTTTCAATCCTCAGAGACGGTTGCAGGACTATTTTAAGAGGGTTGCCTAAAGACTCCAGGGCTGTAGACACTGAGTGTTTGAGCAAGCAATCGTTAAATGACACCCCTAGATGGCCGCAAATGGTACTCTCGCACGTAAAATTCATGATAAATTGCACCTCTAGTTCGCCGTAAATGTCACTTACTCTATAGTGTGCTAGCAAACAGAGGATTGTTTTTATTATTTCGCCGGCCGGTAATAAAACATACGGGATTTTCAGTAAATTACTAATGGTTTATTCAAAGTCCACACTGTAACTAATACCTTACTATTTAATCAAAATGTTATTATACTACTACTATATTGTTGAAAAATGGATTGCGTGATATGAAAATGGATTGATAGTAAAACGTAACAACGATACGTTCTTGTCTGGTTAGGTATTCATGTAGTGATGAAGCGGAGGATTATTTTTATAGCGTTCCATTTAAAATAAATTTTGTTACAAAGAAATATCGTTAAATTCGTTGGCGTCAGCATCACTTATTTTACCAATTTTAACGATTAAGCTAACACCAAAACATTCAACAATGATAAAATGCCCTGCAACTCTGTAACTACTTTATGAGTAGGCCTATATGAGTAAGCCTATCAAGTAAGCCTATCAAGTTCCGGGTCCGGACGGATGTTGTATACGATGAATGGGACTCAATTTTAATTTAGTGGCAGAAACAACATTATTATATTCCAAGTTTCCTGGACTTTCTGTATTCTCACTCCTGAAGACGATCAAATCATATTGATCGAAACGAGAAACTCAACAGTTCTTTTCAGAACTAATATACATGGTGTACCGCAAATTTTATATCAACAAGTCATACTTGTCACACGTAAGGCAAAGAAGCGCAAACAAAGATTAAATTGACTGACTGGATCTTTGTCTTCATGTATGAAACCTTTATATTTCAATTTTCAGGGTGAAAATAATCTAAGTGAAGAATTAATAACAAGAATTAATGATTCCCGGATGTTACATTTGACTCCGTCAAGACTGAACGATAAGTTCATAGTGAGACTTGCTATTTGCCACCCAAACGCAACTGAAGATGACATCAATTACGCCTGGAAGACTATAAAAGACACGGCGGATGTGGTTCTTAATCAACTAAATAACGTTGACGAAGAGAAGAATGCTCCATTGACTCAAGATTTAATTAACAAAATTAGGAATTTTAGTCTAATTGCACGAGTACCGTCACTTCCTCCGTACGCTAACACATGTCGATATTTTAGTCCTTCTGTACAAAGAAGACTATACACAAGGCGTGTAACAATTTCTTAAAAACTCTCTAGGAACGCGTTTTTGTTGTACCTCAATATCTGTCCATGTCTCTGTACGGTGCAGATACGACAACATTCAAAACTTTCGGGTCTGCCAGTGTTTTGTAGGAGTTCGGCGGCTGAACTAACAATGTAATAACACCTTTCGAGTATTAATATTATAGTTGTGACGTATGGTTGCATTATAGAGTGTCATAGGCGTACTAATGGTGATGATGGGGTTTACTTTGGTCTTTCACTTGTTTCTTCACAAGCGCCCATGATCAAATAAAGTATAACATATTGTTTGTGTGTAATTTCAAAATAATAGATATATATAATATCAATTGCAGGAATAGATACATTATCAAACTCGTTTGACAAAGAAACGTGTGGTGTGCCCAAATATGGTAGTGATATGACATCATCGTATATTGACAAATCACATTTTCTGTCACATAAGTTTGATAGCGTAGACAGAGCTTAAATAAATGTATACACATTATTATTCATATCGAAGTTTGATGTTTTTGACGTGTGTCTAGCGAAAATAAATAGTGAAACATTTAAATTGTGTTTGTATCAAATCAAGGCAATCTAAGAAAATGATACTCAGCTCCGGAGATCAAAGAGTTTATATGTGGCTACGACACGATCAGTTCCACGACGCCCGTTAACCGCCGCGCCGGAAAATATGTACATAATACTACATAGTACTGTTGGCTGTTACACGAGGGGAGCTCACTGTCCTGTTGTAATTCAATTATTAGCCATTGACACTGTTAATTTCCGTTGGTCTAACCGAGGTAACTATTACTTGTTTAAACGACTTCAAAGTGTCTCATAATGAGACTCGGTGTAACTTGATAATAATTTTGTTTGTGCATTGTTTGAATGTGAAATCGATAAACTATATATATACAATATGACTATACAGTAGGTTAAGTGTAATTAAATGTGTGTAAACAATAAATTATTAGAAATTACTATGCAACTGATTTAGATGGTATTATATGTATGTATTAGTTAATCTTTCCATGGACCTATAGGTCAATGATTATGATATCTATCTACCGAGTCGGTCATCATCGCAATAATGTAATTAATACCTCTCTCAATAATGCACGTTCGGCTTCCCATACGTGTATGACCTCAAAGGTTAGACTGGAGTCGCGGCGAGCGAAGCTCTGGACTGCGCACAAGGACACACCACATGTTGTTGATGTTTTTGTTATTATCGTAAAAAAGGCCTAAAGGTTAATTTATAATGCAGAGGTGTTTAAGTAAAGGAAAGCTTCTATTTCAGTGTATAAATTGGTCAACATTTGTAAGGTATGTAGGCCTACCGTTTTAAATTCAGCTAGGCCTAGCCTCTGACTGAGTGAGACCTCTAACTAGGCTAGTAAGTAGCCTAATAGGAGGCTAGGCCTAAAAGCTAGCCTTCTCTGCATGCTGGGTAGGCTAGCTGGCTCTATAGGCATAGGCCCTAATAGGCTAGCTAGGTCTAAGTTAAATTGAGCTAGGCCTGGCCCGAATTACCTTATTATTATCAGTATCTAATAAACTATTACTAACTAGGCCTAGGCCTAGCTACTACGGAGTATGGTCGAAGCGGCCGCCAACCAAAGCGGCCGCCAGTTTAATATCGTCATTTGTATGGAACGCCATGTGCGCTTTAATCTTTGATTGTCGTTGTCAACGCCATGGCCTATGGCGAGTTGAGTTACCGCTGTGTGTATGGTCAAACAAATAAATATAAGCCAAATCATGTACTATCGAATCTTTATATTTCTATAATAATTAAGTTTGCCTGCGGATAAATTAATGTATATTTTATTTGTATTTTAATATTAATAACTAACTAAATATATTTACATTATATATTATCGAATCATTAATAATTTACGTTTGCATCATAATCTACATACTATTGAACCTCTATGTCTCATTTATTACGTACTATTTATTTATTTGTTTATTTTATCCTCTTGACCCGACGTTTCTTGAGCACTCTCCTATCGAATCTTTATACAGTATTGCATTAATAATTTACGTACGGTATTGGCGAATATTTATATCTCATTTACATACTATCGAATCTTCATACAGTATTGCAATAATAATTTACGTACGGTATTGCCGAATCTTTATATCTCATTTACATACTATCGAATCTTTTTACAGTATTGCAATATAATAATTTACGTACGGTATTGCCGAATATTTATATCTCATTTACATACTATCGAATCTTCATACAGTATTGCAATAATAATTTACGTACGGTATTGCCGAATCTTTATATCTCATTTACATACTATCGAATCTTTTTACAGTATTGCAATATAATAATTTACGTACGGTATTGCCAAATATTTATATCTCATTTACTATCGAATCCTTATACAGTATTGCATTAATAATTTACGTACGGTATTGCTGAATCCTTGTATCTCATAGAATCTTTTTACAGTATTGCAATAATAATTTACGTACTATTAAGGTATTGCCGAATCTTTATATCTCATTTACATACTATCGAGTCTTTATACAGTATTGCATTAATAATTTACGTACGGTATTGCCGTATATTTATATCTCATTTACATACTATCGAATCTTTATACAGTACTGCATTAATAATTTACGTACGGTATTGCCGAATCTTTATATCTCATTTACATCAAATCTTTATACAGTATTGCAATAATAATTTACGTACGGTATTGCCGAATATTTATATCTAATTTACATCAAATCTTTATACAGTATTGCATTAATAATTCATGTACGGTATTGCCGAATCTTTATATCTCATTTACATCGAATCTTTATACAGTATTGCAATAATAATTTACGTACGGTATTGCCGAATATTTATATCTCATTTACATCGAATCTTTATACAGTATTGCAATAATAATTTACGTACGGTATTGCCGAATATTTATATCTCATTTACATCGAATCTTTACAGTATTGCATTAATAATTTACGTACGGTATTGCCGAATCTTTATATCTCATTTACATCGAATCTTTATACAGTATTGCAATAATAAGTTACGTACGGTATTGCCGAATATTTATATCTCATTAATTTACATCGAATCTTTACAGTATTGCATTAATAATTTACGTACGGTATTGCCGAATCTTTATATCTCATTTACATCGAATCTTTATACAGTATTGCAATAATAAGTTACGTACGGTATTGCCGAATTTTTATATCTCGTTTACACTGTACTATCGAATCTTGGTTTTTATTGATTAGTAATAGGGTGTGTTATACATTTAAGTGTTATTCCATTGTAATACATTGTTTGTGTTTTCAATGAAGCAACGTGAAGACGAAAACGCGACCTTCTACAGCACTATTCCTGGCCGGCCGCCAGTCGAGTTATTAGCAGAAATTCACGTAATTAATTACCGTACCGTACAGGCACTTGCGTCTTATTTTAGTATTTAAAACTAATTTTAAATTGATCAATATTTATATATCTGAAGGTATAAAACAATTTAGGATATTAAATAAATAGATTGATGTCATCATGTTATTGTAATTAAATTATGTTTGCGAACACGTACTACTTACAGTAGTTACTTTACTAATATATTAATATACAATAACAAATATATATATTTTGATTTGATATATTTTATTGAAAAAATATATATATTATTCTTAATAATTGGCATATTATATATTATACAATAAAAACACCACAATGTTTTTTATTGACTTTATTAAACATATATATCATTTAGAACAGTTAAAGTAAGCAATCATCGATTCGCCATTTCGTTTAAAAGAAGGTATCACATTCAATCTGTCAAAAAAGAGAATATATTACATAATATTAATAATGTAAGTTGTTATTTACGTCCGAGGAAAAGAAAACCTGACGATCGAAACAATGACAATCAAAAATGACAAAACAACGACAATCAAAGCGCACACGGCGTTCCATACAAATTACCGTTATTGAACTAGCGGCCGCTTTGGTTGGCGGCCGCTTCGACCGTAATCCGCTACTACTAGCCTTCTAGCCTATAGCTATAGTAGGCCTAGTAGTAGGCCTACTCTAGGCTAGGCCTAACCTACTACTACCTAGTCTTAGGCAAGGTTAGGCCTACTCCTAGTTAGACTAGCTAGTTAAGTCTACTACTACTAGGCCTACAATTCGGCCTAGCTCCCTAGGCCTGGTATCTATCTGCATTTTTACCTTGAAAGATTAAAAACAATTAAATTATTCAATATGACTACTTTCCTTTGCGGTGTGTTGTTATGGCATTTCAAACCAACACAATTTTAGTATGTAATTATATATTATTTTCATGACACAATAAACCTAAAGACCATGAACTTATGTACTAGGACACCACCCTAATCACTACGCGAAATGTTGTAAAAGACGCACTGGGCGTTGGGTGTCACGAAACCTAAGACCACGAAAGCTAAGACCCCTAAGACCTAAGATCACGAAAGCTAAGACCCAAGACCTAAGATTACAAATATTTATCTTTCGCACCTGCCTTGTATTTTAACTCCCAGCATTTATTCTGAATACCACACCTTAGAATTGGCACTTTCATGAAAAAGAATCACATAAATAGTAACAAATACATTTTTAAATTGATGATTGATGATTTTACAGACGTTTTTCTCGCAAACAAAATACAGTAGGCCTACCCCATGTTCAATGTTTTTGTTTCTATGGAACGTCAAAAGAGCAAAAATTATATATAGAGAGCTGAAAACTCTGTGGAGTCCATCTACAGTGTGGATGGAACAATGTAAAATTAAAATTGTAATGATAATAGTATAATCATGCAAGTACGAAGAAATAAATACTGGCAAATAAATTTTAATTTAAAAATCATGATAAGTTTTTTTGTTTCGTTTTCTTTCTGTTTTTATACTTGTACTATTATTATTGCTCTTTTGGCGCTCCATAGAAACAAAAACATTGAGCATGGGGAGCTCAAGGAGTTACAGTATACAGTACAAAGAAACACGTCTGTAAAATCATCGGAAAATCATCAATTTAAAGGATTTATTTATTTGTTTTTATGTGTTTCTCCTTCTAAAAGTACTTATACAGTAAGTCCTAATTTTAAAGTGTGGTGTTCAGGATAAAGTTAGTCAACAAATTTGGAGTCAAAATACAAGAAAGGCAGGTGCGTAAGAAAAACATCCTCTGAACCAACACAATGGAGTAAATATATACCAACAAACAACCCGTCAAGTTTGTTGTAAAGAAAAAATATACATTTACTCAACGGTCGAAAATAATGTGAGTTTATCTATGTTTTGCGTTAGTATTAAATTATATTTATGGTAATAAATGAAACCTACTGTGTTTAAAATTATGTATGGATAAACAAGTATTGTTTTTAAGGTTTAGTATATCTTAGAATTTGTAATCTTAGGTCTCGGATCTTAGCTTTCGTGATCTTAGGTCTTAGGGGGTCTTAGCTTTTGTGGTCTTAGGTTTCGTGACACCCACTGGGCGTTTCATAGAAATTACCGGCGGCTCAACTTGTCGGCGGCCCAACCGGTCATATGCGTATCTTAGTTAGTAACTAGCTAGGGACAGGGTAACCCTGTAGTAGGCCTACTAGGCTTAGCCTAGTAAGTACGATTGGCAGATGAGCGGGGCCAGACGATCGGGCTTTATAATTGTTCACCATAAAATAAATTAAATGTGTTCTTTCCAAACAAAATAAATAGTACTAAAAACCATCTTTATCGCCGACAATACGCAGCTCAAACACAAGCAGGTAGCCTTTCAGAATGTCCATATTATTTTAGCAAATATGACGACGTCCGTTGCCATGGAAAAAAACGATCGTTCGTCATTCATTTGACACACTATAACGCATACAGTATTTTATTTTAAGGGAATCCCTGGTCAGCAAAAAGCTTGCTTTCTTAGATGATATTGAACAAAAAACTTTTCAATTCTTGTTTTTATAGATTAAAAGAAAAAGCTTCAACAGTAATGTTGAATCAAAAGTTTAGTGTATCACCATGTTTAACTGCAAGTTTCAATACAAGCTCAAGGCTACATGGACTGGAGGAATTTTTTGAAGATGAAGAGAAGAGGGGTGAACAAGTGATTAAACATGGTAATGCACTTGTCAATTGTATGACCCACTATCGACCCCTGGGAGAGTTACTTAATTTTTCTGATGTGCATCCATGGCGCACCTCTCCTGGGGGTCATATAGTAGGTCATGCAAAAGTGCATAATTACTGTATTGTACCGTAGTATTTGATATTTTGTCTTTTGTTTGTATGTCTCATAAATATCAATTTTCTGTGGTAATCTTAAAGATGTTTTGTCCCCCAAAAACATGAAAAATGAAGATTAATTAAATCAGACTTTTGAATAGGTTTTTTTGTAGTTTTAATAAAGTTAATCACGTCCGTAGAAAAAAAAGAAGAAAAAAATTAATGTTTTCACTTATAAAATGACAAAATAAATGGTTAAATTCATTGGCTGGCAGTCAATTTGACTATTTTTTGCTTTAAATTACAGTTTTTTTCAGGTAAATACATTTTTTCGATCTAATTTTTGGTCGAAGCGGATAAATATTATGTGATATTAAAATGGTATATTCAACAATAAAATGTTTAATCATTATTTTTTCATCATTTCAATACATCTTTAACTCTCCAAGACCTCCCAACATTCTCAGTGGTCTCAACCTCTTAAACAAAACTTTTCTCTAGATTTCAATTTTTGATTTAGAATTTCCAAATCATAATCAGAAACCAGTGTGAAATATTCTGCCTAACCGCTATCAAATTCTTAAATAAGCTATTTTTTAACTGACTAATCATTACATTTTTTTTTTTCAAGGAAGGGCATGGTCAATAGAAGAGTTACGACTGAAGGATAATGCTGACTTACATAAACTATGGTACATTAAGATTATTATTATTATAGATAGAGTTCAGATACTAAATAAATGCTATTTCAACATAGTGCCTGACACTAGATATATAACAATCTATGTTTCCTAATATAAATTATGAAACCGTTCATATTAATTATAGTTCTTATAGCATTAATATAGATAAATATTGCTACTATAGTATAAAAGTTTAGGAAAATGATTTATTTATTTATTCTTTATACTGGGTAGCCTCTTCAGTCTAAGACTGTTCTCCCAGAAGGACCAGTGTATATGATGAGTTTGTGACAGTGCCTGTTGTGTGTAATATACTACACCGGAGTAACTCCCTACTGGTCTCGAAAGATGTACTAGGTTCTTTAAAGTGAACATGAGCCAAAAATGTACACTAGACCTATGGTTCATAGTCTTTATCCGAAAAGACTTGTTCTACCACCAGAATTATTGAGAGAGTGAGCTTCGAACCTTTGCTGATGTTATGGCTACGTAATTACGGTTTCACTGTCTTAACCACTCGGTCACTCACTTGCCTTGTCCACAATGTTGAATTATTTTTGCAGGTACATTCTGTTAAAAGAACGCAACTTGTTGTTTACATTGGATGAAGAGTGCGAAAGATTAGACAAAATTATGCCAAGCCCAGAAAGACTAGAAAAGGTAGAAACATGCTTTGTTTGGTGCCAAGACACTTCAGTCTTACTCTGAACCTAGTAGGCTGCAAGTCTTAATTGACATTTGATTAACAAACAAGTACACTTGTAATATATTGACTGACTGTGGGTTTCAATTCCAATACGCCTTTTACACTGCCAGAAAAAATGCAGAGTTGATCCGGAATTGTGTAACCCGAGTTGTACCCGGGACGCACACAGAAATGCGTGTTGATATTTTGCAGTGTAAATACACACAACCCATACATGTTATTCCCTGGTTAAAGCCCGGTGCACACAAGAGCTTTCGGCTGAGCCAACTGGCACAAGTAACACTTGGCTCACTAAAAAATTTGCTGCAAACTGTGATCGTGTTCTATCTATCACTAAACACCTTCAGTATGCGATTTTTTGATTGGATAATTACTCGGTACGCTATACGGCACGCGCTAACATATTATAATAAATCAGAACATCAGTGGAATTTTTTAGTGAGCTATCTGCTCACGTTTGATGCACACTTGAGGAAAATGGCATGCATGGCAAACAATATTAAACACGATAGATATTTTCCTCAGCGGCACACGTTGCCGGCGCCTCACGAATTCCCGGCGCACACTGTGAGTCAAGTGTTACTCGTGCCAGTTGGCTCAGCCAAAAGATCTAGTGTGCGCCGGGCTTAATGAATCAGGTGTGAAAAGGAAGTTTATCCGGACACGACACAGGTTTTTTATAAGCTCGGCAGTGTAAAAGGGGTACTAGTATTCCAATATGATTGTATAGAAAAAAAGAAAGCAAATACAGTAGGACCTTTATTTTACGTACCTTTATTTTACGTACCTTGATTTTACGTACCTTTATTTTACGTACCTTGATTTTACGTTCCCTGGATTTTACGTTCCCTGGATTTTACGTACGCATAAAATAACCAATGATAAAGTGAAGGTCCTACTGTAACACAAACTTTGCTATTTTCCTTGATACAGTATTATATAAACTAATTCTTGATACAGAGATGAAATTGAGTCCAACATCAATAATTAATATTAATTTATATTGTCATTTCCTTCTGGAAGGTTGACGATTCAATGAATGCACTAGAGAGGGTAATTAAGGAAAGAAATACCGCTGTGAATGAGCTTGAAACAGGGTACAAAAGAGGTAAACCTGGACGGTGGATCGCCTCTCCCTTGGGGTACAGACGATATGCCCATGCTCGAGAACATTATGTTCCACTTCATGTCAACAAAAAGGTAAGAAAATTAATGGTACTGTTAAATACATTTATGTGGTTCCATGACTACAACCAAACCAAGAATAGAGCTTCGAAGTGCCTTAAACCTGTGTTTGGAGTACCTGTACATCTGCTCGGCCACTTAACTTAATGGTTGATGTCAATAAAAATGATTAGATATGATTACATAAATTGATTTATTGTGTTTTACAGATTGCACGCAAACGAAACTTTTATTATCCTTGGACCCAAGCTTATAAAATGATCTACCTAGAGCAGGCTCTGAAAACTTTCAAACGAGAAGCAACTCGGGAACGTAATCGGATACGCAAGCTGAAAAAACGATTTCCTGATGCTGATATTGATTAATATTAACTGTTTTGTTACATTATTTTTATCAAATTATCTTCAGAGGCAGAAGATAGCCCATGAATCTGTACTGCATTCACACAATTATAAATAGAATATATTCAGAAGTTCTTATAAGTAACATTACATTGTGATGACAATTTGTTTAAATGTTTCTATATAAGAAACTACTTTATAATAAATAAGAACAGATGTACTGAACTTTAAGAATAGTCGTTGTGTTCATGTTTCAGTTTTAGTAAGCTAAAATAAATTCCACAGTATTTACCATACCGATTTTTTTTCTGTCTGCTCTTATTGTCTTCTGCTGGAGAAAAATCCTGATTTATCTTCCGGTTTCAGTATCCAAGACTTGGACCTATACATAAGGATACTGTATCCTATAATATAAAGGACCTGTATGATGACAACATTTAAATGTGCCTGAAATTTGTTTTCAAAATTATGTACAGTGTTGTTTCTACTGAAAGTGAAAAACATAGCCCTATGGTTCTAGCCTATCAGCGTATTATTTAATCATTGCTCAACACATATTAAAAGTTATAAATACTGTAATGAGATCGAAGTTCGCATTGAAATGAATTCACTTACGCAAAGCTGTAATTAAAGTATTACTGCAACGCCCAGATTTGTCACCAAAGACGTTCCATATCTGGACGTTTCATAGCTGACACAAGTTATGCATGAGTGGTTCTCGAGAGCAAAAAGTAGACATGTGTGTGAGGCATCTTTGTTGTCTATTTTGATGTAATTTAATTGAAGTACTAAATAGTCTGAACCATGAATGGTATGTCTATTAAATCAGTGGTTGTTTAATTAAGTCACAATGTGTAAAGAATGTTTTTTAATACACACATTTTAGAATTATACTATTTATAGGCTAGGCCTAGATCTATCCTCTATCTAGAGGCTCTAGGCCTAGTTAGTAGGCTAGGTCTGTTCTGATGCAGAGCAGGGCAAGATAAGAGAACAGAATGAGACTCCTCAGCTAAGAAGAGTTCTAAACTAGGCCTAGCTTTAGTAGGCCTATCTTGGTGGTAGTAAACTGGCATACTACACTTCACTAGCCCCTAGAGGAGAGGATCACTTGTTGGTTATTAGTATGCAGTAGTAATAGTATGTAATGTAAAGTAAAAGCCAGATCTATTCTATCTCTTATCTATAACTTTTGACATTTTTTTGTTAACTAGCTAGGCCTAAAAAGGCCTATCTATGTTGTGACTGTCAGTGTCATTCATTCTGTCTGATACTATACTAACTAGAGTTGTAACTCGACCATTTGATCAGAAGTTGGTCATCCCTGTAATTGGTTAAAAGTTTTTTGTACCCCACTACTACAATTTTTAAATTGTAAACTTATGTTGTTACATAAGTTTTTTAATTGAAATTGCATTTATCATTATTTCCAGCACAACCACAAGCGCCTCCAAGTCAAGTTGCCACTGTTAATAAGGATGAGGTCTTCAAAGAAGCATTTCAACGTTTACGTCCTGTCTGTGTTGCAATGACCAAGCAAGCTAATTGCAGCCAAGCTAAAGCATTACTGCACATACTAGAGAATCAAAATTGTTGCACACTTCAGCATCTTCAGCAGTATATACTTTTCCCATTACGAGTTATCCTGCACAATCCAAAAACTAAGTAGGTCCAGACCTCCCAAGTTTCTATATTTCAAGACTCCCGTCTTCCCCTAGCTACGTGTAGTTTCTCCCACCAAGTACAATTCCCCTAAAAAAAAAAATTCCTGCAATGCATTAATTTACCATTATTAATTTAGGCTCCTTTTAGTTAATAATGTAATGTTGAAAATGCTTAGGAAAACACATTAAAAAACAAAACAAAACGACGAACATATTAAGGAAGTGCATCCCAATTTTTGCAATAGATGCTGTGTGCCTAATAATTGTTATTAGTACCATATTATTTAAAAGTATTCCTAAAATTATATCATGTACGTAATGGTTTGGCCACTTTTATAAAGAATCTTGGGAATTTCATTTTCCCAAGTTGAGAATCTCGGGAATTTCATTTTCCCAAGTTGGGAACTTTTGAACGATTAGTTTACTTGTAAATATAAATTGATTATAAAACTATGATTTTAAAATATTAAAGAATATTTTATATATGTTTCTATTTATGATTCTGTTTTTTAGAAAGGAAGATTTGATAGAAGTCACGTTAAAATGTCTTTTGGAGTTATTTAAGAAAACTTCAATAAACAATTGGCAACTGTTCTTTGACTATTTCCAGCTACTATGTGTGTTGCTAAGCACCAGTATTCAACCAGATTCAGGTACAGTTCTTACAACATGTAGTTATCAAATCCAATAGAATTTGAACAATACCATGAAAGTTCCAGTGGTCTATTTGGTTAGAACATCTGCATATAAGCGGATAAGCTGCTGACCCAGTCGAACATGACATTTGTAGGGATACCTTGTACAGTTCTAGAATTTTTATATTTACAGATGGCATTCCTGAGGAAATCCAACTAAATGTCGTCAAATGTTTACAAAACCTGATTCAGAATGCTGATTCAAGGTAAGAATGGGTTGTGGAATTTATTTATTCTTTCTTTATTCTGCAGGCACTTTCAGTACTAGTGCACTGATATTCAAAGTGGTACAGTAATTGGAAATATAATAAAGTAAAGACAAAGACTAATGAAAATTATAAATAGAGAAAATATACATTAAAAATAGAAAAGAAAGAAGAAAACTTAGTTTAAATGTTGCGCAATAATTGTATTTTGGAATGAAGTTATTTAATATTTATATTGATACATACTTATTAATTGACAAACAACATCATCTTGTTAAAAAGGACACACATAATGATAATCTTGAGAACAATATATCTCATTATCATATTTTCAGTTCAGTATAAAAAGCATAGAAGGATTTGGTGGTGGAAATGAGAACAATCTTTACAAAACAGCCCCCTTCCCACCTCTATATACGGCCATACTATGTTGAGTTAAGCTTGAGGGCAATAATTACTACTTTCACCTACATATCTCACCTGCGCCACAAAAAAGTACAGCAGTTTAATACTTGAGGCAGACCTGTACTGTATCCTATTTTTATAAAAAATTTTTCTGTTATTCTTCAGCACACTAATCAGTTTGTATAGTGTTGAATATCTAGCCAGTGTTGGCCATGCCGTCTCTGTGCTAATAAATGTAGCAGAGCACCAGAAACTGCACACGCTCAGATTGCAGGCATTATCTTGCTTATCCTGTCTTTGTCAAGGTAATATTATTATAGTAAGCATGGAAATTAAATTGTTCCTGAATGATACAATACAGGATATACAGTATTCGGTACTTTTTTGCAGATGATGCAGATATCAAACCTGATTTAACTCGTCAGATTGGAGACCTATTTGCATCGTTTCTTCCTGGCGCCTCATCTTCTCTTGTCAAGATCATAATAAATGAGCCAAAAGTGGCTAAGGTAAGACAGCATGTGAAGACATTTTATTCTTTGCTTCTCAGTTTAAAGGGCACACATGCAATCACAATCAAGAATTCAGTTGATTCGTCAATGTGATTGGTCACATTATGTTGCAATAACGTTCTGGGGTTGCGAACTAATGGCCAATTTACACACACAAGTGGTAACGGTAATAAAAATATAGAATCTGTTATCTCTTATGACTATTTACACAAAGCGCAGAGCAGATGGGCGGTTTCTGTTCAGGATAGATACAGATTCTATGTGGATCAAACTACGCGGTTTTAACGCTTATCGCTCTCCTGTGTAAATTGGCATTTTGCTTAAACTTTTTATTCTATGGGTTGAAATGACAAACAAAAAGAATTTTAACATGACTATTTTCTTTTCTTAGTATGCGTTACACACATGGGGATGTATTCTTGTAAAGGTACTTGATGACTCCGGAGTCAGTGAAGCCCTGATATCAGCAACAAAATGCAGTGATGAACCAGTACAGAAGTTTATGATCATCAGAGATTCATCATGGTTAGAGACGACTGCACCAAAGCTTAGCATTTTGCTTAAGAAGGCCAGTGTGGCTGCTCAGTACGACAACTGGAGAGTACGTCTGGAGGTGGCTGAATTTGTCAATAGGCTATTGCACAACTGTAAGAGGTAAATGGTTTTTTAATATATCAGTAATAACAATAAATATAATATTTGGTATACAAGGTATACTAGACTCCAGGACGAGTATCACCTACGTGTACAGCGACATAATGTTATGTTTTATGTCACTATTTTATTTAAACAACAGGAGCCTGACTGAAAGTATTTCTACTCTGATTGAAGTGTTAGTAGGTTTGACTGCAGATTCATATCCACAAGTTGCTGACTCAAGTGCTGTAATACTATCCTCTATCCAGAAGGCCTTCCATGAGAATAACTGCAGAGATATCACAGAGATACTGGAAGAAAACCTCTTTGCTTTGACCACTTCTCTGCCTCGAATCATCATGGTTGCAGGTATTTAATCATTTTTAATTCGAATATTCTGTTTCTTTGATATTTGATTTGTTTTGTATCACATTTTGTGTTGGCTCTTAAAACTCTGTCTACACTATCAAATTAGTTTAACAAAAATATGATATGCCCAAATATGGTAGTGATATGACATCATCATGTCCATATATGGGCATACCAAATTTTGTTGTCACATAAAGTTTGATAGTGTAGACAGTAATTAGTGTAAATGTTTTCATGCTCAGGTTTTTATAAACTTAAATGTTTTACTTCATGGCCAAAATGATACTATTAGTAATAATAATGACCTTGCCTATCCTTTAACATTGCTTTATGATTGAAGCAGCCGTTAACTGAAGTTGTATTATAAGGCATTCAATAAATGACTAAAATGTTTCATGCATTAAAAGCCTGTCTGTCTGGCTCCCCATCCAATTCATTAACATTCATTATTTGTCATTTACGAACTACTGTACTGTACAATTATCTTATATATCTATATATAAATTTACGTAAGGGCAAAATTCGGTAAATCGCTCGTTATTTCTAGAATGTTTACTCGATGGTATATAAAGTTGGTTCGTACTTTCGGTACTGATTTTAACCACCTGATGTAACCCTGTTTACTAATTAAATTGAGTTCGATAATTAGTTATTGACGATTAAAACGAATTTAGGTTCAACGATTTGCCCCAAATAGGGGTGTTTTTTGATGGTGGTATACACTGTCTAATGGATGTCCGTCTTGAAAAATACCCCCAGACAATAATACGAGGATGCTTCGCATTTTCCTATCTCCTCCTACGATAATTGTTTTTAATGGCTGAAAACTGGTTGAACAGCTCGAGTATAGCATCATAATGTTGAAGACAGGCCGATTTTCTTTAAAAAATACTATTTTGATAGATTTAATATACGTTTATACAAATGTATTGATTTGCGATGAATGGAACATTCCAATCTCTGTTCCACAAGTGTCTATTCCCTCAGGCGTCGTAAAGGCAAGTACAGGTACTGTATACTCATAACAGAAATTTGATCCATTTTTTTTTCAATCTGTGCTGCAGAGGTTGGATATAAATTTTTTTTAAACGGATAATGAGCTAGCGTTTTCACTCGCCGTATATTATGTACACGTCTTTATTATTGCAGTTAAACCACCCATATCATCACCCTGCCCTCACTGGCATGAGTAGCGTTGTAAAACCAGTAGAGGATAGGCCTACGGTACATCACATGCCCTAAACGCAGAACAACTTTGGTGGGTAGGGGGTGGGTAGGGTAGGAACCAACTTAAGTTTGAATTTGCTCTAAGGAACAATTGAAAACCATTAGGCCTACTAATTAAGTTGAGTTAGATAATTTAATATTTATTGACGATTAAATCGAATTTATGATTTTCCCCAAATAGAGGTGGTTTTCACAAATTGTTTTACATTATATAAACATATATACGTTGTAGTGATGTATCGTTACATGTACTGTACTATTTCAATCGACTATGACGGTGATAGTTTCAACAAAGTATTAAATCGCAATGTTTTATTGTGTTTAGTGGTATATTATTTGTAAAACATGAAAACAATTAATATTTCGTTAATAAATGGGTAAAGAATATATTTAAAAATTGTTCCTCTTTGCACCCATCCTCTTCCCTATCCCTCAACCCAAATGTTACATACAAAACACAATTTAAGTTTGTTTAAATTTGACTTAAACAATTGGTCTCATTTTGTGACAAGTTTCTCTTTCGGAAGTATCCCAGGGTACTAATTTTACAGTACATAAATCACAGTGTCTATTTATTCGTTCCTGTAAACGACATGTATTATTGTCCTGCGGTACGTACATTTGAAATCGCCAGTTTTTTTAACGCTGAAATTATTATGTATTCGAGAACCATCTGTGGGCACGACCTAGATGGTACGCGAGCGAAGCGAGCGTACCATCTAGTTATATATAATTATAAACAATTTGATTTTTAAATTTAGATGATGCTGAGAAGTTAGCAAGGTTGAAACTGTTAATGAGTTACATTGACCTACTTGGTAAATATATTGCTCTTTTGTTCATTTCTTTAACATATTTTGCTATTTATAAATCATTGTATTAAAGTTACAATGTATTTTTAAATATAGCATTCACAATTTACCCATGGGGTTTTATATCGTGTTGTATATTTCTGTCACCAGGTGTGAAACTTTCTCCTATGCTGCGCTCTTCGTCACATTTAAAACGTTTGTCACTATGTCTAATGACAGTGCTCGAGTTTGAAACTGATGACATTAAAATAACACAACAGAAAAACCTATATCATGGTATGTAATGTATTCTGATAGTTTAAAAAAACATTTGCAATACTTTTCTTAGTTCACAAGTTAAATTAAATAAAGCTCTGTCTGCACTATCAAACTATCAACAAAATGTGCCCAATTATGATAGCGATATGATGTCATCATGTTCATATATGGGCACATTTTTTGTCACATGAAGTTTATAGTGAAACAGAGCTTAAGAAAAAAGACCACTTTTTTTTTAAATAAGTTATTTGATTTAAATTTCCTCTTTTTTACCTTATAGATGGTCCTATAAATCTAAGTTCAGATGAAATGCAATGGAATACAGATAGAAGATTTAAAAGATTTAATGACAACAAAATTGAGGAAATGCTGAAGAAAATGTGCAAATATTTAGCTAAATATGGTATGTATCATAACTATTTACTTATTAATAATAACGCGGTGGTTAGGATTCCGCCATCGGAACTCAACTGCCTATTGTAACAGAAACTAAAACTTAAAACCTAAACCTAAAAAAAAACATCCCTCTAGGCAATGGTGGGTAAAGACAATGATGGATAAAGACAGGAATAAAAGATTTTTTAATAAAATTTTTTATTTATAAAAAATAAATGTTTTTAAATTGATCGAGAATTGAACCTACAAAACCACTATACCCTAGCCGCAGTACCACACCACTAAGCCAGCCAACCTGTCGAAAAAATTGGTGTTAAACTTTGTACATGAGGTTATAAAAATGTGCATGCATGAGCGATTTTCAATTGCGGTGGTTCTGAACCACTTTGTAATAATAAATGTTAAGATCCAAAAGGTAGGTGGAATGTCAATGGTATAACGTTTATCATGGGGTGGGTTTTATTTTTGTGCAGGGTGACTTACAATACCTGCATACAACACTACTGTACATATATCAATGTTTTGAAATTGTTTTAGGTGAGCTTGATGTGCTTGTGGAATATTTTGTTGATTTGTTTCTTGAGTCATCTATCTACCAGAGGCAGGCTGTATGGGTGTTAAATGAACTAATAGCTGGTTGTCCATTTCCTCATCCAATCTCAAGAACATGTATGACGTAAGAAATAAGAAAGTTTTTAAAACTAAAGCTTTACTTTAAAATATATAGACTGAAAACAAAATAGCAGGTAGCAAATTTATGATGATATGCTGGTGATAAGAAAAGCATATATCTTGAAATAATTTCATTTGGATACTGATATTGTAGGGAAGAATTTTTTTTGATCCATTAAATTGAAAAAAATGTACTAAAAATGGTACTTACAACAACGTTTTGCTTTCTCAAGTAGACTATTGATCTTTGTTACTGTCTGGTCAATACGTCAACGTTGTTGCATCATTTTTTAGTACTTTTCGATTTCATTGGATCATCAAAAAAGACAAATTCTCTATAAAGCATACTTTTATTAAAATTCTCGGTGTAATTTAAATAATATTTTAATTAATCTATGTTTTATATTGATTTATATTTAGTACATCTAGTGTGAAATAAAAGTTATTAATTTTTTTTTTTATTTAAATGTTTTTCTAGTCGACTTATAAATGAGTATTTATCGTCATCTGCATGGGGTACACAAAGTAATCAAGTGAGCCCTGTAACAGATACAGTCTCAACCACACCCCTTACAACGAAAAACAGCATGGTATTGTTGAGTTGTCTCTTATTAGAAGGTTTAGCTGTGGCTGCAAAGGTAACTGTTGACAATATCCTACCGTAAACTTTAAAAAAGAAGCCCATTTTCGAAAAGAAGCCCCTCTCTTCAGTTTGCAAAAGTAATTTTAAAAGAAGCACATCTCGAAATGAAGCTCACTTAAGAGTCCTAAAATAAGAAGCCCATACTAGGCTTTTTTTAAAGGTTTTAGTGGTAGCTTATAAATACTCTCTTAATACCATACTAACTCATCTTGAGCGAAAATTGGTCAAATTTGTGGATAGGCCAAAGCTATAGGTAGTTTATGAAACTCACACCTATAAATTATTTTGTAAGATTTGCATTTTTAATAATGTGTTTTTCTTTTACGTCTTAATTGTTAGGTTATGAAGAATGAGTTTGAGCTTTTTCTGATTAGTACACTCTATCCTGTACTTGTGAAGGTATCTGACAGCAATATGCTAATAAGGTAATGTTATCCTAACAAAAATAGATCAGATTAAATAGATTAAAGTATAAATAAATAAACATACAGTAACCAAAAGAACATTGTGCAAGAATTGAACCAACAACTCTCACCTGACAAACCAGCACTACACCACTGCACCAACCAGTCAATTGAACAATACTGCCAATCGGCATATATAATACTCCTGCTATGCTAAAAGGAACATGATCGATCAACCAAAACTCAGCTGACATTAAGAAATCAGATGAAGTTGTTAACAACGCACTTACAAATAAACTTAAAGTTATTATGTCAGATGTTAGCCACCACCTTAACCAGTACATTACGTTAAGCCGGTCTGGGCGCATTACATATCCTCGCTGGAACACTGAACGTCTACGTAGATTCTTTCTCCCATCTGCTATGAGGCATTTTAATATAATGTGAAAAAGATAAACGCAATAAGTATTTTAGCTGTTTTTTTAACTCAATTTGTATTTTTTGTGCCCTGTTTTAACTTTTTATATGACATCTTGTTCTCAGTTTTATGTGATTTTGTTCTTTTTTACTGTTTGTGCGACAATGTTTTTAGACAATTTTAATGTGTGTACTTTCAGCCAAAGTTTCAAGCCATTCATGAGTTTGACAAAGTTTATTGAATTAAATTGGAATTGACATAATTTCTATACTTTCAAACCCTACTGCATCTTCATGTAAATAGATTGCTATTTTTTGTTTAAGTTTACAAAGTGTTTATGTTTTCTTAATAGTCAATCGGCTTATAAAACCGTGAGAGCATTCTCAGAAGCTTGTAACTACAGGTAAGTGTGTTGTACCTCATTAATAAGAGTAGGAATTTCTTTTTTATTAAGTCAAGATAGTTAAGAAGTACTTAAGTGAAAAATGGATACCTTAAACCAGTTCCTTCTACCTTGTTGAATATACTTTATCATCTAAGATTTCAAAAACAAATATGTAAAACAAATATTTGCTTAGGTCATTTTGAAAACTGACTTGGGTGAAATCATAGACAAAGATAAGATGATTTTGAAGCTTCTGAAATTACTAGTATGTATGTTTGAATTGCAATAGTGTGTTTAACTTGAACAATTTGAGCAAATCTATCTACTGAAATAAAATTCACACAAAGTTCCTTAGTGACACCATTTGCCTACAGACATGTTTTACTTTATCGAACACTACACTTTGTGTGTTCCCTCTAAAACACAGTATCCAACAGTTTCTTGTGGTTAAGCTTATTACTAGATAGATTTATCATCATTATTATTATTGTGTTTTGTATTTCTTTCTAGCGGTATTGAAGAACTGATATATCGAAATGTTGACTATTTACTCGATTGTCTAACTCTGGAATTGCGCCATTCACATTTCAACACAAATGCGCTGTTGGTTTTACAAGCCATGTGCCAACATGGGTAAGAGTTTTCTTTCTTTTTTCGAAGTAACATTTGTTTTCTTCCATTTTCCAACAATAATGGAAACAAAATATAAATATTATATACAGTAATAATAAATGATTTAATTTAACTATATAACTATAAGTAAATAATAACAAAACTGATAGAATTTAGCTGCTGTCGTAAAACTCTGTCTATACTCTCAAACTATTTTTACAAAACAAATGTGATGAAATAATGGTAGTGATATGTCATCACCATGTCCATATACAGTATGGGCACATCACATTTTTTGGTCACATAAAGTTTGATAGTGTAGACAGAGCTTTAGAGTTTCTTGCATTGTAGTCTATACACTTATTGGTGTAGTTAGTATTATCTGTATGTTTCATTCTAGTGGTTCAAACCTTCTTCCCCTCATTCAACAAACAATTAATCAGGTATGTTCTGTATTAATACATTGCCGTACAATACTTTGTCACCTTAAGCTCTGTCTACACTATCAAACTTAAAAAAATATGATTTACAAACATATGGACATGATAACATCATATAAATGCCATATTTTGGCACATCACACTTTTTTTTTTCAAATTAGTTTGATAGTGTAGACAGAGCTTCAGATTTAAGATAACTAACTTAAAGCAGTGTTGAGATCATGTTTACTAAGCAATTTTAATCTGACCCCTGACCTCCACAATCATATTTTTTAGGTACTGAGTTTAATTGGTCAAAATCAGCAAGGTGAACTGAGGTATCTTCTTTGTGTTTGTCAAGCTCTTGTGACTGCCATTAGGAAATGGTTTTGCATATTTACGGTATGTTAAATAATTTTATTGATAATTTTCTTTGATAATACTAATAGAGTAATCTGAATATTTATGAGGCACTCTTTTACCAAACCGATCTGATAGATCTTGGAGAAAAATAAAGTTTTGAGAACAGATTTAAACTGTAGAATATTATACACATATTGTAAGGTAGTGCATTCCAAAGGAAGTGGCAAAAAAAACATTATTATTGGATTTTTATATTTCAGATTATTCTACATAAAGCTGTGTCTTCACTATCAAACTTTATGTCCATATATGGACATGATGATGTCTTATTATTATTATTATTACTACCATACAGGGTATTTGGTCACATCACACATTTTTCTCTCAAACTCATTTGATAGTGTTGGCAGAGTATACTACTATATTGTAGCTGAATAGTTATTATTTTTAATTATTTATTCAATTTTCTGCCATACACAATACAAAGAAGACAAAATAATAAAAGGCAAGAAAAGACCAAACAGGTGCTAAACACCTATGCTAGTTGGTCAATCCAGAACATATTATTTACAACAATAGTGAAATGCATTCTGATTTTTGCTGTCAAAAATTGTTTCATTTTACATTAGGATGAAGATACTAATGAACAAGTTTCTGAAAGTGTGTGTGACTTCATTGTGAAACATCACCGCTTACAACAAGAAAATATCCAGAACAGTAGACCAGAAGCATTGTTAAAAGGAATCGAGGAAGGCACACCAGATATGCAAGAGAAAGCAGACATTAAGGACGATGATGTCATGGAGGATACAAGTGAGAAAGAGGTTATGCATGTGTCAAATATTGTCCAGGTAACATAGTTAATTTGTACTTGTTTGTACGCAGATGATAAATATGTTTGTTGCATTGTATAATCTTCATTTTAACTTCTTTGAACTTATAATTATGATGCTCTGCTCTCACATCATTTAAGCTCTATCTACACTATCAAACATTATGTGACAAAAACCAGAATATGGTAGTGATATCTTGTCATCGTGTCATATATGTCCATACATCACACTTTTTTGGTCAAAATAGTTTGATAGTGTAGACAGAGCTTTATTTTGTCAAATATCTAAAATTCTTCAGTACACTAGTGAATATGAATTTAAAGCACAATGAAAAAAATCGAAAAAAATAGATTAAATAAATTTGAACCATTTTTTGGCTTTTTCATCAACAGATATTGGAAAACTGTGTACATTTATTAGGTATTGACAGTTCTCGGCAACAAACACTAATATTGGATATTGTCATTGAGGGAATCTTCTGCATATCGAGATATCAAGGTTAGTGTTTTTGGAGTTTTCTTACGGTGAGGTTGTATTATATAATAATAATAATATCCTGGAAAACCGAAGTAAGGGATACGCCCTCGTCGCTATCCAGGGATCGGTCTAATTGAACCCCGGTCAGCACCAGTTGTTTCGCCTCCTGCCCCTACTTAAACTAGATCTAAAACAATCTAGGTGGCAAGATGAAGGAGAAAAAAAGAATTGCAGTATTTAACATCATATATCAACTCAGTAAAGACAAGACAAAATGGTGTTTTAGTATAAATAAATCTGGTGAAAGAAGATACCAATCCACGTCTCTTTTGTGTGATAAAAAGTAGCATAACATAAATTTAAAAGAGATACAGGGTACAAGTGTACATTCATTTTTTTCTCAATAGAGATCAGCTTCGACTGAATAGACCACCCTCGTTAAATGTTGTTGAAATAAAAATAAATAAATAAGTATATTATACCTGAACTATTTACTTATTAAAATTGCTTATTTAGCCTCAGTCGCTTAGGGTAGAAACCTTGCGTCTTCAAAGGGTTAAGATTTTAATAGTTTTATTTTTTTTTAAAGATAAACTACTACCTTTGGCTCATCTGTTATGGCCAGTAATTGTGCAACGATTGAATCACGGCAACTTTAATGTGAGAATAAAGGTAAAAGCCACATAACATCCATTAAAAATAATAATAATAACGTACAGTAAACAAAGATGATTGTGTTTCAACACTGTTCTCAATTCCCATCCAAGCAAGAGCTGGGAAAAGCTAAAAAAAACTATTTTGGCAAAGTGACTGAGAGATTGGTTACCAAGCAAATATGTTTACCACTGTGCCAATACTCATTTTCAGTCCTCATCTTAATTTCATTCAGGCTGTGAAATGTGTTACAAGTCTCGCCAATTGTTGTCGTGATTTTCTTAAGAAGCGTGTATTGAAGGACGTTCTACCAAATCTTACACAGTATATTAAACAACAGACTAAATACAGGTAACTATATAAAAAAAAATTTACAACCAAAGACAAATTTATATTTATATATATATATATGAATACTGTACATCTAATTACAATCGTTCTCCAGCTTAAACTGATGAAATTTTGACCCAGCATCAACCAGTAGTGCAAGGCTTACCAGATCCTATATGTACACAGGATCCAATAATTCAAAAGGCATCTTGCTTTAGCAGTGCAGATCAGCAAACCGGAAGACGATTTTAAAATAGTGTACCAAATTCTGTAACATGCACTCATTATGTACACAGGACCGGACGAGGTAATGAGAGTAAAGGCATCTTTCCAAAAGGATGCATGTTGCACAGGCAGGTTCGAACAAATGCTACTCACATGTAATCTATATTATTTCTTTACTTACAGTTTGAAGAAAGATTCATTATATCACCATAAGCTTGAATACAAGCTGCAGCTATCGATTATAAAAAACATTGGACAAATATGTGTTAAGGTATGATACTTAATGTCAGTGACAGCAAATATTTCTTCTTTGTTGACCTAAAAGATGTGCTAATGCATACTTTACATAGTGTACATTATGTGAATGTTAATATGCAGTATATCTTGTAGTGTCTTACTCAGTTCTAAGATACTATCAATGTTTGATGTGAAATTTAAAATACAAATTACAGTTTCTTTTCTGGACACATTTAATAACATGTTTATAACAAAACAAAATTGATTTTTTAATGTTGTGTGTTTATTATATCAAAATATTTGGGAGGAGATAAACATGGAATCTATACCGACTGAATTATTGGTTAACATAACTTGCCAACAATGTAAATTTTTAATGTAAATATCTTGTAGTTCAGCTTTGGAGTTGCAAAGACAATATGAAATAAATCATACACACTGACTTGTTGACCTATTGTATGACCATTATTCTTTCAGAGTGGTATAGATGGGCTTGATGTTTTAAGATTGGCAATTGTTTGTTTGCCGTATCTTGATAGTAATCAACCAATTACTCTTAGAACAGTAAGTATTTTTATTGAATTCTATCTCATTCAGAATGGTCATTGACATTAACTGTTCATTTCCATTCATTTTGAGACTTACATGGGTTTGTAAGGAAAAAACCTGTTTCTGAAGGGTTCACCTGAAGCTAACATTAGGCCTTGTAACAAAGACAATCTATCTAATGTATACTATTATATCATTGTTTACAGAGTACTGAAACACTAATGGAGCAGTTGAAAACAGTGGAATATGACGCAATAGAACTGATGCTTGAAGATTTTAACAGACACAACTCAGAAGTTGGAATTAGTTGAGGATTTAACCTTTTCAGAAGAACACTAAAGAAGAAAACACTGTGCACTCACTTTCATAAAGCTCTGTCTAGACTACCATACTTTTTGTAACAAACAAATGTGATGTGTCCATATATGGACATGACGATGCCATATTACTACCATATTTGGGCACATCACAATTTTTTGTCACATAAAGTTTTATAACGTAGACAGAGGTTTCCGGCAGAGATTTAAGAAAAGAGACTGTTATCGGAGAATTTTGGAGATGGCTATGACATGATATACATCAGTGGTCACAACCACCCAAGCCTCCTGATAATTGAACATTATTGTGAGTCATCTTCCAGCCTCTCCTAAATTAATCCTTTTGCCGACATGGTACTCAACTCTACTGAAAGGAACTAGTTGCATTATATGACAACATTTTGAGAAACTGAATGGAACTGAATAGAATCAGTGTGCAAGCACTTATATCGACACTGGAACCGATTGTAACTGGTCGTAGTTATCTTACGCTCGCATGACATGATTCATAGTATAGGAACCAGTATGCCTGATTGCTTTTTACGGTAAAATCGAACTGATCCCTACTGGTCGCGGTTACCCATACCGCACATGTGACTCGTTTCGAAGTATTCAGTTCCGGAAAAAATAGAACATTGGTAACTGAAAGAAACTATGTGAACATTTTTTGTGTGCCGGTCAGTTGCTCGGAGCACTTATATTAGTTGAGTTTAAGGTTCTTTAAAGGTCTTTTTCTGGATTATTTTGGATATGTTGATAAACATTCCAATAATGTATACATTTATTATTTGTGTTTTACACTACTTGGGCCTAGTTTGTTATAAAGGCTAAACAATATTTTTATTTAATCTGTTTCGGTAATGTTGATGACCTGTATGGTTTTGTAGGTCGTTTCAACAGTATGTCATTTTATGATCACAATAGTTTTAGATAAATACAGTCAACTCTCCTAATACCGGACGCCCTTGGGCTGGCCTAATATGTCTGGTTTCAGAAAAGTCTGTATTTGTGTTTCTAATGGTAAATATAAACTTGGGACATTTTGGATGTCAAGAAATGTCTGGTTTTGGAAAATGTCTTATTTTCAGAGAGTAGGTATTTGGATAGTTGACTATTAAAATGTCCAATGCAATTTAGAGGGATCATATCTTTGACATATCTAATTTTATTTGCATCAAATAAAATCTGTAAAAAAAAAACTACTGTAAAATTTGTCAAATTGTTAATATTCATTTGGTGTTTTTTTTAACTAGAATTAGGGACTATTTATATATATATTACATTCATACACTCACATGAAACAGACAATGGAACAGACTACTGAAAACAGATTTGAGAAAAGTTCTATAAACAGACTTCAGGGAAATCGTAACTTTTGATTAATAGGCTACAATATACTGTAATAATTGTAATATTAAGATTAAATTAGAATGGTAGCCGTATCAGGGTATGTGAATTTAAAAATCAAAACAAATATTTAAAACTGAGAATTTATATTTTTGCAGAAAAACCTTCTCTTGTTGTTCCTAATAGGTGTACAGATTATATTTCTGGTGACCCCGATGATGACCCAATCTCTGATACTGACCAACAAACTTGATTTATTTATAAAGGCCATTAAAGTTGTTGAAGATTAATAAAACTTGAAATAGGCCATTTTATAGTTTTAATAAGTTGTTCACTTCTGTAAAAAAAAAACTAAATTATTATTTCTCTTATAAAAAGACAAAAGAAACGGTTAGTTTTAACCAAAACCATTGATAGACAATTTAATTCTTTGCTTTAAATTACATTTTTTTTATGGAAAATAATTTTTTTTTCGACCAGTTTTTGGTCAACGTGACTAACTATTATGTGACATTAAAATAGAATATTTGAAAAAAAAAAAGGAGAATTGCTTCTGTTTGGCCTTATCAACAGCAAAATAGTTAGGTACGGTATTTATTGTTTTAGTTGATGAGAATACTGTACACTTGATTTCTTCCGTATTGATTATAGACAAACGTCTCGTATATGAAATATAATATATTATAAATATATGTGAATACAAAACTAGAAATAATATTTCTATAGTTTCCTCCTCCTCAAACTGTTCTCGCACTTCTATTATCGCACTTCTATTATCGCACTTCTAATATCTTAGGACGAGTATTCTGTGTCAATGATCTCCATTCGCGCTTTTGGAATTCGGACTCTTGGTAAAGAATCTAGGAAGTTCATTGTAAATTCTCACTTTTGACGGACGGACCTTACCTGAGTAAGCTAAGTACTGACTTTAAATGATTTAGCAAAGTAGTTAATCAACCGTACACGCATACAAGAAATGAACTAAAAAACAAAAAGGTATGTCTGAAACACGCAATTTGTTGAGAATTGCTATATTATCTAGTCATTTTCTGTTTATGATTCGTTACCATATTGTGGGCTTGAGAACGTACTTTCTCTCACTTTAAACCACGGTAGGATGCGCTTCGTTGATCATTGAACAGTGCATGATAAACAGCTTACCGTAGGCCTGGCTAGATAAAACAATGTTTAAAAATTGTTCATGGATTTCTTGATTAAACTATCATTTGACGTGCATAGTAATACAATTTTTCTCTGGTTATTTTGCAATATTATTGGCGAGATAAAAATATATCAGTAAACAACTATCTATAATAATGTATTAATTAAGGTGTTGATTGGGACTTATCTTCTTAGAGTTCTCTCAGTAACATCCTGCTCTGTCAACTTTGACCTTGTCTATGTAAACCCACTTATTTTAATCTTTTCACAAACCTTTAAAGAATGCTTTTATTTCCCATTATTCTATAATATTTATATTGACCTACTGAACCTTTCTGTCAGCAACTGATGGGGTAACCATGTATTTTGGAATTTTTATGGAGCCTAAAAAGAAATGAAACAGCTCATGGAAGCAGTAATGAATTATTGATAAAATTCCTAAAATCCTTTTCATCATAATAATATATCATCATCATAATAATAAGTAGTTCCCGGAAATGTTAAATATTATATGCTAAAATAGTAACATATCTTGTACCAGCACAATGTCAATTGACACGTTTTTCTGACAAGAATAAAAGTGGCAATTAAACCTTCAGTTTAATTAAAATAAGATAATTAATAAATTGCATATGGAAATCTATTCTTAGGGAAAATGATAATGATAATAGAAATTAATTAGTTGATTCTATTTTTACATATTTGTCTATTATTTTCTATATCACATTCTAAATTTTGCTTCTCTCATGTTGTTTATTTGAAATTGAAAATGTTTATTACATGACATTCATCATCCATTCTTTACGTCACATCTCATTTCTACGTCAGAAATCCTACCGTCGGTAATACTTGTTGTTGCTAAGCTGTGTGCACAGTTTATCATTTAAAACAAGTCATATTACTTGCAGATAATCAATTTAATTTGTTGTCTTAAAAACTGTTAATCACTATTCATTAATTATGATTGTTTAATAAATCATATATTCTTTCATCCATGACTCTAGTACAATAATTTGTTACTCCTATGGCATGACAGTCTTTATACTTTAAAATCTTGTAGTGTATGAATGAATTTAATTACTGTACCAGCCTCCAGAAATAGAAGCATAAAGTCAAATAAAATATTCTCCACTTAACAATTTAATTGGTGCAGTTTTTAGCTTCAGTGGTTTAATAAAACGAGGATTTAAGAGATTTTAAGATTTTCTTTACCTAGACCTACTTACTGTACCACACACTGAAAACACATAGTATTATATCAGTTTTTTTTTCTTCTGGCAAAAAATGCAGCAGAAATGTAGTCGCATTTTATACTTTTAACATAAAAACTTTCAATGTTCAATTCTTCTTCCCTATGGTGTGATAAAACTTTAAATATGTTCAATTCTTCTTCCCTATGGTGTCATGTCCTTAGCAGCCAGTATACTTAAATCCACTAGAGACAACAATGCCAAACTGTACCTACAGTACTGCCTTCATGGTTAATTGTATTAAAATTGCATTTGAGGGTCAATATAACCTCTGTTCATATAAAAATGTGTTCATGCCACAGCTGTAGTGTATAATGTTTTATAGTTCTCTATGGTTTAATGCCCTCTAATCATCCAATTATTATGCAATTATAATCCACAGATTAAAACTAATTTGTCAAACTTCCATAAATTCTCTGGCTTAGTGTGAGCATGGACTTGTGAGGAAATAAATCAATGTATGAAAGGGTAGCAATCCTATCCAATCATGGTTTGGTATGTTCAGCTCTCCTGAATTGGAACATATCCCAATTAATAGGAAAGGACTCGAACAAAAAAAAATAAGACAAAAACAGCATTTTTTGGACTACAAAAAGGAAATGTTTCTCCACATCTGTCTTCTGTGATGTTGGTTTTTAAATTCCTCATCCTTACTAAAAACGTTTTGTTCACAGTAAGGTATTCATGACAAAATTTGTTAATTGATTTTGCTGCAGCATAATATGGTAATAAACTGTGAAAAATAATGTTACAAGATGTGAACAAAAAGCTCTACACCTTTTTTCTGGAATTTCTTTCAACTACAACGCCCACACTTGAGATGGATGCATTGGCATTTTCAAGACTACGTGATCTAGCACGATTTCAATTTATCAATTATTACTGTATCCAACCATTGTAATCAAAACTGGTAATTTGCAGATTTGAAAAAAAAATGCAATGCAGAGAAGTGTTTTATAAGAAGTATGTCATCACATAATACTGTAGTAATTGAGAATATAAAATTATTAATATTGAGTGTGCAACCATTCATTAATAATTGTGTTCTGTGACCAATTGATGGATATTGAAATTGGTTGGAAAGATTTTGTTTCTGATTTATTTTTTAGTCTATTTCGGGAGATATATTTACTGTATATGATGTGATATATATATGTTATTGTTCAATTTGTGTGTGACAGTCACAATAACAGTTTTGTTTTCAAGTGTCCAGAAAGAGAGTGAAAGTATGGTATCATAATCTCTTTAAGAATCAATTATTGAAAAGAGTATACAGCCAATACTAAGCTTTTACATTCCATTCATATTACTGCTTACTGACCTGTAAGTCCATTTTGTAAGGAATATCTTATTAAAAAAAGTATGGTAAATGCATTATTTAATGTACAGGCCTACAACAATGGTGCAAGACAGTTTTAGCATATAAGGCACTGGACATGAAATGTTGGCAACACCAATGGAAACTTTACCAAGGTCATCGGTAAATGTGACCGTTGTTCATACAATCATCATTGGATATTATTTCATGCAGTTGGTTTTACCAAAATGTACGTAACTGATGGCGTCAAATGACTCGCATGGTGAAGGTCGTGTGTTTACCTTGCGCATATTCAGATTTGGTCAGGCAGTGGTCAATAAAAGTAACCATTGATCCAGGTTAATGTAACCCCAAGGGATGGAATTTTAACCAGTGGTCAGATTGAACTTTCTTTGTCAATTTAGTCCACAACTCAGTTAATTTGACCAAATTAAATCTAGTAGTTTTGATTCTATGTATGACGGCCTACCTGGTTGAACATATACAAATCTGCTTCCGGCTTATGTTATTTTCTGTAGTATACTTAAATATTTAATTATGACAGTTTTGCTTGATTTGTTGAATCTAAGTTTTTAGTTTCTCGTTTTGACATGAGTACCATCTATCTAACGGTGTCGTTATTGCTATAAAAAGATAATATTAAATTGTAGCCATATTCAAAATTTGCACCACATTGCTTTACTGTTTAAAAAAAATAAATTTGTTAACCCAAAATACAATAGGAATCTGCAATCTGCATTGAATGTCTATCACTCAGCAAGGTTGACTGGTTCTTCAGTGTTTAGCTGTTGGAGCACATGTAATGATTGGACAAATATCCTGACTTTAGTCGGAGTGTCTTTGTCTGGTTTCCTTCGCATCTACAAACGCATCATGCACTATGAACAAGTCAACATTATATCAACAAAATTTGTGAGCAACGGTATGTAAATGAACATGTCGGGTTTGACCGACTGTCAATTCAGATCCGAGCATAAACAAAATCACAATTATATTGAGTATTTTACTATACTGTAGGTTCTCTGGCCAGATTATATACTGTAGCAGTTTTGGAATCAATAGGTCTAGCCTATGGAGGGTGATCGTTGAGGTTTAGATGTGTTTTTTTTCGATTAATATCAGTTCTGAATATCAATTTTTAGCTTTCTATTTTTCATGAAATTTCACAAAAATAAAATTAAAAACATTGGGTGAGGAGATCAGAATTGATCAATTAGAATCATTGTAATCTCCTATCCTGGAAAAAATTTGATAGCGTACCGCGTAGATTTAAGGTGGTTGCTATGTAAATTTATTTTCTGTTCTGTTGTTACTAATTAAATAACACATTTTGTAAGGTTAGCTGACCATACAGTAAATTCAATCTCATTCTCAGTATATTCCAACATAACCACCTTCGCAGATATTATTATCAGTGATGAAGTAAAGATACAGACACTAAGTCAAACCGGTATTCTACATTAATATCAATGATCTGTAACTGCGTCATGGAGGGTATTAGCCAATCAAATGCATAGAAACGAGAGAACGATGATGTCATATTATTTGCTCGACTAATGATGAACAAATCAATCAATATGTTAAAAGCCATGAAGGTCGTGCTCATACTGCAAGTAGATGTAGACGGTAAACGACATAACGCAAGCACTCACACGCACAAACGCACCGTTTTTACTGCACTCAAAATAATATACATGGATCACATTTTTGTTAATATATTTCTATAATTATTTGGATTATGTGTGATGATAATTTAGATGGAATAATATGTTCATAAGGTAAATATAAATTAAGCCTATTAGAATAAATTATTGTACTCAGTATTCGTCTTATGAAATCTTTGAATATTTAATGAACAGCTAGAAATCATTGCTCTGATGTAAAATGGTAATATATATAAACAGCTGCTGAAAACATTTTTTTTCCATTTGAATTCTGTTCAGAGGATTACATTAAAATATTTCTTCAGTATAAAAAAAAGAAATAAGATATTTCTAATAATATTTAATAAAATAATTTATTTATTTTTAAAACATTAACCGAATCCTGTAAAACATTAATTAAAGTCGATTTCATAAAATGTTAATATCATATAATTCCAGGATAATATTAACATTCTTAATTTATCTCAAAAGGATAATAAAGTGTAATTTTTTGTTAATGATTAGTCATCTAAATCTTTAAAAAAAATTAACATTTAATTACCCATCAATTTAATGAATACTACTGTTTTAATATGATATTAATTTCAGAATTAATACTAAATACAATATTCCATACAAAAATCCGAATTTATATCAAAAGGGATAATAAATTGCATACTAAAAATATATTAAAGATTATAAAACTTGTTTGAGATCTAAGTTCGTAGGTCAGGAATCAGTGAGTTATGAGTATGAGAAATTTATTTTAAAAAGGAATATTTATTAGACTAAAGCTACACAGTATTTTAAAGCTTTTAAAAAAATGAATTGTATAAAGTAATATTATGATGTTTTACTGCTTTACAGTAGTTTGTGATGTACAGTACAGTAGCTGAGCAACAAGGAAACAAATTAGGCTTGATCCAAAAAGTTGATATCAATTTAAATGCATTAATTGGCAATTCTAGTTCTTAGTAAATTATGTACATTATTTTGTACGTGGCATCATATTGTGCATTACAGAAACTGTCTGTCTATTGTCTGGATTTGCAAGCCTTGTGTTTATTTGCTATGGGATTTACATTAATTGACAAGCATTTCAGTTTATTGATCAATTAAATTATTCATAAACAAAGAGACAGTATTTTAGTTTAACTTGTTGCTTGATAATAAGAAATAAGTAATAGTGATTGAAAAAAAAATTTCTAGAAATTTTTCCGGCGAAAAAATTTTAAATGAAATTTATATTTGTTGGTTTCCTCTTCAAAAAATAAATTTATTAAAAAAATAAATTAATTCATACACACTGATTACCACACCTTTTTTTACATATAATAAAGTGCATACTAAAAATATATTAAAGATTATAAAACTTGTTTGAGCTCTAAGTTCGTAGGTCAGGAATCAGTGAGTTATGAGTATGTAATTTTATCTTATCTATAAGTTTTTAATTTTGATCTTTTATTTTAAAATGTGTGGAGAAACTAATAAAACAAACAAACAAACATATCAGCACTGTATACTGTACATTTTTTGCGCCAAGATTGTTAAAAAACAAAAACTTTTTTTATAGCTTTTTCACAAACCTAAAGAAAAAAATACTACAGTATGCAGTATTGAATACTCAAATAGTAATCAGTTAAAATTGTTGTCTATTTCGTGCCCAACTTACCTGGATAAACCAATGTAGGCATTTTCTCCACTGTTTTGGAGAGGTGTCCACAGTTTTTGAGTTACTTTGTTTCCTCAGATGGAAAAGGCATAGTGTAGGTTTATCCAGGTAAGCGTATTGCAGCTACGCATATGTTACCTATAGTTTCAATTAAGAATTATGAAAATCTCAATTTCTAACCGCATTTTTAGCCTTTTAGACACATCGATGGTCTTAATATAGGATTGTATTATTTGTTCACCCTTTTTAAAAAGTAAATTATAATGTTTCGTGAAGCACATTACGACCTTTAAACGACCTACTTAGTTTGATCATATGGTTGTTTCTAATGACGCACACATTACAGAAAATGACCGTAATCATTTACGTACATGTTTAGCACACATACTAATTGTCACGTTAATCACATTGCCTACAAGTTTAATGATACATTACTCATTATGAATCAACATTATATAAAATGTTTTCAAACAATAATTGGTAGCATTTCAGTGTAAACTCACAAATTCAATTAAGTGGATTATCTTTTTATTAAATGGTATTTCTGAACTAATAAAAGGAACAACATATTTTTTTGTGAGAGTGTTTTTCATGAAAAGAAAAAATTGGATTGAATGTACAGTAGGTGATTGTGACTTACTAGATTTCTCATGATATTTTATTTCCAATTCAGGCAGTTGAAAAAATAATAATAGGGCCAAGTTGAAGAATAAAAAGGCAGCCACAGAATAGACTTTACTTTACACTACAATTCAGAAACCCAATACAACAAATAGATTGCTTTCCTTATCATATGAAACTGCTGTAATAAGAAAGTGAAAGTACAGTAGAACTTGCCCTAAATCTGGACACCCTTGTTGTGGCTCAAACTGTCTTATTTTTTGGAACATCTAGTCATTCCTTTATCTTGATCCCTTGTCTGGTCATAATTTATTTTTTAACTACAAATGTATTTATAACCAGGGAAAATTTTCATTTAAAAATTTTGTTTAGCAATATTGCTAATCAAACTGATTTTTAAGTCGAGAAACATAGTTTTGTATTGTATTTTTTGCTACACAATTTTCAAAATGTGTAGCAATAAGGTTGTTTTGTATAGCTTTTTGCTACGCTACACTGGCGAAAATGTTCCCTGTAACACATGGCAGAGCTGTTTAAATTCATGAATAAATTGTCACTTTTTCAGTTTTGATAAAAGTAACATTCAGATTTAAGCTAACTATCATTCACATTAATATATTTTTACAATCATCATCTGCTTTAAAAACCAGCTGTTTTTTCTTCTAAACGTAGCATGCATATTTTTTTTATTATAACTGTGCTTTATACTGTATCTATAGATAGATGAAAGTTAAAATCAATAAACAGTTGACTCTTCCAGTACCAGAGTTTTTTTGAGGACCGAAAGGTTCCAAATTTCTGTTTCGGACTACTTTATTTTGAATGTTATTATACTGTAGTGTAGATATTTTACAGTATATGGTTTTTCATTGCATTTTATTGCTTTTCAAAAATTATTTGTGCAAAAGCAAGACTGACATATTTTATTATAATTTGTCTGTTGTAATTGTATTGGGAAATCTGCCTACGGATTGGTGAAAATAATTTCAAATTTCCTGAATTCTAACTAAAATGTGTGGGTGATTTTGTTTATTATACAATATGTGACCTGTCTCATCAAAGGCAAAAAAAAAAGATTAATTTTAAATCCAGGATTTTTGTAATAAGAGGCTTTACTGTTAGCTAAATTGGCTATATTGACCAAAATGAGAATGATAGTGTTAAAAGTCCAGTTGACGTTTTACCCTTTTGTTTTCACTAAACCCAACCATTTTTTGGAAAAAAATCAGTAAATTAAGTTCAAAAAGTCATGCAACTCTAAAATGTGAAGGTAGTAAACATGACAACTAAACATTTTAAAGTAAAATGTTAAAATTTTATTAATTTAAAATTCTTATTTTGTGTTTTACTTCACTGTATGTTGGTAGTATTATGATTTAAATTATAAAAATTTTATTTTGTAGCATTAATGTAGTAAGATAAATAAATAAAATTATGACAAATTATTATATTTCCTGTAAATTTTAATAGAAACATACAGTAAAAGTAATCAAGAAATACAGATACAGATTTAATATTGAGAAACCAATAGGCTAATTATAATAAATTATAAGTTATTGCCCATGACTCGTCATAAGCCATGGTGATTTTGTAACAGGTTGAAGATAACCGAGTGAAACGATTTGCTTGTCTGACCTATTTTACTGAACACATTTATTAAATTATATTGTAATTTAATTAACATTCAGTTCAGTAATGATCATAAAGTGTTATTAATTATTTCATAATTATTGAACCATATCTTAAATTATTTCAACCTAATTTTAATAGAAATGTATTTTTCATTTTTCCTCAGTTGAATGCACCAAGAATTTAAACATTGAAGAACTTAAAGAAGAAACAAACTGTTTTATTCGCACTACAGTACAAGAAAGCAAAACAAATAAAAAATCGCATATTATTTACTCAGGAGTATTAAATAATTTTAAAATATATCAATGATCTTTATAAACGTATTTTAACCATGGAATTGTTCTGAAAACCACCTTTGATATATGCCGCATATCATGATTTTAATAGCAATATTCTTACAAAGGACCAAACAGTAAGATGTTCTCAATGAGACTACAATAATTCTGTAAATAATTGTCTTTGTACAGTAATTTTGTGAATTTACAATAGCCGCAAATTATAAAAAGAAACAAAATGTCGTCCGTTAAAGTTGCTGTGAGAGTTCGACCTTTCAACTCGCGTGAGAAAGGGAAAAAGTCTGTATGCATCATCTCCATGACAGGCTGCACAACTAGTAAGTTGCTTCGTTACTTTTATAATTCAATCTTTTTCATTTTTTATTTAAATAAAAATTCATAATAAATATATACTGTCAATTCAAGTCAATGTAGTGTGCAAATCTTTTTTAACATATATATGAATAAGAAAGAAGTAGTAAATTTAGCATAATGTACCAACATTCCATGGATATAATGCTAACTGTAGGTCTACTGTGTTCAATAACATGCTTACCTCCATGTCAAATTTTCTCTGAAAAGAGGATGCACAATTGAAGAAAATCTGTTGAGCACCCCTGTCAGATAATGGTAGATCTGTTTCTGCTGCAAGGTTGCTTGAAAATAAATTGAATGCAATTTTGGTATTCCATATCAATTGCATTTCTGCAAAAAAAAATGTATTCAGATTCAGGTGTTCATGACATTATGGTGGTTGATGAAAAGTCAACTACGGTTAATCAAATAAACTTTAAAAAAAAATTGTCTTCCAAAACAAATCGATGGTATTTTAGCCAAATGTTCTGTTATTTGAATTTTCTTTTCTTTGCTTCTATCGAAAAATTAGGGGAATTTTGTCCACACAGGTTTTGGTTATTTTCTCTCAGTGTGAACAGGCCCTTGTAGATCTTTGCTGGTAGTCAATCTTATTAAACCCATGGGATTCTGAACTCCATAATGAGATGTTATTGATAGTGGCATCTAACATCTTACTGATACATTTGTAATCGTGTATCTCAGCAGGATCTTGTCAGGCACCAATGCCATCAGCAGATAAAACTACAAGCCTAAAGCTTGTCTCTTAATAAACCTTACAAAAATAAAGCAATCAACTGATGTAGGCCTACAGTAGTATTGCCTGAGCTATTTTTAACAGATGTACAGTATCATGTAAGGGCTTGCATTTATTGCTCATTAAATTGAACATAAAATGTCTACCTTTGATATCTGTTAGGTCTATGTAGAAATAATAAGAGCTCTCTTGTTTACAGTGGACAGATACTGCTAAATCTCACAAACAACCCTATAGTAAATCCTAGTACAGTAAATTACTATAGAAACAAAAAATATATTAAATTTAGTACATTATACCTTTTTTGACCATCCTGTCCTGAATTGCCCGATTCAAGAATGTTTTCATGTTTAGCGATAATGATCATCTTCAACCCTATATGGCATACTGTATAGTATATTTAGAGATTATTAGAGAGTTCAAATTTGAAGTTTTGTACTTTGGTATGGGGCTGTTGCAATCAACAGATACGATACTGCAGGATGTTTATTGCCGCTTGACATGATACCCTACGAGAACCAAATAAAAACTTTGGAAAAAATTGTTGAACATTTTTTATAAACTTGTTTACGCAAACGTCCTTCATAACATTTTCACTTTAACTCTGCTTGAGAATGTTCAATGTTTTACAATTCATAATCACCTATCTTCTTAGATCTCAAGAACAAATTAAGCCTCTTGAGATTGTTTTTGCAATATAAAGATTGCAATAAACTACATATTTTATTTAAAACATCAAGTTATCGATTTTGGTAATGTTTTCTCAAAAATTTATGATTCATTATAAAAAATTCATGTGGTAGATAAAAAATGTCTTTTTTTTTTCTGTATAGTAGTTACTGTATCATTATTTTCTGATGGAATATTAAATAAAGAAGGAAGGGATTGTTAGAACAGTTTAGGTGCTAAAAATGTAATCTCTGTAATCGAGATGACCATTAAAAAGATCTGGTATACAGTACCATATCAATATTTGAATAGAAGTATTAAGATATTTAAGTAATTTACGTTTTGTAATTTATATTTTTAAATAAAATAGGTAATTACAATTTATGTATTAATGATGGATGCTTTGTTCGTACAGTACCTGTTTAGTTTAAAATATATAAGTCATACAGTGTATATAATATTGTAATGTGAACTATTTTAGTCTGTGGGAATTATTACCAGAATACCTTGCGTTCATGTACAGTGTAAATGAAGTTATATCGAGCCTATTGAAACTTATGCTGCTCCATCTTTAGCATTCTTCCCCACAGCGTATTATATCGAACAAACATTACACACTGAGAAAGTCAATGCGCCTGCCCTGTCATGTACTTGAGAGATGATATCAGTATGTTGGTAATGGCTCTCAGTAAAGATGAGATTTCTTTGTTTACATCCTACTGTACTAGCTACAGTATATTAAAATTATACTAAATACCAGAATAGAACCTAGGCATTAATGCAAGCCTGCTTAGCACCAATCCACAATGTCACATAAGGATCTTCCATCTAGTCCATATTATATTTTTATAATGAACATTTAAATATTTGCTCAATTTCTGTGCATACAAAACATAATTGTATTGTTTTTTATATTTTATTTCCAAATTAAATTACTTAGATATTATTTTAAAATATAAATATTAAATGTCCAACGCTTAAAAATTTGATGATGTGTACAGTATACAAAAACATTTTCATTGATTATAGAATGTATAATAAAGCTAATATTCAATGAATTGGTCAAATCACAAGGTGTCATCATGATTGATAATATTAAATTCCAAAATGAAATAGCCAAGCTGCATATTTATCATAAATTATTATAAAATATTTAATACTTTAAGAGTAAAGTGTATAATAACAATATTGTTTTCGTGTTATGTTAAATAAATAAAGCGTCTTATTTTCACCTGCACACCAAGAATGAATAATGTAATCTTGTCTTGAGCAACATTTGACCTTGAATTTATTTGATGACTTCAGTGTTGCTATGGAGACCCAATGACCATCTTCCATCATAAATGCGAAGTCTGTGAAATAACACTGTTTATTCACAATTGGCTTTTAATAGACTAAACGAAAATAGATTTTGGAGACTTATCAACAACAATTATCAGTTGAAATTGCAGGCTTGCTTGATATTCTGTAGATTAAATTGTGTTTGAACTATAAAGCAAGTAATATCTGAGGTTTAGTCAAATTTTATTCCTTATTAAATTATATTTTGAATTAAATTAAATTATAAATGCAATATTTATTAAACTTTACTCTCTGACATGCATCACTATTAAATCACTTTCTGCTAAAAGTGACGAATCATTTTGTAAAATTTCAATAACAATGTATTTACTTTTGGTTTGAAATAGAAAAATTTGTCTTGTAATAATGTTGCCATAGTTAACTGTTAAGTTTATCCCCTTCACTTCCTCTTTAACAGAAATAAACTAAACCATCTATATTAAATTTCAATATACTCATTAAATTAGTAGTGTTAATTATGGAATATATTTTCTCAAATGTGTATAATAATCTGGCAGTGAGTGCCGAGTGGTTAAGACAGTGGGAACGTAATCCATTCTTATGGTTCTGGTGTTTGAACATATCTTACCTCAGGTTTTAAGCTATTTAAGGCGAGCGAGTGCGATCACTCACCTAATGCACTCCTAAACTTCCCTTGAGGAGTGCGATTTACAACACGCTTAAATTTGGTAATCTTCTACACACCAAAATACAAAGAGCACACCTACAGCATCCCTGAATGTATTGAGGAGTGCAATTTGTAGCACACCTATAAGTTTCAAAAGACAAGGCATGTTATCTTAAATTGTCCTTGAAGATTAGGACTTGAGCACTAAGCTCATGTGTCCCTTCAACGTCACTCTTAATTTACATACTGGCGAAACTTAAGTGGTGGTCTTCCCGAATACGGACTATAAACCGTACAGGTCCAGTGTACATAGAATGCTCATGTATACTTTAAAGAACTTTGTACATCTTTTGAGAAGTGTGCTAGTTCACACAGCCACTGTTATATAAATGCATTAGCATTTGATTTCAAGTTAATTTTTTTTTCTATCTTTAAGCTATTGCCAATCCAAAAGAGAGGTCAGAAAAAGGAAAAGAAGCCCCAAAGAGTTTCAACTTTGACTATTCATACTGGTCGCACAGTACAGTAAGTATTGGAAGGGTTCCTTCCATCAACTTTGACTATTCATACTGGTCGCACAGTACAGTAAGTATTGGAAGGGTTCCTTCCATCAACATTGACTATTACTGGTCGCACAGTACAGTAAGTATTGGAAGGGTTCCTTCCATCAACTTTGACTATTCATACTGGTCGCACAGTACAGTAAGTATTGGAAGGGTTCCTTCCATCAACATTGAATATTCATACTGGTCGCACAGTACAGTAAGTATTGGAAGGGTTCCTTCCATCAACATTGACTATTCATACTGGTCGCACAGTACAGTAAGTATTGGAAGGGTTCCTTCCATCAACATTGACTATTCATACTGGTCGCACAGTACAGTAAGTATTGGAAGGGTTCCTTCCATCAACATTGACTATTCATACTGGTCGCACAGTACAGTAAGTATTAGAAGGGTTCCTTCCATCAACTTTGACTATTCATACTGGTCGCACAGTACAGTAAGTATTGGAAGGGTTCCTTCCATCAACATTGACTATTCATACTGGTCGCACAGTACAGTAAGTATTGGAAGGGTTCCTTCCATCAACATTGACTATTTATACTTTTTTGAACAAATACTGAAAGTGCTCCTTCCTTCAAGTTTCCATAGCACAGTTCTAAGTTTAATTAACTATTAAAAATATTGGACTTTTATATTAACAAAAATCTTGATTTTTACACTGATGCAGTAGTTAATTAAAAAAATATATAGAAAAAAAATGTTTTTTTAAAATAGTATAATTACGGTAAAAAAAAATTAACATAACATATCTTTACATAAGAAATACACCACAGTAGTAAAATGTTGTGAATAATATCAATATCACACTTAAATTTGTGAAGAAAAATAATTAATTTTTACAATTATTTAGTCGCTTTTTGAGATAATACATCATTAAATTTACATTCTTATAGATTATACACAAATGTTTCAAATGAGCAATGATTTATTATTTATTCAACAAGCATTGCAGCGTACTGTTATTACTTCAGGTGTTTTCAGCCAACACAATTCGTCAAGTCATCTCTAAAGCTTGCGGTAATTAGCATACTGTGAACAGAGATGAAGAAATTATTTGCTCAAACCGATATTTGCATAGATACGACATGAAAAGCAATGTACGTCAGAGAGCGTACATTTGATATGCCAGCATCCATTACTACAATCCCAAACACAGTAGCAATATTAGCTATCTGTATAGTAGTGATGATGAAAATAAATCTCAGTTTTGTGGGCAGCTTTGTAAAAGTATCACAAACCGAAGAAATTATTTCATAAAATCTTTTTCTGTCTTGTATAAAAAATGAAAGATTATATTTCTGTTCTTGTGTGGGTGAATTCTATTGCAATAAATATTATTTTCAGAAAATATTCAAATGGTAAAATAACAAGAGGTGGCTTAGCATTTACTGATATTGTTTAGATAAGAGTATGCTACTATTATTTTTTAAATCTTGGAATCAAATTTAGAATATTCAATAATTCAAGCGTAATTTGACTTTTTAATAATAAAAATGGATTATGATATCTGATGGTTTACATAGTTACAGTGGACTATTATTATATTGTAGTCCAGCTTACAAAATATTTTTTTTCACTTTTGTGACATCTAGAACATACAACTTATATACTGAAATGTGTAGTTTTCAGGAAAGACTGTCCTGAATGTATAAATATGACAAGGGACCATGATGGTTTTGGGAGAGTTTGGATTTTAAAATGATATTCTATCTTCTGTCTTCTGTTAAAACTAACAACATGAATAATCCAAGTGTGAAGCGATGCTTAAAATATCCATGGAATTACATTGGTATTACATTTACTGTTTTTCAAGTCCAGTGTGAAGAAGGCTTAGGCTTGCAATGAAGATAAGGAGAATTCTCTGACATTGATTGACCGACACTAATCTTTAGCTCACATCCTGTGATTGTGTTCCAGTGCTATATGAATCCTTCTAAAATATTTAAGTACTGTGATTAAGAAGGCCTGTTCATATCACGTTTAGTCTACCATCATGATCATATTCACATGATAATTTTATAAGTCAAAGTTTATTTTAGTTTAATTGTTGTTGGATAGACAATCATAAATGTATTATTTGAATATGTACATTATTTACCCTTTCAATTGTACACATCAAGTATGCATTTTCTAGCTTTCACTATTTTCCTATATGGATTCTTTTTATACCAAAATAAATAAATAAATTGAGAATACAGGGGCTGCCTGAGTGGACTTGAATAAAAGAAATAAAAACAAAAGAGGCACAGGCTGGTGAATAGAGGGTGGAGAGAGTAACCGTAGAAAACAATGAAGATAGCTTGGTAGATATAAACAATTTCGAAACTTAAAAACATTTCAAATGGTGGTTAATATTTAATGTAGATTTAAAATTAAATTGTGGTGATCATACTGCATACCTGGGAAAATGAATGAAGTCACTGGTTCTTCTGTCTGCTTTGATATGTTGTATGTCTAGCTCATAATCAGATGCAACAAGACACGTACATACTAACAGCATAGACAGAAATCTAGCATAATCAGAAACTTGAAAGTCTAGATTTTCAAATCAGTACCTGGTGCACATGAGAAGTTTCACTGCTCTGATTAATTTTTCTAAGCAAAATTTGACAAACCTTTCTCATTAAATTTTAGTATAGCTTTCTTTTAATGGTCATGTAGTATAAATAAATGAAAAATGTTTGCATTTAAATTACATAATAATAACTGTCTTCACGCATATTCCGAGGATTTTTAGAGATGACATGGACCTTAATGATCATTCGCAATACATAAGTAATTCGTAAAGTAAAGCCCAATCATGAAATAAAGAAAACATGAATATGTACTGAATTAATTGCAATAAAGTATTTTCTATTATTTTAGCAATTTTCGTATCGTAATTGTACAAACATGAAACTAAGAATTGTTTTATTCAGGTTTTATGCATTATATTTGATTTCCAATAATTTATCGTCGTGAGGTAAATCCCGATTGATCGTAATCAAAACGGTACTGGGTATGGTCTACTAGATTTTCTGCTCCCAACCAGTACATCCATTCATAGAAGCCTTGATGAAGCAAGCCTACCTGGCTTTATGCATTATATTTGGTTTCCAATAATTTACCATATCATTATATATAATATTTATGTTGCATTCACATATTTTAACAAGCTACAAAACCAAGGTTTATTGATTTATCCTATTCAATCATCTAATTTTACTTGCCAATTTATTATCGTTATTTAATGCTAATCACAATATATCATTTCTTAAAGTTGAATATTAATACAACTTCTAATAAATCACTTAAAATTAAAAATTAACCTTAAAAAAAAAATGTTAAAAATTAGTTATAATGATTTATAAATACTAAAATCCTAATTAGAGGAAATTTGCAATTGGAATATATTGCAGACTTTAAATTTCTCATTACTATTAATTATCCATTGTAAAATCACATTTATTTTTGTATTTTTCAAACCATTTGACCCCATGACACCATGTGACTTCTGTTGTAAGTGAAAATCACAACAGAAAGTAATTAATTATTTAAGGATTATGTTTAAAGTAAGAATAAAAATTTAAAAAAAACAAAAAGTGAGCAATATTAACGTACACCTTTATTTATCATCGGAAATGTAAACAAAATATTTTTTTTATTTAATCTCTTTTCACCTAATATTATAATTATAAAAAAAATCATACATCCATTACAATAGTGCATGAACGTTACTTTACTTAACAATCTCTGTCAAGATTAATTTTTGCCCATATAATCAGATTTTGAATTGATTATGCATGTTGAGAAATTAAGTATCATGTTCAGAAAATTCAGACAAATTACTAGATTAGAAATTGACCACTTGGTAGCATGGTGGTCAGTATAATAGATGAACATATGCATGGCTATTAAAGTGGTCAAGTTAATTGTCCATTGACCTAATGGCAAACTATAATTAAAAGGATCTTCCTGGCATGTTATCTTTGATCTCTTGCTCATAGTCTTTCATTTCTGTTGATGTATGGTGCATTCAGTTTTTATCTGTCCAATAACACTATAATATGCTGTAGCTACTTATAAATAATATCATATTCCTAGAAGAAAAAAATTGTCATAAATTTTAATATTGTAACTAATATAAGCCAAACTGTAATGGCAGTGGCTTGCTGAAATAACAAACCACAATTCTGTGGCTGCCTATAAATGTTAAAAAATGATATTCTAGAGAAAAAAAGGAAAAATGCACACAATATTAATTTATAGGTCAACATCAACATTGAAAGTAAGGTAGACTACGCATGTTATCATGTGGGATTCACAAATGTAGCTTGTAAATAAAATAATATTCTTAGAGGGAAGAAAAAATTCAATTTAATTTAAATATATATAGTAATAAATTACTATTATTCATAAAAGCCAAAAATGAAAATAATTAATTAAATACTATACAAATATTATATTGTACATAATTATATCCTAGTACTGTAAATATATAATTAATGATCTTACAAATAATCAAGTTACAAATATTATAATTTTTGTACTATATGACCAAACTATTCTAATTGTACAAATTACATTATCGATAATTCGTATTGACATAGTCTAAGTTGTGTTGGGAATTGTACTTAATGTAAAGCCGGAATTAAACACCAAGCGGTAGAATCAATAAAACACTTTACATTTACATTTATATTACTTATACTGTATGAGCCTGTACAGAACCAATTATATTAGCAGAGTGACTACTAAAAAAAACATGGTAGGCCTATATACTGTATATGAACATTTCTGGTACCTCATAGACAGATCCAGGGGTAGGGAGAGGGGCCTTAGGGGTTGGCAGCTGGCCCCTGTCCACCCTAAGTAAAGTAAACAAGAGGTATGATACTTCAATGATGGGACCAACAACTTGCCCCCATCGCAATGGAGGAAACAGACATGCCTTCTCACATGCCAGTCTGATTGCTTTGTACCGTCTTTTTATCAAAGATATTAAGATTTTCTTTTAATAATAATGATGTTAACATACAATTTGTAGTACCATTTAAAATGAAAGGCGATTGCATATTCAGTTTATATTTCTAAAGATTATTTTGCAATCATACTAGACATATCACAGACATAGTACTGTTTAATATTATGATTTATATATCACATGATAAAAATGGAATTACCATATCCACCAAGGATTAAAGGGATTTAAGATGTCTATTGTTTATTATAAACATAACCATTTAATAATGTCACTATTTTTCTCCGATAAGCAGTCAGGCGGAACAAGCGCTGTTCAATATTTTCTCAACTGCTACTGGTACTAAACTGTATAAAATTATAAAATGTATGTGTTTTTAAATTTAAAAAATACCTTTTTAATTCAAAGTCATCAAATTAATAATAATTCATTGATTTAGGAGATACAATTATTATCACTTTAGCTAATGCATGTTTTCACAAACAATTAAGCATTATGAAAAAAAATGTAGTTTATTTATTCTAATTTTCATTTTTTTTTAAATTATTATAATATATAAATTTGGAAAATATGTATTAAAAACACTACAATACTTTCTGTCCCCCTCCCCCTTTGTATTTATTAATTTCTTTATGCGATACTTACAAATGTTGTATAGAAACCAAGCTATTTACAAATTATGTAATATTTAACATGTAAGTGTTTAGAATAATAGAAATTATATTCTTGTCAATAAATTCATTTCAGTCTTCTATACTCTTCTTCTATTATTTTATATATTAGAAGATAAAATAATTATTTTGTAATTAGTATTTAAGCATAAGCTATTGGTGATAATACGCTTATGCTTAAATTATTCAGCAAGGAGGTTTAGATCAATACAACACTTCGCACACATTTACATTTATTAGTATGTACTCATTTGGTTGTCAGTTTAAAGGTTTTCAAAGCCCAGGGATCTACTTCAATTTTAAATATTCATAAATAGAAAATGACGAATATTTTTGAATTAAAGATTAACAATTAGGTTTGATTGCATTTATTCTTGTTTATTAAAATTAACAAAAAAAAATTAAAAATTAAAGACATGGCTGAACAAAACTGAATTGGATCTATTTAAGATATTCTAGATAACATTTGAAAACACAACTACAAACTTGAAAATATAACTACATATATGAATAAAAATTGTATGTAGACGAAAAATAACCACTGCATCATATTCTATTTTCATTTGTAAAACAACTCATTATGGTTTAGTATGATTATTTCTGATACCTGCTTACTAAATTTGTTGTATTTGTAAAATTGAAGTGTGAAAAATTAAATAAAAGAAAAGAAAAAAAAGAAAAGTAATTTAGAAATGTAATTTTAGTTAGACCTATTGTTAATTAATTCATTCTTCGCTGATTAAAACATTAAATTATATATTTTATTATGTGACTAAAACAGCCAATCCATGTTCATGACAATATTTTATAGTGAATACCGTTTACATATGCTGTGACATACTTCCTGTAGGTTCATTAGCTTAACAGTTTATTCAAATCCTCCCACATTATCAGCTGCCTGAAAGCAGTTTTTTGCTTACTGCTGTATTATGTTTAACTTACAATATTGAAAAGAAATATCTCTGCTTGAACTTATAATTTTTATCAACATATATATATTTTTTAATAAAAAATTCATCTGATAGATAGAAAAAGAAGCTATTTAAAATCTATAAAATGAGATTTGTAGCATCATACAGAAGGACCGAAATAGTCACAAAGATTATTTCATAAAATGAAAGTTATAGGTGGGGTTTAAGGTGGATAGACTATTTGATATTTAATTGCAAATATTTATCGAATCCATTCTTTATAAGAGGATACATAAGAAAATAATTTCAATAATACAAGAATCCACCCTTCCCATGCACTGGTTTTGAGATTCTTAGTAGTAGTATTCTTAGTATGCAGCTATACTTTACCTGCCATTGCCATTAGAGCACCGAATGATGTCATGGCTTTTGTACTCTTGTTTTTTTGTATTGATGTAGTGTAAGAGCAACACCATTTTCTTTGTAATTATGCAAATAATATAATAAATTGAAATGAATTGAATAAGATATACAAAATAATGGAAATCCTTTCCTTTTTTTAGCCCTCAGATCCTAATTATGCATCCCAACGCAAAGTATACGATGACATTGGAAAGGAAATGTTGGAACACGCATTTGAAGGGTAATGTACTGTACTTAATCTTTTAATTACATTTATTTATTATTGCATTCATATTGTATTTATTTTCTAGGAATATCTAGGATTGTCAGTAGACAGGAGGAGAGACCAGATTCTGACAATATTGAATGCCTAAAGGCTATGTCACTGCAGTCTAGGCATGTTTCTCTACAGGGAATATACTGTACTGGAAAACAGCATATGTAATAAGAGTGCTAGTATATGACAATTAAGTGTATTATTTTTTGTCATATGAAACCTACCTATTGTACTGTATATAATGGCTTGTTTTATTGTTTGGGTGTTTATTTATAGTTTATCATATTTTGCAGTTACATAAACAAATAATCTCATAATATATTATTTCATATTTTCTTTTCCGTTTAAACTGCATTCATTAATCAAATTTAGTGACATATTTTTGAAGATGAATTCCCATTCAATTTAAAAGTTAATTTAAGATATACAGATCAATTTTGCCACATGCAATTACAGAATTTTGAATATAAACAATTCCTATAAATCTTGTGGCTTTATTGGGCAATACTTTAAAGATTTTAAAAGCCTTATGGTTGGATATATAATTACATGTTGTCTTGAGTTTCTTCGCTTTGTCTTATGTTGTGGTATGTATTTAGCTTTGTTTTTTAAAGAGACGTGTCGGTAATTTGAGTACATGTGGCTGCGGAGCTAGAAAATTGCGATTAATAATTGTACGATGATTATCGTTAATTCTGTCAACTTTCTGTAATACAGTGTAGTGAAGCATTAACTCATTTGTATTTACTGGTTTGTCAGATCACATTAGCTAACTGTTTCAACAAAAAATACCTGTTATATGCCAGCATCACCTGCTATTTATGCAGATACTGTATAAAAATAACTGTAATTTTAATATGCCACCATCACCTGGTATTTATGCAAATTTAAAAATAACTGTAATTTTAATATGCCAGAAACACCTGGTATTTATGCAAATATACTAAGTGTGCTATACCAGTGTTACATAATATAATAGATCATTTAACACATACTGTGATTTGAATGTACAGTACTGGTGAAATATATCAGTACATGCATTTACACATATTTATTCCATTATTATTTTTAATTTATTGTATGCTTTTTGTTTTTTTTTAATAGATATAATGTATGCATATTTGCATATGGACAGACTGGTTCGGGCAAGTCTTATACCATGATGGGAAAGCAAGAACCAACACAAGAGGGTATAATTCCAATGGTAAGAATTTTTATAAATTTTTGTGACCGAAATTATATGAATATTTTAATATCTACAAGCAAAATATCAAAGGTTTTTTTCCAATTGTCTCATTTATATTGTCATGAATGTCATCTATTTTTTTTAAAATTCTTCTTAAAATGAGATAATATTATGTATCACAAAATAATTAGTAGCATTAAAAGTTGTATTAGTTGATTGAAACGATGAATTGGCAGATAATTCACTTTCCGACATGTTGTACATTACAAACACAGTCAACACATCCAAATCATGTTACTCCACCATCAAAATCTTATATTAAATATTATAATTATATTCCTTTCAGTTGTGCGAAGACTTATTTAATCGAATAAGTGACAATACCAACAACAATTCAACTACTACCTATTCTGTGGAGGTCAGTTACATGGAAATCTACTGCGAACGTGTGCGTGACCTCTTAAACCCTAAGAATAACAAGAACTTGCGTGTACGTGAGCATCCGCTGCTCGGGCCTTATGTGGAGGATTTATCAAAGTTGGCCGTTATGTCGTACAACGATATATCAGATCTGATGAATGAAGGAAACAAAGCCAGGTATAAAACAATATTTATTTTTATTTGTCGTATCAAAAAAAGAGATTAAGCTGTTTGGAAAACAACTTCATTTTATTATTTTTTCTTGATGCACTGAAAACAACAGAACAAAATTATAGTGCTGTTGACAAAACAAACGAATAAAAAGATTTGTAGGCTTAATTTAAGTATGAATAAAGTTTACAGCAAAGACAAGATGATTTTAGCTATGGAGCATGCAGTTAATGGAGATGTTTTTCTCTCATTCATTAATCGTGTATTGGGTACAACAAGCATTTCTGAAGTTTTGTATCAAACTTTATCAAATGTGATAAGCCCAAATATGGAAACGATGACATCATACCACTACCATATTTGGGCACATCACACTTATTTTTAGTGTAGAATTTTTTAAACATCTTATATGATATGACATTGAAATAATGGCACGACATCACCTTCAACACCACCTCAACATTAATGTACATGTTGTAATCTAAACTTAAATATTAGGACTTTAGGACATAGTCAAACCCCATGACCTTTATAAACTTTCTTCAGAAGTTACCTAACAACAGAAATAATTATGAAGCTTTTTAATTCTGTGGAAATCTAACATAAACGATTACTCCTGTCTTTATTCATAGAACTGTTGCTTCAACAAACATGAACGAGACAAGTAGCCGGTCGCACGCAGTATTCACAATCATTTTTACGCAAAAGAGGTATGACAGACAGACGGACCTCACCACAGAAAAAGTCAGCAAGATCAGTCTTGTTGATTTGGCAGGCAGTGAAAGAGCAGACGCAACAGGAGCAAAGGGTACTAGGTTAAAGGTCAGTCATGTTTTTAAATTAAACTCACCAGCAAACTGAGCAATGATCTTATGTTTATTAAGAAGGAATCTAAGCATCTGTGGGTAATTAAAAAAGAGGTTGTAAAAAATTACCAGTCTGGCACCATCATGTTTTAAGCTGAAAATGTTGAGGCTACAATGAGACTAATTATAATACTGTACAGGATATTCAACATCTTCAAGTCCCCTGCACAAGTCTTTTCCAATATCCTCCTATTTTTTGTTTCTCTCCCCTCATTGCTGTTAATCATTACTTTATTACAATTTACATTTTATTTATATTGAATATGTCTATGAATTTAATATGATTTTATGATTATTATCAATCTAATGCATTTTTCACACATCCCACTATCAATGAACAAACATATGCTGCACATGAGAATTATAAACTCCATACTATAGAGTAGCCTTTGACATCAAACAGGTTTTTAAAAAAAAAGGTTTGAAAATCATTAAGATTGCATACATTTATTGGTGAGAATTGCCTCTTGGTTCTTCAGGCTATTAGTATGAATTCTCTGTACCACCAGGAGCATAATTGGAACATGGATGAAATATTTATTAATAGTTTTGCAGCAAAGGCTAGATTATTCTACGCAGCAAATGTTTTTAACTCATTTGCAAGAATTGGCAGCACCATTGTGTCTGTAGCCATCAGCAAGATACTGTACTCTGAGTTGCCTCATCTTTCAGAGGGGATATTAGGTCATTGGTTCTGCACGCTAAAGATCACATGCCATGTCAAAATGCAGGGAATAGTTTTTTTATGGGATATTTGTATATGTGGCTGCCGTGGGCCCATAGTAATCTATGAGATGAAAAAATATATTATATAATTACTTGAAACATCTAAAATAATAATATGATGTTATGTGTTTTTTTTAGGAAGGGGCAAATATCAACAAGTCACTAACAACTCTTGGAAAAGTTATATCAGCATTGGCAGAAGTGGTAAGTGTACAAAAAAACTCACATTTTACCTTTAAATTTATAATTATATTTTTCACATTTTGAATAATTCAGTGCTTTTAACTGCATTTTAAAATAAATGTTTACATTGTTTACAAGTTTAAAAAAAAAGCAAGCATTTTGCTAACAACAAATATTACATTGAATTGTTTATTTTTGTAAATATGTAAGTGATAAAAAACATGTTTAAAGGATTACATGAAAAAATGACAATAATTGACTGTGTGATAACTAAACAAATTAGACTTTTAAATTTTTAGCAAAATATATAAATAGTACGTACTACATTTGAGTAAATTTCATTGATTCAGTCAAAGTGATTGATGTGTCTATAATATTTAAACAACTTTTTTTTTCTACCACACACTAAGAATTGTTTTTTTGAATAACTGTCAATCAATAGTTTATAAAGTTATGTTTTAGAAAGAAAGATTAATCAAATATTCAAAAGATCTAAATAAAATTTCAGTGACAAAATTATTCACTTGATATTTTAGACATTATTGTATTTGAAAATAAAAATTGGTTAGAAAACTACAGTGGAAAGTCCAATAGACAATGTTGGTACAGTTACAAATGAAAATTATGTACACTTCTAAAGGCAAGAAATTCTACATTTTTCCAACATTAACATGAGAAAAAGGAATGTACAAACGTGTGATAGTATAAAGATAGGATTTTAAACATTTTAACAAATATTCGTAAACCTTGTATTAACAACAATTATGATTAATACTTTTATAACTGTTTTGTAATATACAGTGTTTGATTTCATTTTCTGAATACAACTCTTGTATATTATCCTGGACAGTCCATCTTGTTTCCTACTGTCCGGTAGTACATCCTGCTGCTTGATATGTTATTCAACACTTACGCCGCTGAGATATTGATTAATTTACAATTAGGCAACATTGATTGCAGCTCTTCTAATTGCTTTCCGTAGACGAGGTAATAACAATTTGATGATGTTGCCTAAATGGATGATGACATCACAAACTGACATCTAAGTTGTTTAGATGTAGCTTGATTGGTTCATTGTAAACAATGGTTAACGGTGTAATCAAATCATTGACGCCACCGGTGCGGACTGCATCATTTGTGTTTTTTATAATCTAATCTGTCACAGATAACCTTTCAGATTATGCTAATGAGCAAGATGTGTATGTAGGCAGAAAATTAATGTGAAGTTTTGAGCTGTGAATAAAATGTTAAATTCTTTTACAAATAATGCCAGATTCTGAAAAACATTGTGTATTCGTTCTATTTATTAATAATTATTATTTTAAGCAATATCATTATTTTCATTATTTATCTTATTCCCAATTCATAATTATAATCAAACCAATTTACAGTATAGCCCCTATTAAGGTGACACCTTCCAACATGGGGTGTCCCAAAGCAGGGTTCCACTGTATAATGAATCATTATGCAATATTATTATCAATCAATTCTTATTTATTTTTATTATGTTATACCTGTAGGCATTTTTCATTGATTTTTAATATTGACATGAGCATTTAATTATCACACATAAATAAATTAACTAAAAAACACCAGAACAGGTGTAAACATTTGTTTTAAAACCTATAAGCAACAGCATCATTAAAAAAATCCAATTTATTGCTTTTATGGGTGCTATATTTAGTAGAAAAACAGAGTTCTAAAATAGTTTAGAAATAAAACAAAATTAATGGTCTTGTTTGGCAAAGGTTGGCTTATTCAATTCACTACCTGCATATTTAAAGTATTTAGAATATTCTTTACTTTACATTACAATTCAAATTGTTTTTCAATTTTCACAACCATTTTTTTTCTCAAACATTTTAAAACACTTATTGTTGCTAATTTTTTTTTCAAATCAAATTGATCATAGTCAAAAAGGAATCATCAATCTTCATAACATCAGTATGATAATTTGATATTATCATATATTATATTGAAGGATGATTCATTCTCATCATTCTTGCAATAATGAAATATACTAAAAGCCTTCTTATTATTTTCTTTATTTTAATATATATTATAAATGACTCATTTGCTAATCACATTCAACTACTGTATAAAATCACCATTATTAGTTTGATGAATAAAAAGAATGTACAAAAGTATTACATTTTTTTGTTATCTTCTCTATGATATTTAGGATTGGTAAAGCTGAAAATACATGGTCGAATAATATAATATGAAAATGAAATATTTTATTAAACTATTCGTTTTCGAAATTAGAGAATAATTGGTGAATCTTAGGTTTACTGTTGGTTGGGAAAAATAAATAAATACAGTCTATTTCGTGCCTAGCTTTACCTTGATAAATGACAATAGACTACCAACACCACTGTTGTCTTTTTAATTTTAAAATAAAATTCTACACTTTTTTTACACAAGTTAAAATAACGATAGACATTTAATAAATAGGCAGACTGCCTTAAATTGTGACATGTTTCTACACTTTTATTTATTTTTCAATCTACCATTTTTTTTCTTCTGTTTCTAAATGTTCATCTAGTCTCAAAGTGAATGGAAAAATCTAGTAAGTTGAAAGATACTATCCCCTAGTATTATGTTGTAGATCCCTGAGATATTTCCTATAAAAATATACTTAATATTTTGCTGTGTTATGTATATCCCAGATTTTGTTTTATACTCTTAATTAGGCTACAACTGCACGTTTATAGTATGTTATTTCTGAAGGAATTTTGTGACCATACTAATTTTTGTTGATGGACATGTTCATATTTAAAAAAATTGTAATTCGTATCTTATTGTTTTTATATTCATCAATATAATAATTGTATTCATAATGTCGTTTTAACTTATATCATCCCCATCCATTTTCATTCTATGTTTTCAACATCTTCATTTTATATTCAATTATTGTTTAATGTTTGGTATGTTTCTGTTACAATACCATTTTATTGAAAATGTATATTTTGAGAAGGTAAAACAGTTTTGAAGGACTGATGGTTTTTGAATGAATTAATTTTCTCATAGTTAATATTTTAATTATTAATATTATTAGCATCCTTTGTTTCAGCATTGATAAGTAAAATAAATCCTTCATCATGATTTCAGATAATTTATTAAATTTAAACATGTAATTCATTTTCATGTTCTTCTCAATTAATCACAGTTTCACATGTTTTTGCATGCATTTTAATCACTCAAATAATCACTATAACCTACAGTAGAGTATAGGTACTTTCATCTTCTTTACTCGTATTCTAAAAGCACCATTTTGTTTTCACCTTTATGACAATTATTCATACCTGTTGGATTATTGCACAATGCCAAACAACAGTGATTGTACAGTCAATATTGAACCTTATCTCAGCTATTTAACATAGCGCTCAATTAGTTGTACATCCCCAGTGTATTCAATGCTAATGAATCTGTAATTAGCATCAGGCTTGCATGTATTGAGCTAATAATGCTGTTGATACAGACTAAGTTTTGTATGTTAAACACTAGCGGTATTTAGATAGAATTAATTTGTAATGTATGGAAAATATTTATTCATTTGTACATTGTATATTTTATGTGGTTCTTGTGTATGATTTTTTTTAATATATCATATGTTGTATATATTACAATTAAAGTAGAACTTCTCTTTTGGGACATCCCTATTCAGAGGACACTTTCCTATAAAACTAATTCAATTCAATTCAATTCAAAGTAACATTTATTTTCTTCAAAATAAAACAGTATACAAAATGGTGTAAAGAAAGGTAATATGATTGAAGAAGGCATGTTCAAAAAAGCAAAAAGCTTGTGACAGACATGCCTAAACAAGGATTAGATTTAAACAAGGAAAAAGAAAAACAAATAAATAAAATGAGAAACACTATTAAACAACCCCTATTAGGAGCTATACCCCCCCCCCCCTCCCCCTACTAAGAATCCCGGATTTTTCCCAAAAATTAAAGGTTCTACAATTGTATCTGTGACACAACTACAATTCATTTTAAGTTTGGTATTCCTTAAGCTCTGTCTACACTATCAAACTAATGTGATGTGCCTAAATATGGTAGTGATATGCCCAAATATGGTAGTGATATGCCCAAATATGGTAGTGATATGACATCATCATGTCCATATATGAACACATCAAATTTGTTTGTTACATAAAGTATGGAAGTCTAGACAGGGCACATCATTTTTTTGTCACATACAAAGTTTGATAGTGTAGACAGAGCTTTATCCATATGTTTCAGAATTCTCACATAACATATATAATTATATATATATAGATATATAACAGAATTTAACAGATTGTGTACAATTAATTAAATTGAAACATTAAGAGTATTATTTTTGTTTAAAATCTTGTATTCTTTAACACATTTCCAATTCTGTTTTGTAATCCCAGGTTTTGATTTTTAAAAAAAGAAGAAAATATTTTTATGGATTTAGGTTTTTCTGAATTTCTGTGCATGTTTTGTCTAAAGGATAGTGTTTTATACAACAGTATGTTTCAGGATTCTTCAAGAAATTTGTAATAATTTTACTATGTCTAATTCTATCATTTATTTTTTGCACAGTCAAGTAAAAAGAAAAAGAGGACTGATTTTATACCATACCGTGACTCAGTTCTAACATGGCTGTTGAAAGAGAATCTAGGAGGAAATTCAAAGACTGCTATGGTAGCAGCTCTTAGCCCAGCAGATATAAACTATGATGAGACGCTTAGCACACTCAGGTAGGCCTAGCATTTTGAAATTAGATTTTATTCTCAGCATGAATATTTATTGTTATTAGTGGGCTATGCTGAAATTACTACTACAGTGTGTGTACGGTATATCTATGCAGTTGTTGTAGAAACGAGCAAGATCTATGCATTTATATTGAAGGAGGCAGATAAAAAGATTTTTTTTTTATTGGTTTTTATAAATACTTTATAAGCTTTCCAACTGAGGTATATCCTATCTGACAAAATATGGTCAAATTTAGTTTATATTTGATTGCCCAGTTTTTATATAGTTTTTCTTAATTTTGTGGCCTATATGATTGTTAAGCACATCATTATGGTATAAGTTAAAATGATTATTTTGCTTAAACCTTCTTCCAGTATATTTGTAATGTGACAAAATGTATCTGTTATAGGTATGCCGATCGTGCCAAGAGCATTATGTGCAAGGCTGTTATTAATGAAGATCCCAACGCCAAGCTTATACGTGACCTCAAGGAAGAGGTGAACAGGTTACGTGATCTACTAAAGGCAGAGGGTATATTTATTGATAATTTAAATGTTTCAAATTCAAACTTGGGTGGAAGAAAAATGTCAACTCAAATGGAGCAAGAGGCTGTGGAACAGTTAAAGGTATATCTTTTTTCCCCCCGAATATTAATGTTTTTGTTTTGTTTTTTAGTAGCGACGTTAACAAAAAAACACTACCAGAATATCCCTTTCACATTTCCTAGAAAATCTAGCGTTCAAAACACATAAGGGCTTCAACATTTTGTATGCTGGACGTGCTTCACACTCAGTTTATCTCCAGAGCAAGTGTGTAGCCAGAATTTTTGGACAAATAGGGTCATTTGCAGCTAGCATAAGCAACAAGAAAATATAGATTTAGGCCTACCTAGTGTATAAATATAATTTGCAACCTTAAGTACATAGAATTGACCAAAAATTGGTCATAATTAGTTAAGCCTATCAATGTCAGTGCTGGTCTCTTGTTTAAAAAGGGACTTCTTTTAAACCCCATGGGCTTTTGGAGTTTAGTTAGGCAATTAAAGGGGTAGTGTCCTCTTAGTGTGGGTTTCTCCTGATTATGGGATGGTGGTGGTGGCCTATAATGTCCCTCATTCATCGCACAGGAAGCATCCTCTTAAGTTTGTCAAATTAATATGTTTCGATCTTTAATCATGACACATTAACAAATTTTAAGATATTTTTTATTATTACTTATAGGCTAATGAAAAGTTAATAGCAGAGTTAAATGAAACATGGGAACAAAAATTACAGAAAACGGATGCAATAAGACAACAACGAGAAGAAATGTTAGCAGAGATGGGCGTGGCAATCCGAGAAGATGGCAACACTGTTGGCGTCTTTTCACCAAAAAATGTAAGTTACATTAGACTTGTTCATGTTAATTATTAACCTACTCAAAGTAGACTTTATTATTTGTATTTCAAATGATTCATTTCTTTTTTTTACAGACTCCACATCTAGTTAATTTGAATGAGGATGCTTTGATGTCAGAATGTTTACTGTATTATATTAAGAATGGAACAACCAGGTATGAAAATATTGTGTTATTTTCAGAACCCTCAATAATATTGATATAGGTCCAAGAGATGATATTGTGCATTTTACTTTAATTTATTTTTTAATTACTTCTTTGACAGAGTTGGACTATCATCTGCCAAAGTCCCACAAGACATCCAGTTAAGTGGCACAAGTATCCAGCAGCAGCACTGCCTCTTTGACAACACGGATGACTCTGTTTTGATCATGCCTATCTCTCCAGAATGTCTCTGTTATGTTAATGGCAAGTTGGTTGAGGAACCTGTAGAACTGTATTCTGGTGAGTCCTGGGCCATGGTAGTTAGCACTGCCTAAATATGACTGATAATTTAACTTCTGCTTTAAATAAAAATAAAAAACCTAAACTTTAAATTTTCTGTATAGGTTACCGAGTGATTCTTGGGAAATTCCATGTGTTCCGATTTAACCACCCAAAGCAGGTTCGTCAACAAAAATGCTTGAAGTCACCAACGATAGAATCACCTTCTAAAGAACCAGTTGACTGGTTCTTTGCACAGAATGAGCTTCTACTGAAGGAAGGAATCAACATGAAGGAAGAGATGGAACAAAGGTAAAAGTTTTTAAAATTATTTTTATAGATTGTTTTTAAAGTTGTAGTTTGGTGGGTTTGATGCTTGCCTTCTAAACCATGGGTTTTAAAAGAATCTTGTGACACTGGGAGAACACTTAAGAAGGGTTTGTTTGATACCAAAATCATTACTATTAAACTGTATAATATGTTATATGTGTACACATTATGTAGGTTATTAGCACTGGAAGCACAGATGAAGAAAGAAAAGGAGGAGGCAGACCAATTATTGGAACAGCAACGACTGGTAAGATCCACTAAGATTTACCCCCACCTTCTTTCCTTTTTAATACAAATCTTTTTAATGAACTATTGTTAGATGGAATCTTCCAAACATTACACTTGGATTTTATGTCCCGGATAGCTTTTCCAATACAGTCTGTATTTTTGGTTAAACCATAACTGTTTCAGAAAGCATTTGCACTGTAATTAAAAGTATTTTAAATTAAAATCTTTAGGATTATGAAAGTAAACTACAAGCACTTCAGAAACAGATGGACACACACACCATGTTAACCGCATCGTCTCCCCCAGCAGATATGACCACAGAGGGCGATGATAAACTTGAAAGTAAGTTGTTAACGATAGTCTTTGCTGCCATGGTTTTCTGGTATCTTTATAATTTCTCTGTTTACATCCTTGCCATTTTGTTTCTCATAAGTAGTTACTTTATTGCCATTGCTGAACTCAGGTGATCGTTTGTATTCAGTTCCTCCAGTGACCTATTGATGACATCATTGTATCCAAGGCAACATATTATAGTATGTTGTCATAGTAATTTAAAGTGCTTTAAAATATCTTCTTACACGTTGTATTGTGAAATACTTTTTGATGTTCACTTTATCAGTGTATTTAAATGCAATGTTAAATTGTAAACTCCATTGCAATAATATTTTATATTTCTATGCATCATATATTTATACTACATCAAGATCCTATGTGGTCTAGTGGTTGAGTGATTCACAGGTTCAAATCCAAATCCAATAAATCGAATAAGACTACAGTTGCTATTACTCCATAAATTATGAATATATTTATACTATGTATATATAAGTAATATCAATCTCACCAAATCATTTTTAAATGGAAAATATAAAATTCCAGTATGTCAAATGAATAATCAAGTATGAAATTATATGTCTGTAATACCTGATATTTATGAATATAAAGTGTTGCTATTGGTTATGATCCAGTCATTTTTATAAATCTGCTTCAAACATTTGTTCAGGAAAATTATCAATTCATGTGTAAATAATTAGGAAATGTGCTTTTAAAGAAATGTAGATATAATTTTTTTTATATATTGATCTGAAATATTCCAACTCTGGATTAACCTTTACGGACACTGGTGGTGTTTAATGTATGCATAAATGCAGCAGCTTTTAAAAGAAATCTACCAATATATGTCTAATGTCCAATAGTCCATGTAGAAAATAATTGACAATAGCTTAAAACAGAAGAATGAAGAAAGAGGAATGGAGAATGAAAACATAAATATAGTTTTAATTTAATGGAACCATTTCCCACCTTTTAATCACGATTTAACCTCAATCTGTATGCCATAAACAAATGTTCAGATTTTGACATAAAAATAATACACATTTTATTACTTTATGATTTCCTGTAAATATTTTTAAATACTAAAATTAAAATCAAAAGTTATCATAATTATTGGACTTAATTATATATTTATAATCAGTTAATATTTTTATATTAGATATATATTATATATACCACTATTAGATATATATTATATATATCACACACATCAAAGCTTGTATAGATACTGTAAATTAATTTTATCCCAACATTATGGACTTTTAATATTTCAATCATATTTTTATATTTTCTGCTAAACATTTTTTCAGATTATATCCATTTTTTTGTCAATTTGTTTCTCAATTGACAATTCCTCAAGATTATTTTTTCTAAATTCTGTAAACTTAAAATTTATTCTGTGTTTTATATTTCTAATTCCTTCAGAATCATCTCATTCCATCATTTTCAAATTAGTATTTTCTAATTTGAAAAAAAATTGTTGATTTGTAACTGTCATAGCATTGTTACACATTTGCTTTTCATTATAAAATTCTTTAAAGATTATTATTCCGTCACTTTCATTCCTTTTGACAAATCATCGCTCTCAGTTCTGTAAGACTTTAGCTAGACTCACTCACAATTTTTTGTTGTTGAATCCTATCTTTGGAATTGCATTCTGTGGCAAACATTTACCCACTCTTGATTCTTTTAAATTTAATTTAAAAACTCAGTTTCAGGATACAACATATGCCATCAGTTTTTTAGTTAAATTGGTGCAATACAAATGTTTAATTACTATTACAGTATGTCCTGTTTATTTAAAATGTGCATGCCAGTTGACCAGATGACCGGTTAAAACATGATATTCTCTAGTATACAACATTCTTACTTTTTACCCTGTTCATTTTAATTGGCATCTCAGTTGACCATTCTCAAATGCTGCAAATTGGGACCATTATATAAATCACATTAGAAAAACTATGTGCAATAAATAAACAGTAAATATAATAGATCTGAGGATTTGATAGGAAACATATGGCTGTACAGTATATACAAGTATTTATCATAAGTCCATAGATATTAAAGTGACATTACTTTTAATTTAAAATGTAGCCAAGGAAAGAGTCACTTTTTCCTGCATAGCATAAGTGTGAATGGACAATATAAGCCCACAGGCCCGAATTATATTTGACATCAGAGTACCCCCCTTTAACTCTTCTCAATATTCATTCATTTATCTCTATATCTTGGTATTAGACCATAAAAAAGAAACTTGAAAACAGTTGTCTTACCATCTATAGATTTTGTAGTGCCTATACACTTTCTTACGCTTGCAAAATATCTCCACATATATATATTTGATGGCGAGGGTGAATTTATTTAATCGTAAGGTCAAGCAATATGTGTCATATTTTCTTGCATTATTACTTGCTGATTTCACGTGAACAATTTATAATTTTTTAGTGTTTTGTTCCAAAAATATTAATTTAATAAAATATTATATAATTTTTTTTTAATTTGACTTATGTTTATATCATTATTTTGTTTTGCTGAATTTATGATTTTATAATTTTTTAAAACTTTTATATTTACTTTAGTTTTATATTATGTTATTAATTTGCTTTATGATATAAATAGTTTTTAATTTGTGTTTATCATAAAAGAAATCAAAATGAATCACTATTCCAAAGAGTATTATACTTACTTAGTCATGTAAATTAAAAACGAATAAATTTATTATATATGTAAATATATTTGCTAATATCTAAATACAGCATTAAGCAACAGATTTATTAATAAAACAAGTTTAATTTGACAAGATTGTTTGTTATTTCTTATGCCCTATCTTTTTCTTTTATTATTATCTTGTTTGATGTGTTTATACTTCCATACTGCACAAACTGATATGACATTAGACCATTAGATCTACAAGTTCCAAATTTTCCAATGCACACGTGTGCCTATTTGGGAATAAATACCTAACAGTATTGTTAGTGTTGAGACTACTTCCAGCAGCATTGAAAGTTGGTATAGAGCTTATAAAATGCATGATGAAATGAGGGAAAAAAGCATAATTTTAATGTTATAAAATTGTTCCTGGACAGAAATTTTCCAAAATTGTTTCCTCATATTTTAATTTTAAAATAAATACAACAGATACAAAGTGCTGTTTATTCGCATAGCAACTTTTGAGATTTGTTTCAAATTTAAAATATTCCACAACTCCTATTAAAACTTTAAAATATGTTTTTACCCTTTCAATCAACATTAAGACATAAAAAAAAAATACTTTTAGGCTAATGGAGATCGAGAGTCTTGATAGAAAAAAATGATAATTCAAATCCTAAATTAAAATTAATTACTATACAATAAACATGTGACCAGCATGTATAACACAAGCAAGAATACTTTGTTTTGGTGAAGCAGTGATCAAGACAACGTGACAGCATGAGGGCACTGTATTGCATGGCTGATCGACAAACGCTCCCTTTAATTTGCTCCATTATACTGTGTTTATTTTCTTTGCACTTTTATTTTTATTGCACAACTTTAACAATGCATTTAATTTTTTTTTATTGCTACATCTTTATTGCTTTTTATTTTATTTCAGATTTTTTTCATAGTTTCTTTTTTTGTTGTGTGATCTGGTATAATTTATATGTACAATAATAATTTGTTGTTTATTTGCTATAATTTCTTTTTTTGTTGTGTGATCTGGTATAATTTTTACGTACAATAATAATTTGTTGTTTATTTGCTATAATTTGTAAACATTTATAGTTTTAATTTATTTGTAGATCTCCTGTTATTAGTTCATGTCATAATCTTCTTACAATTGTTTGTAACTACAACTATACATTATAAAATGTAGTGGTTGCTATATCAATTTTCTAAAAAATATACTTCTTGTTTTTCAAATGTGTTTCTTCGGAGACATTTTAAGTTTATTTTTATTTATTTTATTTATTTCGGCAATAAACATAAAATAATAATTACAAAAAAAACATAAAAATATATATATATATATATGAAAAACAAGACACGAGGCCGAGGAAAGACAAAAGCATTAAACAAACGCTGTCACCGGTAAGGTGTGTCTCTCCAACAAGTTAAAGCCTTTCTTTTGTGTACATTTTAATGTACTGAACTTTTTGGTACTTTAACATTTTGTGTGAAAAGAATAAACTGTTCATGTCATTTTCGAAATAATTAAATTAAAAGTAGTCAATCATTTTTTAATAGTTATTTTGTTTTATAATACTTAAATTATTATTTTAATAATTGGAAAGCCAATTATTCAGAAAAACGAGCCATGTTTAATTTGTGTTTTGTAGTATAGGCGAGTTTTGTTTACCATTAAAATGCAGAAAATAGAAATACTTTAGAATCTTAGTGGATGTATCCTAATATGGCTTTGCTGTCTATAGAAATGTTTACATTGTGGGTAACTAACCGTTTGATGCCAAATTGCATCAATGTCAGCCACCCGGTTAAAAATGTAATATGTGTGTTATGTTATATATTCAATAATAAAGGATAACAGTACAAAAAATAACCTGTAATTAATTGTATTTTAGTATGTTCCAAGGTATAGATTTTCATTTCATTTTCACATGATGAGACCACTAAGTAAAATTCCTATTTTTTGTCACACAAATTCTTGATTGAAGATGTTGTGTAGATTTTTCCAAACATTCTTCTCAAAGGAGAAAATTGTACCCTAAACAGAAGTTGATTTATTTCTTTGTTTATTTAATTTTTTTTTTAGTTCGTATTTGTCTAATTTATATTTTCGAAACGTACATACAATTTGTTGAATTGTATTTACTAATTTCTGGTAATCAAATAGTGGTACCATACATTTGTTTGCAATGAGCAAATACTGTCAATGTGTTTTGTTTAATATGCCGATTGTTGCTAATTAATGACATTTTTTATAAAAGTTACATTTCTTTAATTTGCTTTGTTAATCATTGTCAAAAGCTACAACACCTTTTATAATAATTAAACCACTTGTTTATAATCACTTTGTAATTGGAGCAAATTAAAGGGGAGCTTGCAACTGGCCATTGCATGTTGCCCTCTAGTGGTTGCTAAGAATCAACCAATAGGAACACAGATTCCTGTCCGTTTCAGGTAAGTTGTTCGCTCCTCTTTCTTTGCTCCACAAATTATTAGATCATGAAAAATTTTAATATAGAAGATGTCTTATTCATCTATTGAATAAAATACTATTAATTAATGTATTTCTTATAAAGAAGATAACTAATAATTGAATACTACAGATTTACATCTATAAGAGTAAGCGTGCTTGATTGTATAGTCCTGGTTTCAAATCCTGGTTTAATCCTACGATCATTTATACGTACCTATTAGGCATAAAAATGGTTATTTTCTTATAAAGAAGATAACTAATAATTGAATACCTAATGAGTTTTCTCTAACTTATATACAGTATATATGTTTATAAACTCTTAATTAAAAATATTTAGTTTTATAATCTTTTTGGTCTTTTAAATAGTTTAATAGAGTTTCCAAATTTTCAAAAATTATTTTTAAAAACTTGGATCATTTTTTTTTTATGTATAATGAACTATTTCTATATTTGTATTGAATTTTGTAAAGCAAGTACTGTTTAGTACTGTTAATTACTGTTTGATAAATATGTTTTATGCACTACTAAATTACAATGCTTCATTAAAATTATTTAATTTTGTTTCATTGTTTTTAGGATGGTGTTGGGGAGAACACGAATACCAGCTTGCAGCTTGGGCTATTCGTAAATGGAAATACTACAGATTTACATCTATAAGAGTAAGCAGTGCTACTGTAGCTGAATTGTATAGTCCTGGGTTCGAATCCTGGTTTAATCCTACGATCAATTATACCTACCTATTAGGCATAAAAATAGTTATTTTATGTTAAAAGAATTGTCTTTTTTGAGAAAGCTACAATATAGTAAAACTGAGAACTTTGAATGTTTTAATCTCTGTCAAAGATGTAATTAACAATAGGAAGATTTTAATTTGTAATGACCTACTGTCTGACCTAATCAATTGTTTCATCATGTTACATGCATTGTGCACATGGAAACATGCTTCCTCAACACAGGTTTAGTGTATTCTAGGTACAGATATGCATAGGTCCTAGACAATCAAAAATCAAAAGCTCCCTAACACCATTAAATGGTAATATAGTATGTCACAATGGACATTTCATATTTTTACTCCATTTGTAATTTTTAGTATTTTATGTATACTGTCCATACATTATTTTATACACTGCTTTTTTTAATAATCATTTTTTCCAGGATGATTTGTGGGGGAATGCCATTCATCTAAAAGAAGCAAATGCTGTTAGTGTTGAATTAAAAAAAAAGGTATCACTGAATTTAAATTTTTATTAGGATTTTATATTTGTAATGATATAAAACACAAAAACCGTAACCAGTCAATCAGGGTTACTACTATATTAAAAGTAGTATTTTGATCTAAAGTTAGAGGGGGCGCAATATTCAAAACAATTCAGGGTATGGTAATATTTCAGCATGACTGCGTTTTCACAGAAGCATTTAACAAACCAGTGCCTGCACAGAGATTGTTCTCTTTTATTACAATCACTGCACTATATTATTTCTCGTGGCTACGGTACTGCAATTCCCTGCTATTTTTACATGTCTAACTTATTCTTGTTCTGTTAGGTTGAATTCCAATTTGTCTTGTTAACTGACACACTGTACTCACCTCTGCCAGTTGAATTACTATCTGAGAAGGATAACAAAGACATTGGACAACGTCCATTTCCACGTACCGTTGTTGCCGTTGAAGTGCAAGACAAAAAGAATGGTGCAACTCACTACTGGAGTATTGAAAAACTTAAGTAAGTTAATATATTATAATGCACAGTTCACACAAATATTGTGCTCTAAAGACTTTGAATCCATACAATGGATAGAAGTGTTGCTGTACATACTATTTGTTCTTACATGTTCTTCCTTTTTGATGTTAATCTCTATTCAGGAATCATGTTTTTACTATGCACCATGTACTTTACTATGCACAATAGTGCTGGGCCATGCCAAATGTGCCCAAAAATGTATATACGTAATACAGAATAAGGTCTCAGAATTGATGCTTTTAATTATATTTTGTCTATAGGCAACGGTTGGAGATGATGCGAGAGATGTACGACAATCATAGCGATGGAGGCGATGGATTGCCAATAACTCCTGAATCAAATGGAACACTTGAAAATGCCATGACTTGTAGAGATCCGTTTTATGACCGATTCCCATGGTTTAGGCTTGTTGGAAGGTAAGAAGATTAATCTACCTCATTCATTCCATTATACACCTTCAGTTAGCCCCGCTACATTTATATTGGTAGTATAGGCCCAGTTCCCGGCCAATCTGATTTTGATTTCAGGGAGTCGGGTATTCAATGAATATACGTCTAAAAATATATTAAAAATTAAATAGCTTTTAAGGGAAGAAAACTTTTTATAAAGATAGTTCAGGAGCAATTCTAACTTTAAATATAAGATTTTTCACTTTCCCGTGTTTTCAATTTATTTTCTTGGTTGTCACCACCCTATTCTGCCCTATTACAGCCCATCTTATCAACTTACTATCTCATATTCCTCTTTCTGTTTCCTATATTGTTTTTAATGTATTTCAAATAATTGTTTGTTTTTTTAAAACAATTTTCTTATATAATTTTCTTTCCAGATCCTTTGTGTATCTTAGCAATCTGCTTGTGCCAATATCACTCGTACAGAAGGTTGCGATAGTGAACGAGCGCGGAGACGTTCAAGGGTATCTTCGCATATCAATCCAACACATCAGTCCCGAAGACCAAGCAATGGACAAATCATCTGGAAGAAAACAGTCGGCTGTTGCTAACATTACCTTCAATGATAAAGAATACTTCAATACAAAGGTAACTGGAAATGTAAGGCTAAACTTAACAATTTCACCCTCTCCCTAAATTTTCAAAAATTACAATGCAAAGGATAGGACATAATATTAAGTTTATTGCTTTTACAATATTTAGGCCTTTGACCCAAAAAAAAAATCCTGGATCCGGCACTACTGATAAATTGTCTTTTCGTTTGATAAAAAAGATTCTAGAAAACTGTATTTTCCTCTTTACATACCTATCTGTATGTCCTAATTATTTTACTTAGATGAAACGTAGTCCAACTGGCATGAGCCAAACAGCATTGTCATCTGAAGAGCTGCGAATTGTCGAAGGCCAGCGAGAAAATTCTGACCATGGTAAGTATTTTGAACCCTGTATCTACTTAATCACTACTAGAAACAAAGAAACCTAATAATATATTAGTACATTTATAAAAGAAACTTCTTCTTACTTTGAAATATTAAAGTAGATGGTAAAGTGGCTTGTACAAAATTTGTCAAAATGTCTCTTCCACCTTCCCAATAAAATTCTACTTTTCTAGATCTTCTTGAACATTGTAAAGACGATACAGAGAATCTGAAAGAGAATGGCGCTGACCTGTATGAAACCTTTGTAGAACCTCCTGAACACATGAAGATTGGGAGTAAGATGTGCTTCCGTGTCACAGTTCTTCAAGGAATGGGAATCTCTTCTGAATATGCTGACATATTCTGCCAATTCAAGTGAGTTTTTATTCTTTCTTTAGCATTTTTAACGTTTTAATAACAGTCTCGGGCTTCTTTTTAAGAAGATTATTGTAATGTGATATGTTTTCTTTTTTTATTTGACATAATGATTTTGTAAAATGATCCATCTTTTTTGAAAGATTTCTCGGCCTACATCAATTCTGCATATCAACAAGACTTGTTTGAGAAGCCAAGTTCAAGACCTATAAGTTCCTTCCAGTTTGTGTATTTCTTGGTCTAAATTTATACTATTGTCTCTTTCTTTGAAGGGCCTAACAAGAGATCCATTTTTAAAACCATAAACAATTAAAAAAACATCATTTCTTCTTGGGATCATCTGCAGTAAACTACATTTTATAATAATTGTTAAATGCCTAATTAAAATGTTTTCTACAGTTTTTTGCATCATAAAGATGGTTGTTTTTCTACGGACCCTTGTAAAAACCGTCGTACTGGTAGTAGCCATATATTGGCTTTCTATCACAATCAATATGTAAGTTATCACACATAGTATGTCGGCGCAATCAATTCATTTTATAGCACATAGTTTCATAGCCATTTTGGTGTCAAAAAAGGTTCTTAAAAGTTGCCTATTCACAATATAATTTGAAATTTCAGCAATCAATATTAATATAAACACTAAATTGAATGTACATTCCAAATGGATAATTTTTTGCATTCAACTTTTTTGCACTATAAAGCACTATAACTTCTCTGCTAACTTTTAAGAACCTTTTTCATAGTTTCTTTTGGCTTGCTGTCTGCTGGGTTTTCTTTCTTTTTGGTTTTATTTTTATTTTCACTGTTGGGCACTCTCTGTTTCTTTTGATTCTTTTCAGTCTTTTACACGGGCATGAGGCATTCGTTACAGAACCTGTACGCAACACTGGGAATTCTGGGCCGCCCCTGGGATTTTACTTCGTTCAGGATGTAAGTCAGCATGCATTTTCATTTCAATAGTTTTATTTTCTTTTAATTGTTGTTTTTGTTAAACTTTCCCACATTTCCATCACTTTATTTAATTATTTATTTTATTTATATCATTTTATTATTTAAATGATTTTTATAGTAACTATTTCAAAATAAAAAATAAAATGCATGTCAAAGTTCAAAGCAGTATTGTATAAGTAGAAACAAATGTATGTGATTCCTCCATCAACAATCTCAAGGAGAGTTTTTGCTCTACTTGTTACTGAAAGTTATTATATAGTACCCTGACCTTCGATATAATGTTTGGTATAAATTATATTTTTTGTTAAATTTTGATTTCTTTTTTCAAATACCAATATCTGTAATATTTGTTCACAATATATAAAGGTAAATCACTATTATACTAACACCCACAATTTCTGTTTCTGGTTTTTTTTTTAGTGTTTTTGTGTTAACTTGTATTGTATACCATTGTAGTTTTGTTTGTAATGTGCTATAATCTTCAAAACAATGTATGCATGTCAAAAATATAAACTTATATTGATTTGTAAAAATGGAAAATAGCTAATTAACTTTTATTGTGAGAAATAAAGTTTAATAGTTTAAATAATTACTGTTGTATTTAAAATTCCTGGTTGCATATTTTTGATAGCAGGAATAAGAAAATCAAAATATTATGTATCCGTAAAATTTATTTGTAGATGAAATAGTTCAATTTTGATGAAAATAATGGACCACTGAATTAAAAATGTTGAGCTGATACAGTAGAATGTCCTGTTGGGGCAGTGCCGGCTGCCTACTTGGACTGGAATCTAAAACTAGCTATCAACACAAGCTCTATGATTCTATGTATGAACACCAGGCTTGTGGCCTGGAGGTCGTGGGTTCTAATCCCACCCGAAACAATTCCACACATCTTCTCAAATTTAGTTTGTTGCTTTAGTGGTTTAGTCAGTGTACATATGTTTCAAAATAAATGTTGAATTGAATTGAAATTAAAATGTAACAATTAAATATTTATAGTTGATGCTTTTGTTTAATTATATATAATTAAATTCTAATGTTTTCAGATACAAGTGACTGTGACAAAAGCATTTGTTGATTATGTTCGTACTCAACCAATTATGTTTGAGGTCTTTGGTCACTACCAAGCTCATCCTCTTCACAGTCAAAGTCAAGAGCTCACAAGGTAAGCACAACAAGAAGAATAATATAAAAAAAACATTTTCTACAATTTGAATTTTGCATGTTTTTCTATATTGCATTATGGTATGTAATTTATCATATTGTACTTGTAATCGTACTGGTTCCTTTTTTAAATTAAATGTTTTTTAAAAGCATAAAACATTAAACTGTAAATGTATGTCATTTACGTTCATGTTTAAGTCATAGTGCCATAGTGCAATATTCCATTGATTATATCAACTAATTTGTTATCGAAGAAGATTTTTAACTGATTTGCTTGAAAAAGAAATGTTTACTCTTTACTACAAAATCATAAATTATATCAAGATGGATAAGAGATAGAGACCAACAGCACTGGTAGAAAACTTGTATTTTTAAAATCCTTTTGACTTCTACTTTTTCGATGCCATGACATAGCATCCCAAATATTCCTACTAAAATTAAATGAAAAGAATTATTGAAATTCCTAACAAAAAGACCTGTTGTGGAATTTTTTACATGCTTTATGTTTCAGCCTCGGAAATGCCACGATTCGAGCCATACCTGTACTCCCACCGAGAATATCGTCCCGATCGTTGTAAGATTTAAAATCGCAACAGTTTTATAACATGACTAACGTTTCATTGATTTGCATGATATATATTGTTTTAATTACTTTTTTAATAGATTTCTGAATTTCTATTGTAGTGCTGTAGTTTTCTTAAATATACGATCACGAGGACAGTAATATTATTAAAGCAAATAATAAGATAATAATATTATACTATAGAAAACAAATATTATTATTATATTTCATATAACTATTCACTACTCCAATAAATAATATTCTGATTCATAAATTAATACCAGTATATATATTGCTATTTAATATACTTACTATTCTAAAGAAGATATTAAATAAAACATCTCAAGCACAATAGCTATCTGCGATATACACGTCTTTCATTGTTCCTACACAAAATTAATTATAGAGTTTCTTGCAGCAAGTACCATGTTGAAACTCGGGTTCTCATTCAGGTAGAACTTTGATTGGAGACCGTCTGGGTATTATATCGGGTGCTGTATAGACCCTAAATGATATGGCTTAATGGGGAGAGATCAGACTAATCTGGGTTCCAGCGTGTCATGCTTTATTCATTGTATCCTTTAGCCATGATTCTATATTCCTATGGAACAGAAAGCTGTTGGTCCTGTCGTATACATACAGTGTATGTTACAGAAATTGATACACTATTTAAAGAGACTGGGTGATCATCTCCAGGTGTGCTGATCTGGGTAGGTGCTGTAATGCTGGTAGCTGTGGGTCCAATTTCCTTTCGTTTTCCGTAAAATTTAAGTTACATTATTTTCTGACGATCAAACGATACAGTACAATAGTAGTCACTTAATTTGCTTTCACTTAAACTAATACTTTTTTTAGACATAAATTTATATGTAATATTGGTTTTATTTATTCATTCATTTATTTATTGTTAAAAATAGTTGGCCTAAACAACTAAAGACCAGCGTGAGTATTTTTAGTATGGCATATAAGTTCTACTAATTAACAGAATATGTAGTTGGTTAATTAATGGTTCATTTTTGCTTGGTATTCAAAATGTTGAACCCAAGAGTTAATAAATATCTCTCAAAAGGCACTCCTATGGGTAATTGAGAATCTCGTTGGGGGACTAAACAATAGCAGGGCTGCCACCATGACTCTTTTTTCCAAAAAGGCTTTTATTTTGACAATCCTATGGCCTGCACAGAGATTGATCACTTTTTTTTTCAATCAATGCGCCACATAATTTCTCGTGGCTACAGCACTGAACAGACTTGCTTAGTAATTTTTTTTATCCTGAATAACTTTGGATATGGATTTTTTAACTTCATTGCTTTGTATCATTAAATTAAATCAAAAAATTATAACACACCTGTATCCTTTTCATTTGGTTGGTTGTATCATGTTCCAATGCCATTATTTTCTCTCCATATTGAAGATAGGCTTGTGAATATTGCACAACTGGAAACCCACCCATAGATTATGAACTTTACTCTAGGTGTGTTATAATACAAACATTGGAATGAATGATTTATATTTGTTGAAAAGAGAGACTATTTTCTAACCCATAAACATTCATTATTTGTATACTAATCAAGATTATTACTTACATTTACATGTGTAAATGAATATAAATAATAATAACAATGAATAATAATAATAACAATAATATTCATTAGTGCATGCCATTATTGAATATATCATTTCATATAAATACAAAGCACATTTATATAGACATATCTTTTATTTTAACATATTATTTTTATTTAAACTAGTATACCAAATGAATAAACTACAAAATTATTTTCATGATTTAAACAATGGTACATTTGCTCATAATTTGTTGTAGAAGAGACCATAACTTGTGAGGGCACTAATGAAATTTAATTCGAGCTTATACTTTGTTGTGCATGGTAGAAAGTAATGGCAGTTATATATTTTTATTTCAACTCATTATATAAGCCCACATAATGAGCCTGTTTTTATTACGACCAATGATATATTGATATTTTAATATTATGTTAATGAAAGAACCATAAAATTTGGTTCTTGTATTAGCTAGATGTTGATATTGTAGCAGGTCACATTTTAATTTAACCGCCTATTGAACATTATATTAGACATACTTATCAGTAATAAATTGTATAAAACAATACTGTAAACTAAAAGGGATATTTGAAAGTTTTTATTTATACAGAATAATGTTTTTTATATAATTTTCTCTTCGTTTATTCGAATTATTTACTTCCACATCTTTTATATAAATAAAAAGTTCATTTCATTTTGTAGACTAAGACCAGCCAAACGGAGCTTCCCTTCATCTCTGCCACTTGCTCGACCAGTACCTTCTCCAAAGCAGCTAGGCCCATGTGTCTCCCTACCTTGCAGTACAAGTCATCTCCATTCCAAACATGACATACTATTGTGGATTGAAATCTGTGAATTAGCACCTTCTGGAGAGTAAGTCTTGTTTATTCATTCAATTAATTTATTTGTCCAACAGGGCCATAGCCACTAGTACGGTTGGTAAGGTTTCAATCTGACCACTTTTTCACATACTGTAGGCCTTTGACAACTTAGTGGCTTGAACAAAGATTGTTCCCTTTTCTTGCAAAAACCGGACCACTTTATTTCTTGTGGCTACATCACTGTCCAGGCTAGTAATCATTTGGGACTGGTTTCCATTAGAGCTTGTACCATGGATTACAGTATTTAAATCTACAAAGTCCTGTTTGGTTACTATAAAGACACCCCTTACAGATCCTTCATAGGCTTCCCTTACTGTTACTAATTTTTAACAATTTTTGTGGTTAAACAGGATGAGTTCCGAGGGTTAACAATTAACAGAACAATGATTAAAACCTATGTGTTGCACAAATTATTTTACTTTCTTATTCAAGTCATGAGAACAAATCTCTCAAGTTAAGAGAATGTGGTGTAATGTCAATTTGATATGCTATCCTATGACCTGATGCATAATTGTGCTAAATTGTGTGTTTACTATGTGTGAATAATATACAGTTATACTATATACGCTACTGTAGCATAGGTGAAATTACGGGACTTACATATACTATTTTTTTGGTATGATGACATCATCCAAATCAAATATGAAGATAACAATTTCGAAAGATAATTGTCTGAGCAAAAACATATTAAAATTTGGAAGAAAATTGGACACACTCTTTTAAATGGCATTTAAATTTAACATACAGTTTAGGATACCACTTTTCAAGGGAAATGACCATTAAAGGAACGTTTTCTGATTAAACGAAAAAGGAAAAATGTTGTAACACTATGGAAGAAACAAATTCAGGGAACACTTCTATTTTAAGGGGAAACATGACTTTGTTCCTTTATAAAGATTCTATTATTAATAATTGTTGTTACAGTATACTATAGCAAACCCTTTTCGATTAACATACACATTATAACAAATAATTGTATTGTTTCTCCAAGGTATATTCCATGTGTGGTAGATCATCCTAATAAGTCACCACCAGGAAGTGGATGCTTTATGTTACATCAAGGAATCCAGAGAAGACTCGCTATTACAATTGTCCATGAACCTGCTAAACAACTGGAGTGGATAGGAATCAAAGAACTGGTTGTCGGTAGGTGTATCATGCTTTTGTTGTCCATATTAAATTCAAAGTCAAACTGACAAAATACAAAATGTCTCAGATCAAAGGATTGACTTACTTGATTGATGTACATGAAAATAACTCTGATGTAACTGATATAACTCTGGTTTATGTTTCAGAGGTATATCACGTTTAAACACTGAACAAGTTAATTGAATCACTCTATTTAACTCTAAGAAGAGAGCAATGTAAATATAGATTCTTGGTTTTACTTACAAATGCCTTTTGTTTTCTAGGTCGCATTCGCACAAAACTTGAAGTGAATGAACCGGATTATGAACTATCTGTTCTGTCTCTCAACCTCCTTCCAGCTGGCTATGTTCAATATCCAAATGATGACAGGTAGGCCTAGCAATTGGACAACCTTTAATCTTATTCAGACGTGCCATAATACTGCCTGCTTCTGCATTTTGAATATTGATAAGCCAAATATAGATGGTGGTTGTTCTGTTTAGGTCTTCCGGCACCCCTTCCAACAATCATTAACAAAAATGTCATATTCAACGATTCTAAATTAAATGAACTGTTTTTTTAATTCTCAAAAAAGAACCAAGTGAATATTAACTTATTTTATACATTTTAACAAATTGAATATATATTTGTTGTCATTCCCATTTAGAATTTTCTTCCGATTTGAAGCAGCATGGGACAGTTCACTACATAATTCAATTTTATTGAATCGTGTCACTCCCTACAGAGAGCATGTTTATCTCACATTATCTGCCTACATGGAGGTAAGTATACATTAACTTAAAACTCTCTTAGCTTGACATCAAGACATCAAGAATTAATTTAATTCAAAGCCCATGAAAACTACTGCTACTGTATAGGACGTGCATAGTTGGATTACAATAATAATAGTACATTGATTGTAAGAAAATCAATAGCTTTTATCAACTTTCTCTCTGTCCATGTATGTTTGTTCTCTAAGAAGTTAGGAAATCACTGATTTTGAATAACACATTTATTTTTAGTAGACTTTATTTTTTAGGATGGACATACAGTAGAACCTCTCATTTGAGACACCCCTATTAAGGGGACACTTTCCTGTGAAATGAATGAGGGTTAATTAACTTTTAAACTAAGGACCAGAGGAAGCATTGGGTCATGTCCCATTAATAGAGGTTCTACTGGACGTATTTGTAATTCCTGATAATGACGTAATTTTTAACGTTGATATATTGAATTTAGAAATGATGGCAAATATTTTAGAAATAACGGTTTTGTCAATATTACATTAAAATCTACTACAACAGTGCTAAACAATGTTTAATATAGTAATTTATTTTTTAGTTAATCTATAGACGGACTAAAAGTATTTCAGATAAAACATTCAGATACTGACTTTTTCTGGTTTTAAGAATAAACATACAATATTTTATTTTAAGTTGACATATTTACAAAACTATATATGTCTAAAAAAGGTAGGTAGAATAAATTCAATTTTTTATGTTGCACAACATCATAAAAATATTATAATTATTTACATTTTACAAAAACCAAAAACAGTCTTGATGTCCAGAATTGAAAAATATAAGTTCTAGTAAAATATTATTTTATTAGATTTAAAAAAAATATATATTATTAATTTATTCTGCAAAAATATTTTTTAAATCTTGTCCAGAATTTAAAAATAAAATATTTAATTTAGTATTAATTAATTAACAAATATTGCTAAGTAAAATGTTCAAGATTTCTGATTTCAATGTTCTCTCTTTCCTCAACTAATGTTTTGTAAACCCGTCTTCTATCTCTTGCTATTCTATTGCTTCTTAAATCCGACTCGGAACCATGTCTTTGGCACAACTCCATCTGACTTCCATGGCAACGCACCATATAAATTATAAAAACCACGGTAAAACACAGAAAAATACTGGCAATAATTGTAAACGTCTGCAGCTTGCTCTGCTTTGTGACATAAGAAGATTCAGTTGTCGTTCGTCCTGAATAGTCCTGCTTTTCAGTTGAAGTTTTCTTTATCGGCAACGTGGTTACCAGTCTATTTTTATTTATCAGAACTCTATATGTAACACTGTCATTATTGAAAACATTTTCTACATTGCATGTGTAACTTCCTTCATACTTATTTGATACTTCCGGAATGACTATTCTTTCCATGCTGATGTTTAAATCAGAGTGTGTCAGAGATTGTGGAACATTCCAACAGATACTTGGCGAAGGATTGCCACTTGTGTTACAATTTATGATAACTTTCTCTCCGGCGTTTACCATCAATGAAGTATTTCTATTTTCTATCAATGCATTTTCACATGGACCATCAGCTATGTCTTTGGAGTTCACATTAACAATTGATGTCCCTTGTAAGTTTGATGGCATGGCACATTTTCCCAAGAAGTGTTTAGAAGAAATGTCATGTTTACTACTATTAAACCAATAGACAATTTGGAGAATATCACAATCGCACTTTAACTGATTTTCTGTAAGTTCAAAATATTTCAACGAGGGCATCATGGTAAAGAAGTTTGCAGATGGTGCAGACACCATTTTGTTTTCTGAGAGATTAATATCTTGCAAGTAATTGAATGTTTTTTGCTCCTTTTTACACTCCTTTATATCCATAGCTGTTTCATCTTTAAACAAATCGCTATCAAAATAATTCAGTTGATTTTGCCGTAACAGTAAAGATCTCAAATTATTCATGGCGCTAAATGACGCAGGTTCAATAGATTGTATCTGATTTCCTGACAGATTTAAAGTTTCTATAGCAGGCAGATGCCTCATGAAATCTTTAAGTATTTCTGTTATATTATTGTTATGAATATCAAAAATAGTTAATGCCTGAAGATCAGACATCTCTTCTTGATTGCCCCACAGTATATTTGGTTGCAGACTGGTAATAGTGTTGTTATCCAGGTAAAGCTCTTCGAGGAACGACATATTATACAAAGCATTCCTTTCAATGAAACTTATATTATTTGAACTAAGTTCCAAGATTTTAAGCTTTGTCAGTTTAGAAAGAGTATTCCTTGGAAACAGAGATATCATATTTTTACTCAAATCAAGTTCTGTCAATATAGGCATGGTATCCAGAAAAGCTGGAACTTGAATTAAGCAGTTACTGGACAGATACAGTTCCCTTAACTTTACTAACTCACTGAAGACATTGCTGGATAATGTTGACAGCTTGTTTCCAGACAGATCAAGAGTCTGCAGTTCTTCAAGATTATTAAATACAGTATCTTCTATTGACTTAATGTTATTGCTACTTAAAAATAGTTTTTTCAGACTCGTTAATCCACTAAAGATGCCATCTTGAAGAGATATCAGTTGATTTCTAGCAAGGAAAAGTTCTTCCAGATGTGCCATACCTTCAAATGATCCCAAAGCAATTGATGATATCTGGTTATTTGATAATTTCAGGCTTGTTAACTTTACTTTATATGGCATCAAATCTGTAACATTTATCTCAGTTATGTTGTTATTTTCGAGTTGAAGGGAAATTATGTTTGGACATTCTAAAATGTTCCGAGGAACACATGTCAGACCCAAGTTTTGGCATCTACATCGATGTGCGAACATGTTCCATTCACAGTTCTTTCCTTCATGGTTGCAGCTTCCAGTTGCTTGTTTGACAGAGAGTAATAGAATAAATACAATATACATCTTGATATTCCTGTAAATATAATAATAATAATAATAAGTTATATAATTAAATGCGTGTTTGTTGTTTCAATTATTCTTTCTTTGTTATTTGTATTAAATCAAATAAATGTTCTTCTTGATTCTTGATTATTTATAAAAATGACCAATACAAATTATATCTATAGTTGTAATAATAGAAATTAGTGATATTCTTATATGACATCTCTCAAACGTTATATAAACTGATTTCAACAATAAATACTGTATAAAGTTAAACAAAACAAATTTATTAAATAATTTAGAAATATATTAATAATAATTTTGAGCAGATAAGGCTGCTTTGAATTGAATTGTTGGTGCCATGGGACCACATTATTTCGTCCACCTATTGTTGCGATATACAATGTTCCTTTGAAGTTATAAATTAAAACCCCTGGAACAGAGTAGGTATATGGGAAAAATAAGAATAATATCACTCAATTCATGCAAAATACATACATTCTTAAAACAGCATTTCATACACGTGAATGAAACAAACAAGCAAACGTATTAGTTTTATATTTCAAAAAATTAAAAAAACTATAAATTAAATTTTGACACCAGTCAGCCTAGGAAATATTTACTTATATTGAAGAAAAGATTGTTTTAGGTCTGAGCCTATGAATGTATCTATCTAAAATTTGCCTGCTGGATTGGCCAAAAAATTTAACCATTTAACAGTACTAAATCTATATTTCAATATGAATTTACAAATAAAAAGGAATATTTATATTCCTAAACTTAGTTAATACTGTGTACATCTAATTTTAACAATTCATTGAATTATAATCGTTTTATACACTTTCCATCTTTCAACTTACCTTACTGTCCCGCTTACTGTACTAGAACATCTCTCACTACATTACTTCCTGTAAACAATGTACATCATAGAGAGAGTGCCTTACAATTAATAACATAAGAGCAGTAATGCCTCCTTCTATTCCAGGTCAAAGGTTATAAAAAAATAGGTGCTCAGAGCAGATTGATTTCATAATGGCCTTGGGTAGGAATTTCATATAAACATCTGCTCAGCATAATCAAACTTTACAGGCATTTATGCTATAAATAATTCATATATACTTATTATAGGCCTACAAGTGTCATTACAAAACCAATTTGATGAAATTATTAATAACACAGCCAATAAAATACATAATATTTTAATTTAATAAACAAATATCCTTTAAATAAATAATAATAACTTTTTTTTATTATATGTTTAGAATAACACTTCACCTTTTAGTATTACAGTTGTTACTCGACAATACAGTAAAGTGTGAAAGCAGAAGTTTAATAACAATACTAGCATTAGTAATCAGCTAAATAAGGTTTAAATGTAAAATAAGTAACTTACAGCCTCTGTGCTTTATGTGTGATCCGTCGTGAGTTAGTTTTATTCTTCGTATGCAAAACAACATTCGACATGGTGTTATTACAGTTAAACCCAGCAGCACATGATATATTCCCTATCATCTTGCTCCTTTGTTAGCAACTGGTATTTTAAGATGAGACTACTTGCTGTGTTCCTAATCAGAGCAAAGAGTGCATGACCCACTAGTTTCCTTAATAAAGTAAATGCTATTCCTGTTTAATATATTAACTTATAACCTTTGTCACTTGATATATATCTTGATTGATTTTACATAAGTATTTCTTCTATACATAGGCCTACTTGTCTAGACCCTAGTGACATTTCCTGAAAGCTGACCTAGTTTCTGCTATTCATGCACAGCAGCAATGCTGACTTTTCTATCACTAAATAATTTGCCCTAATTGCCTAGAGCTGCTACAAGAATGTTGTTTTTTTTTCTGGTTGATGATTAATAGGTTTCACATAGTAGTACATTGCAAACTCTATTTAAATGTTATGCAATACCCACAAGGCATAGGCCACAGAATATTTGTATAATTTGTTAAATTAAAATGTATAAATTAAAATTGTGTTGTTTTACAGTTGGAGAACTGTGGCCAATCAGCTTGCTTTACCAAAGACCTCTGCCTTCAGATGCATGAGCGTGACGCCAAGATTACCAGTACACGATCCTTCCGAAACTTTTTTGGAGGTGGCTATTACAAATCCTCAGATTGGTATGTATCTATAACTATATCTGTTATGTTGGCTTTAGCCTGTTTTCCACTAGAAGAATTCTTTTTGCAAAATGTTTTGCAGAGAAAAAATGTCGTTACCCTTTCCACTCTAGAAGATCGAATAGTCATGATTTTCAATTCACATAAGGGCTCATGAATGCATCATAGCTCATTTCCTGAGATCTGATTGGTTGGTTTTTCTTCACAAAAAGTAGGAAAAATTTATTCTATCAATTTTGCTGAAGCAAAAAACTCAGGAACTAGAATACATTGCAGATTTGGAAGATAGCAACCATGAATACGCATGCTTAATAATATGGCGCTTTCGATTTTCACGAACAAATTTACCTAGTGGAAAATACTAGACTTTGTGGTGACCTGCCAGAATTAGCTTATCATGTCAAGCAACTGAAGGAAAGGGTGCAATGAAAAGAATTAGTATGAAACTGTGCTATCTACTTAAAATATATAATACTTTTTTTTCTTTTAGTAATCGAGTCAGTGGAGTGTATGAGTTATCTCTCAAGAGATCTTCAGAGGCGTTGAGTCCAGGTTTGTTTACACTCTTTTTTATATTATTATTTTAAACAGATCATTTAACATTGAAGTAGTCATAAATAATGTGAAAAAATATTTATTGGTCACATAATATGGAATGGTTCCTTATATATACAAATAATGAATGTTTATAAGTTGAGTGGAGAGAAAATTTTAATTGACTGTTTATATACTATTTAACAAATAACAATATTTTCCCTATTCAACAAATATTGAAACATTCATTATTTGTTTTATAACACACCTACAGTTCTAAAGTACAGTTTTATTCTATTAATCTGGTCCTTTCATCTTGAAATAATGTCAAAAGCCTGGCTGGAAGCTATAGGCCTACAACTCAAAAGGATTTTGACTGTGGAGTACAGTATAGATAGAGCATGCTATAGATTGGTTTTTTAACAGTTTCCAGCCTTGCATTGCACAAAATTTAGCAAAAAACTGAATGAACAATAGAACCACTAAAATAGACCCATTCAATAAAAATGTTTTAATAGAACTATTGTATGTCATATATGTTAAAAATTAGCCAATCGGATATTAAGGATACACTCAGGTGTGTTATAAAAGCTATAATTGATATTTTTTGTTGCAACTGTGTGGCTATATCTTCTGTGACATATGAGAAATTCTTTCTCTTTCTGGCTATCCCACTATTGTGCACATATTCACTCTTACACGGATTTGAAGTGATGATTACAAAAAATGGTATTAAAAATGACCATGGTCTATACAGAATTGGGCACTGTTATTATGCCTAGAAGTAGATGCAGCCACTATTAAACAGATATTTTACTTAATTCACACTTAATAAAATACAATATATTTTTTTTTATTTGGTACTTTGCGTTATACAGTGAAATTGAAAAAAAGACGAAGAAATAACATGAACAAATGTAAAACATAGTTTTTATCATTTTCTAACAAAATGAGTATTATTATCAGTATGTTTGGGAAAATAATGACTTTTGCTCTTTTTCTCAATTTCATTAAAACTAATGTTTTATTTTCTGTTAGAGTGATTAATTACCTTTTGCTCATTCTTTTCCTTTAATTTTATTTCTTTCAATATTTTCTGTTGTGCAATTTAATTTGTTAAGTTTCAAATCTTTATTTACTTTGTTAATGCTCAACCTGAGATCCCACAATGCCTCAAACATAACACTTCCCATCATGCCCCTACAGTCTGCTATTTCCCAGAATCCAGCTGAGAACTATGTATATTTTTTTTATTAATGTGAAATACAAGAACTAAACATTATTACATTAATTTTTATACAAATGTTTAGTTTTTCTTCCACATTTCTGTTACAATAGTAACAAAATAATTGAATTAATACAATAATATACGTAAGTACAGTAGTGTCGATATAATGGAATTAAACAGGAATGTTTTATCCTGGACATGTTTTATCACTTAATTTCCATAACTCATATTATTATACTATAAATATTTCTTCCCCAATCAGGAAAATCTTTTAGCCATCATGATCTACGGGACCTTCTGGTGTCCACCTCCCCTTCTTCTCCCGCCTACTCTCCCCTGGGTAAGGATAAAAATTAAAATGTTTTCATAGAATGAGGCAAACGGTATTGCATACATTCATTATGGAGAAGTGTAATATTTACCATCAAATCATCTGAAATATTAAATATTAATATTATTAAAACTATAAAAGTGCAAATTGTCTACTTTTCACTGTGCATCCAACTTCCAAAATATATTATTTTATTTGGTATAAAAATACAAATACCAAACGGCAGTCAGAGGCTGAATATATAAACATTTTAGAATTATGTAAAGTCTTTTTTTAAATAATTGAAATCTGATAAAAAATAAATTAACAATACAATTGGATTGAGAGTATATTTACAAATAAATGAATTACCTCTACAACAAGAAATAACAAGGCAAAGTTTGTATAACTTACAACAGCTAATCTATACAATTTTACCATGAAAAACATGTTATTTATAACAGCATTCTCATTCAAAAATTACCCTAAATTAATTTGGTAATTTTGCATGGAAAATTAATAAAGAAAAGTATTTTCGTTTTTGCATTTTATTTTTTGCTTTCTTTTAAGTTGATTTATTTTATTATCTATATTATTTTATATATTAATTTCAGCTAACTGAAGTTTTGATGGTGAAATACACTTTTTAACCATAATTTTAATGTTATAACTGTTTTGGTTCATTGTATGGGGCATATATAATTTGATGTTGCACGATAAAAGCCCTTTGCATTTGCGTGATATCATATAAATCAATAATTTTATTTATTGTGTTTGTTTACCAAGTTGTTCCATTAACCATCAATATTTAATTCCTATTGTATTCATACAGTAGAACACTCTCAAAAGTATCACTAAATTGAGGCGTATCCTAAATGGGGTTAAAATGTGTTTTGACTCTTGTTCCTGTTCAAGAAAATTCCCCCTAAATAGGGGTGTGTATCTGAAAATTGGTGATCGCCGAATTGGTGTATCTCAAAGGAGGAGTTCTACTGTATAATTTATCATGATTTTTGGTAACCATATATGTATATCTTCATTTACTTCAATGATCATATTTATTCCAAAGTGTTTTTCTTCCAGTGAATATTCCATTTTAAGTTGTATCATGTTTTTATCCACACATACATTTGTTTAATCCTTAGTGTTGTTCTGGTCAAGTACAAGATTTGAAATGTATACACACAATTAATTGCTAATCACAACCTTAGAGAATCTTGAAATATTCTTCACTTTGCTAGTCTTTTAGAATGTTGTTTTTATATTTAGTTTTATTACTATGAATTTTATTAATATTGTATATCATCTTGGTGCTTGCCTTCTAATATTATGCCCTTGGTAAAGTCATAACGTACTACCAAGGTATTTGTGAAAATAGCACCACTACTTTAGAAATCATAATGAAAAAATGTCAACATTTTATAATGTTTTATATTGTAATCAATCCCTCAATTTACATTTGTTTTATGTTATCTTTAAGATCTGTCTTACTGTATTAAATACCAATAATAATGGTGTATTTATATGCTGTATTTATGTGTAACCATGAAGAAATAAGTTAACAATTTTCAAGGTTATATCATTTTGCAAACCAAATTCATAGACAGATTCATAAGGAAAGATTTAATTGGCATTTAAAAAAAATAATATCTACAACTTTGGAAGATTAAGGTTATTGCCACATGCAAAAGTTTAAATTTATGCAAATTTATGCAAATAGAAATATGTAGATCACTAAAGCTTTTATTTTGCCTATAACTTTATTTACCTTATTTTATTAATTTGTCTTTTCAGGTACACAGCGAAGACTGCGCAAAGTTATAGACACATCGGGAACATATGTGCGAGGAGAAGAGAACTTGAAAGGTTGGCGCCCACGTGCCGATTCACTCATTCTTGACCATCAATGGGAACTAGAGAAAATTAAAAGACTTGAAGAGGTAAGTATGAGGATTCAGCTAAAAATTAAAGTTTTGCAAAAAACTTTAAAATAATCTTTTAATATATAATTAAAAAAAAGTAAATGTAAACACAGTTGTTTGAAAGTCTATTTACTTGCTAAAAATAAACCCTTTTGTTTTTAACTATCCAAATGAGGTCTAGAATAACTGTTTTAATTTTAATTTATCTGATTAATTTTTCAATAATGTAAATATTTAATACAGGATATGCGTTTTCAAACTTGTTGTTGTAGGTTGAAAAAGCCAGGCATACTCTTTCTCTGAAAGACAAGCTAAGTGGGCATGTCAAGAGTTACGAACGAGAACCAGTTGTTGAAGAAGAAGATGATGATGAAGATTCCATCTTGCCAGTTGAAAAACAAGAACTGCTAACCAAGTGCTTAAAACTTCTAAGTCTGGAAAAGATGCAGATATCTGACTTGCCACATGTACAGGTAAAGTGTTAATTTGCATGCTGCATGCTACCTGTAAATAAAACAATTTGGTTGGTGGATTTGTATTGATGAGGCTTTTACAGAAGTATGATTTTCTACAAAGTTTGCAAAGAAATAAAAAGTTAGAAAGTTTAAAGAAGGCCATGCCAAAATTATTCTACTTCAGTATCAAGATTTTGTTTACTCTTTAACCTGGTTATGTAATTATTTACCAAGCTTTTTTGGGTAATCAATCATATACACTGTTTATTTACAGTGACTGACTTATAAACTTGACAGAAACAAACATACTTTGAATAGTTTTGACATGATTCCTTATGATGCATGATTTCATGAACGATGATTTAAATTGTTGCAGGTGACAGAAACACTAAGTACTGACGGAGAAAGCCCAGAGGAAGGTGGTGGTATACGCGACTTTGAACCATGTCCTACTACGCAAACTGAAACATTGCGAAAGTGCGTGTCGGAGTCAGATTTGCGAAGCCTTTCTCCTAGGATGGCTCGTCGGTTACCTGTACCGACAGACCTCCCAGGAATTCTGAGTCAGGAAGCCCCAGATGATCTTTTGAGTAGAAGGCGGAGATCGCTTTATATCCCAGAGGTTGAAGAAGTCAGAATAAGGTATAGTAGGCTTGGATGGCAACAATTTTTTTTCTAGAATTAAAGATATAATTGTTTCCCAGAGATTTAATTCTATTCTAATCTCTACCAAATTATGATTATTTCAGTCCAATTATATCAAGACGAGGATACCTAAACTTTCTAGAAGAGAAGACCAAAGGATGGGTGACACGATACGTGATAGTACGACGACCTTATGTGTTCTTCTTCAAGAGCGAAAAAGATCCAGTAGAAAGAGGCTTAATTAATTTAGCAACTGCCAGAATAGAATACAGTGAAGATCAGCGAGCAATGATTGGGGTAAGCATTATTTTTCATTAATTAGGTAAAACTCCACCAACACTAAACTTGTAAAACATATGGGATGCAAGAAAGCAACTAGAAATTAATTTATAAACTCGAATTGACAAGTTAATGGTCCTTTTCTCTCTAAGTTTCAATATCTTGTTTTTTTCACAATATTTTCATAGACTGCGAACACATTCTCTGTCTGCACCAAATACCGTGGATTTTTGCTCCAAACAGTGGGAGACAAGGACGTTTTTGATTGGTTATATGCCTTCAACCCACTTCTAGCTGGTTCAATCCGGTCCAAGATTTCTAGACGTTCACCACAGTTAGCAGTTTGATTGGATAACGTTCAGGTTTAAATTATTTATTTTAAATAGAACTGTCAATAAAAATACAACCTAATGTACTAATTATCTTATGTAATTAATATCTAATATATTAGTATTTCAATAGTTTTATGTAGTATAGCTGTCAAACATCTTGCTGTCCATCTAAATACAGTAAAACCTCTATTAAAGGGACACCATCAGAACCCTGAATAGGGGTTAAAACATATAATATATCAGAAAGAAAGTAGGGATGTCCTAAAGGAAAGGCTCTATATACTGTACTAAAATTGCATAACACAGTAACAAAATGTTTGTCTGACTATGTACTGTAAATGTGGTTTTAAACTGTGTCTTACTATGATTACTTGTAGGTTTATGATAGGCTAACTTTAAAATGAAACTGATGTCATACTCTTTAAATTTAGTCAAGGAAATGATATATTAAATTACGGTAGGGTTTATATTAATGTAAGTCTTACAAAAATGTTATTTAAAAAAGGTCAGAATAACAGCAGCATAAGGAGGGTAGTTTTTTTTTAATAATATATTTTTAATACAATGTAATATAGGCAGCCCGTTCTATGTTGTTTGATATAATTACACTGGTTTGAAGTCAATCATGAAATATATACATCCATGTATTCTTTTCAGCATTTTTCCCAAATTTAAAGTGGTAAGAATTATAGTAGGGAAGAGTATCTTTCTTGATTATAGTACTACCACAAGTAAACTTTTTTGTTTAAAGGATATCTTCTCCCATTTGTTTCACAGAAAGGTGTGACTTTATGGTGCCTCTTTCTGCTGATTATTTTTAATAACAACTTAATCCAATCACTTTAAAAAAATTTATTAAAGATTAGGCCATTCCGTCAAACAGATGTTGACAAATAAATAGTACTCTTCATTATGGTAGAATCCATTCTTGGCTATTTAACATCCTCATCAGTATTTAGAAAATAAATAGTTTAGGTTGTAGAATATACAGTACATATACCGTGGAGTAAGATTGTAGTATAGTTCTTAAATATTATGTAGTTAGCTTTAGTTGCTATGTAGCATTCATGTTTGCTTCTCATTGTTCACATTTTCACAATTGTTTGTTTAATATCAAATTGAACTTGTTACATTGTGTGTGAGAGCTCTGAGAAGAATTGACACGCAGGAGTACCTAGCATTCATACACATTCATATTCTTTGGTGTGAGTTCTACCAATAAATCCTTACCTAACCCAATTTATGTAGTTAACGTCCACACCTTAAAACAATTATAAATTATTGGACAATAACCTTCTTTGATTGATTGAACATCTTATTGTATTTTATATTTATTATAGTTTTTATATGAATTATTGGTCATATTCACTCATTAGGCACAATAGAAACGAAAATGTTTTATGAAGAACTGATGGTGTTCTATAATATTAAAAGCAGTGTTAATAATATCTTAAATGAGCAACACAAGTGCTGCAGGAGATATCTTTGAAAATGATGTTAAATGTTAAACAGGGGTTGTACTTTAGGCATTGTAAATTCATTGTGAGAAGGACTTGCCCAAATGCTCTAAATATAACATGTGAGAACCCCACTAGAATTTTAACATAGAACTGTTTGCTCTGCTGCAAGCGGATATGCATATTTAGCAGTGGTGTGGTATGTGTCACAATGAAAATGTGTGGTCACTTGGCTTGTTGTATGTGCTACTTTTATGACACATATTATTTTGTGTTACAATGGAAGACCAAAAATGAATTTAAAATTTTATCTATATTTTTTTACTACGTATGTTTATTTAAATTATTCTTGGTGCTTGACCATTTGATATGGTCTAGTTTTGTTTTTACTTTCAACAGTTCACTTTCACTAATATATAAGTATTTTGGGTAGGACTAGAATTAATTTGTTTCTCTTTTCTTAAACATTTCCAAACATTAACAAAACACTGTCGGTGGTTCTGTAAGTGGAGATGTGTATCTTGTGTGTTCTTTGTTGAAAAGTGTTGCTACTAGCCCAGTGTACTTTCAACTAATAGTCCAGAGTGACATTGCAGGCCCAGTCAGTAAAATCAAGCTGTAATTATTAGTTTTTAATTATCGAAACACCAATTATATTACTGTTTTATTAATTAATTTTTTAAAGATTATTTTAGATTTCTATATGTTTAATATTTCAAAAGAGTGCAATTTATCAATTTATTGAGTATAATATTTTATATTTAGTATATTCGTTCAAAACATTAGAAGCTCTTTTATAACAATTATTTGTATTTGTTTATGTGAATCATAATAGGTTTCAAACTGAGTCATGTATAAATATTTTGATGAGCTTCTAATTATGATTTTTAAAATTGGTTAAATGTTAACATAGATATGAGACATTCTGTTTTCCTGTAAAAGTTTGCTTCTTTGTTACTATTCTCTTCTGAAACATAACATCTGTTATATATTCTAGCCTTCTTTTGGTTCTTTTTATTAGCACCATGTGTCCCATTAATAGGGGTGTCCTCTTTTCCTCTGAATAGGGGTGTTCCAAAGGAGTATTTGAAACATGTTAATACCAAAGCTCTCTAGCGAGGCAGCTGCATGTTTTAGAATGATAATTTATAATTTAGTTTAACCTCCATGGTTTCAATATTATTGATTTATAAAAGAAATAAAAAACTTTATGTTTTTTTATTAACCTTGATATGAATATTTTAAATGAAGTAGTTAGAAGTTGGAAAAAAATAACTCATAAAACATACAGTATGTTGTGTTTTCTATTGACCAGATTTGCTTGCCATAATGTAATGCATGTTAGTGTTGTGTAGGACTTATATTCTAGACTTGATATTACTTATTCAATATAATAAGTAAAATGTACTTATTCAACCAATAAGTGTAGTGTCTTTATAAAGTGCAATGTCTTCTGAATACTTTCATGTACATTTGCTGAAATAAATAGCTAAACATTGTCAATTTTTATTTAGGTTAATTTTACAGCTCTGGAAGCTGGTATTGATTTTGTTATGTTTTTTTAAAAACTGAGACAGTGTTTTATGCTAGAACGGTATGGTGTGGTTCAAGACAAATAGAGTACATTAATGCCTGTTTTGAAAATGCCCAATTTTTTGCTTGGCGTGCGTTGGAACTTGCTATTTTGACATCAATGCACATAATATTTGATGGCGCTAGTTACAATCCATTATGCATGATTAATTTATAGAATGACGTAATGCATAAAAGGCATAAATACGGAGAAAGATTAGTACTGTATTCGGGATTCATTGTGGGTATGGGACGCTAGTTTAACAAGCCAGATGTGTTTCAAATAAAGTAAGAATGAATTTACTTTATACAATTTTAAAAGAAAGTTTGTGTACAATGAATACGTTATTTTATTCTGAGTAAGTGGATCTAAAAGTTCAGGCATTTAAATAAGTGAAGAGAGAGAAAAGTAGATTTTCTTAAATTAAAACATTAATATTTTTGCGATTATTCAGGCAGAAAAATAGAATCCTTTCTTTTATAGACTGCCACCTTTGTAACTAATACTTTGTTGCTTTTGCCTAATACAGTATCATACAGGTCTATCATTTTAACATATCAACGCTGTATCGTGTCGTCTAATATAACTTCTTTCGCTGCTATGTTGTATATACTAGTATAATAGCTATTATAAGTTATACATTTTATGTTATTCGTTTTGTGCAATGTAATCATTTAATGTTTTAAATGCAATTGAGGATTTTGTATTTTTTGAAAAGTAGAAATTGTAGTGTTGATATGTATTATATGATAATGGTTGTTAAGTTTAGGATAAGTGTTTTTCTCCATGAGTTAGTTGAGTAGTTTAGAAAGTATATATTGTGTTTTCTGTAGAATGTGTACATGGCTATTATATTGAAAAACAAATTACTGGTGTTGTTTGATTTCAATGGGTGCTAAACTGATTATTATTTTGATTTCAGTAGGAGAATTTTTTTTTGGTATGAGACTTGTGCATATTAAAATAAAATTACACTTGAATTCGTGACCATCTGCTGCAGTAATTCCACTGTTTACTGCAGTTATTATGAAGTGGAATATTATTCGCTTCTAAAAGTTTATTATTCAGCCTAATATACATGCTATAGTATAATGCTGACTTGATTGATTTTGTTAATTTACTTAATGTAAGCTAACATACATCAATTAAACCATGGACAAAAGCGTTTTGTCCAAGATTAAACATCGTAAAAATCGAAAGTTATTTGTACAAGATAGAAAGAATGTAATGGTGTATGGAAGTAGTGATAATACTGTATTAAAAAACACCCAAAACGTACATAAGTTTATGTAAAAATAGAATATACCGGATATAAATGACAAACTTACATATCAATTTAATGTAATAAAATGTGTTAGAATATATAATTTAACTAGAAAACATATCTACTGTAAAGCCTTATTAACCGTAACTGTACATTACTATAAAGAGAACAATGTCTTAGGCTCTATAAAGTATCGTCATATAGTAAAGAATACTGTACGTTGCTTGAGTAGTGTTATTTAATATTACCTGCCCTATATTGTAGAATCTGTTTCTTCAACTGTCTACAACCAACTTAGTAGGCCTAACCCTTTTCGGCAGTGCCGATAATTTCCTCATCAGAAGCCGCCGTAAGAAATAATATGTCACTAATAATACACGTCATCCATTTGTGAATAGAATACTGTATTCTGAAACATACTCTCCTTTGTGTTGGCTGTGTTTTAAATTAATAAAGAAAATGTTGCAAATAATTTTGTGAAGTTTTGAATTAGTAAACGAAAAATGGCCAAAATATCAAGTTTCTAAAATTCAATTGTTATGCAGTAACTGCTGTATAAGATCATATATTGCGTTATCATCATCCTATAGTGCCCTAGAAACAAGTTTTGTCGAAAAATAAAATGGTCGAAAAATTGACTATTTTTGGAAAAAATCTCTTTACAGGAATTTTTTTCGAAAAATAGCCAAAATATCAAGTTTTTAAAATTCAATTATTATTCAATAATATTGCTGTATATGATGATATATTGCATTATCATCATCTTATAGTGCCCTAGAAACCAGTTTTGTTAAAAAATAAAATGGTCGAAAATTGACTATTTCTAAAAAAAATCCCTGTACTATTATAGTACAGGAAAATTTCCGAAAAATAGCCGAATTTCGACCCTTTTATTTTTTTACATAAATGGTTACTATTGCATAATAAACATGCGCAGAGTCGACTAAAGGGTTCTGCGCATGTCAATTGTGCTATAGTAACCACTTTTGACATAAATGGTTACTATAGCATATTAAAAATGCGCAGAGTCGACTAATGGGTTCTGCGCATGGTAATTGTGCTATAGTAACCAGTTTTATCGAAAAATAAAAAGGTCGAAAATTGGCAATTTTTTGGAAAAAAACACTGTACTATAGTACACGATAATTTCCGAAAAATTGCCGAATTTCGACCGTTTTATATTTAGATATAAATGGTTTCTATTGCATAATAAACATGCGCAGAGTCGAATAATGGGTTCTGCGCATGTCAATTGAGCTATAGTAACCACTTTTGACATAAATGGTTACTATAGCATAATAAACATGCGCAGAGTCGAATAATGGGTTCTGCGCATGTCAATTGTGCTATAGTAACCACTTTTGACATAAATGGTTACTATAGCATAATAAACATGCGCAGAGTCAAATAATGGGTTCTGCGCATGTCAATTGTGCTATAGTAACCACTTTTGACATAAATGGTTACTATAGCATAATAAACATGCGCAGAGTCGAATAATGGGTTCTGCGCATGTCAATTGTGCTATAGTAATCACTTTTTACTTAAATGGTTACTATAGCATAATAAACATGCGCAGAGTCGACTAATGGGTTCTGCGCATGTTAATTGTGCTATAGTAACCAGTTTTGACATAAATGGTTACTATAGCATATAAAACATGCGCAGAGTCGACTAATGGGTTCTGCGCATGTCAATTGTACCATAGTAACCAGTTTTATCATGACATAAATGGTTACTATAGCATAATAAACATGCGCAGAGTCGACTAATGGCTTCTGCACATGTCAATTGTGCTATAGTAACAACTTTTGACATAAATGGTTACTATAGCATAATAAAATGCGCAGAGTCAACTAATGGGTTCTGCGCATGTCAATTGTACCATAGTAACCAGTTTTATCGAAAAATAAAAAGGTCGAAAATTGGCCATTTTTTTTTTTAAATCCCTGTACTATAGTACAGGAAAATTTTCGAAAAATGGCCGATTTTCGACCTTTTTATTTTTTTACATAAATGGTTACTATAGCATAATAAACATGCGCAGATTCGACTAATGGGTTCTGCACATGTTAATTGTGCTATAGTAACCAGTTTTATCGAAAAATAAAAAGGTCGAAAATTGGCATTTTTTTTGAAAAAATCTCTGTACTATAGTACAGGAAAATATCCGAAAAATTGCCAAATTTCGACCCTTTTATATTTTGATATCAATGGTTACTATTGCATAATAAACATGCGCAGAGTCGACTAATGGGTTTCTGCGCATGTCAATTGTAGCATAGTAACCAGCAGTTTTATCGAAAAATAAAAAGGTCGAAAATTGGCCATTTTTTGGAAAAAATCCCTGTGCTATAGTACAGAAAAATTTCCGAAAAATTGCCGAATTTCGACCCTTTTCTATTTTGATATAAATGGTTACTATTGCATAATAAACATGCGCAGAGTCGAATAATGGGTTCTGCGCATGTCAATTGTACTATAGTAACCACTTTTGACATAAATAGTTACTACTGTATAGCATAATAAACACGCGAAGAGTCGAATAATGGGTTCTGCGCATGTCAATTGTGCTATAGTAACCACTTTTGACATAAATGGTTACTATAGCATAATAAACATGCACAGAGTCGACTAATGGGTTCTGCGCATGTTAATTGTGCTATAGTAACCAGTTTTGACATAAATGGTTACTATAGCATATAAAACATGCGCAGAGTCGACTAATGGGTTCTGCGCATGTCAATTGTACCATAGTAACCAGTTTTATCATGACATAAATGGTTACTATAGCATAATAAACATGCGCAGAGTCAGCTAATGGGTTCTGCGCCTGTCAATTGTGCTATAGTAACAACTTTTGACATAAATGGTTACTATAGCATAATAAAATGCGCAGAGTCGACTAATGGGTTCTGCGCATGTCAATTGTACCATAGTAACCAGTTTTATCGAAAAATAAAAAGGTCGAAAATTGGCAATTTTTTGGAAAAAATTCCTGTACTATAGTACAGGAAAATTTTTGAAAAATTGCCGATTTTCCACCCCTCTATTTTTTTACATAAATGGTTACTATAGCATAATAAACATGCGCAGAGTCGACTAATGGGATCTGCGCATGTTAATTGTGCTATAGTAACCAGTTTTATCGAAAAATAAAAAGGTCGAAAATTGGCCATTTTTTGGAAAAAATCCCTGTACTATAGTACAGGAAAATTTCCGAAAAATTGCCGAATTTCGACCCTTTTATATTTTGATATAAATGGTTACTATTGCATAATAAACATGCGCAGAGTCGAATACAGTAATGGGTTCTGCGCATGTCAATCCCTGTAACCACTTTTTACATAAATGGTTACTATAGCAAACATGCGCAGAGTCGACTAATGGGATCTGTGCATGTTAATTGTGCTATAGTAACCAGTTTTATCGAAAAATAAAAAGATCGAAAAATAAAAAGGTCGAAAATTGGCAATTTTTGGAAAAAATCCCTGTACTATAGTACAGGAAAATTTTCGAAAAATGGCCGATTTTCGACCCCTTTATTTTTTTACATAAATGGTTACTATAGCAAACATGCGCAGAGTCGACTAATGGGATCTGCGCATGTTAATTGTGCTATAGTAACCAGTTTTATCGAAAAATAAAAAGATCGAAAAATAAAAAGGTCGAAAATTGGCCATTTTTTTGAAAAAATCCCTGTACTATAGTACAGGAAAATTTCCGAAAAATTGCCGAATTTCGACCCTTTTATTTTTTGACATAAATGGTTACTATTGCATAATAAACATGCGCAGAGTCGAATAATGGGTTCTGCGCATGTCAATTGTGCTATAGTAACCATTTTTGACATAAATGGTTACTATAGCATAATAAACATGCGCAGAGTCGACTAATGGGTTCTGCGCATGTCAATTGTGGTATAGTAACCACTTTTGACATAAATGGTTACTATAGCATAATAAACATTGTTGTGCACTTGAATGGGTTTCCTATTTGTAGTTGAGTTAGTCTTTGGTGACAATAGTAACACACACTTGTAATTGAGTGGTATTTTGATTTTTAGTTAAAATTTTGAATATCTGAATATACCACAAGGTGTATCATTCCCTAAATAGCCCAAAAAGCTAAAAAAGTGATTTTTGAAAAATGTGTCAGTTGAGTCATTCTTTCAGGGCAGTATAGTACAGGGATTTTTCGAAAAAATGACCAAAATATCAAATTTCTAAAATTCAATTATTATGCAATAATATTGCTGTATTGATCATTGCGTTATCATCATCTTAAAGTGCCCAGGCCAGTTTTATCGAAAAATAAAACTGTCGAAAATTGACTATTTTTTTGGAAAAATCCCTGTAACAGGGATTTTTAAACAAATTGCCAAAATACCAAGTTTAAAATATAATTATTATGCAATAATATTTCTGTATATGATCATATATTGCTATTATCATCATATGGTGCCCTTAGAAACCAGTTTTGTCCAAAAATAAAATGATCGAATATTGGCTATTTTTTTGAAAAAATCCCAAGGATTTTTCGAAAAATGACCAAAATATCATTTTTTTTCACATTTTTTCAAATTCAATTATTATGCAATAGTATTGCTGTATATGATCATATTGCGTTATCATATATTGCGTTATCATCATCTTATAGTGCCCTAGAAACTAAAAATGTGCTCTTTTTTTCGAAAAAATCCCTGTACTAGTACCATTAATTTATTTTTTCATTGCGCTAACCACTCGCATAACTTCTCAAGTGGTTCAAATGTAGTTTAAAATCTTTCCAGTTAGGAATTCAAGTCATTTTGATCATAGTATAAATAAATAAATAGTATGCAGAAATTAAAATAAAAGTACCATAGATGTCCTGTTAACATGTAAAGGAGAGTAGGCGAATACAAAATTACCTTGCATTGTCTATGTTTTATTTTTCTATTTAAATAATCATATCTTTAATAGAAAGGTTCAAATATTTTTTTTGGGTAACGAACTAATTTTATAACAATTACTCTAGTATTGACAAAAACATGTAAGAATTTGATCAAAAGTAATGTTACTTGTGTGTAGTTTCCGAGTAACATTTGAATGCTGAAATAAGAATACACTTTCTTCTGATGAAAAATAAGCGACCCTCAAGAGGCGGGATGTTTAATATGTTGTAGGCATACAATTCCAGGTAAGCTGGCCTAAATTAAATTGTTCTTTGATTTAAGCAACCGTACTACACTACAAATAAAAAACAACCTAAAACGACAAAACACATAAATAAAAATAGATTTTAAATAGGTTGCTACAATTAAAATTTATATCAGCATTATTTGGTACAATGAAGCGATACATATCCAATTAAGACAATTATTACTATTGAATTGTAAAAATGTGAACAAGCGAAAATGTATCATGGTATACTCAACATACAATTAAAAAAATTATTCCAAAAGGAAATACAAGTAGTGTAATAATGTTAACCAAAATCTCACTGTATTTGGCAGTTTAACTGCACACTTGTTTAAATATGCGTTCTAACAAAGTAAACAAATTCGGGACTTCATGACTCAACTTGAGAATGAGATTGAGTTGAATGAAGCTTTATATTCTGGCTTTTAAGAAAATCTATTAGAAAACTTCAGCAAAGCAAATGGAAAAAATAAATAAAAAGCACATACATTTCTGGTCTTGCGCAAAGGTAATGAATATAGTATGTCAACGGATATAGTATGTCAACTTAAACCAGTAAAGATGCAGTGGCGTAACGGCTATGAGAACTAACTGGCTAAACCCAGGGGCCCCGGAGCTTATGTGGGCCCATGAGCTGTGCCCAGAGGAAAAAACACCCGAAGCCTCCTGCTTTGGAACTTGGAGGGCCACTTAGGTTTCCTAAACCAGTGGCCAGTGGCCTCAGGCCTCATGTACTCAATAATGAGGACTGTTAGAAAACAAATTGGGAAATTGATGACATGTTATCAAATTTTAAAATTGAGTTGAATGAAGCTTTATATACTGGCTTAGTCATTCAAAAAAGACGAAAGCACCTAAACATTCTAGAACTATAACTTTAACTTTTAAAATATATTATTATTATTAGCAGAGTTTTTCAGAAAAACACTTTTTGTTCAGTAACTATTTCTGATCAGGTTCCTGCAAGTATGATATGTATGGTATTGTTTTCATTAACAAAATATTAATGCATAATATTAACGATATTTGTTAAGCTTGTTTTCCACTCATAAAAAGTAGATAAAAATATGAAACCATTCCTTGACACTTTCAATTCCCCTAGTTCATTTAAATTTTTACACAATTTGCGACACTACACCTTTTGGCATTTACAGAAAAACTGCAGTGTGATAAAATACATACATAATGTATATAATAGTAGTAATAAAAACAGAAAATTTGGTGCTGTGTTACAACTATAACAATTGAATGGTTACACAAATTTTATAAAATAAATATATACGGTATATATTATACAGTATACTAACTGCTTTTTAAGTCAAACACAACTCCTCTTTATAAATTTGTTCCGATATTTAAACTTCAGAATCATCTACAACAAAATACCTCATCTTTCTCTCTCTGATTTTATATGCATTTACAACACATGATCAGGGACAATCAAGGCTATTTGGCAATGATAATGTATCTTTTATGTGGAGGTTTATATTGCATTATTAAGTAAAAATTACATAATGATGTATACAGTACTAACGTTCTAAAAGATACACGTTACCCTACAGCATACACTAATGTTCCACTAAATTGTAGCAATGGTTGGGCACTATTTCTTAAATAGTATTCTGGTATAATAGCTACACTAATTGCATTTGTTGTGCTGCAGTTGCAATAATTGGCAACACCGGTTTATACAGAGAACAATTATACCACAAACTGTAAAATCTGCATCACTTCTTCAACTAGATAAATTGGGTTTATTCTTACCTATATATTCAGTTATTGAGTTAAGTATGGTAATTTACTGTTTTGTGTTCTAAAATAAATAATACATTAAATGACCAAAAAGTATATAAGTGTGGTCTCCAGCCACCCTGTTTATGTTTGAACTTTGAACTTTACACTACCTAAATCACTTCCCTCTTGGTGTCCTTCCTTTAGTTTGTGGAGGTTTTTTTCCTGCTTTTGGTTTATTTGGTTTTTGTACGGGCCTCTTTGTATTCCTGCCTTTTCCTAAAATAAGTACATTAAACATTTATTTGAGAATGTGAAATAAACTGTTCTATTGAATTAAATTAAAAAACATTAGTTTTTATGCTGCTGTTGTTGTTAATATTACTACTTTACAGTTCTCTAATGAGAGGGGGTATTTGAAGAGGAAACAGCAGTACAAGCTATACTGTAAGTGCTTTCTCTCCAAAATGTCTACCAACCCAGCATGAAAAAAGTAGACTTGAAAGTTCCTGGAATTTATCAACCTTTTTACTTAATTCAAGTTAGTTAAACAGTGCTTAGAACAGGGAGGTATAACAAATTGTTTATATTTATTATACCTCCCTGCTTAGAATAAGAAAAAATGTACACACAAATATTTGCTACGGTTATTTTGAAAACTGACTTAAGCACATTCATTGACTTCAAGTTAAAAATGACTTTTTCATAAACCTAACCTCAACAATATGTTAAGAAAGCTCAATGATTTGGTTGACTATAGTAAAACAATACCATAACATACCTGCATCTTGTTTGTTACGATGGTTGGTAATACACATGCCTTTTGTCATTAGATGATGTCGCCAACTCTCTTCACCTGGTGGAAAATTTTTGTGACATAGAGGACAGCGTGCCATAGCTTTCTTAGCCACTTTGAAAAAGAAAATGTGAAAGAGTTGAAATTAATAACCAAATTGCCATTTCAATTAAATACTAGTAAACTACTGTATTACTTTTCACACAAAAAATGGAAAAAAAAAAGTACAAGTTTTTACATGTGCAGAGTTTTTCAGTAACATGTTTGTCGATCTCATATTTCTCGTGAGCTTCGGAACATCGTGGACATTTGGCAAATTCTGTACGACTTTCGCATTCTGTTAGCAAATGTTCCACTAACACAGATACTTCAACAACCTATGAGGAAAAAAATATATATAAAATATTATGATTTTAACAAGATGAAGATGGACCAGGAGAACCATTTTCACCACTCCGTTTTCTAGCTTCTTTGAATATTCCAAATGACCTCAAATTTTTCCATTCATACTAACATCCCTGTATCCTACCTGTTTGCAATGTTGACATCTCTTCAGCATTGGACAATACTTCCAGTAATGCAAGTCCAAACCTTCTTTATCAAACTCATCATTCCTCTCAAGACAAAAGACACACTGCTTATCAGGGTCACCAAACTCGGAACCATCTGCCACACTTGCTGCTTTGGTTCTTCTTGTGAGAGGACCATTATTTTGTTCATCATCATCTTCATCATCGTCGTCTTCATCATCGTCAGAATGAAGAAGCTTCTGTGTAGTTTTTTTGCCTCCTTGGGCCTAAAGATAAAAAAACACAAGTCAGGGCAGATTCAGTATCTTTTAAATGATGGAGGAACGAACATAATAATAATAATAGTCTGTTAAAAATACATATAGTAGTGCATAATGTCATTTTAGCTGTCAAAGAGGGAGCATGCGACCCAAGAACTAATTTATGTATTGCATATTTTAAATAACTATTTTTTTTTCCTCGTAGTGGAGCTGTAGCTTGCCCCCTGGATCTGCACTTGCAAGTTCATCTGAAATTCAATAATTTGTTCAATTTAATTCAATGTTCACAACAGATAGGCCTACCTTTGCATGTGCTCTTAACTCTGCCAACTGTTGCTGCAAAGTATCAATCTCTGCCTGCTTCTTCCTGGCTTCCTCTTCTTTTTGTTTCTTAGCCTGAGCCTAGGTAATACAAAAATATATATTTTAATAGTAGATAAACAAAAAAGAGTGGTAATGCAGGACAAGACATAGCTGACTATATTATTATTGTATTACAGTATTTATCCTCTTTGATCTTAATGCATATTTTTTAAAATATTAGGCATTTCTCTCCCTTGGCAGAATCAGTCCATTTCACCTGGGTTTTTGAAAAAATCCAGATAATAAATCCTGGTCTGTTTTAAACAATTTATGAGTTCTGATTCTTTATCTTGACACACATGAGAGGCCAGCTGGAGTGTGACAGACACTTCACTACAGAAATTGCTAAAAACCATGTAGGAATTTTCATGAGCTGTCCAGGTAACCTTGTTGTAAATGACCTAATAGTACCCTTGGGTTGTATTTGATGGGCAATTAATATAATCAAATTACAATTGTGTGTTTTATGGGCTGACACTCTTGACAGATGAAAGGCAAATATGCTTGTTTTTGTGCACAGTTTGGTGAAATGACTCTAGAGGACTGAGGAGAATTGTTCTATAACCAGAGTAATGTAATGAAGCATCTATGATTTCTTGCATCCCTGCCTATTATACCTTTCTTTCACTCCTTGTTGGCTTTCCATCGATCTTGTCAAGAGCATCAAAGAGTTTTGAGTACAGAGGGTTCTTGATGATTGCTGGATCTTCTTCCGATGGCAGATGGTCTTTGATTTCTGCTCCTCTCATCTGATAAAGGTCTGTGATCAATTTAATGGCGGCTTCACGCACTTCTCCATGAGTGTGTTCCAGAGCCCTCAATGCAAAGGTCATTACACTTTCTACAGACATATTGCTAAACAAAAAGAATTGGTAAAATCGAGAGAGTCAAAATATTTGAAAAGAGAGGTTAACCAAAATTCAAACACAACCCTCCTCCACAGTACTAACATTACCTATTTTTCTCTACTCCTAAAAGAGCCAATAGCTTCTGAACAATATCAACTTTTGTGACAGCACTTCTGGCCTGGATTGAAGCTTTGAATGGAACCAGGCAATGTTGAGGAATATTGTGAAGAGGGCGCACTTCCTTGTAACCAGCCATTTCAACTATAAATTCCTGGCTGAATGTCTTTAGTCTGGCATTCTGGGAAAAACAAAAATAATTACTTACCAATATTGTAAGATTTTTTTGTAATTGAAGAAGATCTTGGAAAAAATTGATTGTACCTCAATAAATATACAAACAAAATGAATAATTTCTGCTTCTATTAAATTTAATGTAGTCAAGTAGTTTATAAATGATGGTTGCTTATAAAATGATTATACAGTGGACGTGTTTCATTTGAGGACCATTATAAATACTTGTATACTAACAGTATCTGATGTTCTGTTTAGAAGTTCAGTTATTGTCTTGTCTAGCACGGCAGCAGTGTCAACTTTACCAATTTTGTGTCTCACAATCCATGTTTCAAAAATGTATTGCAAAACACTAGTTGCTGTGTTAAATATCTGGTGATTAGAAAACAATACAATTTGAAACAGTATAATCTAAAATATAATTAACATTGAATTATTATTTATGTTTTCATGACAAAACATGGAGAAATGGTGACCTCATATTAACTAGGAATTAGTATTTATTGGCTAGTCAATTTAAGTCAAAATAAATGATGGCAAAATAATGGGCACTAGTGTAAGTAGCCAATTAGTACATAAACTGCATAGAAGATACCTATTTAGCTTAAATAAAGCAGTGTAGTTTATGAATTGTACATATTTCAAATAACTATTTTTTTTTTCCTTGTAGTGGAGCTGTAGCTTGCCTTCCAATCCCAAGGTCCGGGGTTGAATGGATACGGACAATTAGAAAAAAACTACATTCTGGTATGCTTACCCCAAAGACCTTGTCTCTTAGACCTTTTGTAACAACAAAGGTTGCTGCCCTCAATAATGTTCTTAACTCTTCTTTATCCATTCCTTCTTCAACATCCTCAAGCTTGCTCTTCATCATCAACAGCGCCTCTTCTCTGTACGACCATGTCTTAGAGTAGAGTTTGGTAACCTGCATAAACAGTCATTAATATTATTAAGCTATTTAGTCCATATGTAACAATACCTGTTTATCGTCACCTCTCCTCCTGGAGTTTGGCTGGTTTAATAAAAAGCTATATTATGATGAAAATCAGCCAATAAATAACTAATACATTTTTAAAAATGATATTTTTTTCTAATTTTTAGATTGTTAAATTCTGAGTAACACCAACGACAGTGAAAAGCTCAGATTTGCAACTTTCCGATCTCTCCCAGCCATTGAAAGCTGGGATCAAAGATGAATAAAGCCTGACATTTATTGCATTGGTAAGGACAGTTAGTTGGCAATTTAGTATCATTTAGATGCAGTTTGTTGTAAACTGTTTTAAATAAAAAAAACTTGATGAAAATAGCACTGACCAAGTCAAGCCCAAATGCATCAATGGCTGGTGCTGCCTCTCTGGAATTTTTATCTGAAAGTTTTTTACCATCAGATGGTTGGTCCTCCTCCTGAACTGGTTCTGGTTCATGTATTGGTTGGCTAAATAAAACAATGTGAGAATTGAAGAGTTATTGTATTTTATTCTACACAGATGATGATACTGAGAGCATTGTATTTTAAGTTTTTGAATTTTGCTGATGCATTTGTTTTCTTTTGTATTTCCTGGCCTGAGAAAAAACGGTCAAGCACACAATAGATGGCTGAAATGTACCTTTTAACCCCTCTCAATGGCCGTTCATCATTTTGATAGTTCTTGGGCTGGAATGTTGACTTTGGTTCTGACGCAACAGGCTGTTTCTTTGAGTTGGTTTTCTTGTTGTCTGCAGGCTGGTTAATAGGTATTGGTTCAAGTGTCTGCGAATTAGGCTGAAAAATACAAAAAGAAACTACTGTACATTACCATGTACCTGTAGGCATAAAAGAAGTGCACAGTAGTAATGATGCCCTGGTTTTAGTGAGTTCATTAACATAATCTTATAATGGCCGGTTGGCTGGGTGGATATGTACTGCAGCAGGCTAAAAGAAAGATAATGTATCCCCCACCCCCACCTACCAGACTTATGCCCTGCTGATGACTACCTCACCCACCCCAAGTGTCATTTGGTATTAATGGCCATTGTTAGTGTTCATAGACTTAAGTTCAGGAATACTGTAGATGAGTAAAATGGTGATGTGGCAAAAAATTCTGTACAGCCAGAATGAAAGTGGCAAATGAGAGATTATGAAGGTTAAAGGTTAATTGCAAACTAATTAATTATAATATCCAAATGTGCATCAATTAGTTATAAATTTACAAAAACAGTAAAATATTAGAAACAAGAATACAAAACATATCAGTCTTCATTTTAAAGGGTTAGAAGAATTAGTTTTGTAATAAACCATCCTCTTTGTCTATTAAAAATGGACACCAAAATGAATCTTGAAATAAGCAATTAAAACCAATTTTCATTGGCCAAATATTAAAAATTATTTACCTGACAATATCTATTATTAAAATTGGCGATAGTACTGTAAAAATGGAAAGTACAAAACCAGAAGATGCAACAAAAAAGGGACTAAATAATTATAATTATATAAGAAATTTGGGATGCTATTTTTATACATAAAAATGGTTAAACTAAAAAAAATGGAAAAGCAGTAAAAAATGGGAATAATCGGTATGACAAAACAATGGGAATGTGAAAATCAAACAATATGCAAAACAATTGGTTAAAAATTAGAATTTGATGGACGGATGGATTTACTAAATACTAAATGTGTTTTTTATTTTTAAAATGAGTTAGTTCTCAACAGAATAATTTAAAATATGCAAACTACAAGTGCATGATGGGAATAAGTACATGCATATGACTTACATATCTTGGAGGCCATATTAATTGCTGAAAAACAAATGATTGAAGTGTGATGAAAGGGTTTAAACATGTGTTTAAAAAAGTGCATTCAAAAACAGATTGAGTTAAATACAGTGATTATTAGAAACATGCCACATACAGTGCTAGTCTGCAGCCGCTCTAGGGCGCTTTTGACCTGAGACGACCTGTGCATATTTTGGGGATGGGCTTCTTTTCCAGATTACTTTTGCAAACCACCACTTTTCAAGATTTTATGGAAGATTATAGAAGACTACAGAGCTGTCCAACTACAAAGATACATTTAAAGACAATTACAGTTTTTAACCAATAGCTACTTTAGATACCACTGCCTGAGAATGGATTAACTGAATACAAGTTATACTGTTTCTAGAGATAGATACTGTACCTTTGAGTATTCTAGTAGTTGGTGAAGGGAGAGTTGCTTGTAGATTTCTGACCGATAATCCTCCATTGCGGCTTTCTTTGTCTTAGCCAGGTCGTAATCTTCGGTTTCTATTGCACGGCGTTTCTCGACCTCAAAGCGACCAAGTCGTTCTCCAACCTGAAATAGAAATAGAGAGTTTAATTTCTCAGTGTTCTCTCCTAACTTCCGAAGATGAATGAATAAGCTTTTGGGATAGGTAATAATTAAGTACCGCAGCAACTAATTGGCTAAAATAGTTTTTAAATATTATAATTTGTTATTAATTGTATTAAAAAGAACCTCGGACCCTCAGGACCCATTGTCATTTGCTGGATCCTCAGAAAATGGTCACTACACTTAAATCATCCTTTAGGGTACATAGTACAGTATGTGCTGTATTACCTTGACCATGAAGTTAATGAGGTAACAGAGGTTCTACTCTAGAATCAATTTATGAAGTACCTTTTGTAAGTCTGCTATTCCTTGCTTTAGTCGCTTTGCAATGTCGTACTGTTCCTCTAAATTGGACATAAATGATTTAAATTGTTTGTTTTATTGGATGTAAAATATACAATTAGTAAGTTTCTGAACTGGCAATACACAGTATGATTATTATACATAAAAGTGAGTATAAATACTGATAGAGGGAAGGTATCTCAAAATTGTAACTTTTTGTAAACCTGGTTTCAGCAGCCTATAATGTTTTATTTAAAAATAAAATGTTTGCAAAGTTGTCAGTACAATATTGTACTGATACAATTATTTTTGGAGCAACAAAAAATATATACAAGACAATCACCCTTAAAATGATTGGATGAAGATAAAAATAATTCACATAATTTTCATTATTTGTGATTCAAGTCAAAATAAAGTAAAATTATACATATATATATATATGTTCTTTGCCTACTGTGTTTATATATATATATATATATATATATAAGCTCAGTAAGTTGTTTTCAGGTTTAAGTTATTCTACAGTTTTTTGAATGCGGTGCAGAAAAAACCATGCAGAAGGTCATATCTTACGTAAGACAGCCTCGTTCTTGCGAAGGTCAAGTTTACGGATTATCTGTGCAACTTCTTGGTCCTGATACATATCAAACGCAAGATCATCTAAAGGTGAAATATAATCAGCTCTGCAAATAAAATGATGAAGTTACATATAGAATATGAATTTTGAATAGCATTAATTAGATGCATTTTAATGATCCTTGTTGGAGAATGTCATGTGACAGATATGTCCAGATGTCAAAAGGTGGTTTGAAACTTATCTGACCAAAACTACATGTGGCTATGGTAATAATTCAGCAACACATTCATAACTAAGGGAATATGCTTCTTTATAGTTCGTGATGATGGTATTTGTGACAAGTTATTGCACTGACAATAACTATAAACAGTAGGTCCAGTGTACACACATTGCTTGTTAGACTTGCCCCAAGTCTGTATTGTTTTTTTTTTTTTATTTATTTGTTTTTATTTCGACCGCGATTTTTGTCTGAAAATACAGACTTGTGAAACATGTATAGAAATCGATTTGCAGACCGCAAACATCCGATAAGAATGACGTAGGTTATCATACCGTATTTGGCTATATGTAAATATGGATTTCGAATCAACCAATGATCATTTTGTTACAAAATGAAAAAGATCGAGTAGGCCTACGTACAGTGCTGAATGTACGATCGAGACTGTTGAAATATGAAATTCTGTTCTTGCCAAGTTGTTTTGTTTATTAATTGTTTAGTCCTTAGCCTAGGCCTCCTTCGTAGGTCCTACTCAACTCGCACGTATGACCTGCCAAATAAAACGCCAATAAGGTAGGCCTACATAATACCACCACCGGCACACAACAGGATTCACACACAACAGACAGGGCTACACCACTACACAGAACAGGACAGGGTCTGGGTGGGAATTAAATCAAATTATCTCTGCGTAATATTAAATCAGGGAGATGTAAATTACATCTCCCTGATTAAATGATCCATATAAAATCTTTTCTAGCCTTCAGAAACTTTCATCAATGTACCCAAGTACACATTGTCTAAACGTAACATAGCGCATGCGTACCATCTTAGTTGTTGAGTCTTTGAAATTCTGAAATATGAATATTAAAACGGTGTACGAGTGAGTAGCCAATCGCATGCAGCTGAAACTAGTCAACCGAATAATCTAAGCACCAAGAATTCTTGGTGTCAAACCACGTGACTTTGGCGTGTTTCCCCAGACGGAGTATCCAAACTCAAGTAATACACGTATGAAACGCCATATGTGCAAAAATATTTATATTTTTACTAATATTAAGAAAAAACTCCGTCTGGAGCCCAGACTAATTGTTTGTGTGCACTTTAAAGAACCTACAGTAGTATATCTTTTGACGGATGAGAGAGTGCCTTAAAGTAGCTGCACTCACATGACGTGACTCAATAGGGGAGAGGCATGTAGTTTTGAAAAGGGTAACATCAGAGTTCACATTGCAGCCATGGGCAATGATCCTTTTGTGGGAATTAGGTGGTATACAAAAAATTGTATATTATTCAAAGGGAAACCTTTGTAACCAAAAAAGTTTCCCTTTAATAGGGTTAGGGGTGTCCTCTAAAAAGAGGTTGGCCATAGTGTTAATAACATATTTTGTTAACACGTTCACTGCCACGGCGTATTTATACGTCAAAAATTGCGTGTCGCTACTTGCCAAGACGTAATACTACGTCAAAATCGTAGCACTTTTGTATTGTATGTAGAATCGCTGGCAGTGGTGATTGGAACAGGAATTATCGCATGGCAGTTTATGAATGATGTACGTAAACGATAATCTAAAAATATTTTGAATGACATCATGATAGTCTGTGACCAGATGTTACACTTTCAAACTGTAATTTAATATGTAAACGGGACTTGGCACTGGGACAGAAATTACGGAAAATGCCTTGGCAGTCAATGTGTTAATAGGGTGTTCCTTGAATAGGAGTGTCCCAGAGGAGGGGTTTTATTGTTGTATTGTCTATTCCTTACCTAGTAAATGCACCAAGCACCAACGGATCAACACCATCCACATCCTCATTGTTACTAATTAATGGATCGAGAATATTTTTTGGTTGTCCATCTTCTCCTAGTTCTTCACCTATTATATTCACTGCAACAACACCAACCTGTTTTGGTTTATAAGAACAATATTCTGTTGTATTCAAAGTACATAGACAAATTAGTTTAGGTTAGAATCTATTTGGATTTTATCTCTTATCCAAAAATGTATGTGAATGCTTTATCTATTAGTCATGACAATGCTGAATAGAGTTGTTGTGAGTCTAATGATTTTTTTTAATTTATAGGTAACATTATTGTGTGTACAGTATAAGTTATTTCATTATTTCAACTTTTTTGCCATAAAGTTTGTTCTCAAACTTATTTCAGTCTCTGTCTATTCACTTTTATTTCAATGCCTTAAGCACTCTTGAGTGGCATGTGCGCTTTATTATTATTACTATTTTACTTTTTTTTTATTTGACTGGTATAAAATACTAAAAAACAATCAAAGGTTGAAATGAAGAGTTAACAATAATTCAGTACGCCTAAACAGTACATCAGACTAAACAAACATGAAGAAATATAACAATAACAATTTAAAATAATTAAGAAATAATTCATGTACCACTTGTTAATTATCTACCAGCTCATTTCTATTTTGTATGTGGAAAATAAATAATAAAAAAAATCAACCACAGTAAAAAACATTGGCACTCTTTACCTGATTGTAAAGATTGTATTTGTTAACAAAGTTCTTATGAATAACAATCTTTAGAAACTGTCCTACTGCATTCACATGTACAGACTTCAGTTCTCGAGCTTTGAAACCAGTTTTCTCGTTGTCTGACATACTAACATACCTACATTAAATAACAAGATAAAAATCTACATCAACAAATATAACATACTGTTTTCAAAGAGGATGCTTGGATATAGACAATATTGTGCGCAAACAAAAAAAATAATTTAAAGTGAACAAAACAATGTGAAATTAAAGAGCATTAGCGTGAATACAAACTAGTTTGACAAAAAAGTGTGATATGCCCAAATATGGTAGTGTTACATCATCGTGTCATTTTTTGTCACATAAATTGTTATCGTCTATGCTCAAATACATAACAATGTTATTTTCATATATATTATTATTATTGCATACATTTTCCAAATGTTCCTTAATAATAATATTCTTACGAAAAAACAGGGAGAGAAATACTATTTTTTATTTATCAATGTTGTTCCATAGACGTGGGCCAGAGACAAATAAGAGGTCGTCAGATGTGAATCAACTTACCCTAAGCGTTTATACCTGGCGCCATGCAAGGATTCAAGGCGATGAGTTGGTACATCACCCATGTAAAATTCAATTTTAGTTGCTGGAATAAACAAAGAAATTAATTTTATACTATCGAGTTGAGTACACAAAATTCATGTTTGATCAATATTTATTTATATTGCAACTACAATACGTCGTAAGGTAATTACAGGTTTTGAAAAATAACAAGGTACTGTACCTCAGTATTTTAGAATTTAAGCACACATTATTTTCAGAAATAAACCTGGATATTTTGTTAATTTAGCTTTTGATTGTTGTGACATGGAACTGCCATTTTGATTTGACTATTTGAATTTATTAGGAAAATCATCATAAAAAATACATACAAAGTGATAACATAAATTACTGAAATTATAAAGAATACATTTATAAAAGATTTTTCAGGATAGTCCAAAAAGCTTACCATTATTGGGATCATTTAAATTATATAATATTAATAATCACATTATAATTGAAATTTTAATAAAGTATTAAAAGTATTACACAATTTAGGTATTAAGAAAAAATAAGATTAAAGTATTTACGGATCAAAAATTGGTGAGCAAGTATCTGTAGCTTGACGACATGAACTTTATTGGGTAAACGTAGAATAACTTCCTGGGGATAGGGGCAGAAGCGACTTGACTGCCATCCCTTTACCAGCGGATTGTGCACCTCCAGCTCCCGTAGGTTAAAACCTGTCTCTATGCTGGAGGTATGTAGAACTTGGAAAGCAAGCTTGTGTGGCATCTTGGTTACTTCCAGCCAGTATCAACTAGGCCTAGGTAGGCCCTAACCTAAAATTAAAAAAATATGAATTTTTAAAAATTTATTTTATTTCCATCATTATTCATATAGGCCTAGGCCTAAATGATTAATCAGTCTCTCTATTTTTATAGGTCTAGGCCTAGCCTACTAGGCTAGATAGCCTAGCCTAGGCCTAGAGGCTGAGTGAGGCTAGCTAGGTCCCTCTACTTGCCTATAGGCTAGTCTAAGGACCAGTTAGGCTGTACTAGCTAAGCCTACTAGGTTAGGCCTAGCTAGGTCCTAGGCTAGTAGTACGGATTCCGACTAGCCTAGTTAGTACTAGCCTGGCCTGCCTTAGACTGAGCAGGCCCAAAAAGGTATAACAAGAAGGTCAAGTAGGTCTAGCTAGGCCTAGTGCTCGCCTACTACTAGGCCCAATGGGCCATAGGCCTAGGCCCCTATATAGCTAGGAAGGCTAGCTAGTACTAGGCCTAGGCCTAGTAGTAGGCTAGGCGCCTCCCCAGCCAGACTTATTTGGCAGTTTGAAAGACAGTTTTCGACCATAATGGTACTGTGTACGCATACATTAATATTCTTAAACAAACCAGCATTAAACCTTTATACTTACAGGTTATTATTTCGATGTACAATCTATAATCATCAACTTATTCGTTGTTTCTTTCTATCAAAACAATCAATCGTTTACCTTAGCGACGACCCGATGTCCGCCATTACTTCCCCTTCATTTAATCATAAATATTTATGAGTTAGGCGTTGAAGTACCCAGACGTAACATCGTGTTATTATTTTGATTATTACTGCGTACGCACATATACGTCTGGAAAAACACTAACAAAATAAATACAATAATGTCACCACACGGAGGTAGAGGAGGAGCAAACGAATACGATGGGAACGATTTTCTCCATAGATTATCACTTTTTATAGACAAACATATTACAACTATTAATGTATTTTATATTATTTTGATTCAGTTATTTTACCTACTAGTCTGGCAATAGTAGTACAGTATATCAGAATTATCATATGTTATGTAGTGTAGCCTACTACTAGCCTACTAGTACTAGGCCTACCTAGGCCGCCCTAGGCCTACTAGCTAGAGGAGGGCCTACTAACTAGGCTAGGCGCGCCTAGCTAGTAGTTTCTAGCCCGGGCCTAGTAGTAATATACTGTAGTGTAGGCCTGGTAGTAGCTAGCTAACTCACACAATGTCTACAGTACACATACTTTTTTATTTTAGTGTAATATAAATAACCACCTCCTTCTATTTTCAGTATTCAATATATTTTTGTGGTGGAATTGGAATTTGTGTTATATTATACAGTATAAGAGTAGTAGGTATCTATTTCTCTTCTGTATTGAATTTTTGCTCATCATCATATTGTTCTACATTACAAAATACATTGTCTTGTCATTGTTTCATCATTAAACATTTTTGATACGTCATTTTACAAACTTGAATGTTGAATATTTTGGTTTTTCTTCAACAGCACAAGCGTTTTACCTGTGTTTCTCAAGTTCCTAATGAATTTATTCAAAAACATTTTAAGTTGAGAGGTCAAGTGCAGTCAGTTCATAATGATCACCTTTTGGTTGACCACAAACCAATTATTTCATTAACAAAATCAACAGGTAAAGATGATTACTATCCTATCTTGTCTGTATCTCATTTAAACTTAAAAAATGTTATTTACAAATTATTTTCTATTATTCTTTATTCACCAATGGTAAATTGGAGCAAAAAAAAAATTATTTTGCTAATCGAGGGTTTTCCCCATACTAACAAATACACTGTATACAGTACGATCTGAGAGGGATGCCATGATTTGACATTTCAATCTTTATTTGATCATCATGAATTATTATTAACGTAATCAGTGCATCTATTAAATCACTATAACAGTTGAATGGCCGATATGGGGTCTAAAACAATAATATAAATCTTACATTTTCCATAGACTATTATACTGTCATGTTAATATTGCTATTTTCTATTGCAGTTCCTAAGCCTCTCAAGATTCATTTAGCTGGTGTAGAATACAACAAAGAGGGTGTTCAATTCCTGGAAGAGCAGGCACTTAAAAAACAAGTATGGTTTAGGTTGATCCAGTTCAAAGGTCATGATGGAATTAACTGCACTGTATCCACCAGGAAAGTAAGATATTTTACTGAATTAATTACTGATTGATTATATAAAAAAAAATTTTAAAAATCTAAAATGTTGAGAAAGGGGTGAGTGAAATTCTTGGATTCATATTTCATCTCTTTTGACCTATCATCCTATTCATTATTTTCTTTTTGACTTTACATTTTAGTCAATGTTCAAAGTCTTCAATCTAAATGAAGAAATTTTACATCGTGGTTATGGCAAAGTAGTACCGCTAATGGGACACTCGAGTGATGCCTTTACATTGAGACTTATGCAAAGGCTTTTACAAGCTGAAATGTATGCCGAAAAAAAGAGAAAAGGGCTATGGAAAGGAGAAGAAACAAGTTACTTTACTAGCTCTATCGTTGGAAAAGCATTTAGAAACATTTTTAATATTTTTAAAAAAGGTTCTTGAACTTTATATGAAATACTTTTTTTTTTTATTTATTTATTTAATCACACTCTTCTGGCTTATAAGTGAACAATTAATAAAATACATCATACGTTGAACATTCCATAAAACAGTGTATAGTATCCTAATAAATTTGTATTGTATAAAAGATTAAAGAGATTTAAGATTGTTTAAAGATGCATTGTGCCCCAAAAACATGAAAAATGAAGATTAATAAAATCAGAATTTAAATAGGCCATTTTGTAGTTTTAATATATTCACTTCTGTAATAAAAAAAAACCCTAAAAGAAATAATTAGTTCACTTACAAAAAGACAAATGAAACATTTAATTCTAACCAAAAACCATTGTCTGACAATTGAAAGAATGTTTTGCTTTAAATTACATTTTTTCAGGTAAATAATTTGTTTTTTTATCAAATTTTTCGTCAAACTATTATGTGAAAGTAAAATGGCATATTAAAAAAAAAATATATATATTTTTTTAGGGGGACAATATCTTTAATCTTTTAAAATCTTTAAAGTTTATTTTATTACTATCCAAGGAGTTTTTTTCACAACATTAACATTAAAGTGTTAAGAAGGGTAATTTTGGACATTAAAATATATTTTCTAAATGTATTTATTAAATTGAATATAAAAAAAAACAAAAAAACACCCCTCCTGATCTTTTATGGATTCACCCAATAATTTGCATTGTATTTTAAAGGCCATGTGCGGGCAAAACATTTCTATTGATCATACATTCCAATAATTATCGATCTATAGTTTCCCCTATGTTTCATAATTTTTGGGATTTTATTTGTGTTACACAAGCTTGTTAAAAATAAGCACTTTCTTATCAGTGGGGGGATAGTTCAAATTACACAGTAAAATCTCTATTCTTTTATACACAAATTTTGTAAATAGAGAGGCATTTTAAAAAGCTATGAAAAATAAACAGTGTGGTAAAAAAGTTATCAGATGACTAAATATAGGTAATATAACTTGAATATTACATTTCTGATATTTTTATTCAACTTCAGATTTTTATTTTCATGCTATAGCAAAAATTATCCATCGTATATCCATCACCTTTTTTCACCGTCTAGGGCCGGGAGTCACCTGACAAGGACATGTTATTACATTAGGTTAACTACCTAACTACTGAAAAAAAGTCTTCCTGGTTTTTATGGAAGAATTTGGCCAAATTTTGTATTTGACCATATTAAGAGAAATTCATGTTTTTTTGTCTTGATTTCTGTTACAAATATTTGATTTATGTACAATTAACCAAATATTATATTTAAAATTCATGCCTGTACCTGAGCTTAAATACTCTCAACTGTAACAAATGTCATTACAATAAATTTGTTTTGACATTTGTAGTTGAGGGCGCACTGTAATTTAGTCTTCGGGGATTCCCCTAATTCTCAGTTGTACGGAATTTCCAGAATCGGCAACAAATTGTCAACAACAATAACGTACTAGGGGGCCGGGCGTCAACAATTGTAAGTTGTAGACATACTGTATCATCATCATGGCTGGTAGGAGGAAGAAATGTCCACCACAACTCGCCGCAGTTTTCCCCGTAAAATTGGGTCCAACTGAGATGGAAATCAATATTCTACGTTCAGTAATGCACGTCCTATGCTCGATTAACAGACCGATGAGTATAGATGATCTCATCGTCGGGTTGCTTCATCAAAGGAGAATTCGGATAAATGGCTGCCACCTTCGAAATTTATTCATGGATTACCCAGGCCTTGTGCAAGTCAATTGTAACGGCGGAATGAATATGTGCACAGTTCTATTTAATGTTGAATTATGCACAGAGATGTTTAATACAAAAAAGCAAATTTGCAGTAACGGCGGAAATTGTGAGGCCATACATCTATGCAAATATTTTATATCTGGAGGTAAGTGTAGGATAATTCAGGTAGGATATGTTACGTATGTATTACCACTTATGTGTGTGCCGCACGCGATGCTTTATCCGAGTCTCTAAAGGATTAATAAGGATATAGACCGTAAACGGCATGGACAAAAAGGGGGAAAATATTTTATAGCCTACTAGGGGCTATTATTTGAATTAATTTTATTGTTCCGGAAAACTCCAATAAAGCTAAATTCTGTGTTATCTTACTTTTATGAATAATGAAAAAAAAAATCTACCTTAATTTGCTTTATTTCAGTGGGAGTATGCAGCAAAAATCCGTGCAAGTTCCCACATGACATATATTCTAAGCACAACTTACCAATTGTGAAAAGACTGTTTCTAGATGATGTTAAGCCAACGAATCTGTATAGTCGCTTACAAGAGAAGTTTGCAAGAAAACTAGACTTATGCGAATTTTACGACACAAAAAAAACATGTAAAGATAAGGTTCGGTGTCAATACTTACATTTCTGCAGGTATGTATGTATGCCTACTCTATGTCGCCTAATCCTATAAAATCAACAACTAGACTTTTAAATGTTTAAGTAAGAACACACGAAGTTACACATGAAGTTGCATCATGACTGTGAATATCTATTCTCTTATTATAGCTGTTTTATTGAAGACTGCGTACAATTTAAATATATTACAAATTATACAAATGTATTTACTATCACGTATTTTTTACGAATCAGGGATAAAGGAAGTAAACGGACCGACTACAATGGTGCATAGAAGGCTTAATAATAACCGTTTAACTCTTTCTCTCTAATAAACATTTTCATAAAAATAAAATTATAACTGAAATAAATTATGGGATGAGATCAAATAAAATGAAATAATTTATGTATAAATGAAATGCATGTTTTGTCTGAAAGGTTGTACATGCAAGGAAAATGCAAATACGACGAAGGTTGCAAATTAAACCATGACATACTGGGCGAGAATTGTGAAGTTGTCTTAGCTAGAGTTGGAGTAGACACGAAGAAGCCTCTTGAATCGATTCTTTGTGAAGTTAGGAGTCGATTAGGTATAGAGGTGACAGACAGCGAAGAGGACGAATGTACGGCATCAACAGACGAGACTCAACATGCTCACTTACAGAAGAAGGAAACTGAAAGAGGAAAACTGGACGTATGTGGGTTTTACAACAAAGGGGCAACTAGTTGTAGAGATAAATATCAGTGTAAATACTTACACTTCTGCAGGTATCTATATATAAATTATTGTTAATTCTGACATATAGGCGAGCACAATGCAAACTTTGGTATAAATCTCCGCCTTGGATACCTACCTTATCTATCTCAGATGTACCGCGAAACGTAGATTTGATAACATTAGTTTTCAGTTCGACGCTATTGTTCCATATTTGGAAGATATTATAAAGAGTTTTTTAACCAAATTTATGATTTCAACAGTAGATTTTCAACTCAATTTCAAAGTAATTTCCGGGTTCACGATAAGTTTACCTGGTTTCAACTATTTTCTCTCTTTTATACACAAGGGAGCAGTTGAAATAATAGATTTGACCCTAAAGGTGACTGAAAACAGGCACTTTCCATCAATCAATACAGTGTCCCTTTGGAAGACGGAAGAAAAAAAACGATAGTAGGACTGGAGTTTAAGTTGGCCATTAGTGGCTATAGCCATTTCAGTTTATTTTAGAAACGGACCGCGATCAAATTAAATATACGCCATAAAGAATCGGAATATATTGTGGGGAATAGTATTATAAAATTACATAGGGAGATTTGATGATAAAATATTTTGTTTAAAATCGAGTGAAATCCCGATAGCCAAGTTTTATTGAGTAAGATGACAGGAATAACTGTAGGCTATCTGTGTCCCGTTAGGACCGAGATGTCTGCCCATGTTGCAAGCCGTAATGTCTTCTTTCTTTGGGCCGAAACGGCCCGATCTGTCACGGAAGTTAGTTTCAAAAGATGTTAATAAATAATGTATTAATTATTAGGATAGTATTTATTTGAATAAACGCCTCTCCAATAAAAATAAAACATCACTTTGAATAATAACCCCAAATATATTATTTGTAGTAGAATTCATCGCACTGTTATCTACAATTTACCAAGCATTTGTTATTCTTTTTTACCACTTTTCATATATATTAGAGAATTTTATTTGATTAGAAATGTTACCATATTATTAAAACTAAAAAATGTAACATATCCCTCGAATAAGCACCTCCCTCAATTGAACTCCGCCTCCCGACCTTCGCCCTATAAGGGCCCTAACAAACAATAAACACTATACTTTAAAATGTTATTAATCATCTAAGACACTGTAAAACAGAGTAGTTTAGTTTTACGAATGTCAAGCATTTTCAATTATGGTAACCGATAGAAAACATACAAGAAGAAAATATAATTCCGAGAACCATCGTCTACACTTTCTAGAGGGGGAGTGAGCGAAGCGCGCTCACCCTCTAGTGTAATCTAATTTTCTTATTTTCATCAGATTCACACAAACTGATTGGTCAGATTCACACAAACCCGATTTCGGTTCGGATCGACAGCAAAAGAGGAAGGAAACTATAAATGACAAACAATACGTTTACGCTTTTAAGATAAACCACCCCTTAATTAAGTTTTACTCCTTCTTAAAGGTATACTCGTCAAACACTGGAATTTAAATAAATATAAATAATGTATTAGAATAACACTATGTTTTATACAAAAGGTTCCACATGCAAGGCAAATGCAAGTACGGCGAAGATTGTAAATTCAACCATGACATACTGGGCGAGAATTGTGAAGTTGTCCTAGATAAATTTGCTATAGATACGGAACAGGATCCTGAATCGATTCTTTGTGAAGTTAGAAGTCGATTGGATATAGAGGTGACAGAAAGCGACGAGGACGAATACACGGCAACAACTCAACATGCTCATGTACAGAAAAAGGCTGCTGGAAGAAAAACACTGGACATATGTGTTTTTTACAACAAAATGGCAACAACTTGTAACGCAGATCAGTGTCAATACTTACACTTTTGCAGGTACGAGGCTTGTGTTTGCCTATTTTTTTACTCCCAAATCAATTTCGAAGTTGGTTTGCTAATTAGATGAACATACTTGCTCAATGTAGTAGGATTTCTAAAAACGCTATATACCTAATACTATAAAAAATAATGTTAATCCCATACCTTATACACACATTCTTGTCGCTTTGCCAGTCGGAAACCTTGTATTGTGATCAGATTAAGCAATCGTAAGCTTCAAATGTACTTGGTCCTTTCTTTCCCCATAACTTTATACAGGTGCTTAGTTCTTGAAGATGCTTCTACCTGTAATAATGTGTATATCTTAGGCAGAAATAAATTAAGCTATGCTTTGTACAAAAGGTTTCACATGGAAGGAAAATGCAAATACGGCGAAGATTGCAAGTTAAACCATGACATACTGGGCGAGAATTGCGAAGATGTCTTAGATAGAGTGGGAATAGATACGGATCAGGATCCTGAATCGGTTCTATATGACGTCAGAAATGAATTAGATATAGAAGTGGCAGAGAGCGAAGAGGACGAATGCACTGCATCATCTGACGAGATTCGTAAATCTGAGATATGCTCTTATTTCATCCGAGGACACTGCTATTCTGGGAAGTTCTGTGACAAAATCCATCACAGCCTGCCGTACATGTGGCAGTTTGCTGAAGGCTCGAAATGGACATCGTTTCGGCAGGACGAACAGGTTATCATCGAAACAGAATACTGCAAACCAGGAAAGTCGTCTACCAATCTTAAAGACTGGTAAAGTTACTTCACTTATTTTTATTCACCTAATTATTGACAATAATGGTGGTAACAAAAGAAAAGCGAGGCAGTTAGAGATTTGTTGTTCTACTCTTAGCTGGGCTCTTAGCACTTCGCCGATAGTTTTATATAGCCTATTTTCAATAATTCTTCTGATAGGATTGACTTTCCATTTGTAGCTACTTTTAACATTTTAAAGCACTGAATATCATTTCTGAGCTTTGGATTAGAAGCTCTGCATGATTGTTTTTAAAAATAATGACTAAAGTTGCTATAGGGGTACAACAGACCACGCTGACTTAATTACATGAAGGCAACTGTAGAATATACAATACAATTAGTATGTATAATAATGATAATGAAATATTTTTTCATTAAAGCGACCGATTTGTTGATAAACAAAAAGGTCGAGACACGGCAAAACTAAAGTTTGATGACATGATGATTGGATATTGCCTTGTTCGTCGACTGTCAACAAGAGAAAGTGTATTCACAACAAACAGCGTACCATTTACAACCAATTGGATCTGGTATTGGAAAGATGACGACAATAAATGGATTCCCTATACAAAAGAGGTTATATTTTATTTAAACTTAATATATGCAATATTGTATTTCCAGTATAACTACCTATCACTCATTATCCCCCCGGAAGTTGGAGCTATAATTTACTGGACATTCGAAATTATAATAATAGCTCTCTTTCCGATAGTGTAACGCTAACAATAGATTCATGCGCATTATTTAGCAAATAATAATTTATTTGAACAATATACATTATTGATGTGTTATACATTTGTTACATAACAACAACTGCAGATGTTAGGTATTATACAACTAAAATACCAAGTTGGCTTATATTACTTGCTTTATATGTTTGTTTGCACGATGACGTCGTCAATGTTGAAGTTATCGCCATGCACTTTAGTTACTGTAATAGTTACCAACAAACCATGGGTATTTAAAAACTTGTTAAAATCTCGAGTTATCTATCTTTAATATTGGCTGAAATAGTAAATAGCGCGACCTCTGTGGCTATTTGCAGATTGCTAACTACTAAAATCTCGCTCAGCTAAATTTCTTAATGTTGTTTTTATTACTAAGGAGTCGGAGATTGGCAGTGATGATCTTGAAGAATGCTATCAATATTTCTTAGCCGGAAAACGAGAATCTACTGTGAAGTTTACAATTTTTAAACATCATCAGTATGTTATCGACTTTAAAGAAATGAAACAGACCAATCAAATTCACGGAAAGAAACGAATTGTTCGACGACGCCCTCACCAACTAGTGACTTCAAGTGACGTAGAGGTTTACAACAAGAACTGGAAATCGAAAATGTATTATTATTATTATTATTGTTAGATTATTATTAGATTATCTAATTTTTGTACGATAGATTTGATACAACATATTTTAGATTATTATTTTAGATTCTGTAACAAAATGTATAATACTAGTTTAATATACAAACACCACAATCACAGAACAAATTCTAAACCGCCCGGTGATAGTATTAAATACGAAGCAATGCGATCGATGTATTTATCATCATTTAATATAAAGGAATCGGTCAACACAATTAAGGCCCATTTAGATAACGATCGACGATAAATAGATAAACATACATTTTTCTATCATAAAACAAAAGAAATTAGAACATTTTTAGTTCTAGAACTATAGGATAATCATTTATGCTGTATTTGATAAAAATAATATTTTTTTAAATCTAATCAAATGACGTCATGATCAATAAAAACAATGAAATCGTTGTATTGTCACAATATTATTGCTCTTACTAATCATGACTTCATTTGATTGGACGTGTGGAAATATTCTTTTCATCAAAGGCAGCAAAGATGATAATCCTATAGTTCTAGGATGAAAAATGTTTTGAATTCTTTTGTTTTATGTAAGAAAAATGCATATTTATCTTTTATCGTCGATCGTTATCGCCCTACTGTTTTATCGTTTTTTTTTTCAGGCAACGAATAAGGGTGATGGCAAATCCGAAGATCGGTATTAAGGATCGAATGCTAAAGTTCCCTTCCACCTGGAATAACTGCTTCAGTGAGTTGAATAAAGATGTTTGCTTAGTTGAGGTCGGACAAGATACTGACGAATATTATAGTATTTAACAAGAACTGGATGCGATTCCAAAGAAAGATTTGAAGGTTCAACGGATTCACAATTTTGAATTATGGGAAGACTTTTACAAGTATGTAAGAATTTAGACTTTTCAACTACATTCTTCTCAAATAAGGGTCAAGTCATGTCAGTGCTGCCAATTCTATGGTGTGTGTGCTACGGTAGTACACCAGGGTAACCTCCTATCCGTCCCGAAAGATGTACTAAGTTCTTTAAAGTGCAAACAATCATGATTCTCGTACAAAGAGGCATATCTGTAAGCATTTCGATGTATTTCTCGGGTTGACATTTTTTTTAAACCGTACAGGCCAATATTATAATACTTGCATTTCTTTCTAGAAAACGCACTCAAATGAGGGCTGAACTCGAAGACAGGGATTTGAAAGAAATTATTATTTGGTTTTCAACAGTAGAGAGGGATGTAACCACAATCTGCCAACAAAATTTTGATATCAGTCATCCAAAAATACCACCGATCAGTTTTAAAAAAAGCGCTTCTAAGTGTATGGCAGAATCGCAACATTCTTCAACAGATATTCAACAACTGTTTCGTGTTCGTATGCTGGTAAAGGAAGCTGGAACCAAGTATACTAATAAAATAGCTAAATGCAGCGATTACAGAAGAGATCAATTGTACCCGGAGTATTTAATTACTATTCGTACGTAAGTATTGTAAGCCTGCCTACTTGGGCGTCTGCATCTTGCAATTGATCCTGCACACAGGATAAATTAAAATGTAGCACTTAGATGAGAGTAGGCCTATGCCCATCCTCTTGGGAATGTACATTCCAATGTAGGCATAATAAAATAAACTTACCGTATATATTATATATGGTGTATTTGTACACGGATTAATAAAAACCTCACTACAATGGATCCATTTAGGCGAGATGTATATCTCGGATTTATTCTTATGCATTTGATAGTGGCGGAAGTAGATTAGTTCATTTGAAATCAGGTGAATTGCTTTACCTAGGAATTTGATTTAGCCTACTTATAAGGAGTAAATTCTGCATAGCTACAGTAAACTGCTGATGCAATTGTTTAGCATTGGTTGCGGGGTCCAGCTGACCTATCAGGCTAGTATGTGTTCCAGTCGGAGTTTTGACTTATAGTGAAAAGATAAATATTTTTGCACATATGGCGTTTCATACGTGTACTACTTGAACGTGTAAACTCCCAGACATCAAAAAGCCTCGAAATAACTACAGACTGACAGCTGACATCAATATTGTATTTTGGAAAATCTTTATAATGATCATTATTTTTAACTTAACTCTAGTACATGACGGCTATTTTCTTGACTACTATGAACACCTTGAAACAAAATTGTACATAATATGGCATAATCTGACTTTAATTACACAATGCTTTTATACTGGTAGTAACACATTTTAAGACGAAATTCATCCTTTTGTGTAACCAGTCTTGACGGTGAGCTTAATATGCGACGACCTTAGGACCAGGACCAACTATCGGATTGTGTCGTTAAGAGTCTTATGGGGTAACTTGCTTGGTTCCCTCTAGGGACGCAACACAAGGACATAATGCAACGTAAGCGATGGATTGAAACTGTCGCTTGTAATTGATCAACACGCTTGCGTTGCGCTTACGTCCTTGCGTTGCTTTTACGTCCTTGCGTTGTGTCCTAGTGGGAACCAAGAATAAATCCTCCAGTATTTGTCGTCGTAAATCGTGTATGTTCTTATTAAGATTAAGAAACAATCTTTACAATATTCATGAATTTCCCACTTAGCAATACACTATACCGGTAGTATACGTAATTGTCTTTCCACATGTATTTACAATACCTATATTCAAATGTTTTAAAATCGGCTTACAAATTAACGAATTACATAAATACTATTTTAAGGGAATTTAGTTATAAATACCATTAGTTACTACATCGTATTGGTACTAATACAATAGGCCTATTATATTATAGTAAGCAATATAATATGGAAATAATCTAGATTTGTTGTATTTTTGTTCAAAATTCCTTTATTAATTAATTTACGATAACGTTGAATTAGAATAGAATTTACAAACTAGGTCAACATATGTTTTCACCACAATAATTATCGAGAATTAATTTGGTTTTGCTGTAATCAAAAGGTTAACTACTTTCCCGTGTATTTTTCCTAATATAAAATTTGTTAACGCATTTTACCTGTAATTTATCATTTTATATATTGTGCATCTGTATACTGTATATTCATTGGTGAGATAAGTTTTTATTATTGTAGTGGTAAACTAGTAGTTACGAATACGAAACATATAGCTTACAATTTATCTAGCTTATGTATCTCAGAAAAAATTGTCTAAAATAAAATGTGGAAAAGCAAAAACATGAGCTTGAATAATTATTGCGTTTTAATGACTTCTAACTAACCCTGCTCTTACCCAATGTATTAGGTTGATTATATCATAGTCTAGAATCCACGTTCGTGATGACGTCATATCCATTTATATATCTTCAAATTGCCGTTTGAATTAGGCGAATCACATGGTTCCCCATAGCTGTTGCCCTCAATGATATACACGTCATTATTCACGGTAAAGCTGCCCCATCCATAACTACTACAAGTATCCTTCTCAAAATGCTTTATGAAGTAATTTCCCTCTAACCGATAGAACGCTGCCTTTAGGCCACTCATACTATTGGTTGAAATATCTTTTATCGGTGGAAATATCAAGTACCATTGTCTGTAAGCCTGCAAATAATCATAATTTAACTTTCTAAATTTTAATTTAACAAGGCCAACAGCCATAAAGTCGCGTGCTACAATGCATAGTGATACCGGACCGACAGACAAACAGACCGACAGACAGACAGACAGACAGACCGACAGACAGACGGACCGACCGACATAGTGAACTATACTGACCGAAATTACTGAACATGTTTAAAAATGTTGAAATGTTTAAAAACATTTATATTTTTTTAATTTACACGTGCGTAGCCTGTCACTTTTGACGTGCTCGTATAACGTAATTTCGAGTTGAAAAGTAAGTCAAGAAAACAGAAATCGGGCAAAAACAGTGCGCAATAACATTTAACGCGCAGTGCGCGCGCAAAAATCTGCGCACTCATGGCAATTTTGTAAACGCTTAAAATTGCCTGAAACGTACTCTTATTTCATCGAAAATAAATTTTTAAAATTTTAAGCGCGCGTACGCATGCATTACATGCGCTACGCACGTAATTGTATTGCCATATGATGATTTATGCCCTGAAATTTATGAGTACCAAATTTTATTTAATTGTGATTCATGGTTGTTAAGATAATGATTACAAACGTGATTTCGTTAAATCGTGCGTAGACCGCGTAATGTTTTATTGCGCACCGTGAAAACATAACCACATCGATTCCTGGCCATAAGGAATATTCTGTGAAAAATTGACTTAGCTAGAGTAAACTGATATCAAGATAAGGTCATAAAGCGATAAAACGCATAGTGATACCGGACCGACAGACAGACAGACAGACCGACAGACAGACCGACAGACAGACCGACAGACAGACCGACCGACCGACATAGTGAACTATAGAGTCGCTTCCACGCGACTAAAAATACACCATGCGTTCATATTATTAAGTAATATTATCCAGCAATATTATACAAATAATGAATGTTTATGAGTGCAATGGTACAAATAATGGCACGAGGTGAATGATGAAAGGTTATATCAACGAGGCAAAGCCGAGTTGATATAACCTTTCATCATTCACCAAGTGCCATTATTTGTACCATTAAACGAATACAAAACATTCATTATTTGTTTTATATAACATCTAAATAACAAACAAAAATGTTTCAAAAAGTACTATTTAACGATCGTTGAATAGTGCGTACTATTGCACGCCATGTGACCCACATTCGTCCAATCAAATGACAGGAATTTATATAGGTGTTATATAATAATAAATAGGTGATGACCATATGTTCGGTGTTTCCTTTGCCTTTTATATCTCTGTATTGTACAGTATTTGACATACATTCGAGGAAATAGATAAATATCTAAGGAACAGGGTCATTTTCCATGAAATTTTCCAGGAAAATATAGGATGTGATAATTTCATGGAGTAATTATTTTGGGAACTCTGCGGCAGATTTCTTCGTTGGATTTCTGCAGTATTATCATGGGAAAATTCCGTAATGTAGCATCACATAATACAAGCACCACACATGACCGATGCTGTATTAACGAATATGCTTATGATAATTACTGTAATATAAATATTGTGGTATGAGAATTGGGTAAAATATTACGATTACCTTAAACAATGCCAACAGCCATTAAGTCGCGTGCTACAATGCATAGTGATACCGGACCGACAGACAAACAGACCGACAGACAGACAGACCGACAGACAGACGGACCGACCGACATAGTGAACTATACTGACCGAAATTACTGAACATGTTTAAAAATGTTGAAATGTTTAAAAACATTTATATTTTTTTAATTTACATGTGCGTAGCCTGTCACTTTTGACGTGCTCGTATAACGTAATTTCGAGTTGAAAAGTAAGTCAAGAAAACAGAAATCGGGCAAAATGAGTGCGCAATAACATTTAACGCAAAAATCTGCGCACTCATGGCAATTTTGTAAACGCTTAAAATTGCCTGAAACGTACTCTTATTTCATCGAAAATAAATTTTGAAAATTTTAAGCGCGCGTACGCATGCGTTACATGCGCTACGCACGTAATTGTATTGCCATATGATGATTTATGCCCTGAAATTTATGAGTACCAAATTTTATTTAATTGTGATTCATGGTTGTTAAGATATGATTACAAACGTGATTTCGTTAAATCGTGCGTAGACCGCGTAATTTTTTATTGCGCACCGTGAAAACATAACCACATCGATTCCTGGCAATAAGGAATATTCTGTGAAAAATTGACTTAGCTAGATTAAACTGATATCAAGATAAGGTCATAAAGCGATAAAACGCATAGTGATACCGGACCGACAGACAGACCGACCGACCGACATAGTGAACTATAGAGTCGCTTCCACGCGACTAAAAATGTCTACAGAAAACTTTTAGCAGGTATTAGAAAGAATAATGAAAATGTTTTTATTTGTTATCCTTCTCTGCAATTGGTTCCCACTAGGACACGAACGATAACGAACGCTAAATATATACATTTCTATTTTTTTACAGAAAACAAAATATTTTTAGAAAGTTGTCATCCTAGAACTATAGAATAAACGTTTAAAAAAAATAAAACTATAAAATAATATTTTAAAAATAAATTACGTCATACGTTAATACGAATAAAATTGTTTGATTTAGTTGTTGATCATGACGTCATTTTATCGGACTTATGAATTGTTATTCTATAGTTCTAGGATGAAAAGTTTTTAAATTTTTATTTTGTTGCTGAAAATGGTTGCTTATATCTGTTTATCGTCGTTATTTATCTTGCGTAGTATAAACGGACTTGTGTTATTGTATTATG